>NC_087512.1:83139135-83745802 GCF_036417665.1 Passer domesticus
TCCTCTTTGGAGCGACGCAATACAGCTCTCAAGGACTTGCAGTTTCCCCCCACTCCAGGCTCCAGTGCACTTTCCAAATCTGCAGACTTCACCGCTAAAGGGAGCCACAGAAATTTGCCCATTCTGCCTTTTGACTCAGCAGAAGGCTTCACAACTACGCGCTTCCTTCCTTTGGCCATACGGGACAAGAATGGCCCCCCCACAGCTCCATGGGCAGCACAATCATCTCCTTGCAGCTTATCAAAAGCCAAAAGATAGCTGGGCCAAAAGAGTCTGCACGAGTAAAGAATTCCTCAAGAAAACTGCAGAACACTTCCACAAGCCAAACACACCTTTCCACGAGGGAAAATCAAAGGAACAAAGCCCTGGGACTGCCAGCACCACCACCTGTGCCCTTGGCCAATGCACTGCAGAAGCCCAGACATAGAGCTGCACTCAGCCAGGCAGCCAAAAGCTCACCCAGAGCCCCCAGCTCTTCGGTGCCTCAACATGACAGGCCAAAGGCCAATTGCCAGCTGGCACTGCCTGCAGGAAATGGCTGCGTCCTGCAGGACTCCAGCACTCCGCCTCCTCGGCCAGCAACAGCAAGTGCTGGCTGCTCAGCAGCTTGCACCTCTGCCTTGCCCTAAAGACAGCGCCACCCACAACTGGCACTTACTCTCTTGGGATGATCAGGCTGGGCTGTGACCACGGCTGGGCGCATGTGGTTATCCTGCTCATTTTGCTCCTTTTTGGCGTCTTCTCCAGGAGCAGAGGGAGCCAGGGGAGAGATGGCTGTTGCTTTTGTCACCTGTGGCAAGAGAGAAGCATGAGAGACAGGCCGTTATCTACCATTTCTAACCTCATTTCTCCTGGCATTTACAACTACATCTTGTAAGGAGAACTCGTCAGCTGTGTTAGCAGTGGGATTCTCAGTCACTCCAACCCCATTAAAATTGGCCTATTCAACAGAACACTATATAGCTACAAATTTGATTTTCCTTCCTGTCTGCTATCAGCAAGCAACCTTGTCTCTGCAAAACGGAGCGTTTATTTCTTGCAAGGTGTCTGCAGTGGATGTCCATCTTTCACTCACTTGCTTTTGTACAGCCCAAGGGAGCCGGTTAAGTTTCTCTCTGATGATTTTCATTTCTTCCTCCAGCCTCCTCACCCTTTCCTTGTCCCTATCCTCAGATTCCTGCAGCTCCGCCTGCACATCTTCCTTGATGGTCTGTAACCAAGAATAAACACGCTGTTTCATGGGTGGAGTGGCTGCCACTCTTTCACTTACCTGTTTTTGTTGATCGCCCCTGTGCTGGTGGAGATGAATCTCCTCTTGAATTCTTCTTATGTCTTCCTTCTTCCTCCTCTCCACTGCCATGATGGCACTCTGAGCTTCGGGCAGCTCTGCTTGGGGCTCTGACTTGATGTTCTATACACACAAATGCAGAGCAAGTGACTGGGAGCTGCCATCAGGCTCAGCTTTTTCCTCTTGCAGCCTCAAAAGCACATCTATTCAGTCACTTCTTTCTGCTTCCCTACCCACCTCTACTTCCATTGCAACCCTCCTGTCCCTGTGCTGATCTCTGCAGATTCCAAGGCTCTGTGCTTTCAGTGCCTGGTGGGACTCCTGGCCTCCTCAGGCCCAAGAGCTCTGTTTTACACCCCTCTTCCTGCCTTTCTCTCTGTCACCTGGCCAGTCAGGCTTACCTGGCCATTCTGCTGTGGTCCTTCCACCTGCTGCCTGAGCTGCTCTTCCTGCTCTCGGGCTGGGAACAGCTCTCCCTGAGCCTGGCATGGCATCTCTGATAAAGCAGTCTGCTCCTGCTTTTTCTCTACAAGAACCGGCAGAGAAAGCAAAAGAAGATGGGTTTCGACTTGCCATACGATATTTGAGGGCCAAGACTCAAAGGCTGATGGGCTCACACATTCCCAAAGCTCTGTGCTGCTGCTCTCCTGGGTCACTCTCTGCCCATGGGGAGGCACAGATTCCAAAGTGAGCCTGGCACTACAATCAGGGGCCATCTGGCACTGAAGCTCCAACAGCCTGTCAGGCAGCTGACAGGGAAGGTGTGGCATTCCTCAAGGCTCTGGTGAGGGCCTCCCTCTGCTCCTGCCATGTCCTCTTTGTCTTTCAGTAGTGACTGACACCCAGCCCTGTCCCACAGCTCCATCCTGGCTCTGCAGGTGGCTTCCTGGCTGAGCTCAGCCCTTGGGAGAGACACTTCTGCAGTTCACGTTCTCCTCAGGCCTGCACCAGCATTCCTGCCTTTCTGACATCTACACTCTTGTTAGAAATCCTGGTCATTCGGGAGATAAGAATATGTGCAAAGATCCTCTGACATCAGAGAACATTTATGGTTCTCTGAACCTCAGTAAATGGAAGAGGACCAAGGTGTTTCTTCTCCTGTCTTTTGTCAGCTGACAATTGTGACCAGCAGTAACAGAGACTCTCATAAGACCCCATTAATGAATGCATTTACACACCCCTGGGGATGCCAGTGAAGGAAACCATGTTGTTAAAAATCAAACAAGGCCAATTTTCAGAAAGTGGTTGAAAAAGGCTCTCGTTTATTAAAACAAGCCAGAGAGGACAGAGGACCTGAGATAAGCTCAGAATCCACACACAACAGCTCAAAATCTAGAACAACATCTTAAGCACACGTTGTGTTCTTCCGCAAACAAACCGCACACCAACAGGAATAAACCCCAAAGCACCCCGAAGAACTCAAAGCCCCCCTCTTCATAACAGTCCCTGGTCCAGGATTGGTGGGTTTTGGATCCGCGCACCGATTGGTGGAATTTGGGCGCTTTGATTGGTCCTTACTGATGTTCATTTTGGACCAATCATTTCCCCAGGGCGTCGAGTGATTGGTCAGTGCCCTGGTCCATTCACTTTCCACCTCCAGCCCCCACCAAGTCCTGGACACTTCCCTTCCCCCACAACGAACAAACCCCCCATTCTTCCCCAACTTTATTAAAATGAAACTCATACCAATGTGTCATGTAATGCCTGTATGAGCAAAGTCACCAAACACCACTGAACCATGGAAGTGTTCCACTTTCCTAGGACAGGCAGAAATTTAAACTGCGGACTTCAGGACAGAAGAGGCTGGAGGAGAAAAACAGCTCTGACGGGAAAAAACCCCATGTCTGAAGGGGGAAACATCTCTGCCTGCTCAGAATCAGTTGACAGAACATGTCACTAATCCTCTCCTGAAAGGGATGCTTTAGGTGAGCTTTTCACCTCCAACATCATTGGACGAGATCCAGGAAGATTCAATTATGTAAATGTTACAAAGACAGACAGACAGGCAGACTGACAGATAGATAGATAGATACATCTACTATAATCTGTCTTTACTGTTCTCTCTGTTGCTACACACATCAGCACTTGGTAGCCAGTGCCCCCAGTCAGCAGCAATCCTGAGATTGCTGTCTTGTTGCTTCAATAAACCAGACTCTTGGGGAATCTGGAGTGTGTAGGTCCTTACGGAAAGTGATCTGGCCCAGAGCATTGCACTGGAAACCTCACTCTTTGTGCATCTGTGCTGGAGCAAGTTCTTCTCTTGGACTCAACCCCACTGACACTGCTAAAGTGGTTGTGATCAGAAATGCTGCCTACCCCCTCCCAGCTCCTCTGATCTCTGACCATCATAACATCACCCTAGGACATTCCACCCCTTATCCCCATATCATCAACTTACTACCAAACCTCATGCATTTTATTCAAGTAAAAACTTCCATCTGCTTCCCCCAAAACATTACAAGCAATCCCCATCATGCCCCTGTCATGTAACCACACCGGAGCACTCAATCCAGGCCCCAGACTACAGAGCTGCAGGATTCCTCACTTCCATTTTGCTGATTCAAAACTCCATCTTTCACTTCCTCAGACCCTTGACAATTACACGTTTTTTTCTGTTTCACATCTGTATGGTTTAATGTACAGACAATGGCAGTAACATCCAGCAAACAGTGATATTTGCATATGATTTTCACCCCACAATCAGATCGCTCTGAGGTACACATTGTGTTGTTCCATCTCTGCATTACCCACCATGTGCAACCTGGTCCCTGATCAAAGACAATCCTGCAAATGGGTTTGTCTACTTGAGGCAGAATTGATCCACACCGTCTTCCCTAACAAATCTCTGACATTTACCACTGGGACTTCATCTGTTATATTCAGGGACTCAGACTGGGCAGGACCTGCTCAGTTGTTGGAACCTCGGATATTAACTAACCAGGTGACCTTTGCTAAATGCTGCTCCCAATTTTTGAAAGATCCCCCACCCAAGGATTTCCACTGGGTTTTTATAGTCCACTGTACCTCTCCACTTTGCCTGCAGCTGGTGCATGCTAGGGGATATGGTACACCCACTCAGTGCCATGTTCCCTAGCCCAGGTGTTAATAAGACTGTTCTTGAAATGAGTCCCATTGTCTGATTCAGTCCTCTCAGGGGTACCATGCCTTCACAGGATCTGCTTTTCAAGGCCCAGGATGGTGTTACGGGCAGTAGCGTGAGACACAGGGTAGGTTTCCAACCATCCCGTGGTGGCTTCTACCATTGTGAGCACGTAGCACTTGCCTTGGTGTGCCTGGGGCAGTGTGATGTGGTCAATCTGCCAGGCCTCCCCATACTTATACTTGGACCACCGCCCACCATACCACAGGGGCTTCACTCGCTTGCCCTGTTTGATGGCAGCACACATCACACAGTCGTGGATAACCTGAGACATAACTGTCCATGCTTAAATCCACCCCTCGGTCTCGTGCCCACTTACAGGTGACATCTCTACCCTGATGGCCTGAGGCATCATGGGCCCATCAAGCTAGGAATAACTCTCCCTTGTGTTCCCAATCTAGGTCTATCTTGGACACCCCGATCTTTGCAGCCTGGTCTACCTGCTCATTGTTTTTGTGCTCCTCATTAGCTCTACTCTTGGGGACATGGGCATCTACCTGATGAACTTTCACAGGTAGCCTCCCTACCCTGGTAGCAATGTCTTTCCACTCTTCAGCAGCCCAAACTGGTTTTCCTCTATGCTGCCAGTTAGCCTCCTTCCATCTCTCCAGCCATCCTCAAGGAGCATTGGCTACCGTCCATGAATCAGTGTAGAGATAGAGCTTTGGCCACTTCTCTGTTTCTGCAATGTCCAGGGCCAGTTGAACAGCTTTAAGTTCAGCAAGTTGGCTTGATCGACCTTCTCCTTTAGTGGTCTCTGCGACCTGTGGTGTGGGGCTCCATACAGCTGCTTTCCACTTCCGATTCATTCCTACGACGCGACAGGAACCGTCAGTGAAAAGATCATAGCGTGTTTCCTCTGCTGGCAGTTGGTTGTATGGTGCAGCTTCTTAAGGCCGAGTCACTGGTTCTTTTTCTTCATCTGTGACACCAAAATTTTCACCTTTGGGCCAATTTGTAATTACTTCCAGCATGATTCAGTTTACCAATTTGGGCGCACTGTGTGATAAGAACAATCCACTTGCTCCATGTAGCACCTGTGGCATGGTGGGTGGATATAACCTTACCTTTGAACATCCACCCCAGCACCAGTAGTCAGGGTGCCAGGAGGAGTTGTGCTTCTGTACCAATCACCTCTGAGGTGGCTTGGACTCTTTCATAGGCAGCCAAGATTTCTTTCTCTATTGGGGTGTAGTTTGCTTCAGACCTAGCTTCAACTCCAAAATCCTAGTGGTCAAGCCCGAGTCTCCCCAAGTACCTTCTGCCAAAGGCTCCAGAACAAGCCATGGTTCCCAGCTGCAGAATAGAGTATGTTCTTCTCATCCCGTCCTGTCCTGGGCCAAGACTGTGCCAAGGGCTACCACATGAGTGATCTCCTGCTTAATCTGGGCAAAACCTTGTTGCTGCTCAGGGCCCCAGTGGAAATCATTCTTGTTGCAGGTTACCAGGTAAAGAGGGCTCACGATCTGACTGTACTCAGGAATGTGCATTCTCCAAAAGCCCATGGCACCTAGGAAAGCTTGTGTTTCCCTCTTCTTGGTTGGTGGAGACATAGCTGTGATCTTGTTGATGACATCCACAGGAATCTGACACCATCCGCCTTGCCACTTTACTCCTAGGAACTGAATCTCACAAGCTGGTCCCTTAAATTTGATCTTTTGGTGGTAAAACCAGCTTCCAGAAGCATTTGGATGATTTTTTTCTCCTTTCTCAAACACTTCTGCGGCTGTGTTCCCTCACACAATGATGTCATCAGTATACTGTAGGTGTTCTGGAGCCTCACTCTTTTTTAGTGCAGTCTGGATCAGTCCATGGCAGATGGTAGGACTGTGCTTCCACC
This sequence comes from Passer domesticus, assembly GCF_036417665.1. Taxonomy (NCBI): domain Eukaryota; kingdom Metazoa; phylum Chordata; class Aves; order Passeriformes; family Passeridae; genus Passer; species Passer domesticus. Next base: position 83,145,424 of record NC_087512.1, read on the forward strand.
CCTGGGGCAGTCGCTTCCAGGTGTACTGCACTCCCCTCCATGTGAAGGCAAACTGAGGCCTGCATTCTGCTGCCAGAGGAATGGAGAAAAATGCATTGGCAATATCGATAGTGGCGTACCACTTCGCTGCCTTGGGCTCAAGCTCGTACTGCAGCTCTAACATGTCTGGCACGGCAGTGTTCAGTGGTGGAGTCACTTCATTCAATGCACAGTAGTCCACCGTCAGTCTCCATCCTCCTTCAAATTTACGCACAGGCCAGATGGGGCTGTTGAAGGGCGAGTGGGTTTTGCTGACCGCCCCTTGGCTCTCCAGCTCTCAAATCATTTTATGGATGGGAACCACAGCACCTCGAGTGGTTCTGTACTGTCGGTGATACACTGTTGAAGTGGCGCTTGGTACCTGTTGCTCTTTTCCCTTCAGAAGTCCTATTGCAGATGGATTCTCAGACAGTCAAGGCAGGGGGTTCAATTGCTGGATGCCCTGTGTCACTACAGCCACTATCCTGAATGCCCCCGAGTCCATTTGGGTCTTTGAAATACCCACTTTGCAGGTAATCTATGCCCAACATACATGGGGCCTCTGGGCCAGTCATAATAGTCACATTCTTCCACTCATTTCCAGTCAGGCTCACATCAGCTTCCACCAAAGTAAAATCCTGTGATTCCCCTGTCACGCCAGAAATGGAGACAGATTCTATCCCCACATGTCTTGATGGGATTAACGTGCACTGCGCACTAGTGTCAACCAAAGCTTTATATTCTTGTGGTTCAGATGTGCCAGGCCAATGGAATCCATACAGTCCAAAAATCACGTTTTTCTCTAGCCCCTACCTGGCTAGAGGAGGGCCCCTTTAAGCCTGGTTATCCTTCTTTCCTTGGGCATATATCTTGGAGGTTCCTTCAAGGGGATTGGACATGTCATCATCATCATACCTGGCAGTTCAGCTATGGGCAACTGGAGCTGCTTTCCTTTTGGTAGAACTTCCTCTTGGAGTCTTGCCTTCCTTCAATTCACACATCTGTTGGGCCAGAGCAGCAGTAGATTTTGCATCCCATCTCCTCATGTTTTCTCCACAATCACGCAGGAAGAACCACAGCTCAGCTCATGGGGTGTACCTTCTCTCCCTCATCTAGGGAACATCTGTATACCAGAACCTCTGATCTGTACTGCCCAGATTTGGAGAAGGTCTTCCTTAATCTCCTCCCTGAGTTTCTTACTATTCTTCTCTATCTTGCCCTCTAATTTCTGCAGATGTGTTTCCACTGCTGCGATTCTGGCATGTGTTGGACCCTGTACAGCATCTGCATATGCTCAGAGCTTCTTTGCCATATCAAGCACAGTCTCATCCCTGTCATCCCACTTCATTACTGCTAAAGCAGAAACATATTTGTGTGGCCCAAGTCGTACAAGTTTTCGCCACATCACAGATGCACATGGTACCTACCAGGTCTGGATTCCTAGTTGATATGTCATCTGAGAAGACAATCTCTGCCACTGCCTTTCTCTCAGGTGTTGGATCCCTTGTTCTATGGTCTTCCACTGGGTTTGCTACTTACAGAGATCATCTGCACACAGGTATCTTTGTGCTACACTGTCCAAGAAATGTGCCCAGAGGCTGTGAGGGTTCATCATCATTCCTTGGTTAATGACAGGATCCTGTGACAGGGATCCCAAATGCCTCGCTTCAGTGCCATCCAGAATTGTAGCCTCGCCTGCAGCATCTCAAAGACGGACTAACCAGCTAATTATGGATTCATCAGATCGTTGGGTGTAATCCTTCCTTAGGCCACAAAGGTCCTTCAGGGAAAAGGACTCAATATTGGCTTCTGATCTTGCGCCTGACTTTATGTCAGGAAGTGTTGAGGGTCCTTCTCCTGCATCATCATCATCACCATCCTCATCATCATCATCCACTGGTCGATCAGCCTTGTCTGTGCACTTTCCAGTTCTAGTGCTAGTAGCAGCAGCCATTGGTTGAGGCTTATTGTGTGGTTTAACTGCTGGCTTCGAGCCTGGGGTGTTGGCTGCAGCCTGAGTGACTGGGATAGCTGCTGATTTATCTCCCTGCTCCCCTTCCTCTGTCTGCTGCCCTAGAGCATCTAGCAGTGTGCGATCAGCATATGCCGGGGCCCAGCTCACTGCAATGATCCTACTGGTACAGGAAGGATTCCTTGGAGAGAAGTGGAAAGAACCTGTTTATTTAACAGGCAAAACACCCCCAGCACACAAATTGAACAATATCGGATGACAGCATTCTTTCACCGATCTGAAAAGGATGACAAATTCAGAGTCTCTCCTGGGAGTGGTCGCTCTGTTATCCTCCCCCCTCCATTTTCTCCACAGAATGAAAGAACACCACAGATTTCCACCCTGTCACCATCTCTCACATCATCAACTTTCAGTCCATCATCACCCCTCAAATAATCAACCCTCAAATCCATCAGGGAGAGAGGAGTCCCCCCTTGCACCATAGGCTTCCCCCAGAAACACAATTGAAACCTCTTGTGTTTCCGTGTCACTCGTGGCACTGTTCAGAGAACATCTGCCCTCGTGATTTCTCCCCCCCCATGTCCAGTGCTCTCACCACTGCACGTGGGCCAGGACTGCTTTTAGGGTTCCCCATTTAAGGATGCCCCACCCAATTCCAAAAAAGCAGCAGTCTCTCAACTTCAGGACACCAATCCCCCCCAAATTTCACCCCCCGGGCCGAGGAGCCTTGTGAACAGAGATCTTCCTCTCCACGGAGACAGAGGGCATCCCACACCCTCCTCGGCCGTCTCTGTTCACGCCACTGCTTCACTCTTGACTCCAAGGTATTGCCTCCCCCTAAATACAGTCTCTGGGTCACAGGAAAAAACATGGGTCTGTCCATGGTCATACAAGAAAGAGTCCAGCTCAAGGCCACTCCATTATCTCTTCCCACTTAGGATTCTTCTCACCTCTTCCAAATTTCCTCACACTTGCCCATTTCGTCAGTCCATCATCTCTCTCTCCTCATTCTGATTCAGGAGGATCAGTATTTGTAAGGTTTCCATTATTCTACCAAGGGGTTAAAATCTTCGCTTCTGTCTGCCCAGAACTCCCACAGCTCCCGGGCACCTTGTCTCGCCACATCCCCCACTTCTGGCCGGCTGTGCTGCCAGCACAGTCTCTATCACTCTCTTCTGAGGGGGCTGCCCAACATCCCAGATCTCCTCCACCCCTGCACCTTGCAGGGCTCCTCCACCCTCCCTCCCCACAGGCCACATGGCCTCCCCCTCCCCCACCCAGACGCAGCTGGGCAGGCGAGAGGTCAGACTCCACTCACCGCCAGATCCAAATAAGGAAGTTCTCTGGGAATCTTCTGCTTTGAACCCCTGTGTGTTCTCAGAGGCGTATCCAAATCCTCAGTGGCCACCACAGGTGCAAATTTCAAATCTGGCCACTGATTAGTTTGACCACAACTTTTCCAGAGACACACTTCCTGGCCAAACCATGACACCACTGCAGAGCAGCAGGGAGTGGGGCCGTGCCTCTGAGTGCCATCCTGCTCTAGTGTGGATCACAGTCACTCTGAAGGACATTTCCTGCTGTGCTGAATCTCAGCTGCTGCCCTGGACAGTGGGACTTGTCCTTTGGCCTTTTGGCCAGCAGTCATCCAAATTGATTCCTGCTGGCCTGTTCCTGCTCTCCCTGTTTCTTTACAGTGGAACATGGTGACCCAGATGGAGGACTGAAACAAGCTGTCTGTACCGCTTGTAAATCGGTTCTTTCCCTTTCCTCACAGTCAATGACTCTTGGCTGACAGGGACAAGCTGTAGTCTCTGACTGCTTTGTTCTCTTTGACTTGAGGTGCAAGTGTCGACATCTCACCTGGCAGCCTGCAAAGACTTCCAGCAAACAATGGGCAATGAAGGGCCCCAAGGTTGGTGTGAGGCACAGGAACTGTCCCCACCAGAAGTGCGACAGGTTCAGCACATCATGGGCTCTGGCATTAAACCTGCTGCTGCAGCAGCATTACCTGGAGGAAGATATACTGTTGAATCTTGGAAGTCAAGTTCCAACGGTTCGTTCATCACCAGTTCTGACAGCAGCATGGCTGCTCCAAAACCAGAGATTGAGAAGGGGTACCTGGAGATTGTGGGTATGTCTGGTGTATTTCTTGCCTGAGGGACAGTGCACCCTGTGCAGGTGTCAGCAGAGCTGTACCAAATGCTCCTCCTGACTTTGGTGTCCCACTGGGGACATTCAGGACTCCCCAGAGGAAGTGCTGTGCTCCGAGGCATTAAGAGAGCACTCTGGGTGTTCCTGCTGCCTCTGAGGGCAGCTTGGACTGACTTGGCTTTGCCTGAGCTTCCCTCTCTGCTGAAGGCTGAAGCAGCGATTGTTCTTGAACCAGATGAAGTCTGTGAGCTAGCAAATCATCTGGACAAGTCCTGTGTGCCAGTGGCCAAACAGAACAGAATCTTTAGCTTCCTAGATTCTCTGTAGACTCCTGACTTCCAACTAGCCATCAGAGCAAATAAACCTCACACAAATTCACTGGTTTTGAAGTTTTGTTTTTTTGGTTGAGGATTTTTTTTTTTTGGCGGGGGGTGGGGGAAGGTTTGTTGTTGTTTTATTTTGCTTATTTTTAGTGATTTTTTTAGTTTGGTTTGGTTTGGTGTTTTTTGCTATTGTGGTCATTATTATTGTTACCCAGCTGACCACAAAGGACTCAGAGCCCCAGACAGTGGGGCTGCCTTCTGTATCTCCTGGAAGCTGGCATCTCTGCTTTAAAGTGAGCATCTTGCATTTTGTTTCCCTCAGGGAGAACGGTGAATGTGGAAAATCCCGTAATGAAATACACAGAACTGGAACACATTGGCAGCGGGTGAGTCCAACTGCAGTTACTTCTGCACAGCCATGGGCCAGGAGTTTTTCTGGTGGAACTTCTATCCAGCATGAAGTCAGGCCAGATGGAAATATGTTCACACCCTGGGGATAGATTGTCCCATCTCTCAGTGCTGCTCAGAATTTGGGAGTGTGCTCAGAAGGCTTTGTCAGAGAGATCTCCATGCTGCCGAGGTCTTGCCTGCATCAAGGAACAGAACCTGGAAGATCTCCTTGTCTCTCAAGTGGGGGACAGCTCTGTATTAATTTCTTTAGCATTTTTGTATGTCTGAAAATCATACCGACACACTAATTAAGAAAGAATAATCTTGCTTGCCTGAAAGAGCAACCTACTCGCTATGAAATCTGTCAGGTAACAGTTCTCAGGAACATTTCTTCCCCATGGTTTGCAGAAGGAAATACTCTGTGGTCAGGAGAGGAACCACACAGTTTAGAAACTGAAACCCAAGATGAAAGAACAACCTCCCTTTAGGAGCTGAGGCAGTGAACCCCAGTGCTTCAGGAACAGGCCCAGTGCCCGTGCACTTGAGAGGAAAATGCATCACCTGCCTTCTGGCAGAGCCCTCCTGCATCCTGCAGGTTTTGGGCATTTACAGGAGACATCTGCTGTGTGGGCTGGCTTTCACTCCAAGAGCTAAACAGCTTCTCCTTTCTCTGCCTCTGTTTTGTTTCTAGGTCTTTTGGAGATGTGGTTAGAGCACTCAACAATACCACAGGAGGAGAGGTAAAAGTCAACAGCCCTGTGTTTTTTGTCTGTAATTTCACTGTTTTTATGAAAACATGCATTCTCATCTCCATATTTTTGTGTTTCTAATTATTCATATACCAAAGTACTTCTTTTTTAACTCTTAAATTATTGCAGTTGGTAATTTTTATGTAGTGTATTTTAAGATGTCACAAAACAACACCCTTTGGGTAATATTCCGCATTCTTAAAAAAAACCCACAAGCCATTTTAGCTTCTGTCTCTCAAAGGTTGTTTCACACCTGTCTGTTTTAAATCAGGGCTACAATTCTTTAATAGGATTGAGACAGGTCTATGAAATGCACACCAGTGATTCCTCTTGTGGAATGTCATGGACCTGTCATAAACCTCATTTCTTTTTTTTTCCCCCCTGTCATCAGCACAATGTTTATTGCAAACTTAAACAAGATGAGCAAAGTAAAAACAATGTCATGGGCCTTTGGGAGCATCGTTGTTGATCTTTCTGCTTTTTCTGTTGAGCAGGGCTCTGATCCAGGCAAAGAGATTGCACTTAGTGACACAGAACCATTTGGCTGGAACTCTGCTGATTTCTAGTAACAGCTGGAGGCCTGGATCTCCACAGGATGCTTTGGCTGTCCCAGGCTTTGCTGGCTTTTGGCTGCAAATACCATTGCCCTTGCTTTCTCATCCAGAAGTACCATGGCTGTGCAAAAACTGCCAGTGGGCCATATTCCAAAGGCAACTTGGGCTGGAGTTTGTGAAGGAAGGAGACGCTTACCCAATTCCACACCACATTAAAAAATAATAAACGAGAACTTCCCATCCTTAACAAACAACTGACAATTCAGAAGTGGATACAGAGCTTTTTTACAGAATGAAAAATAGGGAATTTTCCAGTGGTGTTGTGATTTCTGGAGTTTTTATTCTGACTCACAGCTAGCACTGGAGAAAGTCATGTCCCTGGAAGTGTCATTGTCTTCTGCCTGCAACCATCAGAGGCATCAGACTGGAGACAGGCTCAGCTGACGTTAGCAACAGGAGCTGCCCCAAGGAGAAAAAATGGAATGAACTTGTACCTCCCAAACCCATCTCCCCACAGGCTCCAGCAGGATTCCTTTGGTTCTCATAAATACACAGAAATAGGGCTGAGAAGACCATCTGAATCTATGTGTTCATGCCCAAGACCTCGCTGATGCTGTTTGGGTTTTGTAATTTTTCTTTTCTATGTTTTCTGTATTCTTTGCACATATATTTGTAGCTCTATAGCCTATTCTATTAGTGAGTAGTTTTCCCAGTACTTCTCCATGGCCTTTCCCTAAGCAGAAAGACAAACTTCCAGAGCTCCAAGCACCAGGGAGTAGAAGGCCCCAGTGCTATCTTGGTTCTTCCTGGGACAGACCCCTCCAGGCAGCTGGTGGAGTCACCATCCCTGCAAGTGTTTAAGACAAGACTGGATGTGGCACTAGGTGCCGTGGTTTAGTTGAGCTGTTAGGGCATGGGTTGGACTCCATGGTCTTGCAAGTGTCTTCCAGCCCAGTGATTCTGTGATTCTGTGACTGAGGGAGCTTTCCCTGGAGACCAGGAAAGGGCTCCGGGGGCCTTGGCCAAGGACGGGGATCAGGGCTCAGGGAAAAGCAGCAAAGGGCTCAAGGCGCAGGCGAGAGATCAGAGCTGCCACAGCGTGGCCCAGCAAGAGCCTCACCTGCTCCTCCTCAGGCTGCGCCATCCGCGCTGCCGTTTGCGGCGCCGGCGGCTCCTCTCGCTGCGGGGCTCCAGCGCGTCCGGGGGGCCGGGCCCGTCCTCTTCGGGAAGCGCCGGAGCCTCGGAGGCGAGCGGCTGCTGCTGCGGCCGGGCGGGGAGAGCTGCGGCCGCGGCCCCGGGCACGGCGAGCTGCCGCTATGGCCGGCTCCTGCCGCGGCTCCTGCCCGGCGGGCACAGACACGGCCGAGGGCTGCCCGGGAGCTGCCTGCTGCTCCGCAGCGGGCCTGGCCGGGCTGCTGCTCTCCGCGGCCTCTGCCCGCCGCTGCCGGCCCCGCCGCGCTCCCGCTGCCTCTGCCGCAGCCGGGCCCACACGGGAGGCGGCACATTCCGGCCGGCTCGCAAAAGCCCTGCCCGCAAACCCCCCGCCACAGCCTCGGCTCAGGCACAGGCTGCCGGCGTCCTCGCAGCTGCGAGTTGGGCCTGGCCGCTGCCGGCCTCGGGCAGAGCTCCCGCCTGTGTCTCCATGACTGCGGCTGCTTGGTGTTATGAATAGAAAGTTGTATTTTTTTTAAGTTTCAGAGTTAAAAAAAAAAAACAAGTCAAACCAGGTCAGACTTCTTTGGGTGTGCTGGCAAAGAAAAAGTCTTTAATCACCTGTTAATGGCCGGTAATTAACTATTGTTTCCCTGATGCTGGCCGCTTGCCAAGAAGACACCAAGAGAAACCCTCCAGGGTAAAGAGAATGGCCAGTGGCACCAGAGCCAACATGCAAATGAGAAACGCATTGCACCCTGGCTTTTTTACAGTTTTACAGTTTTTACAAGAAGAACCCCTAAAATCACAAGCCAAAAAGTGACTTAAGTAACGTCTAAGGATGGGAGCATAGTCCCGTACCTGCTTGAACCTTTTTGCTTCTCACCCTAACCTGAAAAGATACTGATTAAGAAGACATCCCGGAGTGTTAAACAAACAAGTAAGGACTCCACAACTCTCCCGTGAGGACAGAGTCCCCAGCTCTGTCTGCAGACCAGTGGACAAAGCTGCATCATCCTCCTTCTCCGTGCCACGCCTGGGAGCAACGGCGGTGTGGGCGCAACCCGTCGATTTCTCCCCACCTGAGCTGATTCTTCTTAATAAAGGCATTAAAAAGGAGAAAGATCTCCTGCCCATTTATTTCACTTGGCACAGCGGGCTGAGCACAGCCAGCGCCAGGAGCAGCTCTTCACGGGCCCGGGCTCCGGGCACTCCAAGCTGCAGGCAGCACAGAAAAGGGCTCTTTGTTTCACCTCTTCTTTCAGTGCTGCTAAGAATGTAGCCTGCAGCAAGCTGAGAACACCAGAGCCCGGAGCCCTTTGCAGGCAGGGCTGCGTCTGCTGGAGGGGCAGAGGGAGCCCAGCAGGGATCAGACACAAACCAGCAAGGCACTGAGGAGCCCCTGTGGTGGCAGTGAGCAGCTCTGGGCTCCAGGCACTGCTGCTGGCATTTTCTATTGAGCCATCTCCAAGTTCTTCTCTTGTGCTCTCTATTTCTAAGTGTCTTCCCTCTTGGTTTTGGTTGTCTGCTGCACCCTCGTTTCTCCAAATTTTCCTACCCTGTCAGCAGCAACCCCCATCCAGAAATGGCTAAAAAAAATGAGCAAAACAGCTGGGAACAGCAATGTGTGGAACCCTATGGCTCAGAAATTCTTATATCAGGACTCTCTCTGTGCCTTATGCTTGTCAGCACCTCCTTCTCAGTGCAAAAACTAGTAATGAGTGGAGGTTTTTTCCTTAATAGCTCCTGAGAAGCAAATGATGTGCTGGCATTCTCATGAATGGATCCATTAAGTTCATTGCTGGGAAACAGAAAGTAAGGCCAGAGTAGCACATCAGCTGGGAGCTGGTCACTCCCTGCAAAGGGCTCATGTATGATGTGGGAACACCGCGTTCCAGGATGGGCAAGAAAGGTCAATGTGCTCAATGTGCAGCTGCTGAGGTTTGGGTTCACCTGGAGCACAGTCAGGGGTGGTGAGCACTGGAAGATCCAGCTGCAGTCCCCATCCATGTCCCTTTCAGTGATGGCTTGAGGGTGTCTCAGCCTGGATCCAGAGCGCCCTGGGGGGCTCCTGGGGCTGGCTTTGCACTCAGGGTGAGGATGGCCAGGAGCTGCTGAGGCCGGCAGTGGGGACCAAGGCTGGAGTTCGTGGCCTGGCAGGTGTGGCTCTGGGGGCTGGGACATGCCAGGGCTTGGGTCACAGTGGGAGCTGTGAGCAGGGGCATGGCCAGCTTGGCAGCTGAGTGACATGGTTCTGCTGGCTGTGACATCAGAGAGGAGAGGTCACACTGACCTCTGTGTCAGGAGCAGCTCTGGGCAGTTGGATTCTGGCAGCCAGTGAGTGCACATGCAGGGGAAATGCTGGGCTGGATGGGGGCTGGGAAAGATGCCCTGGGGATTTAAAGCCAGAGTGAGAGCTGGGACCCTCAGGGCAGGGCACTGTCCCCAGGGCTGAGGGAGGTGGATCTTGGGGCTCTCAATGTGGCAGGTGCCCAGAGAGGCTCTGGGGACATTGCAGGTGTCACCAGCCCCCTGGTCCCTCCCAGCCAGACATGCTGAGCCCCCTTTCTCCCACCAGGCCATGTCTCCAACACTGGCCTTCATCCTGGCCCTGTTATTCACCCCTTGTGGGTTGAAAGCAGACATGAAAATCGATAAGGACACGGTCAGGTGGATGCGGGAGCGCGAGGAATTTCTGCATCGGGAGATGACTCGGCTCCTGCAGGAGGTGGATGACAACAATTCCATCATGGAAAGCCTGCTCCTTTCTGTACGACAGCTGCTGTGGCTGCCTTGGCTGACCATAGCTGGGCAGAAGGGGAATCCAGAAATTGAAAAGAATGAAGCTCAAAGGATGCAAGAGTGTGAGGAGTATCTGCTGCAGGAAATGACTCGGCTCCTGCAGGATATTGATGGCAACAATTCCATCATGGAAAGCTTTTTCCTTTCTCTATGGCAACTGCTGTGGCTGCCTCTGCTCTCTCTGGCCTTTTGGCTGGTCACGAGATGGAAGTGTGGCTCTGCCAGACACAGCACGCAGGAGGAGTCCAGCAGCAAGACGAATATTGTGAGGTTGATGTTCAGCAGCAAGGAGAAGGTGAGTGAGCATGAGAAGGACAAGGATGCAAACAGGGGTGGCAGCATTTTGGCTGTGCCCAAGCCATCACCAATGGGCACATCTGGGATAAGGCTGGAGGGGGCTGTGAGCAACCTGATCTCATTGGGAATGTTCCTCCTCATTTCTGTGGGATCACACTGGGCAGTCCCTAAAGGTCACTGCCAAGCCCAGCTGTTCTGTGATTCTGCAGCAGGGCCTGCCCAGCACAAAGGTGCTGCAGGAGCTGGTGGACGAGCTCCTCGGTGTGTGCCGAGTGCTCTCCAAGAGGAGCTTCATGCCGGAGCTGCACCCAGCTGCCGGGACGGACACCAGCCCTGCAGCCTGCAGCGTCCAGGAGAGCAGCAGCACCTACCGCACGCTGGTCATCCTGCGGCCACCCCCCGGCCACTCCTTCAGCCCAAAGAGCAGCAAGTGGCCGCCAGCCAGGCGCATCCGTGTGGCGCTGGAGTGCCTGTGCTCCGGGGAGCAGCTGCTGGGGCACACGTGCTTCCTGCACGCCGCTGGTGGCCAGCTGCCCACTGATCAGGAGTGGTACCTGCTGGACACCCTCTGCACGGGCTCCTACTTGGACCTGCAGAAAGTCACCCGCTGGGTGCAGATGTTGGTGCTGGCGGCCTGGCCGCTTCTGCCGCAGTCGCGGCACTGCCAGCTCACGGCGCTGCCCTCCGGCAAGTCCTGCAGCTTCCGGCTGAGCGGCGCCTCTGGCCTGCACTGCAGCATCGAGATGGCTCTGGCCGTGCAGCTCGGCAGCTCAGGGGCCCGCCTGAGCCTTGAGTAGGCAGCAGCCGGCTCTGCCAGCAGCACCGTGTGGGCCAGAGAGCTGCCACCTCTCAGACTCACTGCCGCGATGGCACTGCTGCTGCGGTGACAGCATTGCAGGCAAAAAGGAGTTGGGGAAGGTGAAGGGAACCATTCCTCATGGGACATTTTTTGTTTTCTCTTAGGATTCTTTAGTTCCTTATTATGAAATCTGAAAAATGTAGGCAGATCATAATAATTCTAGAACCTCCCAAGGCAGAGCTGGGAAGGTTAACATCATTTCAAATACGTAGAAGTTTATGTTGAGAAAAATTAGATATCTATAGGAGTTTTCCTACACCACTTCTTTTTTTTTTCCATTAAAAAAATAAAATATAGTTCTTTGACTCATATTTGGTCTCTCAACATGTCACTTGTGATGAGAATTCAGACAAGTCACAAACATTAGTAAATTGTCAATAGAAGCAACTGTGGTGGCAATTCAAAATTTCATTGGCTCTCCCCCAGCTCCATCTCAACTCTAGGAAGGTTTCTATAAAAAGGAAGAAGGAAATTTGACCCACTATGGAAAAGAAGGAAAGCCTCTTGTATCTAAGCCAAAGGTGACAGAGGCTAAGTGAAGAATGATCATGACATCTCGATTTAAAACTACTGGCAGCTGCCCTGCTCCCAGACTTGTTCTGCTGATCTTCAGCAGGGAAGTGGGGATGTTCCTACAAAAAGAAAACGAGACAAACTTCCTGGGAAACACCAACCTGTGAAACTGCATCAACTCTGGGATCTTTTGGGCTCGGTCCTAGCTTGTATTGCGGGAAGTGCTCGCTGCACTGCTCTTGTTCCTCCCCCCAACTTAATGAATACTATTACACTAATTGCAAGCATAACTTAGCACCAGCAGAGAACCTCCTCTTTGTCTTCCTTCTGGGTTAGAACAAAACAAATTTGAAGAGGAATAGTCCCTGAAAATTTGTTCCTTAACAGCTCCAAGTTGATCCATACCAGTTCTATCTAAGAGACAGCAAGAGAGGATAAACTCTTCCAGAAGCTCTTCCGTGGTCATGGCTGAGGGGGCTTTTCCTGCAGCCCTGGAAAGGGCTCCAGGGGCTGTTGGCTGAGGACGGAAATGAGCGCTCAAGGAAAAGAACCAAAGAGAAAACAGGGGTGTGACAGATCCCCCTGGCAGACCCCGCAGAATTCCAGCTGCCAGCAGAAGTTCAGCGCAGATGAAAAAAGCAGCACGGGTCTTGGAATTGGGGTAGCTTTATTTGATGGTAAACTCCCCAAGTCCAAGGTCCCAAGACCCTGACCCAAGGACAGGCAATAACTGATAAACAGGGACGGTCTTGGGGGAGAATACAATTGTTAACCAATCGAGAGGACTGAGGGTGGAACACAAGGTGGGGAAATACATTCTGTAAACCAATAGAGGATCTTAAGAGAGGGGAAAGGCTTAAGTAAGCCAATGGGGTTTCAAAGGATAGAGAACTGACAAGGAAGGTTCTGGAGAAAAAGGCAGGCTTAGGGAAGGATTGACATCTGAGGAGGGAAGGAGCAGGGAAGGTGTTGGGGGAAAAAGAGTAGGGACAAGAGGGATTGACAATTTGGCAGGGAGTGGCCAGGCAACAAACAAGAAGACAGTTAACCAAGCTGAATAACAATGAGGGAGCGAGTCTAAATTTAGCAACATAAGATGCAAAATGGGGAACCTGTGCTACTCCAAAGGCGGGGAGAAAAACACAGAGGGATTAAAAAACCACAAATCAAGCAATAAAATATAGCAAATAAAGAAAATGAAAACACACCACAACAACAAGATGCGATGCAGAGAGATGCAGAGAGACTGGAGCCTTGGATTTCCTGTGGGAAAAGGTGCTGCCCCCATGGCCCTGGGCCTAAGGCTGTGCCCCACAGGACATGGGTGCCACCCGTGGTGGGGCACAAGGGGAAGGCTGAGGAAGCAGAGCCCAGAGACTCTGTGGGGGAAATAACAACAATTTCTTTCTTTGCTCTAAAATAAGGGGCTGAAGGAGCCTTGCTGGTGCTACTGGCAGGGGGGCCTCTGGCAGGGGTGGGGAGACTCCTCAGGGTCTGAGGCCTTTCTCTTTAGGGACCGCCGGGGCCGCCCAGGTGAGCAGCGCCCGCCGTGGGTGGGAGCAGAGGGTCTGGGGCTGGTGCCCTGGACAGAGCGACCTGCCTCCTCCTGGGGCTGGTCCTGCTCTGGGGACACCGGCACAGCTGGGGGTGGCTTTGGCCCCTGGTGGCAGTGATCTCAGGAAGGAGCTGGAGTTGCTGTCCCTGCAGAGCAGGGTATGAGGGCCAGAGGAACTCTGTCATGACTCTGGAGAGCCCAGGACCCATCACCACGTGGGCCATGCTGTGCCATCATCCCCTCTTGCCTCTGGCTGTTGTCATCCCTGAGAGTCATCAGCCCAAGCAGTTCTTTCTTCACTTGGAACTAATTTCTCCTGGTTTGAGGCTTGGCTGGTGTGAGGCAAGGATGCTGCGTGCAACCACCACGTGGCTCTGCCTCAGGGGGCAGAGATCTCTCTTCAAACCTGTGCACATAGAGGATGTCCACTGGCATACTTTGGTGTTTACAGTCCACATGGAAAAAGATGGATGTTTGTTCATCAGGAATTTTTCTTTTTATTGGGTGGGATGTTTCTCCTTGCTTGAGAAAGTGCCTCTTAAAAGAGACAGCTATATTCCATTTTATTTGGAATTGGACTTGTACCAGTCTAAATATATACAGGCAGCAGCTGGAATTTCAGAGTACCAAGATATTCTCCTTTTCCTGGGGAAACTAAGGCCACAGATACCCCAGGAGATGCATTTCATGCTTGATGAGGACTCTTGGCCAAGGTGCTGATTTCATCTGGAGTTCCTTGCACATCAGTGCCCCAGAACACCCCCCATTAACTCACTGCCATGGTCACATTTCATTCCTTTTCCTCTTCTATCCCATGTACCCTGAAATGATGATAGAAAGGGAGGGGATGGTGTTGTGAATTATTTAGACATGTGAGAGGTCATGGTCTTATTCCATGAATGTGCATTTACACACAACAAACACAAGAGTTTAAAAACTCACTTTGGTCAGTGTCAGAAAGTAGAGCCGTTAATTATTACTGACTAAAATTTGTCTACTCATGTGCAGTGGATGAGAAGAGATGGCATCATGTTTGCATGAGTCTTCCCAGACACACATAGTTTGAAAATTATTCAAAAATATTCAAAACCTGGATCAGCTGTATCTTTCTAAGTCAATGCCCTCAAATTCACTGCTTCCACAGTTTTTTTTTAAACTGCACTTTTCGCTTGCAGGCCATCTAAGCCATCTCCTTTTTCACAGCTGTGCCTTTCTCCTTGAGACTGCACAGACTGCAAACAATGCACAGCCTAGAGAGAAGTTCTGTTCCTTTGATTCTGTCCTCATCAGAAAGGCACTTGGAAACAAGAAACCTGGAAGGAAAATATCAACGTAGCCATGCATGTTTATCCCCATGTCCTTGTCTCCTTCTTTCAGCTACCTTCTGGGTGAGCACCTCTGGCTGGTTATGGAGTACATGGATGGAGGCACCCTGAGCGATGTCATCAGCAAGAGCTACCTGTCTGAAGAGGAGATGGCAGCCATCAGTCGGGAGGTCAGCAATCCCATCTGTGCTGCTGAGGGCTTGGGCAGGATTGTCTGGGAAACAGGGGCTCAGAACAGGAGAGGTTTCATGTGCCAAGCTTTGTTTGTGTGTTGCTGCTATGCTGTGGGCAAGTAGAAACATCTCAGGTGAAATGGCTGCCAGTGCCCCTGCACTCACTGAACTCAGTTCTTGTACTCTTATCTCCTGCTGTTGTGTTCTCACTCTGCCTCTTGTGTTTGCTCTTCTCCATCTTGCCTCTCTAAATTTTGCCTGTCTTCACTGCATTCCTTGCCTGTAAAAGCAAAGGTGCTGGTGGCAGTGTTTGAAAGGAGCAGCAAAGGAAAAGAGAGAGACTTGTTTCTCTCAGTCCTCAGCTAAAAAGGATAGGAGTGCAGCCAAAGCACAGTTTGCTTCTGAGCACATCCCCTGCAGCAGCAGTCACCCTGGCTGGTGTGCAGGGGACAGTCTACAACAGCAGGTGCTGTTGTTCTTTCAAAGGCTGGCATGCCTTTCCTTAGAAAGGTCCTGCTCTGCAAGTGTTGCAGCAGCAAGCCCTTCCTCTCAGTGGCACTATGTTCTCCATTACTCCCCATTCCCCTGGAGAGGGAGTCTTTTTGAATCTTTGTGTCCTTTCTTATGTGATGAAATCACATCACTTAGTTTTGCCCTCCTGTTTCTGTTTCCTCTCTCAGTGCCTGCAAGGACTGGATTTTCTTCACTCCAACCACGTGATCCACCAAGATCTGAAGAGCTGCAACATCCTTCTCAGAACCGACGGCTCTGTCAAGCTGGGTCAGTGTATTCTTGGTCAGGTGCAGCCTTCCAGGGATGTGGGTGTGGGGCTGCTTGGAGTGACTGCCAGCTCCCCAGAAATGGTGCTGGTGACAGTGCAGGGACATCTGCTGTGAGCTGGTGACACGGCTGCAATGTGCTCAGAGGTATGACAAGGAACAAGCAGCCAAGAGTGGTGTTGCTCTGTGTTTGTCTCTTCCACAGGGAGGGAGCTACAGGTCTAAAGCTTCCAATGAACAAAAGCCACTGCTGGAGGCTGTGTAAAAAAATGTGAGGATTTTTTAAGTCGCCAATGCCATATTTCCTTGGCTAAAGACCTGAGAAAACAGAGCAGGGACAGTTGTCCAGGAGATTCAACAGCACATTCTCAAACTTCTACTGGGGAATTCTTTTGCTTGGTTTCCTAATTGCACAGAATAAAATAAAAACATTTGTTTTGCTTTCTCCTCAGCCGATTTTGGCCTCTCTACTCAACTTACACCTGAGAAGAATACACGGAGCGTGTTAGCAGGGACTGCTTGGTGGATGGTGCCTGAAGTGGTGACGTGTCAACCATATGGCCCCAAAGTGGACATATGGTCTTTTGGAATTGTGGGAATTGAAATGGTGGAAGAAGAACCTCCTTACTGGAACCAGAGTCCTGCCTCAGTAAGGAGCAAATCCTCACTGATCCCGCTGTCTTTCTCACCTGTCCCATATTCTGTGTGCCATTGGACAAAATCCCATTGCCATCTGCTGGGACTACTTGCACCAAGGTCCCCTCCTAAAAATGTCCCTGCAACACATCAGCGTCTGCTGTAGTTTTGGTTGCATCAGTGGGGGAACTCAAGCCTTACCACATGCAAACAAACTCCATTCTCAGGTGTCTTGGTTTGAAAAGACAGGAGTCTGTGAAGGAAGGCAAAAGCCTCCTGTGAAATGGAAAAGGTAAACCCCCTCCTTCCAAATTATCACAATTTCAGAATTAAAAGGGCTCTCAGGCAAAGATATGGGAATGGGAATAACAGTTTTTTACTAGGAAGAAAAAAAACTAAATAACAATGTAATTTAGCACAAGCAAAAAACCCACTGGCAGAGTGAGAAAAACCTGACACCCTGAGAAGTCAGGGTGTTGATAGTAGTCCAGCCAGATGGTGGCTGCTCCTCCTGGAGCGGCGATCTGCAAAAGGGTGTAAATCCTTTCTGAAAATGCAGCGAAGGAGCAGCTGGGCCTTGGTTCCTGATTCCTCTGGGAAACCCAGCGAAGAAGGCTGTCTGTGGTCTCAGAAATGCTTGTTTTATGGTGGCAGGGATGCTTGGCTCCTCCCTCTGGGTGGAGCATCTCCCAATGGGATGATGTAACTAATCTTACCAGCAACAGTGAGGAATTCAATAGCCCATTAGCAGGAGATTATCTTCCTGGCAGTGTCATTGTTCTTGAAAGAGATAAGAAAAACTGCCTAACCCCCAACAGATGGCAAAAATAGAATACATGCTTATTTTACAAGCCAGGACATCAGGCAATACTTGCCTTTGAGTTATAAGTGGTTCCAGTTCTTTTGTCTGTGTAGATGGCTCCAATAATAGGAAACAAGGATGTTAGAACTACTCTTATTCTTCCAGAAATGAAGGAAGGAAACCCAAACCAAACAGAGTTTCTAAAACTGTGGTTTTCAGAGAGGGACTGCATCCCCTGTCCAGTTTCTTCTCACTGGGAAGCTTGCCTGCAACCTGGGCAGGAGGGTGTAGAGACCACAGAGTCTCTTCTGCTTCTTGTGAAGTGCTTCTGAAACATTCAGTGATGATGTTTCTTTCAGAGCTGAAGCCACGTTCTCCATGTCACCAAGCCAGCACCTGGTGATGTGGAGAGCCTGCCAAAACCTCCCAGCGTTTCCTGGCACTTTCTGGGACGGGCCTACCATTAATGCATTGACTTGAGTATCCAAATGAGCAGAGAGTGACCGTAGGGATGGCACCTTTCCTTCTTCTGACCATGAAAAGCTTTGCGTTTGCTGCATAAGGGAAGACGAAATTTTCAGACTGCTGAGACACAGAGCTGCAGGTGTTTCCTGTGTGCCCAAGCAGGCATTTTCATCCCAACACATTTGTGCAGGCATCTTAATGTGTCTGTGTGGAATATGAGATTGTAGGTGTTAGTTGCCTTACCTGGGGATTAACTGATGAATTTCCTTTCTTTCCTTCCAATTACCATTGTTTTCAAGAACAGGAGAAAAAGCTTGATGAGTTTTGTTCTATGGCAGCTGTGCTAAAGCGGCCAACAAGCACTGCAGTGATGCCTTTCATGTACTAATCCTTGAAATTAGTATAGCAAAGTCCCTTTTCCAAAAAGCCTGTCAAGCTGGTGTGAATCCTCAGAGAAGCAAAGGTGCTTTTGTTGATGTAGTTCCCACTGAGTCGGTCAGTCAATGAAATCAGCTGTCATGGCAAGATCTGAGGGATATTGGAAAAGCTGTGGCAGCATCGGGGATTGGATTTTTTGTTGGTGAAGGAAAGGCATCTCTGGGTCTCTGCCAGGGCAGCAACTGCCACTGAAAAACAGAGGTTAAACAATGGGATCTGGGAGAGCAGTTACAGATGTGAAAGCAGCAGGTGGAGACTCGTGTTTCCTTTTTCTCCAGGCTAAATTCATGATAGCCTCAATAGGGACCCCACAACTGCTGCATCCCAAGCTCCTCTCGGCTTGGCTGCGTGACTTCCTGAGCTGCTGCCTGCAGGCAGATGAGGAGCGGCGCTGGTCTGCCAAGGAGCTCCTGCAGGTAAAATGCAAAGGGGCCGCAGGTGAAACAGGGTGTGAGGGATGGGCTCCTCCTCCATGCAAGTCCAAGGCATCAGATGAGCCCCCTTCCTGCTCACCTCCACTCTTGGTGCTCTTCAAATGACAATGGTGAGGAGTCCTAGACTGGGCTGGGCTGGCAGGGCCCTGTAAAGGTCATCAGGTGCAAGTGTCCTGCAATGCGCAGGGACATCTTTAAAGAGATCAGGTTGCTCAGAGCCCCTTCCCACCTACCCTGGAATGTTTGTCCCATCCCTGCCCAGGGATGGGGCACCTGCCATCTCTAAGGGCAACCTGTGTCAGGGTTGCATCATGTTCCAAGTAAACAAGATCTTCCTTAGACCTAATCTGACTCAATCCCCATTATATATTATAAATATTATCTCATGTCCTATTGCAACTGTTAAAAAAGGTGCCCCCTACTTCCTGAGAATCCCCTTTGAAATACTGGAACATAGCAATGAAGTCTCCCTGGGGCCTGTTCTCCTCTAGGCTGAATAACTCCAGGTGTCTCAGCTTGTCCTCAGAAGAGACGTGCTCTGTCCTCTGACTGCTTCTGTTGCCCTGTTTTGTAATTTGGTGGTGTGCTCCATTTTATCCAATGGCAAAAGAATTGAAGTAGAGCAATGCAGGGTACAGAGACATGCAAAGGTGGTGCAGGAACCCAAGGAAGCCAGGCTGGCTGAGTGGTCGGAGATTTAGCGGTGGGCAGGAGGGGCTGTGGGGGGCTCACTGTCAGCCTCTGAGGGGCCCTGGTTTGTGCCCCCAGCCCACCCTTCGTGGTTTCTGGCACGCAAACAGGGAGAGCTGAGAGGGACTTGTCCCAGCCCCATCTGCTGCCTGGCACGCTCAAGCAGACAGGAACTGCCCCGGGGTTACTGCCAGGTTGTGTGGCAGAGAGGGAAGTGCAGCAGCCAGTGCCACTGGGCTGTCCCTGCTGGGAAGGAAGGTGCCATCCAGCACAGGAGGGGCAGGGCATGGAAAGGTAGACACTGCTCTGTCTCCCTGTGGGAATCAGCACAGTGCCTGTTGTTCAAAGAGAGGGACCAATGTGAGGCTTTGGAGTTTCCTGAAAAGAAGAAACTCCAAGGACTGAAAGCACCATTTCTAGAGCACTGGCAGGGCAAAAATCCCAGGAAGATGAAGACACCTGGTTAAATGGATGAGTGGGAGTCTGGGCCAGGTTTGCCTGTGATGGCAAGGTCCTGCACATAAAGATGGAGGTGCAGATGGTCCATCTTTCTGGATCTTTCTAGGAGCCAGAGGAATCCTGTGAAGCACTGAGCTCGGAAAGTCATGGTTCATTGATTTTTGTTGATTTTCTTTTTTCCTTTGGGCAGCATCCATTTGTAAGATTTGCTGAGCCTGTGTCCAGCCTGGTGCCACTGATTGTTTCAGTGAAGAAGAGGAAGGACCAAAGAAACTGAAAATCACATCAGGACCATTTACTTCTCAACCGGCACAGGGCAGGATTGTAGGTTCGGACAAGGGTTAGGGTTAGGGATAGAGTTGGGGTTAGGGTTAGGGTTGGGATTAGGGTTAGGACGAGGGTTAGGACTAGGATTAAGGTTCAGGTTAGGGTTTAGGACTAGGCTTAGGTTTCGGTTCTGATTGTCTAATAGGCCTGCTGTGTAGGATTAGAAATTAATAAAGTTTCTGAAACCAAAACTCTCCCTGAAATTTCCTTCCTTCTCACTCTCTGAATAAGCTCTTGATTTCCTTGTAAATTTTCTTTTGTTTCTTAAAGGTGGAAGTCACCCATACAGTGTCTTTGGTATGGTGTCAAATTGGGGAATGCTCATCCTCATTTATGCTCTCCAGACCATGCTGCTTTTGGAATGTAACCCACTGGCTGGAAGGAGGCCCTTGGAGCTGCAGGAGGCAGCAGCCGGGCCCTGGGTGCCTCTTCCTGGCAGCGGGCGCATCCTCCGCTCTCAGAGCCCAGGTGGCAGCTGGCTGCTCCCGAGGGGAAGCGTAGCCGTGCTGGGCACAGCCCAGACTGGAGGCATTGGCCGTCTGGAGTCTGCCCAGGAGCAGAGAAAGGCCAGGGGCAGGCGAGGGCCGCTGGCCTGGCTGAGGATTCCTACTCTTGTGCCGGCTGCCCTGTGACTCCTGGCAAAGGGCAGCAGTGTGTGCAGCACTCTGGGCAGCGGCGCAGGGAGCCGGGCTGCTGGGCAGGCTGGAGCACAGGGCAGCGTCCTTCAGGCACGGCACTTCTGCCAGGGCAAGCCAGGCCAGCCTGAGGCACTGACAGCTTGGCAGCTCCCATCTGCAGGAGCCAGTGCCTCCCACAGCTCTGCCAGGAAGCGCCTGCAGGCCTGCAGTTCTGCCCTGAGCCACAGCAAAGGTGTGAAATGCAGAGTGTTTTGCAGAAATATTCAGGGCCACCAGGCCAGCCTGCTTTGTGCTCTCTGGAGCACAGCAAGCACTGTGCAATGCAGCTCTGAGCTGCTGGGAGAGAGGTGTTAGAAATAAACAAACTCTTAGTTACCATTAAGTGGAGACAAAGTCATTAAAGCAAACGAGAACCTTCTTCTTAATAAGGATTCAACTGAGCCGGCTGTGTATCTCTGTCTCCTGAGAGCTGAACATACACACACACCAACACAATGCTGCTTTTGATTGGTTTTCACAGCCTTGGGTGATCCCTGTCCCCTTCCCCTTTGGCTGGGTGCTAGGCAACTTATGTTCTCTCCTGACAGCCTACTTTTCTGTCCCCTCTCCTCTTCTCCTACCTCTCTTTTATTCTGGTGTTCAACCCTGGCCCTTTTCCAGCTCACAGCAACACTCAAGAAATTAACTGGAACAAATGCAAACCAGAACTAACACCACCTAGCACCAACAGCTTTCATTCTTTTTTCTAATAACCTTTTGGCTGCAGCAAAACATTACCTCCTAGCTCCCTGAGGGAATCACGAGCCTAATTTCAACATGTTTTTGGGATGATGATGCATCTTCAGTGAATAAGTTTTCTTTTGGGAAGGGTATAAGCACATAAGTTCAAGGCTGCAGGGCAAACCAGTTTTTGTTAGTTAGAAATTTTCGTTATAACCTTCCCATGCATAGTTTTTTAACCTTTCTGTAATCTCAAATGACCTCAGTTCTGTGATGATTACATCTGCAAAGGCCAAGAGTGTTGAAACACACAGACCCTGGGGGAGGCATCAGGGTATTTATTGTAGCAGCTTTTCCCTGTAAATAACCCCCTGCCAGGCTCAACTTGAGAGAAATTCTCAAATAATAGCCAACCATCAGCTTCTTTTTGGGTGGGACGAGGAACACCCATTAGCCCACTCCAGCACTGGAAATATTTCAATGCAATGAAGAAGCAGTGCCTACAGGAGAGAGACTCTTTGGCTCTGGGCTCTCTCTGGCACTTCTGCTGCAAGGACATTCCCCTCTGGAGCATTCCCACCCACAGCAGCCCACAGGGGCTGGGGGGCAGAGGCACAGGCTGGGGGTGCTCCCCTCTGGCCAGCCCTGCGGGAAGTAGGCATGGGAAAGGCCCAAACCCAGCCAAGTGCTGGTTCTGGAGGTGCTGGGAGCAGCCAGGGAGGCGGCACCAAACGGACACATCTGAAGGTCTCTTCTGCCCCGGATGAATCCGGGACTCAGCAATTGCTCCGGGCCAGGTGCAGCACCTGGCACTTGGCCTTGTGGGACCTCATGAAGCTGTCAGATGAGGTTGTCTCCCACTTCTCAAGCTTGTCCAGGTTCCTGTGCATGGCCATATCCTGCCATGGTGCCCCTGCCCGTCTCAGCTCCCCCATCCCCTGCAAACGTGCTGAGGGGGAGATTGATCCACTGCCTGTGCCATTGGGGAAGCCACAACAGAGCCCCAGGGCCAAGGCAGAGCCCTGAGGGACACCCCCCATCCCCAGCCTGCAGCTGCACATGGAGCCACTGCCCACAAGTCCCTGGCTGTGTCCATCTGGCCAATGGCTGGTGCCCAGAGTAGCCCACTCTCCAAAGCCAGGGCTCTGCAGGGGGCACGTCAGGCTGTCAAGTGGGACGATGGCACAGTGGGCACACTGTGGGACTGCGGGAGGGGCCTGGGCACACCAAGGACTACAAGTGCCCAAGTCCAGGGGCTCCTCCATTCAGTTTCCAGTGGGCTCCGCTGTGGATGGGGTGCTGGGTGTGGCCCTTTGTGACACAGGGCCCTTGATGATGCTGGACATGACGGTGCCCACAGACCATTGTGACATCAGAGGGCCCTTGATGATGTGGGACATGACAGTGCCCACAGACCATTGTGACATCAGAGGGCCCTTGATGATGCAGGACATGACGGTGCCCACAGACCTTTGTGACATCAGAGGGCCCTTGATGATGCAGGACATGACGGTGCCCACAGACCATTGTGACATCAGAGAGCCCTTGATGATGCTGGACATGACGGTGCCACAGACCATTGTGACATCAGAGGGCCCTTGATGATGTGGGACATGACAGTGCCCACAGACCATTGTGACATCAGAGGGCCCTTGATGATGCAGGACATGACGGTGCCCACAGACCATTGTGACATCAGAGAGCCCTTGATGATGCAGGACATGACAGTGCCCACAGACCATTGTGACATCAGAGGGCCCTTGATGATGCGGAACATGACGGTGCCCACAGACCATTGTGACATCAGAGGGCCCCACCATAGCTGGGGGTATATAAGGAGTGCAGAGCCCTGGGGTGCCCAGTCCCGTGAGAGCCACTCTTGCAGAAGGAAGCGGCTCCCGGGATCTGTCCATGCTACAGGACTGCAGAGATGGAAGCGAACAAGACAAACCTCAACTGCTTCCCGTCACCCAGCCCCCTGCCCAGCTGGGGGCAAGACCAGGCCCTCAGCGGGCACCTGGTGGGGGCAGTGGGTGCCTCAGCCTGGCCACAGTCAGGCACTGAGGAGGAGGAGAAGCCCTTTGTCATCATGGAAGATGAGAACAAACCTGACACAGATGACAAGTGGGGAGACACTGGGGCTCGAGAGTATCGCCTTTGGGAAGGAGCGACAGGCTGTGAATTGTACCAGTTGGTACAAGTAATGGCAGTGAAGGCAGCGTCGCCACACAGAGCTGGGAGTCCCCAAGAGTTGCACCAGTGGGAGGGGGCTGTGAGGGCGGCCTGAGGAGATAGGGAACAGCAAGAGCTGTACCAGCTGGCTCAGAGAGAGAGTGAGGACTGGACCTCAGCTGGGGATGATGAAGACTGGGAATACTACCCCCAGACTGAGCTTTCCCAAGAATATCTAGGTGAGGCAGAGCCAGAGCTGTCCCAAGGAGAGGTCAGCAGCTCTTCCGAGTGGGAAGACTGTAGCGAGCCAGAGCTCAAAGCCCTCCAAGATGTTTCCACAGAGGAAGACAACAGCAGCGGCGCAGACCTCACCCAGGACAGCCATGAAAGCACGAGCAACTTTAGCTTCAGGCCCACTCCCTTCCTGAGGGAGGACTACAAGGACGACTGGGATGAAGTCAGCGTCCTCGAGCCGTACGAAGCAGAAGGCAGTGCCCAAAGGCTGTCAGCTTCTGAGGCAGACGAGCTGCCAGTGCTCTTCCCTCTGGAGGCCTGGGTTGAGAGCCAGGCACCGGAGTCACTGTGCGCCTCGCTTCCCTCCCTGCACAGCGAAGCCTCCGAGGGCCAGCAGGGCTCCGAGGCAGGGCCGCAGAGCCCGGAGCCTGCCCCGCTCAGCCCTCTCAAGGCCTCAGCTCCCCAGCCGGGAGCGCAGGCCCCCAGGCAGCAGCCGGCTGCCCTCAGCAAGCGGCCCGGCCGCCTCAGGCGGGCGCTGCGGGCGCTGCGGGCGCTGTTCCGCTGCCGCTGCCTGGCGCCGCAGCCGCAGGAGTAGCGCCCGCGCCTGCCCAGCCCAGGGCTGCAGATGGCGGCCGGCCTGGGGCCCAGGGAGCCCTGGACATGGCCCCGCAGCCTCAGCTGTCCCGGCAGCCCTGGAGCGGCCCGGGGGCATCTCCCCAACACCCACAGTCACCACAGTGGCCAGCCCCACACAGCACGCGTGGGACACGACTGGAGCCAGGGCGCTCAGCAGTGAATCCCACAGAGTGATCAAGGTGGGAAGAGACCCTGACGGTCACCCAGGGCCACTGGCACCCTGGCAGCACCACCATCGCCGCAAAACCACATCCCCAAGGGCCACATCTGCAGAGCTCTTCAACGCCTCAGAGACAGTGACTCCACCAGCTCCCTGGGCAGCTTCTTCCAATGCCCCTCTGTCAGAGAAAAATTGCTTCAGATATTGAATCGGAACCTCCCCTGGAAATCAACGGCCATTTCCTCTCACCCTGAAAGGACTCCATGTTGCTCTTTTGGGATTGTATCCCTGAAGAATGGCACAGATGAGAGGTGTTGCTCCATGGATGTGACTGCAGGACTTGGACTGATACCATTATTCCCATTTAAGAAATAGTTTAAGAGTTTAATAAATAATAGTAGTAAAAAAAAAAATAGGGATAAGAAGATGAAGAAGAAGTAGTAGTAGTAGATAAGAGGAAGACAAAGGAACAGGATAAAAATAATAAGTTTAATAAGAATGAGAATAGGAATAAGAAGATGAAGATGAAAAAATAGTAATTAATATAAGAATATTAAAACATAAGAATTATAGTAAGCATAAGAAGTGAATAAGATTAATTAGAATGAGAATAAGAAGAATATTATAAAGAAGATGAAGAAGAAGAAAAAAGAGTAGTAGCATTTAAGAAGAAGGGGAAGAAGAAAGAAGGGAAAGAAGAAGAAGAAATAGTAATAAGAATATTAAATAAAAATATACATCCGCACATCTTCTAGAATCTCAGAAGGCAGGAGAGGACTTCAAAAAGTATCTACTTCCAACTGATCATCTTCTCAGCTCTCGCTCTCCAAGACCTCTTTCCTATTTCTAGCTCCCTAACTCCCATTTCTTGTTCAATAAAATCCATGTCAAATAAAATCTGGTTTTGTTCTCCTGTGGTCTCATTTGTGCCTTCACTGGGGGACAGACACCTCTCCCTCATGGCATCTTAACCCTGGATGGAACGATGGGCAGGGTCCCTTCCAGCCACAAGCCTTCCAGAATTCAGGGACTCCCTTCCCTTCTTCCCTCTGCTTCCAGCTGGAGAATGTGCAGCAAAGCCACCTTTCCTTTGCTGTCTGCTTGGGGAGCCCCCCTTCTGCTGGAGCTTGACTCTGCCAAAATGCACAGACCCACCTGGGGATGCTGCTGTCAGCCCCTGTGCTCTGCAGAACCTCTTCTACCCATTTCAGGCTTCAATATTAAACACTAAGCAAAAGCAAATGTGTCAGATACTGCAAAGGCCATCTCCTGCAATTTCTCCTTGGCTGACGTTTGTGCAGGTGCTTCATCCTGGTGGAGGGGAGGCTGTTGCTGAGTATTCTTCCTCCTGAGCCCCTCAAGTGACAGGAATTTCAGTTGGGTTCACAGCTGTTCACAGCTACCAAATCGGCTGTCACAGACCTGACAAAGTATTGGGGCAGGACACAGCAAGTTTCACACAAAAGACATTATGATCTCACAACATAAGAAGCCACATATGGACAAGGAGGAAGGTTTGTTTTATGCAATTTGCAAAAAAAAAAAATCAAATTTAAACACTGTAGTGAGCTTTAAAATAACAAGGTTGCAACAGATGCTCATTTAATGAAATAGCAGCAAACTTGCACATTTTCAAGTGTCTATTTAATCATAACACAGGTTCATCCTCACCACCATCCACTAGATTACCACAGACATTGCAGCTTCCTGCAAACGTCATCTGATCACTTCCTCCTCAATTCCAATTAATTTGCCATAGCAAAGCACGAGGAAGCTGTGGCTGCTGCTTTGTTTGCTGAAGTTCAAGTGTATCCAACTCTGCCCATGGTTGCAGGTGTTGTTCGTCACTGAATTACAGAACCAGGGACTGGGTTAGGGGGACCTTAAAGCCCATCCCGTGCCACCCCTGTCATGGCAGGGACACCTTCCACTGTCCCAGGTTGCTCCAAGCCCCATCCAAACTGGCCTTGGACACTGCCAGGGATCCAGGGGTAGCCACAGCTTCTCTGGACAAAGCATAAGGAAAGTGGTTGTGCTTCTCCACAGATGTAAGTCAACCACAGTGGCAATAAAACCCTGGGCATAAGGATGTACTTAAAAACATCACAGATGGTCCTTTTGCTTTTAGAGGTAAAAGAAATCAAATGTTATATGAAAACAGTCAGGACTTCAATGCGTTCAGAAAGGCCTTTCATGAATGTTCGGCAAGAGGACAGGAATTAGAAAGTACCTTCAGCCAAGTAAAACTGGCTCCATTCAGTGAAACGATAGTAACCAGCTGCTTTTTGTTGCCTCTGTGCTCTTACAATACTGTCCAGAATGACCATGTTCAGAGAAAGTGAACACAGAGCCGGGGGGAAAAAAAAGAATTATTGACAGCAGTTCTACAGCCCTCCTTTTACTTTGATGCTCTATTTAAATAATCTGGCTGTTTCAAGGGCTTGGTAAAACTGGCTTTTGTAGACTGAACACAAAAAACAAACAGGAGAAAAATGCAGCATTTTCCCTCCTCAGCCAGAATACAGTCAAAGCACAGTGGTTAAGCAAAAGCATAGTAAGTTAATTACCAAGCAAACAGCTGCTGCTACCTGGCAGAAAGCAAAGGAAAAAAAAATCCTATCAGTCATCAAATGCAGTTCCTAAATCTGGAAAAGCCTTACAAAAATAAACTTCCACGAAGAAGGGACCAGCTTCAGAGAAAAAAAGAATGATGCAGATAATAAAGATCATTATTTCAGAACAAAAAACTATTTCCAGTCTGAAAGGAAAAACAATTTTTGGCAAGACAACTACTAAATATGTCATCTAGTTAAAAACAACTTCTCTTCTTGTGGTTTGTTGGGGCAGAATGAGCAAAGAGATCTTCTACCAGATTCTTTTTTGATATCAAACACTGAAAGGGGGTGGGAAGGAGTCATTTCTAACCCCAATTTAGAACAACTTTATTCCTCTGCATGATCATCAGCACTTCTTATATCCACTGTCAACACATACAGAGGTCCAGATATTGACTAAGAACTCAGGGTAAGTTTTATGTCTGCTTGAAACAGGCATGATAATCCTGACTCTCCAGTTTTGCAGACACACAGGGATACAAATACACAACTGTTGATGCTTTGGCAGAACTTCCATTTTGCAAAGCCCTTACTTGTGTAGTTTCTCATATATTTTAGAAAACAGCAAATGAGTCTCTAAATTACTAGTAGCAAAACAAGAGAATTTCTAGTAAGCATTGCTTGAAATTTTTATTTTTCAGTTTTGTGGCTAACTTTAAAGTTTCCCTGAGTTCTTTTGGGAGTTCTTTCTTACACTCATGCATGGCTACTGCTGAAATTATATTACATTGGCCAATATATTTCAAGATATTTAAATTTTGAAATTAAATTTAAAAAGAGAGGAGCTGAAAACTTCAAATCAGGTGTGAGCTGTTGGGGGAGAAGGGTGTTGTGAGCTTTCTGTGTGTTGGGTGCCAGAGGAAGCAAGTTCTGACCCACCTGTACTCACACGCTAAATGAGCACTGATTGACACAAGAGACACTGCTGCCCACACATTCCCCCACCAAACTCAGGAAGCCAAAACTGCATTTCCTTCAGTTTTCCAAATAGATTTTTTGATTCAAAATTCAAACAGCTCAATTAAAATTATTTTTGAGAAATGCATCAGCTTCACAACCTGATCCCATGAGCTGTTCCATTATAAGCTGCAAAATATCCTGATCTCAGAAGTCTTTTTCAGCCTAAATTGTTGAGATCAGAAGAAGAAATGCGGCACTCAATATGAGTAATCAGCAAATCTCAAAACTTTATTGATAGGCACATACATTTATATTGGTGTTAATGAGGCCAATACATATTGCAAAAGGCGAGCTCATTATTGGTTAGTTACTTATCAGCTAACTACGCCTACCTTAGCATTCTTGTGGCTACTATGTTGCAGCTGTTCTCATCTTTCCTTCATATTTCTAACTAACGATCCTCTCCCCCATCCTGACGTTGCACCAAGGGCACAGTGCCCTTGCCTGATTTAGACACTGACTGCTGGCTGCTATACCTGTCTCCTTCTTGCTTAACTAACGCTATTATAGCAGTGTGACCTTTGTCAGCTAGCTAACTGTCCACAAAATCCTCCACACTTCCCCTGTTTTTCTGTTGCACAAGCATGGTCTGATTAGATGTAGCAAATATCATCCTGAACATGGATGCCAGGGAGAAGAAAGAAGAAGGACAGGGCATGCCCAAATCCTTTCATCTTGGAACTCCTGACCCCCACATACAGAATTCCAAACCCCCCAGTACAAGATTCAAAACCCCCCTGTACAGTGCTCCAAAATTTTTCCCTTCACCCTGTGATTGCTACTTAAATTTTGTGACTTGTAATTCTTCATATAAGGTTGGCAATTTGCTCCATGAATTAAGATTGAATTTCCAGGGGTCTTTGCCTTCCTGCCAGGGTCTCTGAGCTCCTGCAAGGGCTTTGAGACATCCAGGGCATCCAGAGAGATGTCCTGGGTTCTGACAGCATGGGAGGCTGGCTCTGTCCAAGCGCCCATTCCACATTTCCTGCACTGCAGAACCAGGAGGACTGGCTCTCCTCTGGCTCTGAGAGGAGCTAGAGCTTGCAAATCGTTCCGTGCAGAAACAAGTGCAGAGCTTTCTCTCCAAGTGGCGGCATTCATCCTGCCCCCTTTCTCAATTGTCTGGTGCCCAATAATGTCACTTGATGTTTTCCCTCCTTTGGCCTGCTGAGCTGGTCTCTCACCTCAACACTCCTTCCCTGAAACTTGGAGAAACGGGATGTTTCTCAGGGCAGCTGATGGGGACACACACACTGGGGCAGTGCACCAGCATTGCTCTAGTCAACACGTCATGCAGAATTTCTAGGTCTCTCTTCCAGCTCCCTTGAAGAAGGGACAATGTTCATCTCTACTACTCTGGCATTCCTTTAAGGAAGGAACTCCAAGAAAATTTCTTTTCCACGCTAATGGCCTTCACCTTTGTTTGAATACTTAGGTGCCAGATATGACAAAACCCAGCCACTTGTACTGCTTCCCTGCCTAAGGTTATAGCAAAAGCAAATCTTGCTTCCTTCCCAGCCTGCATGTTACACCCACACCAGCCACCTGCTGGGAAAACATCTGGAACAAGGCCCACTGCAAGGCAGATACTTTGTAGGCTCCAGATCGCACCTGCACTGGCTCCATCAGGCAAGGGCAAGCTTTGGTCGCTTCCCAGAAGCAGCCTGGCCATTCCCCCCTGCCTTGCCCCCTCGCCATCCTCCACAGCCCCTGCTGCCAAAGCCTTGCTAGGCAGAGCCATTTGCTGGGCTCGGTAAAAGAGTGACTTGGATTCTTCTTTGGCGCAAATACCAAAGCTGTGAGAAGTGACAGGATCAGGTTCACAGCCGCTCTGCTTTAGCTGAGGACATTACTGGAGGCTCAGAGCCTGGTCCTTTAAAGACAAACTGAATCTGAGCTACTGGTGTTTTCCTGGTGCATGTGGACATTTATTTTCTACAATCTCAAGATGATCCTGAGGTGTTCTAAAAAGTCTCTTTTCCCCAACTCAGCTGTCAAAAAAGGAGTCAGAAGTCTTCCGTTTTGTTCTCAAGTCTGTTTATTATTTCTTATCTAAAACATTCTCTGTCTGGCTTGCAGAGGTCTGTTCTGTACGTCAGTCTGAGGCACACTGCCCTCCCCCAGGGCTGGTGTTGTCTTTTATACTATAAACTACGTATTCAATATTTACAGTTGTGTCCCAATACCTATCACCTGTGTTAGACAGTGACTTTCTACTCTAAACCAATCCCAAAGTGCCACCATCACCAAGAAGATGGAGGCTAGGAAGAAGAAGGGAGAAGAACAGGACAATGCCCAAATTCCTCCATCTTGTGCTCCTAGACCCCCATAGTCAAATTCTTCAAAATTCCACCTTTCACCCTGTGACAACTACTTTTATGCTACTTAAACTTTTGTGACTTGTAATTCTTCATGTAAAGTTGGTAATTTGCTCCCATGGGTTGAGATTGAATTCCCAAATGTCTTTGGCTTCCTGCCAGGGTCTCCAAGCCCCTGACATGATTTTGAGCCGTCCAGGGCATCCAGAGGGATGTCCTGGGTTCTGACAGAAGAAAAGACTACATATGGCACTTATCCTTTATTTGATATGAAACAATATTCAACAGAAATCGGGGAAAAAAGCCTTTGAACACATCTTTACTTTGAAGAAAGGTGGCTGCTGCAGCAAATACTTACCAGGACAAATAGGCATGAGCTGTCATTCTTTATGTTATTATGTGTGCGTGAAATACTGTCACTAAGCCTCTATAAAACACACAGTGCAATGGGAATCTCTATTTAATCTCCTCATCAGTACAACTTATGCTGGATTCTGAGAGACCTATTTAATTACTTTAATGCTTCGACCATTCCTGTGAATGTTCAAAAGCCATTAACCATGGCACTCAGACTCTGGCAGATATTTGGTCTTGAAGGAAAACTTTTTTACTGATTTTTTTCTTATGTTTTTTAAAACACACTGTGATCAGTTAATATCATGAGTTAGAAAGCCATAGCATGTCGAAAAGCACTATTGTAGCAAACATCTATGTAGTCAGAAAACGTCCTTTAGATAAAATCAGAATGTCCAAGGACTCTATCCTCTCCCTCTCTCTTTCCCTTGCCTCTTTTTTCTACCTTTCCCTTCCCTTTTCCCATTCCCTCTTCACTCCTACAGTCTCTTATATTCCCAGAGAGAGGTTTCTATAACCTGTCCCCTTTAAAGGAATTTACCACCCCTTCATTAACTCTGCCAGATGCTGTTTGAAGGTGTTCTCTCCGTTCTCTGAGAGGCATCTCTACACCATCCTGCCCCTGCAGACACTCTGGCTTGGTGGCAGAGGCTGTCACAGCACTGCCAACAGCAACTGTGCAGCCAGAGCTGCAGAATCTGTCACTGCTGGCCTGAAAGTGCCAGCCCTGGATGGAAATATCAGCAGGAGCTCATGCTCGTCCTCCCCATGCTGACAAATCCCTGGAATCCCTCCTGTTGTGCTCTGTGGCAGCACTGCCAGAGGAGGAAGAGGATGTGACACATCCTCAGGGACACCTCGGGCTGGCTCTGGGCAGCAGGACCTTCCCTTGGCCCATGCTCACTTCTGCAGACAGCTATGGCCATGAGCCTCACACACTCCTTGCTTTTTGGGGCAAATCCCTTCAGCTTTGCTCATTTAAGGCTCTGCAAGGGGCCAAAGACTCAACCCTCTTTTTCTGAAAAAGCAGATGGTGGGCAGTTCTTCAGCCCACGCAATTAAAAATAAATTCTTTTGACCCAAGTAGCCTCCAAGCACATATTTTGGGAAGGAATTACTTTCCCACACATAGTGCACTTTCCCTCTTTTCCTGCTAACAAAATCCCAGTGTTTGATGCAAACAGCCCCAGGATATGTTCATGAATAGCTCATCAAATAGCTCACAACCAGCCCCTTGAGAAAAGCAAAGTGTGCTTTCTAATGTAACCAGTTAGTCTGAGTTTTGAATGTTTTGCATTTGCAACTGAGGCCCTGTAAGCAATTCTAATTGTTGTCAGTAGGTGAGATACTTCTGAACAAAGAAATCAGTTTTACCTGGCATTTACCTGGTCATACAAAAGAATGGATGTTTGGAGAGTGTGTTTTTATAATGTCATATGTTTAAGGTGGGACACACACAGTGTACAACATCTCTCCTTTATACTTTTCTTTTATAAATACATAGTTCTAAGAATTTATAACTTTTATTTGGCTTAAAAGGTCAAGGACTCAGTAGTAAACAGCTGTCAAGCCTCCTGGACCTCCGTTCTGGCCACCCAGGGCCATAGGGTGCTACTGCAAAAGTTATTTTTCAGGCAACAGTAGCAAACATAGGCCCCAAGGCACCAACCTGCCCCCTTTCTGTATCATCAGCAATAGAAATTGGTTTTAAATTATCAGAATTTCCAACTCCCAAATGTCAAAAAGTATGTATTTTCGC
Source organism: Passer domesticus (assembly GCF_036417665.1). Classification (NCBI taxonomy): domain Eukaryota; kingdom Metazoa; phylum Chordata; class Aves; order Passeriformes; family Passeridae; genus Passer; species Passer domesticus. The sequence continues at coordinate 83,177,856 of NC_087512.1, forward strand.
ATGCAAACTATGATGGCTTTTGCTGATGTTCATAACATTTCACAGGGCCAAAGATGACTCAGATTTCTGAAGTTTTACAAAATAGAGATGCAAATGTCACAGGAAGCACAGCAAGGATGAAGGTTTAATCACCATGAGAAAATCTCTCTTGCTGAAGTGTCCATAGAATCACAGCTTGATGAAGAGGGCACCAACAGCACCTTACCCTGTCCATGAGCCATCCTGGAAATGCAGAGCATGCCAGCCCCAAGTCTGGTTCTAGTGCCCATTCTTATGCACAATTGTCTCCAAAATCTGCAGCAGCACAAGCCAAGGTGAGGGCAAAGCCCATTCTGAGGATGTCTTGGGGACCCTCCACGCCTGTTCCGAGCGCATGGGGACAGCAGGTTCTGCCACAGCAGCAGAAATTACATTACGTGTTAGTAAATGCAGCATTTAGAGTAGCAACTAAATAGTCCTATCTCAGAGTTAAATGTTCAATTCTTCATAAATGCAGTACCTAAACCAGTTAAATCCCACCTACACCCCAGACATCCACCTATACCTGCCTGTGTAAATTGTATTTTCCACTCCACTCCCTGGCCCTTCTCTCACCACAGTCCTCAAGCCCTCAACCAGGCACAAGCCAACTTCTCACCATGCTGTTAGTAATCACCTGCCCCACCCACAGCAGCTGTGCAGGTCCCTGACTGCTGGGAGAACCGACTTGAAATGCAGACCCCAACCTCCAGAAAAAAAAAAAAGAAAAAAAAAAAATCAAATTTTTCTAAGTCATTTCAGACTAGTGAAAGATCAGGACATTGAGAGACTTGTTTATTCCCTTCAGGCCAATCAAGATAAAGTTTATGTCCTTCTGTGTCAAGGGAAGTCATGGCTTCATTTTGAAGCCCAGTTTTATGTTTTATGAGCCCACTTTCCTTCCTCGTTTGTCCCTGCTCCCCAGGAGGCCACTCACTAGGCATATATAGAAATAGCTGTGTCTGAAAACACATCTACATGAGTGCATGACTTGCACTGCAGCAGTTGAAGGCATCATTTTCATTGCACAAAGATCACAAACCTCTTCTAGAAGAACTGTAGAGTTCTTACTATGGAGCTGTAAGAACCCTGCCCGCACATCTGCTGCTAAAGCAACAATTCCAGCTTTGCAGTGGCTTAAGCGGGCTGAGACAGAAGTGTTGCTCCATCAATGCATAAACCACAACAAAGCAGTGGGGACAAGCCTTTGTTCCAAGTGTGACTGAAGCTTTGGGAAGCAGGTTTGCCTGCAGAGGGCACACAGAAGCATGACACCTTTGCCTGCTGTGCACCTACAATTTCTACACCGTCATTATCACTGCTCGGGTGACTGAGCAAGCTGACAGTGTGTGACAGATTGTCTGTCGTGTACAGAAAGTCACAGACAGAAGAAGGGAGGGAGAAAACAGGGAAGATGACAATGCAAAAGATGTTGAAGGAGTGTGGCAAGGATTGAGGATTAAGAACAGAAATAAGAAGAGACCATACCCCTTAGCTGTCAAGTGCTGAGGGGAAACTGCAAGTACTTGCATATTTGAGCTCACCACCTGGACTTGCATGCCTTGTCCACATTACCATTATTTCAATAATTTTTCTTCCTGGAGAAGCTGCCAGGTCCCCAGTACCAGTCCTACCTCCCTTCCAGCAGTCTCTGTCTGGGCAGAGTTGAAAATAGATCAGGGATTATCTTTTAGTCCATAAGCATTCAAGACAGCCAGAGAGGTTCCAGGAAAAGGCCATAGTGAGTGCCCAGGACAAAGAGATTTTAAGCAAGTGGAAGAAGGGAGTATTAATTGAGGATCACAGTTATATGTTGGGGTATAACCTTTCAAATATTTGTTGCTTTTGAAATAGAGATTTTTGGAGTTCACTTGAGTTAGCAATATGAATTAAGCATTTAAATTTTAGCTTGTAGAATTAAGTGTTGATTTTTTTCCTTTTACTTAAGAAATCATGGATGTAATTATCATGCCAGGCAAGAACAGGCGGGGCCAGGGGTTGGATATGCATGAAAAGGTTGAGCAATGTCATCTATATGGAGCACCTTTGTGAATAAAAGATTGGGCTCAGACCAGGGCTCAGGGCACAAGTTTTCAGGAGAGCAATCTCGCTTGTGCCGGGTGCTGACAATACAGACCCACTTCACAACTACATCAGGTTGTGGAGTCTATTTATTCCACCTATGGCTTCACTTTTCTACTGAAAACTGCAGGTGAGAAAGCCCAGGCAGAAAAGGGAAGGAGAAGCCATGTAAACAAACCCATAGCTCTATACAAGGACAGAAGCAGATTCCATCTTCACCAAACTGAAAAGAGTGGTTTTATTAGAAAAAAAAACAAAAGCAAAAATACCCTAACATCATATATATTCTCCCACCACATTCAGACATTACAACAATAAAAATGCACTATAAAACCACTGCAGTAAATTGGTGAGTTAGGAAAAATAAACAGGGCACAGGTTAATCTATATAGATCTTTGGAAAGATGAGCAATTACAATCTGCACCCCAGCTCATGCTCAGTATTTACTATAATCTTAAATAACAATAAAGTCAAACACAATAGAAGACTGATGTTCCTACCTTCTGCTTCCAAACACAGCCAAGGGTGGCAGCAGCTACAGCTCCATTCTCCTGAGCTCACAGCGCAGCGCAGCTGTTCCAGCCGCACCAGCACGGGACTGGCCGCAGGTTGTACAGCCCGTGCCTGAGCCAGAATCAGAGCGCGTTTCCTCTCAGGTAAGGGGAGCCCCGTGCTCTTCCACAGCTTCTCCACCTTCTCCAGGAGCAAAGCAAACCCCACCACAGCTACAAAAGCCGATGCTTATCAAAGTTTTCCCTTAGCAGCTTGGAAGAGCCAACTCCCGCAGACTCCGCAGAGCGTCCGTCCCGGAGAGCCAGCCGCAGCTGCCCTGCTCTCCTTTCATCAGATCCGGGTGACATCCACCCACAGCCATTGAAAAGGGTCATTCCCAGCCTGGGAGCCAGGCGGGTCTAAGCAGTGGACAGTGATGATCATTAGAACCCCCTGAGTAACAGCTGAGGTGACTTAGCTCCCTGCTTTGGACAGGCCCCTTTGGTGTCCTTGTGCAGTGGGGCAGTCCCTGCCCCGGCACTGGCAGGGCTGGAGGGCAGCTGGGAGCCTTTCCCAGCGCCTGGCAGCTTCTGCAGCTTTGGCAGCTGGGGCATGTCTTGTGTCTTCTGGAAACCTGGCAGCCCAGGCGGGATTCTCAGGTAGCCTCAGGCTGGCATCTCTGTTTTTTTTTTTGCAGTTCTTTTGTTTGTCTTAGGTCTGAGATCAACAAAAGGGCTTTTCCCACAACTTCCAAGCAGCTAAGTGAAAAAATCTCGTTAATTCACCAAACACAATATTGCTGCCCCAAAGCAAGAACACACAGGCCAGAAATATGTCCATGCATGTGAAAAACACATGTGAAAACTGATAAAGTTTAATAAAGGACAACAGGAGACAAGGACCATAGCGCAAAGGTTATTATGGCTGGATGCATCTGGGCACTCAGCCAAGCCCACGCTGTGTGTTGCATGAAGATTGCTGCATATGCATAGACCCTTATGCATAGCAAACTTTAGTTTACATGTTCCAAGAATTGTTTTGCATGGCTCCTCCTGTGTCTTAGAGCATGCATATTCCTTGGTTGTGGTTTTAGTCCATTCTTACCACCTCCAATTTTTGGACCTTGGTCCGCACCATCTTCAGACAGTGAGTGCTGACAGTGGGCACATCTGTAGCAGGTGTCTTCTTTCTATGTTCATTGGATGTTATCCCATTTAAGTAGGCATTTGAACACAAGCATACTTCTATCAGCTATTTCACTACTATGTCTAAGCCTAATTAAGAACTGAAATAAAAACTATATCTTTATAAGAAAGTTACTTTAACATCACACATATAAAATCCATTTTAATATTTGCAAAAAGCCAATATTGGAATATTATAATATGTATCTATAACAATCTATTGATAATATTGCTGAAAGAAGGAAAACTTTTCTAAATACCTAGTGCCTTTGGTAATCGCTAAAGGTAATGTAGCTTGGACTCTACTACTGTTTACTCATCTCTCTGTTGCACAGAAATCTTGGATACTTTAGTGTGTAGATCTGTATTTATGACATTCTCTGAAATGAAAGTGAGAGGAGAAATGGGCTAAATTCAGATATCTGAAGTTCTGTCTGAACATTTGCTGAGGTAAATCAAAGACTAAAGGACAGCTACTCTTTGTGAAGAATGCCAGAGCAAGTTAAAATATGTATTAACAGGCATAATCAACACACTAGAATTAAAAGAGCATCTCCACCAGAAGAGAGAGTCTATAAAATCACACTCTGCATCAAGAAAACATAATGTCTATCACTACATGGATTTGTCGCTTTGCACGCCCCTCTGCCAAGTGCAAGGGGCCTCAAGGACTGAAAGCACAGGGAGCCAAAGGGAGACAGCTGCACCTACGTCACTGGGGGCTCCCGGGGAAGCAGTTTCCTTGAGAATCAAGCTCCTCTCCTCCAAAGGCACTTCCCCAAATGTCTGCATTTCCCGGGGAACACCAACACACACTTCAGAAACCCTGGCAAGGCCAAATTCCTTGTGCTCCTTGCAGCACAGGCACTCCAACTGGAGCTCATCTTCCTTCCTCCAGCTCTGTGTCGCTTCCTTCCCCACACCCACGTGTCGCGTTGGGCGCGCAGCCCCGGGCCCCTACAAACACGAGCTGCTTGCTGCTTCTGCACGTGCCTGATCTCCTGCCTGCGCTCACGGCAGCAAAAGCAGGCTGTTGCCAGCCAGGGAGCGGAGCCCTGTTCCCGCAGGAGGCTCTGGTCAGCCCCTTGCAGGACGCTCCGCTGTGCACGCAGCACTTCTCCTGCCTGCCCAGAACGCTCCTGGCAGAGCAGAGCACAAGCTGGCCGGCTCTGTGCTCAGCACACCCCAAACACGGGCACAGGAAGACGCAGTGGCTGGTTTGCAGCCATGCCCAAGACAGCTGGGAAGAGTCCCCTGCCTCTGGTCTCACTTGGTTGGCTTTCTGAGTGGGCCTGAGGCAGGGGCTGCGATTCCTCACTTGTGGGGAGAGCAGAGCTGCCAGAAGCGCACCCAGCCTGCAGGCACTGCCTGACAGCGCTGCGGCCACTGGGACGCTCGCACCTCTGAGTCACAGCCACTGCCCTGCTGCTGCTGCTGCTACTGCTTCATTTGCTTTGAGGCACACCCAGAGTTCACTGTTAGGCCACCATGCTCTCTGGTTCTGCCCTCTTCCTGTCCCTGTGTAGGGCTGGAGCATTGCTGTGCTTTCAGCAAGCTCTTGGTGAGAACTTCCTGCACCGCAAGCTCCTCTGCCCTCGGTGGATGCTCGACATGGAAGAGCATACTCAAGCTGGCTCTTCTAAATCCCAGGGTCCTTGTTCCCTTCAGCGTGCTCAGCACGACCTTCAACTCCACGGTGCTGTGCAACTGGAGCAGCAGGACAGGGACCTCTGCAGCCTGAGCTGCCCTTGTTCCTCTCTGCCCGTGCACAGACGACAGCGTGGAAGAGAACGGCAGCAGGGCCCTGCGTGTCCCCGGGCTCAGGATTTGTGCTGCTTCAGCTCCACAGACAGAGCCATGGCTTAAGTGAAAACGCCAAAATGTTTATTAAGGGAAGGCAAAGTGAAGGGGTGAACTGGGAGGGAAAACAGGGGATTGGCAGGGCCAGGGGGCTGGAGGGAGGGAGCTGCAAACAGGGAGCAAGAAGGCAGGAGCTCCTGGAGCTTGCCACAGGCTCAGCTGTGAGCAGCAAGAGCTGGGCCTGGAGCTGCAGCTGGTCCCCTCTGCTCTGCAGGTGCTCCCATCTTCAGTGGGAACTGGGGGTGGCCAAAGGACGCTGGTTCTTCCCATCCTGCAGGCGCAGTTCGGCAGATCTTGCGTCGAAGGTCAGATTGACAGGGGGAGGCTGGAGCCCGCCAGGCGCCAGGGCAGGAGGGGGCCGAGCCCTCTCCCATGGATACAGCAGCATCCCACAAAACCTCACCTTGGCCACGTGCCAAGCACAGGAATAGAGGGAGCAGGCTCTGGCTCAGGATTCTCGTGAGAGCCTCTTCCACCTCTTCCACTCCCAGCTCCATCACCTGGTTGAAGAGCTGAATGGAGAGCAGCTGCAGCTGGCTGTTTTCCTGGAAGGAAAGGAAAAGTCCTAAGCACCAAATGCTCCCGAGCCATTGGAGCAAAGGCCCAAAACTGCAGAGAGCACAGAGTTTGCAGGCAGGGGCCAGGGCTCTTGGCTGGGGGCACAGAGCCTTACGTTGTCAAAGTGTGGCATCTGGGACTCAGCCAGCTTCAGGCTGGTGATGCTGGGTATCTTGAAATCTTTGTCCTGCAGCACACGCGTGAGCACGGAGAGGCTGGTCCAGAGCATCTCTGCATTGGGATCACGCAGCTGCTGCAGCAGGTGTTGATAGAGGCCGTGTATTCCTGCGCCCTGTGTGCAAGACGAGGCTGTGCTGTGAAGCCGTGAACGGCTGCAGCAGCAGCAGCTGCTGGTGGCACTGGTGCAGCTGAAGCGGGAGGCAGGAGAGCTGGGAGCAGCTGCCTCTGCTGGCAGAGGCCAGCCAAGGCCAAAGGTGTGTGTTCCCCTGCCCCACGCTGCCAGCGCGGCTTCAGCCACTGCCCCCTTCTCACCAGCGAGGGCTCCTTGCTGAGCAGCACGAGGCCTCTGAGCTGCAGGCGCAACCTGTCCCTGCACTGGCTCGGCAGGTGCCTGGATAGGAGCCAGAGGGCACTGGTACCGTGTCGGCTCAAGTCCAGAGAGTCCAGGAGCTGAAAGGCACAGGGCAGTGACGGGGGAGCCGGCCGGCAGGAGCCCGGAGCCGCACAGGGCCGGGCCCCTGCAGCAGCGGCAGCGGGCGCGGGCAGCGTCCCAGGCGGCTGCGGCTAGCAGAGGCCCCAGAGCTGGGAGGCAGCTCAGGCAGGCAGCGCTGGCCGTCAGGCTCACCTCCACAAAGAAGGCCAGGGCAGGCAGATCCCGGCGTGGCTGCTTGCGGATGAGCAGGCTGAGCAGGTGCGAGGCCATGTGGGGACACAGGGGGCTCAAGCCACGGCGCATCTCCCTGGCAGGGGAAAAAGGCACCAAGGCCCTGAGGCGGCGGGCAAACCTCTCCCAGGAGTGACTGACAGAGGTCTGATCTTTCCCCAGCACTCTGCAAGGGGACACGGGCCCCTTGGCAGGCGGCTGCTCCTGGGCATCCTCCTGTGCCAGGCTTGTGCAGTCTGCTCGTCCGTGCCTCGGTGGCAAGGCCCTCTGGCTTACGGCCGCGGGGACTGTGTGGGGCACTCCGGGCACGGGGCACAAATGCTGGCGGTGGCGGAGGGGAGAAGGGGGTCTCACCTGGCCAGCAGGCCCGCTGCCTCGTGCTGGGTGTCGGCACAGAGCAGGGCGTCCCAGACCTGTGTGTGCTCCAGAGCCACCAGCTTCTTGTCGAAGCCCAGTCGGGAGAGCAGAGCCTTCATGGTCTGCGCTGCAAACCTGTGTGCCCAGCAAGGGCCAGGTCACGCTGGGAGCACTGGCCCTGGCCACAGGGGGCATGGGAAGGACAGGGCGACTGGCACCTGTTGGGGTCGCTGGGAAGGCCGTGTTCCTCCCGGCACACTCTCCAGAAGCTCCTGGTCTCAACGTCCTCTGGCATCTGCTCTGTGGTAGAAAACATTTGCAAGAGCAGATCCACCAGCAGCTGGGGAGAGTAAATGTGCATCCCGTAGTGCCACTCAGACGTGGGGACAATCCTCCGCAGCACCAGAGTTGCCTGCAAGAGACAAAGCACCCCGAGGCAGAGCTCAGTGCCGAGGTGCCCATGAGGCAGGGCCCGAGGGGAGAGGCAGGGCGGGCACCCGGCCTGCTGTCCCTGAGCCTGCCCTGAGCCCAGATTTCAGCCCAGGCCGGGAGCTGCAGCGTGGGGAGAGCATGGAGAGCTGCTGGAGAGGTGACCTGGAGGGCGAGCAAAGGCCAGCTCCAGAAACTCACAGCAAGGGCAAAGGCGGCCTCATTCCTGCTGCAGAAGATCCTGCCGTGCGGTGGCTGCTTCTCTACTACGGAGAGCAGCGCCGGAAGGACCTCCTCCACGGCGACTTCTGAGGTGCCCATGGCCCTCCACATCAGTGTGGCAGCTCTGTGGGACCAGAGCTGTGTGTCAGCACCCTGCCCCGTGCAGCTGCGTGGGGCCAGGTGACAGAGCCCCGGTGCCCTGAGGGGCCGGGAGGGAGCATGGCAGCAGGCTTGGGAAACAGAGGTGCCCGAGGGGCCCTACGGGCGGTGAGCACCGAGCTCTGGAGGCACTTGTGCCCCGTACCTGTCACATAATGTGGCACAGTGCAGGAGGCTCATGACCACGTGAGCGGGATGATCTTCTGTCAGGCTCACGATGGCCATTTGCAGCCCAGTGTCCACGGTGTCGCAGGACGCCAGTCTCTGCAGGATGGCCCTGACCGTGGCTAGCACCTGGAGGGAACGGCATGGGGGAGACTTGGTGTGCTGTCCTAGGCAGCAACTTGCCCAGCTTCCTTCCCCCAGGAAGTGCTTGCCTTCCCAGCCCACTGTGATGGCCCCAAAGTCTGAGCTGGACCAGCGGACATGGCTTGATGGGCCACGTGATCCTGGGAGGCCTCCAGCCCCGGCCCCAGGCTGCTTGCCTGCTGTGGAGAAGAAACACCCTTCTGGCAAAACTCCAGACTGGGTGCAGGACTCACAGTCAGGGCAGTCACGGCGTCCGTCTCTTGGATGGCCTGATTGCGGGTGTTTGTGGTGGCCATCCCCTCAGTCAGGGCCATGTCAGCCTCCGCCCTGCCCTGGGCCGCTGCCCGCTCACAGCTTGCAGCCAGCTCAGCGGGCGCAGTGCTGGCAGCAGGCTCTGCCCGCAGCTGGCTGGGCATGGAGTCGGGCTGGGCCGTGCCCCCGGTCATGGTGGCGCTGGTCTTTCTGCGCCGGAGACGCAGGAACCTCCGCAGTGCCTGCAGCAGAAGGAAGGGCGGGAAGAGAGGGACGTTCCATGGTCTGCTGCAAGGACGGGGCTGGGCCGAGCAGGGCCAGCAGGCCCGGCCCAGGTGGGGATGGCTGCAGGTACCTGCGCCGCTCTACGGAAGCGGCCGCGGGTGGGCTCCTGCTCTTGAGACCGGTCCTTGGCTGCATCTGGCAAAGAGGGAGAGCAGCCGGAGCTGAGGGGCTGTGGGAGAGGCCGGAGAACACAGGCCAGCCCTGCACTCCCCAGGCAGGGAAAGACCCCTGCCCGTCTGGGAGATGGGGCATAGCTGCCATTGGGGGGGCAGTCCCTGCCCCTGTCCCATCCTGTCCGTGGGCATGTCCATAGGGATGGGATGGGATGGGATGGGATGGGATGGGATGGGATGGGATGGGATGGGATGGGATGGGATGGGATGGGATGGGATGGGGCAGGATGGGATGGGATGGGATGGGATGGGATGGGATGGGATGGGATGGGATGGGATGGGATGGGATGGGATGGGATGGGATGGGATGGGGCAGGATGGGGCCTAGGCTGGCTGCAGGCGCCAGTGCTGCGGCCCAGCTGCACCACTCACCGTCCTGCAGCGGCTGCAACTGCTCCGGCTCTGCAGGCTGGTGCACTGGGGCAGCTGCAGGGCCGTTCTTTTTCTTCCCCCGAAGCCTCCGGAATAGGCTGAGCACTTTGCTCGCCATCCCGCTGCCCGACCTGGAGGGACAGATGCCTCGGCAAAGGTCGGAGTCAGCGGTGCCGCAGTCGTGCCTTGCAGGCACCTGCGACAGGGAGGCCTCAGGAGGATGACAGGACAGCAAGTCCTGCCCTGTGTTCTCGAGGGCTCCTGCCACAATGACAGGAGACTCCTCGTGAACGATGGCGTTCACCAACTCCCACGGCCTGGCCACAGGGGCACCGGCCGCAGGGATGGGAGATGCCTCAGAAAGACTCCGAGTCAACGAGTCCTTTGCTCTGGCCGTGAGGCCAGCCGCAGGAGTAGCGCGTCGGGAAAGCTCCGGGTGGGCAATGAACGAGCTGGCTGTGCGGCGGATCCACACAGCACCACTCTGTCACGTCCTGTCCCGTCGCGTGCACCGAGCACTCTGGCGTGGCCGTGACGCTGCCAGCACCTATGTCAGCGCGTGTCACAAAGGGCTGCTGCCACAGCCTGTTCCACTGCGCCGCACGGTGACCCTGCTGCACCGTGTCACAAGGGGCCCTTGGTGACGCTGCCACGTGCCCCGGGGCCACCCCCTCCCCAGGCAAGGCGCCCCTGCTTGGAAGGAATCCGTTGCCCCGAGTGTCTAACACAGCCCTGGACACACCAAGGCCGGCCAAGTGCTCAGGGAAGGCCTCTCCACGTCTGTGCCCGGCCCGCACAGCCCAACTCGGTGTGGCCCTGCAGCAGAGCGGCTTCCAGCAAGCAAGAAGCAAACGCATCTTGCCAAGAGCTAAAACACACCAGCTAGGGAAGATGGCATTAATAAAGGCCTTGGAATTCACAGCTCTCTGAGAGACATTTGGGGTTCTTGCTGGGCAGAGGTGATCCGCCTCTGTCCTGTGCTCAAAGGGGGGAACACACCCTACCACAGGTGCTTGGCTTGGTCTCCGCAAGCCCAGGCTGGTGCCAAAGCTGCTCTTGACAGCCTTCTCCCTTCCCACGCCCCACTGCCAAGTGCAAGGGGCCTCAGGGACAGAAAGGAGAGCAGGGAGGCAGAGGCAGACAGCTGCACCTACATCACTGGGGGGGCTCCTGGGGAAGCACTTTGCTTGAGAAGCAAGCCCCTCTCTTCCAAAGGCATTTCCACAAATGCGCACATTTCCCGGGGAGCACCAACACACACTTCAGAAACTCTGGCAAGGCTGAATTCCTTCTGCTCCTTGCAGCCATGGCACTCCAGCTCGAGCTCCTCTTTCTTCCCCCGAGTATGTTTCCACGGGTCCTTTCTGGCACGCAGCCCTGGGCCCCCTATAAACAGGAGCTGCCCGCTGCCTCCTCATGTGCCTGAACTCCTGCCTGCGCTCAGGGCAGCAAAAGCAGGCTGTTGCCAGCCAGGGAGCGGAGCCCTGTTCCCGCAGGAGGCTCTGGTCAGCCCCTTCCCCACTGTGCACGCAGCACTTCTCCTGCCTGCCCAGAACGCTCCTGGCAGAGCAGAGCACAAGCTGGCCGGCTCTGGGCTCAGCACAGCCCAAACACAGGCGCACCCCAAACACAAAGCAGCAGCTGTTTTGCAGCCATGCCCCAGAGAGATGGCAAGGATCCCCTGCCCCTGGGCTCACTTGCTTGCCTTTCTGACTGGCTCTGAGGCAGGGGCAGCGCTTCCTGGCTTGTGGGGAGAGCAGAGGCGCCGCAACCACACGCAGCGTGCAGGCACTGCCTGACAGCGCTGCGGCCACTGGGACGCTCGCGCCTCTGAGCCTCTGCCACTCCGCTGCTGCTGCTGCTGCTGCTGGTGCAGCTTCATTTGCTTTTTGGCACAGCCAGAGCTCACTGCTAGGCCACGGTGGTCTCTGGTTCTGCCCTCTTCCTGTCCCTGTGTAGGGCTGGAGCATTGCTGTGCTTTCAGGAAGCTTTCTGTGAAGACTTCCAGCATTGCAAGCTCCTTTGCCCTCGCTGGATGCCTGCCATGGAATCCCTGACGGCTGGCTTCAGAGCACACCCCAAGCCGGCTCTTCTAAAACCCAGGGTCACTGTCCCCCTCAGCGTGCTCAGCACCACCTTCAACTCCACGGCGCTGTGCAACTGGAGCAGCAGGACAGGGACCTCTGCAGCCTGAGCTGCCCTTGTTCCTCTCTGCCCGTGCACAGACGACAGCGTGGAAGAGAACGGCAGCAGGGCCCTGCGTGTCCCCGGGCTCAGGATTTGTGCTGCTTCAGCTCCACAGACAGAGCCATGGCTTAAGTGAAAACGCCAAAATGTTTATTAAGGGAAGGCAAAGTGAAGGGGTGAACTGGGAGGGAAAACAGGGGATTGGCAGGGCCAGGGGGCTGGAGGGAGGGAGCTGCAAACAGGGAGCAAGAAGGCAGGAGCTCCTGGAGCTTGCCACAGGCTCAGCTGTGAGCAGCAAGAGCTGGGCCTGGAGCTGCAGCTGGTCCCCTCTGCTCTGCAGGTGCTCCCATCTTCAGTGGGAACTGGGGGTGGCCAAAGGACGCTGGTTCTTCCCATCCTGCAGGCGCAGTTCGGCAGATCTTGCGTCGAAGGTCAGATTGACAGGGGGAGGCTGGAGCCCGCCAGGCGCCAGGGCAGGAGGGGGCCGAGCCCTCTGCCATGGATACAGCAGCATCCCACAAAACCTCACCTTGGCCACGTGCCAAGCACAGGAATAGAGGGAGCAGGCTCTGGCTCAGGATTCTCGTGAGAGCCTCTTCCCCCTCTTCCACTCCCAGCTCCATCACCTGGCTGAAGAGCTGAATGGAGAGCAGCTGCAGCTGGCTCTTGTCCTGGAAGGAAAGGAAAAGTCCTAAGCACCAAATGCTCCCGACCCATTGAAGCAAAGGCCCAAAACTGCAGAGAGCACAGAGTTTGCAGGCAGGGGCCAGTGCTCTTGGCTGGGGGCACAGAGCCTTACCTTGTCAAAGTGTGGCATCTGGGGCTCAGCCAGCTTCAGGCTGGTGATGCTGGGTATCTTGAAATCTTTGTCCTGCAGCACACGCGTGAGCACGGAGAGGCTGGTCCAGAGCATCTCTGCATTGGGATCACGCAGCTGCTGCAGCAGGTGTTGATAGAGGCCGTGTATTCCTGCGCCCTGTGTGCAAGACGAGGCTGTGCTGTGAAGCCGTGAACGGCTGCAGCAGCAGCAGCTGCTGGTGGCACTGGGGCAGCTGAAGCGGGAGGCAGGAGAGCTGGGAGCAGCTGCCTCTGCTGGCAGAGGCCAGCCAAGGCCAAAGGTGTGTGTTCCCCCGCCCCACGCTGCCAGCGCGGCTTCAGCCACTGCCCCCTTCTCACCAGCGAGGGCTCCTTGCTGAGCAGCACGAGGCCTCTGAGCTGCAGGCGCAGCCTGTCCCTGCACTGGCTGGGCAGGTGCCTGGATAGGAGCCAGAGGGCACTGGGAGCGTGTCGGCTCAAGTCCAGACAGTCCAGGAGCTGAAAGGCACAGGGCAGTGACGGGGGAGCCGGCCGGCGGGAGCCCGCAGCCGCACAGGGCCGGGCCCCTGCAGCAGCGGCAGCGGGCGCGGGCAGCGTCCCAGGCGGCTGCGGCTAGCAGAGGCCCCAGAGCTGGGAGGCAGCTCAGGCAGGCAGCGCTGGCCGTCAGGCTCACCTCCACAAAGAAGGCCAGGGCAGGCAGATCCCGGCGTGGCTGCTTGCGGATGAGCAGGCTGAGCAGGTGCGAGGCCATGTGGGGACACAGGGGGCTCAAGCCACGGCGCATCTCCCTGGCAGGGGAAAAAGGCACCAAGGCCCTGTGCCGGCGGGCAAACCTCTCCCAGGAGTGACTGACAGAGGTCTGATCTTTCCCCAGCACTCTGCAAGGGGACACGGGCCCCTTGGGAAGCGGCTGCTCCTGGGCATCCTCCTGTGCCAGGCTTGTGCAGTCTGCTCGTCCGTGCCTCGGTGGCAAGGCCCTCTGGCTTACGGCCGCAGGGACTGTGTGGGGCACTCCGGGCACGGGGCACAAATGCTGGCGGTGGCGGAGGGGAGAAGGGGGTCTCACCTGGCCAGCAGGCCCGCTGCCTCGTGCTGGGTGTCGGCACAGAGCAGGGCGTCCCAGACCTGTGTGTGCTCCAGAGCCACCAGCTTCTTGTCGAAGCCCAGTCGGGAGAGCAGAGCCTTCATGGTCTGCGCTGCAAACCTGTGTGCCCAGCAAGGGCCAGGTCACGCTGGGAGCACTGGCCCTGGCCACAGGGGGCATGGGAAGGACAGGGCGACTGGCACCTGTTGGGGTCGCTGGGAAGGCCGTGTTCCTCCCGGCACACTCTCCAGAAGCTGCGGGTCTCAACGTCCTTTGTCATCTGCTCTGTGGCAGAGAAAATTTCCAAGAGCAGATCCACCAGCAGCTGGGGAGAATAAATGTGCATCCCGTAGTGCCACTCGGACGTGGGGACAATCCTCCGCAGCACCAGAGTTGCCTGCGAGAGACAAAGCACCCCGAGGCAGAGCTCAGTGCCCAGGTGCCCATGAGGCAGGGCCCGAGGGGAGAGGCAGGGCGGGCACCCGGCCTGCTGTCCCTGAGCCAGCCCTGAGCCCAGCTTTCAGCCCAGGCCAGGAGCTGCAGCGTGGGGAGAGCATGGAGAGCTGCTGGAGAGGTGACCTGGAGGGCGAGCAAAGGCCAGCTCCAGAAACTCACAGCAAGGGCAAAGGCGGCCTCATTCCTGCTGCAGAAGATCCTGCCGTGCGGTGGCTGCTTCTCTACTACGGAGAGCAGCGCCGGAAGGACCTCATCCACGGCGACTTCTGAGGTGCCCATGGCCCTCCACATCAGTGTGGCAGCTCTGTGGGACCAGAGCTGTGTGTCAGCACCCTGCCCCGTGCAGCTGCGTGGGGCCAGGTGACAGAGCCCCGGTGCCCTGAGGGGCCGGGAGGGAGCATGGCAGCAGGCTTGGGAAACAGAGAGGCCCGAGGGGCCCTACGGGCGGTGAGCACCGAGCTCTGGAGGCACTTGTGCCCCGTACCTGTCACATAATGTGGCACAGTGCAGGAGGCTCATGACCACATGAGCGGGATGCTCTTCTGTCAGGCTCACGATGGCCATTTGCAGCCCAGTGTCCACGGTGTCGCAGGACGCCAGTCTCTGCAGGATGGCCCTGACCGTGGCTAGCACCTGGAGGGAACGGCATGGGGGAGACTTGGTGTGCTGTCCTAGGCAGCAACTTGCCCAGCTTCCTTCCCCCAGGAAGTGCTTGCCTTCCCAGCCCACTGTGATGGCCCCAAAGTCTGAGCTGGACCAGCGGACATGGCTTGATGGGCCACGTGATCCTGGGAGGCCTCCAGCCCCGGCCCCAGGCTGCTTGCCTGCTGTGGAGAAGAAACACCCTTCTGGCAAAACTCCAGACTGGGTGCAGGACTCACAGTCAGGGCAGTCACGGCGTCCGTCTCTTGGATGGCCTGATTGCGGGTGTTTGTGGTGGCCATCCCCTCAGTCAGGGCCATGTCAGCCTCCGCCCTGCCCTGGGCCGCTGCCCGCTCACAGCTTGCAGCCAGCTCAGCGGGCGCAGTGCTGGCAGCAGGCTCTGCCCGCAGCTGGCTGGGCATGGAGTCGGGCTGGGCCGTGCCCCCGGTCACGGTGGCCCTGTTCTTTCTGCGCCGAAGGCGCAGGAACCTCCGCAGTGCCTGCAGCAGAAGGAAGGGCGGGAAGAGAGGGACGTTCCATGGTCTGCTGCAAGGACGGGGCTGGGCCGAGCAGGGCCAGCAGGCCCGGCCCAGGTGGGGATGGCTGCAGGTACCTGCGCCGCTCTACGGAAGCGGCCGCGGGTGGGCTCCTGCTCTTGAGACCGGTCCTTGGCTGCATCTGGCAAAGAGGGAGAGCAGCCGGAGCTGAGGGGCTGTGGGAGAGGCCGGAGAACACAGGCCAGCCCTGCACTCCCCAGGCAGGGAAAGACCCCTGCCCGTCTGGGAGATGGGGCATAGCTGCCATTGGGGGGGCAGTCCCTGCCCCTGTCCCATCCTGTCCGTGGGCATGTCCATAGGGATGGGATGGGATGGGATGGGATGGGATGGGATGGGATGGGATGGGATGGGATGGGATGGGATGGGATATGATGGGATGGGATGGGATGGGATGGGATGGGATGGGATGGGATGGGATGGGATGGGATGGGATGGGATGGGATGGGATGGGATGGGGCAGGATGGGATGGGATGGGATGGGATGGGATGGGATGGGATGGGATGGGATGGGATGGGATGGGATGGGATGGGATGGGGCAGGATGGGGCCTAGGCTGGCCGCAAGCGCCAGTGCTGCGGCCCAGCTGCACCACTCACCGTCCTGCAGTGGCTGCAACTGCTCCGGCTCTGCAGGCTGGTGCACTGGGGCAGCTGCAGGGCCGTTCTTTTTCTTCCCCCGAAGCCTCCGGAATAGGCTGAGCACTTTGCTCGCCATCCCGCTGCCCGACCTGGAGGGACAGATGCCTCGGCAAAGGTCGGAGTCAGCGGTGCCGCAGTCGTGCCTTGCAGGCACCTGCGACAGGGAGGCCTCAGGAGGATGACAGGACAGCAAGTCCTGCCCTGTGTTCTCGAGGGCTCCTGCCACAATGACAGGGGACTCCTCGTGAAGGATGGAGTTCACCAACTCCCACGGCCTGGCCACAGGGGCACCGGCCGCAGGGATGGGAGATGCCTCAGAAAGACTCCGAGTCAACGAGTCCTTTGCTCTGGCCGTGAGGCCAGCCGCAGGAGTAGCGCGTCGGGAAAGCTCCGGGTGGGCAATGAAGGAGCTGGCTGTGCGGCGGATCCACACAGCACCACTCTGTCACGTCCTGTCCCGTCGCGTGCACCGAGCACTCTGGCGTGGCCGTGACGCTGCCAGCACCTATGTCAGCGCGTGTCACAAAGGGCTGCTGCCACACCCTGTTCCACTGCACCGCACGGTGACCCTGCTGCACCGTGTCACGAGGGGCCCTTGGTGATGCTGCCACGTGCCCCGGGGCCACCCCCTCCCCAGGCAAGGCGCCCCTGCTTGGAAGGAATCCGTTGCCCCGAGTGTCTAACACAGCCCTGGACACACCAAGGCCGGCCAAGTGCTCAGGGAAGGCCTCTCCACGTCTGTGCCCGGCCCGCACAGCCCAACTCGGTGTGGCCCTGCAGCAGAGCGGCTTCCAGCAAGCAAGAAGCAAACGCATCTTGCCAAGAGCTAAAACACACCAGCTAGGGAAGATGGCATTAATAAAGGCCTTGGAATTCACAGCTCTCTGAGAGACATTTGGGGTTCTTGCTGGGCAGAGGTGATCCGCCTCTGTCCTGTGCTCAAAGGGGGGAACACACCCTACCACAGGTGCTTGGCTTGGTCTCCGCAAGCCCAGGCTGGTGCCAAAGCTGCTCTTGACAGCCTTCTCCCTTCCCACGCCCCACTGCCAAGTGCAAGGGGCCTCAGGAACAGAAAGGAGAGCAGGGAGGCAGAGGCAGACAGCTGCACCTACATCACTGGGGGCTCCTGGGGAAGCACTTTGCTTGAGAAGCAAGCCCCTCTGATGGAGAAGGAAGACTTGCTCACCATATGATGATCGACAAGTCTCGTCTTTATTCCCGAATCACCGATTATTATACACCTTTTAATTAGCTCATGCATGGTGCAAAATCCCAGCTCACCATTGGCTAACTAGCTATCAGCTAACTACGTGCTGTTTTTAGTATAACTATTCCACTTTCCTAGGCTATTTGCTCCACCACCAGTGTCTGTGCATTACTTCATCCGTGGGCCAAGGACACAGTTTAATTGGGATAGCAACTCCCTCCTTTTCTATCTTGGTCAAATTAACCTCACTGTGAGCTTTAGCTTGGAGCTAGCTTGTTACAAAGCTCTCAACATTTCCCCCGTTTTCTTTTTGGGCCAGAAGTGTTGTTTTCCAAGCCCTTTCCATCATCTGACTCACCATTCTTTGTATGCAATTAAGCAAGCATGGTAATAGAAGCATTAGCAATACTATCACACAATATCTCTTATAGCATATTGATACAGAATGATCTGATAAATTTATACAACACATACTCTCAAACTCTTCACAACTATGGCTTTGAGCTAATAATAAGAAATCGATTGCTGCTCTATTTTGCAATACTGCGTGATTTACACTTTGTACATCTTAAAACAGCATGTCCAATACCTGGGAGGTGGTGTTCAGTTCGTCTTTAGCCCAGCAGCCTAATTGCTTGGCCAAATTCATGGCCTTATTCGCTGCCCCTCCAGGTAAAAGTGTGGCTACAACTACCTGTTTCAGCTTGCTCACACAAGGTCTTAAGTTGCCAAGTAACATATGCCAAAATAATTTGCTCCGGGGCTTCATATAAGCCTAACGATCCTCTCAAATCAAGCCCTGTAAAATCCCTTAGTGCTCGCTGCCACGAGTTCTGCAAGTTCCAGGAGAATCGGCAGCTTGGGCACCAGTATTGCCGAACGGTCGATTGCTCCAACCAAAACACCTTATTACAGCCTCCACAGTCTAGCGCAATCCATGCAGCGCATTTATTGTCCCCACAGTCCAGGCATGGCTGTGATTGAGGAGCTTTTACTTCTACCGTAAGGTCCTGACACCACTCTATCCAATCGTCAGGAAGATGAACGTAGGTATGTCGCGCGTCGTTAGAGTAGGGCTTAAGGCGCTGCAAATAGGGCCACAATATCAGCGTCAGTTTGTTGTGCACCTTCTCTTTGTCCTCCGGTGGCAAGGCCGCGACGGTCCTGAACATCTGGTACAGCTCGAGTCCACTTCGCGGGGATCCATAAGGGTCCTGTTGGAGAGGAAACACAAAGATATCCCCTCCCCCAGTATAGTACCCTGGCAGCTACTCCTGCTACATAAAGGGAGTCAGTCACAATATTCAAAGGACCTTTTAAATTCATCATTGCCTATACTACAGCTAAAAGTTCCAATGTCTGTAGACTGTCCCTGGCATCTGCATCTAACAAATGTTGTCGCCACTGTCCTTGCTGTTTCCATGTCACGGCTGCTCTCCTGGACTTTTTACCAGCGTCCGTAAAGGCCGTGATAGCCCCCCTTAATGGTGACAGACTCCGAATGGGCTTTGTTATCCAGTCCCATTCTGTCATCCACTGGAGGGGACTAGGATGCAGTTTCCCAGTCTCCACGACAGCTCCAGCTCCTAAAAGGGCTTCCTGGAGCTCCCCAGAGTTCACCAAATACCAGTCAAGCGTGTCCTTTTTGATGGGCAATCGTATTGTGGAAGGCTCTGCTCCTGTAACTTGGATTGCTCTAAGACGTCCTTTCTTTATGAGGGATGCAATCATTTCAATTTTCAGTCTCACAGTTCTCTGTTGCCGTAGTGGTGGAGAGAGCAACTCCAATACCCTGAGCTCCCCCGTTTTCTTTTCAAGCTGAGACAGGGCACCTGTTAAAACACAAACAAATCCCACATCCCTGCAGGACTAAAGAATCTTCTCAAAATCCTGGAGGTGAAAAATGGGTCCTGGTTTCATTTTGTAATGTTACATAAAGAAATGTTAAGATAAGAGTAATTAGGAATTAATTTAGATAATACACACAATCAACAACACATACAAGATCAGAAAATTACTAAACACTATAACACTGAACTCTTATCCCAGAGTCTGCGACAGCTGATAAACCTTAAAATGACAGAGAATTGGAGAAATCATGTCCGGATTCATGTTTCTCCAAATCACTTTTGAAAATGGCTCAGCTGTCATAGATGGTCAAATTGCCGAGTCAAAAGGACTTGAATACTTTTTGATGCAGAAAACATCTGGGTTGATTGTCAGTCACTCCATCCAAATAGAGTTAGAACTTGGCCAGAGCCCGAACTCTAATTGGTGAGTGTCACTTAACACATTTTTTAAACAGGGCTTTTAAAAACAACTGTTATAAACAAGAAACCTTAGGGTTACAAACTAATTAAACTAGCAAATAATTGAATCCTTCTGAAGTTTCTGTCAAGACAAAGATTTTCCAAACACAGCAAACTTCTTGAATTCTCTGCTGGAGTATTCCTGTAATAATAATTAAAAGAACCACAAAACTGGCAATTTGGATAAAAACCTTCAGAAACATCTAAATAGTTAGGAAATAAAAAGACAGGATCCTGAAGAGACACGTGTCTTGCAGGTGAT
This sequence comes from Passer domesticus, assembly GCF_036417665.1. Classification (NCBI taxonomy): domain Eukaryota; kingdom Metazoa; phylum Chordata; class Aves; order Passeriformes; family Passeridae; genus Passer; species Passer domesticus. Next base: position 83,197,611 of record NC_087512.1, read on the forward strand.
CACACAAAAAAACCAGAAAAACACATGAAAGGAAAGCACATGAAAGTCGGCTGCAAATGTTACAATATACCAACAACAATTTTCATCACAAAAATCTGAAAACTCCCTAACAAGAAGTGCTTGAAGGGGTTAAGACAACCTTCCCAGAGTATTCATCTAGTATTAACAACAATCACTATCTATCAGCATTACTTACAAAAACTAAAAATAACAAAGATTATAAACTCAACATCAACAATTCTTAAAACCTTGAATCTTGGATAAATATTTTAAAACAAAACTGAGAAAGATGACAGATAATTTTAAACACAAATAATTTCACTTAAAATAAGGACAGTACAAAAACAATTAGCACATTTACATCAATTTGTCTAATGCCATCTCTTAATGAATAGAAGAGAGCAAAGACTATAAAGCCCATAGTACACAGAAATATTACAGTTTAAATCTTCTCACATGTAGTCCAAACAGAAACTAGGAAGTTTACTTAGACTCTGCCCCCCCTAAAAGGTTGTTCCTGCCTCAGGTAAGGGAAAGGCAATGAAGTCATCAAACTTAAAGCCATCAAACCTAAATACTCAATCACTTTTAAAAGCAAACACATTTACAAAAAAAACTGGTAAACTAATTGTAAAGTCTGTGGAACAGTTGGGTGAAATGCCTTGTATAACATCTGCTGTATGATGCACTATGTGAAGTTTCAGAAGTTTTCTATCCTGATCTTGAAGGAAATTCCTGCCCTGTTTTTTCTCAGACACTTGTTTGAATTGTTGCAATCGGCTGTCTGCTGTGGTTTCCAGGCAGCTGTGACAGGGCGGTGCTTTGATGAATGTCAGCTCGCGCCCGTCTCCGCCTGCTCCAGCACAGCCTCAGTCTGCGCTATCCCGGGGGTGCGGAAAGGAACGCCCTCGCCCGAACCCGCGCAGCCCCGGCCTCCTTTGGGCTCCGCTCCGCCTGGGTCTCCGCTCGGGCTGGTTCCCCCTGGCTCTGCGCCAGCACCCGCAGCCAGCGGGAGCATGTCCCACACCGCTGGTGCTTTTGTGCGCTTGCAAAAAGTGAAAAAGCCCTCCTAGTTCCAGCTTTCGGGTTTTGCGTTACTGGTGCGCATCCGCCGCCGCTAGCACCGGCACTGCGCTTATCGCTGCCGCGTCTCGCTTTGGCCGGCTTGGCCCTGGCCGGCACCCCCCTCGCGATCTGTGCGCTTTCCCTACGGACAGCTGCCGTGCGAGGTTTTGTCACCGTGCGCGTCACTGGACCCGCGGTGCGCGTAACCGCCGCCGGCACCGAGCATGCCGCCGCCGCAGCACTCGGTCCGCTCCGCTGCCGCGCTGCTGGGAGCGCCGCCGGCACCGAGCATGCCGCCGCCGCAGCGCTCGGCCCGCTGCGCCGCCGCACCGCTGGCACCGCCGCCACCATACGCGTTTTCGCCGCTGCGTCTGCCCCGGCCTCCCCCGCGGCACGCGTAACCGCCCTCCTGGTCCCGAACTTACGCCACTCTGTTAGCTCATGTAGTGCACAAGGATCTTGAGAAACTCCTTGTGCACACCCGTAAGCCGACAACTGTGGGAACTCTTTCTGCAAGTCTATGTCCTTAATCTGCTGCTTTTTAAAAAAGCAAATAAATAAATCATATGCTACTTGCCTTTCCATTTCTAATCAGCGCTGTTGCAAGGCTTACAGACTTCGGCAGCACGTAGGCTAGGACCACCTATATGGCTCCTAGGGCCGCGAACGCAGTGGTTCGTTTGCCGTCCCCCCCCTTGCTTCAGAGAGACCCGCTCCTACTTCCCCATCCGTGGCAGCCGTGTCCGTCCGTAGTCGTCTTACGGTCGACGTCGGGGTCAGCCATTTGATGGAGAAGGAAGACTTGCTCACCATATGATGATCGACAAGTCTCGTCTTTATTCCCGAATCACCGATTATTATACACCTTTTAATTAGCTCATGCATAGTGCAAAATCCCAGCTCACCATTGGCTAACTAGCTATCAGCTAACTACGTGCTGTTTTTAGTATAACTATTCCACTTTCCTAGGCTATTTGCTCCACCACCAGTGTCTGTGCATTACTTCATCCGTGGGCCAAGGACACAGTTTAATTGGGATAGCAACTCCCACATTTTCTATCTTGGTCAAATTAACCTCACTGTGAGCTTTAGCTTGGAGCTAGCTTGTTACAAAGCTCTCAACACCCCTCTCTTCCAAAGGCATTTCCACAAATGCGCACATTTCCCGGGGAGCACCAACACACACTTCAGAAACTCTGGCAAGGCTGAATTCCTTCTGCTCCTTGCAGCCATGGCACTCCAGCTGGAGCTCCTCTTTCTTCCCCCGAGTATGTTTCCATGGGTCCTTTCTGGCACGCAGCCCCGGGCCCCCTATAAACAGGAGCTGCCCGCTGCCTCTTCACATGCCTGAACTCCTGCCTGTGCTCAGGGCAGCAAAAGCAGGCTGTTGCCAGCCAGGGAGCGGAGCCCTGTTCCCGCAGGAGGCTCTGGTCAGCCCCTTCCCCACTGTGCACGCAGCACTTCTCCTGCCCGCCCAGAACGCTCCTGGCAGAGCAGAGCACAAGCTGGCCGGCTCTGGGCTCAGCACAGCCCAAACACAGGCGCACCCCAAACACAAAGCAGCAGCTGTTTTGCAGCCATGCCCCAGAGAGATGGCAAGGATCCCCTGCCCCTGGGCTCACTTGCTTGCCTTTCTGACTGGCTCTGAGGCAGGGGCAGCACTTCCTGGCTTGTGGGGAGAGCAGAGGCTCCGCAACCACACACAGTGTGCAGGCACTGCCTGACAGCGCTGCGGCCACTGGAATGCTCGCGCCTCTGAGCCTCTGCCACTCCGCTGCTGCTGCTGCTGCTGGTGCAGCTTCATTTGCTTTTTGGCACAGCCAGAGCTCACTGCTAGGCCACGGTGGTCTCTGGTTTTGCCCTCTTCCTGTCCCTGTGTAGGGCTGGAGCATTGCTGTGCTTTCAGGAAGCTTTCTGTGAAGACTTCCAGCATTGCAAGCTCCTTTGCCCTCGCTGGATGCCTGCCATGGAATCCCTGACGGCTGGCTTCAGAGCACACCCCAAGCCGGCTCTTCTAAAACCCAGGGTCACTGTCCCCCTCAGCATGCTCAGCACCACCTTGAACTCCACGGCGCTGTGCAACTGGAGCAGCAGGATAGGGAGCTTTGCAGCCTGAGCTGCCCTTCTTCCTCTCTGTCCGTGCACAGAAGGCAGCAGGGAAGAGAAGGGCAGCAGGGTTCCGCGTGTCCCCGGGCTCAGGTTTTGGGCTGCTTCAGCTCCATGGAGACGCGGGTAACGTGGAAAAGCCAAAGTTTTTATTAAGCAAAAGCCAAGGGAAGGGGTGAGCTGGGAGGTAAAAAACGGGGATGGGCAGGGCCTGAGGGCTGCAGGGAGGGAGATGCCACCAGGGAGAGGGATGGCAGGAGCTACTGGAGCTTTCCACAGGCTCAGCTGTGAGCAGCTAGAGCTGTGCCTGGAGCTCCAGCTGGTTCCTTCTGCCGTGCAGCTGGTTCCATCTCCAAGGGGAACTGAAAATGGCTGAAGGAGGCCGCTCCATCCGATCCAGCTGACAAAGGAAGTGGCGAAGATCTGCTTTGGAATGTCAGCTGGATCCCTATGCTGGTGCAGGATGGGCTCTCCCCTGAGGGCGTGAAGAGCTGAAAGAGAGAGGACCAGAGTCACGGCCAGAGGCCAGATTGAGGGAATGCAAGGAAAGCCTCCTGCCAGGGCCATCCCAGCCGGCTGTTGCCATGGCCAGGAGGGAGCGGCAGACATGGGCTTGGGCCGGAAGGTGCTGGCCACGGATCCCCCACGTGCCTCTGAAAGCTCTCCGGGCTCTGCCCCCGCCGCCCCTGGTCCGCACAGGGAGCAGAGCCCTCGGCAGCCCGGGCACGGACTGTAGCTGCGGGGCCGGCATGTGCAGCTGCCCCCGGCGGTCCCCGCTGGCCCGCGGCTGCCCTCACTCACCCTCAGCGAGGAGCTGGAGCTCCTCCTTCTGCCCCGTCATGAGCGCTCCGGCCACCCCTGGCAACACAGAGGCACAGGTGGCGGCCCCAGGCGGCAAAGCTGCCCGACACGGGCGCTGCCAGCCCCGGGGCCGCACGCCCTCCTCCCCGGGCAGGGCTCAGGCCGGGCCCCTGCCGCACGCTGCCGCCCCGGGGAGGGCTCGGCTGCGGGAGGGCGGCGGCAGCGGCCAGGGCTCGGCTCCGGCTGCCGGGGCAGCAGCCGGGCCGGGAGGTGGGGAGGGACGCCGGGCTCGTGGCTCACCCATGATGCTGACGGCCGTCTCTCGCAGGGACCTCTGCGGGCTCTGCAGGCGCGGCAGGGCGCAGCGCAGGTGCTCGGCCGCTGGGCTCTGCTCCTGAAACAGCTGCGGGGAGCGCTGGCAGGGAAGGCCCGGCGCGGGCTCTGCCCCTCGGCCGGGCGCTGCCAGAGCCGGGCACCGGCCCAGCCGGCCCGCACGGCCCAGGGCAGGGAGCGGCGTGCGGGGCGCAGGCTGGCGGCCCCGGGTGCGGCGCTGGGCAGGGGCACAGCTGCCAGCCCCCCACGCCCAGTACCGGGGCCAGGGGGCTTCTCCAGCCTGCGGCTGGCGCTGCCGGTCTCCGTCACATGGGCAATCCATGCAGGGTTCTCCAGCTAGGTCGGGTTTGTTGCAGTGATGCTATGCACTTATCCTCAGTTTCCAAAACAGAAAAGCAAAGGTGAGAAGAATAATAACTGGGATGATTTGATGCCCTGCTGCTATTTCTTCTGCCATATTGCTTTGAAAAGTTGGAGCAGTGAAATGGAGAATTGACAAACACTGCAGTGGCTCTCAGGGCAGTTGAGAGAATAAAAGAAGGGCGGACTACTCTGTAAATATAATGTCTCAAAGCTTATTAGGCAGGAATCCTGCATAGGAGTTCTCGTGGGATTTTTTTTGTTGTTTTGTTTTTTGTTTTTTTCTTTTTTACCCTATGTTTTTATAACTAAAAGGTACAGTGTATTTTTTTTTTTGTTCATTTGTTTGTTTTGGTGTCCTGTTTTTGTGATCTATAGAAATCTAGAATCTCTCCTCTGTTTTTATTTTTTTTGGTTTTTTTTGTGTAATCGACATTATGACTGACTGTGTAACTTCCTTGCCAGGCAACAAAAATTCCTATGCACTTTTTGTTGCAGTGCTGGTACCTGTGCCAGATGTCTCATGCTTGTTATGTGCCCATAAGATGTTACAGGGAGAAGCTGTAGCCAGTGTCAAGGGATTGCAAGGAGGGGTGGAGGAATCAATCCTTCATTCCTTAGGAAGAAAGGAAACAGAAGTACTGAGATGAGTTGACACTACTTCTGCTGCTATGGGTTTATGGCACATTGTAATACAGTTATTTACAAGCAGGAACTCAGCAGGCTGTTAAAAACTGGCAGCAGAGGGCTGAATAAGTTAGCCCTCTTCGTGAAAGACAACGGATTTAGTTTGTCCCCAAGTTGGTAGGGATCTCATTCTGTGATAAGGTAAAGAAACAAATTGTGGGTAGAATAATTATACACACATCCACGTTGAGACAGTCTGACTGGCGAGGTATCTGGCTGTTGTGTAAGAATCTCTAACCAAATACTGAATTCTAATTGACTTTCACAAGTCAATTCATACTGGGTTTCACAAAGGCAGTTGTCAATGCTCTGTGGTTGAACAGCTTATTGAATTAGGTGAAAGTCACTCACCATTCTGAGCAGACTGCATTCTGAAAGTACACATGAAACAGCTAAAAAATCCCATCAAATATAATTTAGCAGGGAAAGGATTTATAAAGATTTCATTGTAAATAAAAGCATGTCGTTCTGATTTTACTTTCATTGTTCTGTAAAATTAGGATGACTTATAAATAATGAATAAATGAATTTTTTTATTGAACATAAATTAATTTTTCTTTACAAATGGCTGCATAGATAAAATACTATTTATATATTTCGGAAAGCTGTGGGAGAGCTGTGGAGAGTTCTGTTTAAATCACCCCAAGTGATTTCTAAATCACTTCTAAATTGTTTAAATCATCTCCAGCTCATAAGATTGGAAACTCTTTTTGTTAGAGAAGCAGCTAACTATGTCTTTTCATACTTGAAATATCTGATGCTTTGAATAATACATGACATTTGAATGCTTATTTTGCACTTGGGACCCAGATCATCTACTCATCTTTAGGGATATCGGGACTTGACACCCAGCTCAGCAGCTTGCTTTATGCAGTAGCCAGCTGCAAGCAACTTAAAGAACATCACCTGTGAGGGTCGCTTCTAAATCTTCCTGTCTTCAAAGTTAAATTATTTAAACAAATACTATAGGTTTGCAATAAGATGGAAAATGTGTGTTTAAGGAAGCTTTCTGAATGGCTTAGTGAGAAGCAAATTGACTGTGATTGACTGGAAATGAAACTAGGTGCTATGATGGTACGTTTTTGCTGTGGAAGTGTCAGCCTGTTGTTACTCAGGAATGACAGACTTCATTGTCAGGAAAAACAAAAGATTCTACAGAGCAAGGAGTTTCTGACAGTGCCAACCAGCACCATTCGTTTTGCAGGTCAGCACAGCCTTCAGTCATGTTTCTGAGTTTCATATTGGATGCTCTCATGACTGTTTTCTTTTCACTGACTCATCTGGAAAATATGGAGATCCTGAGCAGTTTATAGCAACTAATCCCTTGGGCTAGGAAATACAGCACAAAACAATGCAGATCACAGACCCCCTTAATCCTTTTATGACATCCATCTTTAATGTGCATCATGATGGCACACAAGAAACCTGACTGCAGAGTGGTCGTGCATACAGAGCACATGTCACTAGTTGCTCAAAAGTGGGCCTGTGGCTATTTCAGGCTGAGTGGGTGGGTGTTTTCTATATCACATGCATGTGACAGCTCTCTTCATGTAGTAGCTGAATGCAGTAACTGATGTTCCACCACTAACATTTGTTTAATGCAATCAAAGAAAAGGGGTTTTTCTTTACATTATTTGTTTCTATATATCCAACTCTGTATCATAATGGATTCTGAAAGTCATAGTGACTTTTTCATCTCCTGGGTTTTATTTTTTTTTAAGAGTTCTAATAGCACAGTTAACACAGTTGAATTATTCCAGCATGTAAGAAATTTCACTCCATTTTCTGCTTTCCACATTTATTCAATTTATTTTCATCAGGTGCCAGCTTGCTGTCTGGCAAACCAATCTCATTCTATATTGGTTTGTGATGAGGCCACAGGGCAAAACAAAGCAAAAAGAATAGGAAAAAAGTAGCCAAGAAAAGAGAAGCCCTTGACCTCCTTCCTTTATGTGGCAGCCTCATTTGGCTGAAAGATAAGTGTTGTAGTATAGATGAAAGTAATTCCTCTAATACAAGGAGTATAAATTTATTTCTAGCTCCTCTCAGTGTGGAATTTGTGTGCTAGATTTGGATAGTTAACACTTTGTGATGGGAGTCATGATTCAGCAGAAAATATTTTCTAGTTGAAAAACGCACATGACCGATAGCTGGTGAAAACCCAACACAAGCAGAAAGTTTGTTTGGCCACCCTGTCTTAAGAGCCTCACTGCTGAGTGAAATTGGCAAAATGAAGCCAAGATCTTTCCAAAGGCTCGGGCCTGTTTATTGAAAGTCAAGACAAGCGCAGAGGAGAGCCCAGGGTGAGCCTGGGACCTGGGCTGCAAGTCCGAGTTCCAAGCTAACAATGCTGCCTGCTGCACAGGGTGTTTCCTTGGACACGGGCTGGACAGAAGGACCCAGGTGCTCAGCACCCGGGGCTTTTAAAGTCTCTTAAAGCCACAGGAGTGATGCACTCTCAATCCACCTGTTGCTTGCTCCTTGTCTTGGTTGTTGGTTGTTCCATAAGATGGTGCATCTCTGGCCAATCATTCCAGAGTTCTGAGGCTTCACTGGCTGCCTGCTCTTGCAATCATGTTTCTTATTAATGTCATCATCTCCTGAGGCAGTTTTCTAGCAAATTCCCTCACCCAGATCTCACCACCCTTCCTCTACTGGGCATGCATTCCTATTTCAGCACATTTAATTCCGTAACTTATTACTCTATAACTTATTACCTAAATTAAGTGTAACAATTGATTACATTAATTAACAATTCATGTCCCCGCCTACAAAAGCTAACTCATTTATAACCCTACTGCCAAGAACTTGGAGCTCTGCTCCTGTGCCTTTCTTGGCAGGGCTCCTGGGGCAGCTGGTTACTGTGACAACACTGCCTGTTCTTTTGTATCAGATACAGGAGTGATGAGAGAAAATAATAAAACACAGTCTAAAGCAGAGCTCCTGAAGAAGGGACAGCCACAGTGTGTCCTTTTGTTGTTCAGAAGCTTCTCACCGTCAGGGAAGGGAGCAACACATCAAAACCTACCACTTTAAACCTGAACTGGAAATCCGATCATCCTCTTGTGGTATTCACATATTCTCTGGACAGAAAGGGACATCATTCTCTGCCAGGATTTTCCTGAGAAGCTGTGAGAAAGCTCAGAGAAAACAATTCTTCTCTTAATCTCTGCACCTGTTGTTGTGCACATGTGGAATGTGTTCTGGAGGTTGTTTACCAAAAGGTAGTTTCCTAATTGGACTCTGGTGCTGGTGTTGGATTCCTTGCCCAATTGGATCCAGTGTGTTGGACTGCCTGGCAATGGAGATGGGTTTTTCCTAGTAGTATAGTGTAGTAGTGTAATATAATATAGCATAGCTATATTATATTACACTACTATAATAGTAGTGTAATATATTACACTACTAATATAGTAGTGTAATTTATTTTTAAAAATAAAGCAATTCTTCAGCCTGTACTATACCATAATATACTATAGCTCAATAAAGCAATTGCTCAGCCTTCTGCAATCATGGAGTCAAAGCACATTATTTCACCCGTTCGAGGGCCCCCTGCCACACAATAATCCTATAAGGATTGATCAATGGCCTTTAACAGAGAAAAAATTAAATATCCTTAAGAGATTGGTAACGGAGCAATTATAGGTCCAAGATCACATCACACCCATGAATAGTCCCTGGAATTCACCAATATTCCTCATCCACAAGAAGACATCGGGCTCCTGGAGGTTGCTTCATGACCTGAGGAAGATGAATGGAATGACTGAAGACATGGGACCTCTTCAGCCTGGACTTCTTTCTTTAAAAATGTCACATTAAAAATGTGACTTTATGGTCTCATTTTTCAATGGGACCCTTCTGAGAGATATCCTTTGTTGAGAATAGAATGGGTTTTTCTTCCCTACAGGTTTCCAAAGACTAGTTTTACAGTGTTAGGGATGATAGCACAAATTGTCATTAAGGCCAGAACAAGACTGTTCAGTTTAGCAAGTCAAAATTTGCAGTTATCTATTTATCACTGAAAAAAAGATTCTCTTGATTGGGCAATGCAAAATTCTGATGATTTACAATACGCATTGTTAAATTTTCCAGGTATTTGTTCTGTTCCTTACGTGGCTCACAAATTATTGCAAGCAAAATTGAGTTTTAGAGAGGAACCTATGTTAAGTGAGGAACCTTTAAATGCAATAACTCTCTTCACTGATGGATCTGGGAAAAGTCATAAATCAGTTGTAATTTGGTTGAACCAAACATCTAAAACCTGGGAATCAGATTTTCAAATAATAGAAGGATCTCTTCAGATTGCTGGGCTTGCTGCTGTGATTCAGGCTTTTCAGCTCTTCCCACAACCTTTTAATTTAATCAGAGATTCTGTTGCTAATGTGGTTAAACGATTAGAAGGATCAGTTCTAAAAGATGTTAGTAATGACACTTTATATTGTTGGCTTTCCTGTCTTTATACATCATTGCAATATAGAACTAATCCATATTTTGTTTCTCACATTGGGGCTCATTCTTCACTTCCTGGATTTTTAGTGGAAGAAAATGTGAGAGCAGACAAACTGGGAATGGTTATTTCAAACACTTTGCAAACATTTTTGAACAAGCAAAACTGAGTCATGTCTTTTTTCACTGAAATGTGCAAGCACTTGTGCGAATGTTTCCAATTTCTAAAAGTCAGGCTAAAGCTATCATCAGTACTTGCCCTGACTGCCAGCTTGTGCAGCCTCCTGTTTCCACAGGAGCGGTCAATCCACGAGGTTTGCAGAGCCTGCAGTTGTGGCAAATGGATATCACTAAATACCTTTCCTTTGGTAAATTTAAAAATACTATTTTTTCAGTAGACACATTCTCTGGTGCAGTTTTTGCTTTTCTTCACACAGGTGAAACAGGTAACCATGCTTGTCAACATTTTTTGCAAGCTTTTGCTTCATTGGGTGTGCCCCAAAAAGTAAAAGTCTGCAACGGTCCCGCATATATATCTCAAAAATTTGCCACATTTTTAAAGGATTGGACTGTTTGTCACCATTCTCTCACAAGTCAAGCAGTTGTTGAGAGGACACATCAGACATTAGAAGACATTCTTGATCAAGAATGGGGGGTGGGGTAGAGATCACACCACAGATGAGATTGAACAAAGCTTTATATATTTTTAATTTCTTGAACTGCTCTGTTGCAGAACCTGATCCACCAATTTTTAGGCATTTTTCAAATAACACACAGGCAAAATGAAAAGAAAATCCCCCTGTTTTAATTAGAAACCCTGGGACAGGACAAATTGAAGATCCTTTCTGATTAACCACTTGGGGCAAAGGGTATGCTTCTGTCTCTACAGGTGCAGGAATTAAGTGGGTCCCAGTGAAAAACATCAAACCATATCACACCCCAGAAGGTGTTGATGAGTCCAAGACCATAGAAGCAAGTACGCAGAAGTGAGCTGAACAGAGGGATCACGGGTCACACCTGATGTTCCTTGTTCATTGCTGAGACCTGCAAACTCTGATTTTATGCTATTTATAAATGTGTCAGTTGTTGGTTTTGTAGAGCTTTTTTGGCAAAAGTGTGGTTTTTGTTTTGTGACGTTATGGATCCCCTCTATTGGGTTTTCAAAGGTGAAGTTTTTATTAATGGTCAAAAGCAAAGTTTTTAAGTTGAGGAAGATATGGGAGGATCTTTTGCCAAAAATTAGCTGACGAAAAGAATGGAGCAAAATTGAATGATACACTGATGTTGGTTGGTTTTAATTGTTTAACAATTTAATAAACTAATGCCAATATCACTGTTAAACAGATGTTAAGATTGTTGGGCATGCTACCCTTTGAAATAGAGCAGCTGTTGATTTTTTTCCTGGCACATGGACATGGTTGTGAGGAATTTGTGGATTGTGTTGCATGAACCTGTCTGATCATTCTGAATCCATCCCCAAAAGTATACAAAAGCTGAAAGATTTGACAGCTCCAGTTAAAGAAGATGGTGGGTCCTGGTTAGATGATTTGTTCCAAGGATGGAGCTTTGCACCTTGGCTAAAGGAACTTTGGAAGATAGGTCTATATGTGTTGGGTATTTTGGCAGTGATACTGTAGTAGTACCTTGCATACCTCAGTGTGTGCCACAAATGATGGACAAAACTATCGAAGAAGTGTTTAGCATATAAGAGACATAGGTAGGAAATGGATTCACAGAGAGTTCTCAAAATCTCACAGAGATGGTGGCTGAAGGTATAGACATAGAAGAAGGTTTTGAATTAAGACCTTGGAACAGGTGAGACTTCTTCTGACAATGACTTGTAATTGCTATCAGACATGACTTATGCCCTTTGAACTGACTGGACTTTCACAACATTAAAATTGCTGTGCTGTAAAATAGCAAGGCTTAAGGTGAGCAAAAAGGATTTTTTAAGCAAGTCATAAGCAGATATACTATAGTAAAGCTATGATACACAAGGTAGTTAATAAACGACACAGTTATGAAGGGGTTTTTTTAGTCAAACTGAGAGGGAGAATTGTGGGAATCCTTAAAATCAGAAGGTTTTGGGAAAGCTGCAAAAGGCAGGGCTTAAAGACATCAGAACTGCGATTAGAGCTAAGCAGCAGCCATAAGATAAGTCAGCAGCAAAATTACATAAGACGTAAAAAAGTAAGGGTAAATAGAACAATGGTCTTTGTATTAACGCTTGGCTAGAATAACACTCTAAGTTACAGAAAAGTATATCTAGTGAGATATTAGGAACTTCTAAGCTTAATAATGGAGCTCTGTGCATTGTATCTTAAGGCTTACAAGTGGGTATTGTATTCCAAATAAGCAAGCATTGTTTTAACCAAAGGTACCTGTGCTTCTAGGGGTTGGATAGAACTACTGTCAACATGCTTTTGCTTTGTGGGATTGGTCAAAAAAGTTTACTTTTTTAAGGTAAGGTAACATTAAGTTCTTTGTGTGCTGCCGGGGATGTGAGCTGCTGGCATCTTCCCATTGTCATAACCATGTAATGAGAGTGGAAACCAAACAGCTGGAAAACAAACAGCTCGAGGCGTGTTCCTCAGCATTCCCGTCCAGTTCATGGATTGACACAGACCCCTGGCCAGCAATGCTCTGCTCTCAGGAAATGTGGAGGGACATGGAGTTATTCAGCTTTGTGAAGAACAGGCCCCAGGAAGACTTTAGCTCCACTTCCCAAAACTTCAGGGTGGCTTTGAAGAAAGTGAGAGACTTTTTTAACAGGACCAGTTACAATAGGATGTGGTCTAATATTTTGAGGGATAGATTGTAAACAAATCAAGTTCTTATATGAACTGTCCATGAGGTAAGTAGACTTCAGGATGCTTGTCTGTGGTTTCCACTGAAGTGTATTTTAGGCAGCTGAATATCATAGGGTTATTATACTGTTGTATTATTTACTTAAGAGTCAAAGATGTACCTTCACAACAACCCCTTTTCCCCCCTTTTTCTTTGTATAATAAACAAAAATAAGGACAAAACATGGGTTTTGAGCTCTGCCTGGGTCTCTTTTTCACCATGAGAACTTGAAAAAAGCCCTCTTCTGAATGAGGCTTTTTTCATTTCTCTCATTGGAAAAAAAGCACCTAGGTTTAATAATATATTTTTCTTTACCAGCCAAGTTCATGGCTTGATCAGGATCATGAGCTTGGTTGTGGGAGATTTTTTGTATTTATACTTTAAAAACAAACTTTTACTAATATCTAGTGCACAAAAACTTTAGACATGAATAACAGTGCAAGCAATCCACCCTTCTCCCCTTGTTAAAAGTTATACATTTTGTTAGTGATTTAATAGATGACTTTTAACTTTTAAAATGTGTCTTGGTTTGAAATGACAGATGTCTGCTGAGGAAGGCAGAAACCTCCACTGAAATGGAAAATGTGAAACCCCTCCTTACAAATTGTTATAGTTTTGAAATTTAGGGGGCCTCTCAGGCAAAGATATGGGAGCAGGAATAACAGTTCTTTATTAGGGAAGAAAATAAAAGTCAAATAAACAATGCAGTAATACAAAACAACACTGCCAGAGTCAGAATACAACCTGACACTTGTCAGCGATGGAGAGAGACGGGGAAGACTGACTTGGTGATCAGAATCCAATTTTATTGTGGGATACAAACACTTATATATTATATACTATTTCAGGGAGACTAGTAATGTGTACTACAATGATTAGGTTAAAATCACAGAGACAAACTTATGCATATAACAACATCTCTTGCTTGCACAGTTTAATGGGAATTTCTTTTTCTGGTAAACCTCTTTGATTTAATCTTCTTGCAATCTAAGTCTAACTTTCAAAGTTCCATTTGCTTTTGCCAAGGCATCCTGTTATCAAATCTCTTATGTTAACCCGGTCCAAAGTCCATCATCTGCTTTGTGCCCTCCAACACTCCAACAGACACCCTGTTGGTCAGGGGGTTGGTAGCAGTCCAATTGGAATGGTGGCTGCCGTCCTCCTGGAGTGTCAGGTGTGGTTCTGTTGAAGCAGTGATCCTGTAGAAAGGTGTAGTCATCCTCTGAAGATCCAGTGGTGGTGTACATGGACCTGGTCTTCCTCTGGGAATCCAGTGGAAAAGGCAGCTGCTCCTCTGGGAATCCAGTGGAAAAGGCTGTCCTGGTGTCCAAAATCTCAAATGATATCCAGTTAGGAATGCTTGGCTCCTCCCTCTGGGCAGAGCTTCTCACAATGTGGGATGATGTAGTTTTATCAGTCATGCTGTGGCACTCAATGGCCCATTAACACAGATGTGTCCCCAGAGGGAGGATTGGTTGTGGAAGAGATAAAGAAAACTGCCCAATTAAGAGAAGATAACAGAGCCACACCTCTAACAGATGGCAAATAGAATACACACATTACTTTGCAATCTAGGACAAAATGATGACAAGTGGTAGAACTTCAGTGAAAGAACTTTGCAACAGTAATTTGGTTATGACAAATTGATTTTTTTTTTTTTTTTAAATGACTATTTTAGTGGATATCCCTTGGAGCTTAACCATCCTTCTTGAAACAAGGCAATAATAATTAGTAGGAATACTAGGAAAACACATATTAATAGACACACTAAGGCTTCCTTGATGCACAGCCTGAAGAAGAAATAGCACATTTTCCCAATTATAGGCCTATTGATTTTGGTCCTAACAATCGCAAACAGTCATAATGAGTATTGTACTATGAACTCTAAGGCATATTTTACAAACAGTTGTACATTTTTCTAACTTTTGTGTGATAACCCTTCAGTGTGTTTATTAGAGTTTTTGGAACATGACAGCCTTGATTTGAAAAGCTTTGTAGGGCAATGTTGGCTTTCTGTTGGACTTGGTGAGAAAGTGACCCTCTCTCAGCTGCTGTGAAATGGCCATGGCATGTGGCCAGCAGCATCTTTTCAGGACGGCTTGCTTGCTATTGCTGACACGGCCACACACCCTCACACGCTTCTTTCCACTGTATTTTGTTGGTTGGGCCCCCGCAGGGGCTTTTCCCACACTCTGCTTCTGGCTTTGGTGTCTGCAGCTCTTCTCAGATCCGACCTTGGAGGTAGGCTCGGGGCAGGGCCACTCCCGATGCAGACACGCTGGGCTCCAGGGAGGGGTGACTTTGGAGCCAGCCCACTCGGTTTCCATGGTGATGGGAATTGCAGCGACCCCGGTGTGAATGGTGGGGGGCGATCTCAGCGGCCACATGGCACGGTGTAATGGCTGTGGAATTCCCCTGTAACCCGGGAGGGCTTGGAGCGGCTGCATGGCATGGTGTCCCCGGCGGGGAGCAGAAGCGTTCCCCACATGGTCTGCTCCCCAAGGGCAGGATGGCGTGGTGTGCCCGCCCGGGTTGGCTGCCGGGGCTGTGGCGGCCGCTGTCTCTCCACGTGTCTGGATTGTGCAATCGGCGCCACCGGCCCTCTGGACGACATCGGTGTCCTTGGCTCGGGCAGCCCCCGGATGGTCTCCGTTTTCCAGGATTCCCCCACTCCCTGAGGCTGTGCTGGTTCCCACACACGCTCCACATTGGTCAGCCACAGTTCCAGTAGCAGAGCACGTTTTCACAGCAGCCGGGGCCTGCCGGCTCCCACGGCAATGCCAGCTCGCACACAGGGTGGAAGGAAGAGGCGGCTGCGCTGCTGCCCTTCCCCCTTTGCCTTTCATAATCCAGTTCTTTAATAAGTCCAGAACAAATGTCCATGGTTTTATAATACTGGTGGCTGCATCATTGCCAAATGAGACTGCCTCAAATATATTTTGTCCAGCCCTCTCCCAAAAGGGCAAATCTAAAGCATCCCCTTTTGATACATGCAGCTCATGGTTTTCACACCATGTGAATAAAGCTTGTAGAGCTCGCTCATCGTGGTTTATTTCTCTTCTTTGAAAGAAGAAAATCAGTACCTTCGTTACAGAGTTTTCTGATCCTGACATCCAAGCTCCCATGGTCTCCTAAGTGATTCCAGTCCACAAAAACAGGGCTAGAAACCTCGCAGCACTTTATGCTACTTAGCAAAGTCCCAGGTTTTCAGCATATCAGCTCTGTCACCATTCCCAGCTCCCAGGCTGTATTTCTCCAGTTCCAAACACCAATTTGGGCCTGTTGCTCTTGTAATCTGGTTCCCACACCATTTACCAGCTCTTACGCTGCTTGTAATCCGGTTGTACACCAATTTCCAGCTCTAACGCCGTGTGTCTCCTTTGCTCTGTGCTTCTGAGTTCTGATCACTTTGGGGTTCACCACGTGTTAGGTCACTTCTGGGGGTTGTGGGTGCAGGAGACAGAGATCACTCAGCCCCGAGGTTTGTGTGGCACAGAGAGGGTTTATTTCCCAGCCTACCCCTCATACAGAGCATTTGAAAGACCCGGTCTGCATATTCTCATGGGTCTGAACTCCACACCCCCTCGGCATCTGGCCGCTGAAATGCTTGCAGCTTCCTAAGAGATCTGACTGGGGGAAGCCCCTGGCAGTCAATCCCGGGGCTTGGCAGCAAGCTCATCTCTGACATTTGGAAGCACCAGCCAATGGGTGCCTTCTTTCTCTTCAGTTCTGTTAGGTCTCGGTTTGGTTTCAGTTATGTCAGGTTGAGACTAAAGGCATAAAAAGGGTGCCATGTTTACAATAAAGGGATCTCCTTTGGATGCATGAGGGGGTCTGTGTCACTTTGTTCCCCACTGCTGCATCCAAATCTGCCTTTTGGGAGTGCTAATTCACTAAACAGTCACTATACACAAACAAGGCATGAGCTATAATTCTCAAAAAACTTAGAATTGTCTCAAGGCATTTTGTTTTGTTTTGTTTGTTTGACAGAACACCTATTTTATGTGTGAGGTAGAGAGTTATATCTTACAGACTGCCTTAAAATAAGAGATACTGGAACCCCACCAAAACAGATCATCCAAAGCACTCCTAATCTATTAGTAAGAATTAACAAGGTCTGAACTTATATTTTCTGTCTCAAGACTTTGTATGTACATCCATCCACACAATACCACTGTGATTAACTACACTGACACACAGGTTTGCATAAAGATTATTTTCCCAAATACATTGGAGAGTGGTAGAGCAAAAGAAAACCTTGATTGCAGTGTATAAAGACATTGCACGTGGTTAAATATTCCCTTTCTGTTCACAGCTTTAAATTAAAATTTACACCTTTATAAATAAAGGTACTATAAATAAAGGCACTAGAGGTTCCCATGAACTCCACAGATCTTCCAGAGGTGTTTGAAGGCTAGGTCTGTAGACACAGAAGTGCTTCATCAGCAGGTTTTAAGTTGCAGAGTTTTCTGGCTATTTGCCACCTGTCACTTCTGTTTACAGTGTCTATAAAATCATTTTCATGCTGAAAATCACTAACAACTACCTTCCATATTTATTCATGGTTAAGCACTCATGCCAGCTCCTGTTGAAGTCAAGAGCAGGTTTCTGAAAATAGCAGGAATAGGATTAAACCTAAAAGGTCTGCCACTGCTATCATTGAAATATGAATTTGCATGTTTTCTTATTTTTCAACCAAAATATGACCATGGCTTTTAATGTTGGGTTTTTGCAGATAGTATGGAGATGCAATAATCACAGAACTGAGGTCATTTGAGATTACGAAAGGTTAAAAACTATGCATGGGAAGGTCATAACGAAAATTACTAACTAACAAAAAATGGTTTGTCCTGCAGCCTTGAACTCATGTCCTTATACCCTTCCCAAAAGAAAACCTATTCACTGAAGATGCATCATCATCCCAAAAACATGTTGAATTTAGGCTCGTGATTCCCTCAGGGAGCTAGGAGGTAATATTTTGCTGCAGCCAAAAGGTTATTAGAAAAAAGAATGAAAGCTGTTGGTGCTAGGTGGTGTTAGTTCTGGTTTGCATTTGTTCCAGTTAATTTCTTGGGTGTTGCTGTGAGCTGGAAAAGGGGCAGGGGTGAACACCAGAACAAAAGAGAAGTAGGAGAAGAGGAGAGGGGACAGAAAAGTAGGCTGTCAGGAGAGAACATAAGTTGCCTAGCACCCAGCCAAAGGGGAAGGGGACAGGGATCACCCAAGGCTGTGAAAAGCAATCAAAAACAGCATTGTGTTGGTGTGTGTGTATGTTCAGCTCTCAGGAGACAGAGATACACAGCCGGCTCAGTTGAATCCTTACTAAGAAGAAGGTTCTCTTTTACTTTAATGACTTTCTCTCCATTTAATGGTAACTAAGAGTTTGTTTATTTTTAACACCTCTCTCCCAGCAGCTCAGAGCAGCATTGCACAGTGCTTGCTGTGCTCCAGAGAGCACAAAGCAGGCTGGCCTGGTGGCCCTGAATATTTCTGCAGAACACTCTGCATTTCACACCTTTGCTGTGGCTCAGGGCAGAACTGCAGGCCTGCAGGCGCTTCCTGGCAGAGCTGTGGGAGGCACTGGCTCCTGCAGATGGGAGCTGCCAAGCTGTCAGTACCTCAGGCTGGCCTGGCTTGCCCTGGCAGAAGTGCCGTGCCTGAAGGACGCTGCCCTGTGCTCCAGCCTGCCCAGCAGCCCGGCTCCCTGCGCCGCTGCCCAGAGTGCTGCACACACTGCTGCCCTTTGCCAGGAGTCACAGGGCAGCCGGCAGAAGAGTAGGAATCCTCAGCCAGGCCAGCGGCCCTCGCCTGCCCCTGGCCTTTCTCTGCTCCTGGGCAGACTCCAGACGGCCAATGCCTCCAGTCTGGGCTGTGCCCAGCACGGCTACGCTTCCCCTCGGGAGCAGCCAGCTGCCAGCTGGGCTCTGAGAGCGGAGGATTCGCCCGCTGCCAGGAAGAGGCACCCAGGGCCCGGCTGCTGCCTCCTGCAGCTCCAAGGGCCTCCTTCCAGCCTGCCTCTGCCCAGGCTCAGGCTGCTCCGGGCTCTGCCAGGCCTCTGCTGGGGCTGCACCCCGGCCAAGGCCGGGCCCGCTCTCACCTCACAGGCGCTGCCAGCTCTGCACCACAGGAGACCTTTCAGAGCCCCCTCTCTGATCCTTCTGCTTTCTCACTTGAGCAAGGCTCTCCTTCCGCCAAAGAGATTGTACTTGGGGATACAAATCCTAGTGGCAGGAACAAAATGTTCTCAAGTCACAGCTGCAGGCCTGAATATGCACAGGATGTCTTGGCTGCCCCACTCCTTTGGTTTTTCATGCAAATGCCATTGCCCTTTCTGCCTGCACTAGAAATACCACAGCTGGGCAAAAACGGGCCAGTGGGTCATATTGCAAAGGCAGTGTGGTCTGGAGAGGATGAATGAAGAAGATCCTTCCCCACTTACAAACCATACAAAAGAAGCCAGAAGCGTGACTCAGCACCAATAAATAACAAGGAAATGTTGTGTTTTCTGAAGAGATCAGAAGGAGAGGAGTCTTCTAAATGAGTTGATGTTCCAGAAACTTTATTTAAATCCAATCCAATCTACAATCCTATTCTACAAAACTCTTCAACAATCCTACTCTACAATCCTACTCTACATTTCTAATCTAAATTTCTTATGAAGATAACATCTTCAAATTATTGTTAAATTCTTGTCTCCTAATACTTCTTTTTCTTCTTCTTCGATGAAATGGTGAGTGGTGCCAGGATGGGGGCTGGTTTGGAGGATGTTACAAATGGATGCTGTACACAGGAAAAAGAAAAAGAAACAACAAAGAAGAGTGGTGAACCATGACTTTCCAAGCTCAGTGCTTCACTGGCTCCATGAGGATTCCTCTAGTTCCTACAAAGACCCAGAAAGTAGAACAATGGGACCATCTGCACCTCCATCTTTATGTGCAGGACCTTGCCATCACCGGCAAACCTGGCCCAGAATCCCACTCATCTGTTTATTGTGATGTATTTGTCTTGCTGGGATTTTTGCACTGACAGTGCTCTAGAAATGCTGCTTTCAATCCTTGGAGTTTCTTCTTTTCAGGAAACGCCAAAGCCTCACATTGGTCCTTGTCTTTGAACAACAGGCACTGTGCTGATTCCCACAGGGAGACAGAGCAGTGTCTACCTTTCCATGCCCTGCCCCTCCTGTGCTGGATGGCACCTTCCATCCCATCAGGGACAGCCCAGTGCCACTGGGTGCTGCACTTCCCTCTCTGCCACACAACCTGGCAGTAACCCTGGGGCAGTTCCTGTCTGCTTGAGCGTGCCAGGCAGCAGATGGGGTTGGGACAAGTCCCTCTCAGCTCTCCCTGTTTGCGTGCCAGAAACCACGAAGGGTGGGCTGGGGGCACAAACCAGGGCCCCTCAGAGGCTCACAGTGAGCCCCCCACAGCCCCTCCTGCCCACAGCCAATCTCTGACCACTCAGCCAGCCTGGCTTCCTTGGGTTCCTGCACCACCTTTGCATGTCTCTGTACCCTGCATTGCTCTACTTCAATTCTTTTGCCATTGGATAAAATGGAGCACACCACCAAATTACAAAACAGGGCAACAGAAGCAGTCAGAGCACAGAGCATCTCTCCTCTCAGGAAATGTGGAGATTGGTGGAGTTATTCAGCTGTGTGAAAAACAGGCCCCAGAGAGCCACTTGTTGCCACCTTTCAAGACTTTGGATTGTCAGAGTAGGTCGAAAGAAGAAATTGTTTACTCATGGCATGGTGCCACCCTGGCACAGGTTGCCCCAAGAGCTTGTAGTTGCCCCATCCCTGAAACCATTCCAGCTCAGGTGGCAAAGGACTCTGAGCAATGTGATCTCTTTAAAGATGTCCCTGCTCATTACAGGACATTTGCACCAGATGACCTTTACAGGGCCCTGCCAGCCCAACCCAGTCTAGGACTCCTCACCGTTTTCATTTGAAGAGCACCAAGAGTGGAGGTGAGCAGGAAGGGGGCTCATCTGATGCCTTGGACTTCCATGGAGGAGGAGCCCATCCCTCACACCCTGTTTCACCTGCAGCCCCTTTGCTTTTTACCTGCAGGAGCTCCTTGGCAGACCAGCGCTGCTCCTCGTCTGTCTGCAGGCAGCAGCTCAGGAAGTCACGCAGCCAAGCTGAGAGGAGCTTGGGATGCAGCAGCTGCGGGGTTCCTATTGAGGCTATCATGAATTTAGCCTGGAGAAAACGGAAACACGAGGCTCCACCTGCTGCTTTCACATCTGTAACTGCTCTCCCAGGTCCCACTGTTTAACCCCTGTTCTTCAGTGGCAGTTTCTGCCCTGGCAGAGACCCAGAGATGCCTTTCCTTCACCTACAAAAAACCCAAACCCCAACGCAGCCACAGCTTTTCCAACATCCCTCAGATCTTGCCATGGCTGCTGATTTCATTGACCTACTCAGTGGGAAGTACATCAACAAAAGCACATCTGCTTCTCTGAGGATTCACACCTGCTTGACAGGCTTTTTGGAAGAGGGACTTTGCTATACTAATTCCAAGGATTAGTATATGAAAGGCATCACTGCAGTGCTTGTTGGTCCCTTAAGCACAGCTGCCATAGAACAAAACCCATCAAGATTTTTCTCCTGTTCTTGAAAACAATTGTAATTGGAAGGAAAGAAAGGAAATTCATCAGTCAATCCCCAGGTAAGGCAACTAACACCTACAATCTCATATTCCACACAGACACATTAAGATGCCTGCACAAATGTATTGGGATGAAAATGCCTGCTTGGGCGCACAGGAAACACCTGCAGCTCTGTCTCTCAGCAGTCTGAAAATTTCAGCTTCCCTTATGCAGCAAAAGAAAAGCTTTTCATGGTCAGAAGAAGGAGAGGTGCCACCCCTATGGTCACTCTCTGCTCATTTGGATACTCAAGTCAATGCATTAATGGTAGGCCCATCCCAGAAAGTGCCAGGAAACACTGGGAGGTTTTGGCAGGCTCTCCACATCACCAGGTGCTGGCTTGGTGACATGGAGAACGTTGCTTCAGCTCTAAAAGAAACATCATCACTGAATGTTTCAGAAGCACTTCACAAGAAGCAGAAGAGACTCTGTGGTCTCTACACCCTCCTGCCCAGGTTGCAGGCAAGCTTCCCAGCGAGAAGAAACTGCACAGGGGATACAGTCCCTCTCTGAAAACCACAGTTTTAGAAACTCTGTTTGGTTTGGGTTTCCTTCCTTCATTTCTGGAAGCATAAGAGTAGTTCTAACATCCTTGTTTCCTATTATTGGAGCCATCTACACAGACAAAAGAACTGGAACCACTTATAACTCAAAGGCAAGTATTGCCTGATGTCCTGGCTTGTAAAATAAGCATGTATTCTATTTTTGCCATCTGTTGGGGGTTAGGCAGTTTTTCTTATCTCTTTCAAGAACAATGACACTGCCAGGAAGATAATCTCCTGCTAATGGGCTATTGAAATACTCACTGTTGCTGGTAAGATTAGTTACATCATCCCATTGGGAGATGCTCCACCCAGAGGGAGGAGCCAAGCATCCCTGCCACCATAAAAAAAGCATTTCTGAGACCACAGACAGCCTTCTTCGCTGGGTTTCCCAGAGGAATCAGGAACCAAGGCCCAGCTGCTCCTTCGCTGCATTTTCAGAAAGGATTTATACCCTTCTGCAGATCGCCGCTCCAGGAGGAGCAGCCACCATCTGGCTGGACTGCTATCAGCACCCTGACTTCTCAGGGTGTCAGGTTTTTCTCACTCTGCCAGTGGGTTTTTTGCTTGTGCTAAATTACATTGTTATTTAGTTTTTTTTCTTCCTAGTAAAAAGCTGTTATTCCCATTCCCATATCTTTGCCTGAGAGCCCTTTTAATTCTGAAATTGTGATAATTTGGAGGGACGGGGTTTACCTTTTTCATTTCACAGGAGGCTTTTGCCTTCCTTGACAGACTCCTGTCTTTTCAAACCAAGACACCTGAGAATGGAGTTTGTTTGCATGTGGTAAGGCTTGAGTTCCCCCACTGATGCAACCAAAACTACAGCAGACGCTGATGTGTTGCAGGGGACCTTGGTGCAAGGGGACCTTGGTGCAAGTAGTCCCAGCAGATGGCAATGGGATTTTGTCCAATGGCACACAGAATATAGGACAGGTGAGAAAGACAGCGGGATCAGTGAGGATTTGCTCCTTACCAAGGCAGGACTCTGGTTCCAGTAAGGAGGTTCTTGTTCCACCATTTCAATTCCCACAATTCCAAAAGACCATATGTCCACTTTGGGGCCATATGGTTCACGTGTCACCACTTCAGGCGCCATCCACCAAGCAGTCCCTGCTAACATGCTCCGTGTATTCTTCTCAGGGGTGAGTTGAGTAGAGAGGCCAAAATCGGCTGAGGAGAAAGCAAAACAACTGTTTTTATTTTATTCAGTGCAATTAGGAAACCAAGCAAAAGAATTCCCCAGTAGAAGTTTGAGAATGTGCTGTTCAATCTCCTGGACAACTGTCCCTACTCTGTTTTCTCAGGTCTTTAGCCAAGGAAATATGGCATTGGCGACTTAAAAAATCCTCACATTTTTTTACACAGCCTCCAGCAGTGGCTTTTGTTCATTGGAAGCTTTAGACCTGTAGCTCCCTCCCTGTGGAAGAGACAAACACAGAGCAACACCACTCTTGGCTGCTTGTTCCTTGTCATACCTCTGAGCACATTGCAGCCGTGTCACCAGCTCACAGCAGATGTCCCTGCACTGTCACCAGCACCATTTCTGGGGAGCTGGCAGTCACTCCAAGCAGCCCCACACCCACATCCCTGGAATGCTGCACCTGACCAAGAATACACTGACCCAGCTTGACAGAGCCGTCGGTTCTGAGAAGGATGTTGCAGCTCTTCAGATCTTGGTGGATCACATGGTTGGAGTGAAGAAAATCCAGTCCTTGCAGGCACTGAGAGAGGAAACAGAAACAGGAGGGCAAAACTAAGTGATGTGATTTCATCACATAAGAGAGGACACAAAGAATCAAAAAGATTCCCTGTCTAGGGGAATGGGGAATAATGGCAGAACATAGTGCCACTGAGAGGAAGAGCTTGCTGCTGCAACACTTGCAGAGCAGGACCTTTCTAAGGAAAGGCGTGTCAGCTTTTGAAAGAGCAACAGCACCTGCTGTTGTAGACTGTCCCCCGCACACCAGCCAGGATGACTGCTGCTGCAGGGGATGTGCTCAGAAGCAAACAGCGCTTTGGCTGCACTCCTATCCTTTTTAGCTGAGGACTGAGAGAAACGAGTCTCTCTCTTTTCCTTTGCTGTTCCTTTCAAATCCTGCCACCAGCACCTTTGCTTTTACAGGCAAGGAATGCAGTGAAGACAGGCAAAAGTTTAGAAAGCAAGATGGAGAAGAGCAAATACTAAAGGCAGAGCAAGAACACAACAGCAGGAGATAAGAGTACAAGAACTGAGTTCAGTGAGTGCAGGGGCACTGGCAGGCATTTCACTTGAGATGCTTCTACTTGCCCACAGCATAGCAGCAACACACAAACAAAGCTTGGCACATAAAACCTCTCCTGTTCTGAGCCCCTGTTTCCCAGACAATCCTGCCCAAGCCCTCGGCAGCACAGATGGGATTGCTGACCTCCTGACTGATGGCTGCCATCTCCTCTTCAGACAGGTAGCTCTTGCTGATGACATCGCTCAGAGTGCCCCCATCCATGTACTCCATAACCAGCCAGAGTTCCTCACCCAGAAGGTAGCTGAAAGAAGGAAACAAGGGCGTGGAGATAAACATGCATGGCTACGTTGATATTTTCTTTCCAGGTTTCTTGTTTCCAAGTGCCTTTGTGACGAGGACAGAATCAAAGGAATAGACATTCCCTCTAGGCTGTGCATTGTTTGCAGTCTCTGCAGTCTCAAGGAGAAAGGCACAGCTGTGAAAAAGGAGATGGCTTAGATGGCCTGCAAGCAAAAAGTTCAGTTTAGTAACAGCCCAGACAAAAAACCTGTCAGGCATGGTGCTTCTGGAAATAAGCACCTAGTCTTCCTGGCATGCATAGCAATGGCAATGAGAGGCAAAGATCTAAGGGAAATCCACTTTAGGATGGTTCATCAGCACTTAAGAAACTTTAAAAAATCAATCCTGAAAAACTGTGGAGGCAGTGATCTTCGAGGGTATTAACTTAGTAAGATACAGCTGATCCAGGTTTTGAATATTTTTGAATAATTTTCAAACTCTGTGTGCCTGGGAAGACTCATGCAGACAAGATGCACTCTCTTCTCATCTATTGGAGATGAGAAGAGAAATATTAAGAAATAATTAACAGCTCTACTTTCTGCCCCTGGCCAAAGTGAGTTTTTATCCTCTCATGTTTGCTGTATGTAAATGCATATTCACGGGATAAGACCATGACCTCTCACCTGTCTAAATAATTCACAACACTGGGACTCCTATGCCTCTTCATGATCATGATTTCATTAAGGGTTAGCTGCTTCCTTTTCAGTCCTCGAAGCTTTATTTTCTTTATAGCCACCTAGAGAGACATTGAAAACCAATAACTTGAGAAGTTGGTGGCACGAGACCACAACAGACATGGAGGGAGGGATTTTGCAATGACACAGCTGAGCTGTGCCAAACTGCCTTGTGATTAGCACTGCAGTAATTAGGAACTGACATTCCAACAGCCCATTTCTCTGCTCCCTTGGGGGGCAGTTACAGGACATGTGGGGCCACTGATGTTGCCTCGACAACTTGGTATCAGTGGTGTGTCAACTATCAGCCACAAACCTCTGACCACACCCTCTGCTGCTTTGTATGGGATTCAGAAGAAGTAATCCAGGCCTTGATACTCTGTGGATACATCCTGGGCTATGGGCAGGGCTTAGGGCTTTTAGGGACGCCTTGCAGATCTCTCCCTACGTGCAGCTCCCAAGTGCAGCACTGCAGGTGGCTAAGGAACATACCAGGAACTTTCAGATGTATTTGCTGGCAGCCAGAAATGAGAATTCAGGACTCTGAAGCTGTAGCCCCAAAGGGCAGTGAGGTGCTCTAAGGCACCACCTTTGTTTTAGCCATGGAGGGCGAGTGAGCGCATCCTTCTCTGAAAGGAACCGCTGCCCTCCATGCCTTCCTTCTGGCAGCTGAGAAAGACAAAGCCCCAAATGTATTTTGCAGGCTGGCACCAGTCTGTGCTTCTTGTGCCTTTTCAGCACAGCTCTACCCAAAGCTCCAGCCCCAGCTCACAGCAGAGGGGAAAGCCCTCGAGTGCAGCAGAGTCTGCGGCAGCTGTTGACATTTACCTCTCCTCCTGTGGCAGTGTCGAGTGCTTTACAAACATCTCCAAAATTCCTAGAAACAAAACAGCAGCAAAGAAAGGAGAAGTCATTTAGCTCTTGCAGTGAAAGCCAACCCACACAGGAGATCTCAGCTGTAAATGCCTAAGACCTGCAGGATGCTGGAAACATGGAGATGTCTTTGACAATGCCTTCTGACCACATTTACAAATTCTGATCAGCACTGACAATCTATGCCCAGTGTCTGAACACGTTGGTAGCTTGTCTGAATTCACACATGATAGCTATTCCACCAGCAAAAAACCTGGTGCATAGTTTTGTAAAATCAACATTGCTTGGACTCACCCCCTGCCAATATATTCCAGATTAGTGTATTTCATCATGGGATTTTCCATCTTCACCATTCTCCCTGGGGGAAACAAAATGCAAAATGCTCACTTGAAAGCAGAGATCCTGCTTTCTAGGGGATACAAAATGTAGTCCCACTGCCTGGGGCTCTGAGCCCTCCCTTTGTGGACAGATGGCTAACAAGAACAGGAACAGGAACAACAACAAGAAAGCAGATGTTCTGCAGCACAAGTGGCTGGCACAGACACTGATTTTCTAGCATCCTTTGAAGAGAGAGACCTCTTGACAGCGGACACACAGGGAAGCACAGGGAGACAGATTCAGAGGAGACAGAGACCAGAAGAAAACAGATACCAAGGCAAGAAAGTTTGTCATCTACAAACATTAAGGAGACTTTGAACTAATAGTGCCTTTGTTTGCTTGAGAAAAAGCACTGTGAGGTTCAACAAAAGATTTCCTACTTGCTAAGATTAAATGCACCTTGACATCTAGAATCAATTCCTCTGAATAGATGCCAATTTCACAACAGGAGGAATATTGCAAGTGTTCTCATCTTTTCCACCTTGCAGCAGTTTACCAGAAGAATGCCTCTGTGTTTGTAAACCAGAGCAGCTCATGCTATAACCAATCCCGATGGGACTTTCAGCATCAGCACCCTCACCCTTTATGAGCAGGCTGAGCTCAAAATCACCCTGGCCTGTGCCCCTGTGAAGAACCACACTGCTTCTCTTCACCCTGACAGCGCGGATCAGTCGCTCCCATTGCACTCGCCCTCTCGCACTGCACACATCCCCATCTTCCCAACTCGGCACGGCGGGCACGGGCAGAGAGGACAGCAGTGCTCCTGAGGCGCCAGTGTGACACAGACAGCTGCCAGAGGAGATGCTGACCCTCTCCTGAGGCCAGGCCGTGCGATGCAGAAGCCGGCCCAGACGAGGGGCTGCTGCCCCAGGCAGCTCCGTGCTGCAGTGCTGGGCAGCAGCAGGACTCTCCCAGCTAAGGAAGGTTCCAGCCTCTGCAGTCCCACCAGCCCTCAGGGACAGGGCAGCTACCACAAGATGGCTGGCAAAGCCCAAGCAGGAGCACTGACAAGCAGTGGGAAGAAGCCACAGGCAGCCTGAGCCCTGTACAAGCTGTTGCCCCCATTCAGGACACAACAGGATGGGCTTTGAGATCAGACACAGCGAGGTGCAGATCAATGCCCTTCTTGTCCCAACAGGTGATAGTAGACCCAGAATCCACTGGGCTCTGCTCTCAGCCCCACCAGGTCTTATCTGAGAGCACAGCACTGGCAGCTGTTATGGACAAGAAGCAGATTAAATGCCTTGTGCTGCAGAATCACAAAGGACTTGATGTGTTTTCTGAGAGACTGATGTGAGGTGGGCTTCTGCCCATGGCTAGTCACTCAAGCAGTCACAGCCTTCTGCTGATGCAGGAACAATCCCTGCTTCTGCCTTCAGTCCAGAGGGAAGCCCAGTCTAAGCTGCCCTCAGAGGCAGCAGGAACAGCCAGGCGCTCTCTCGCTGCCTCAGAGCACTGCCAGCACTTCCCGTGGGCAGTCCTAAATGTCCTTGTGACACCAAACTGAGGAGGACCCTTTGGTACAGCTATGCTGACACGTGCACACAATACACTGTCGCTCAGACAGGAAAGACAGCAGACGTACTCCATTGCTGCAGGGAGTCATCCTCGATCCGCTGTTGCTGAGCGGCAGCTGGGTCAGCACAGGAGGTGAACCAAGTGCCCCAGCTCCACTTCTCCAGCTGGAGAGCAAAGGCTCCTTGGGATGCTGCTGCTGCTGCTGTTGCTGAAGCAGCTGCTTCAGTGAGAAGGCCACTGCAGATCTGAGACAAGAAATGAGTTTGTCTCAGGAAAGTGGCTGGCAGAGATTTCCCTGAGATCCCATTTCAAATGCAAGCCCTTAGGAAAGCTGCTGTCAGCCACATGCAGAGCTCTTCAACTGGATTGGTTTGGCTGTCCGCTTGTGAAACCAAATGGTCAAAACCAAAGGTTGGTTTAACTCGAGTTCATGTCCAGTTTCATGTTTGGAAGGATGACTGAAACAATGACTGCTCTACATCCTCCCAAGGACTCCTTTCCCCCTCTTAGGCTGCAGGCACATTGCAGCTCCTCGTTCTAATGTTTTTACCTCCCGGTCTTGATTTGTCTTTTCCTGCACCATCCTGGGGATGTGCTTATCCTGCAGCATCTCTGGTTGGTTTGGTTCCTGGGCCTCACTCCAGTCTTGGGTCTCTTGGTCTCCTGTCATTTGCTGGAACTCTTCAAAGGCTTCCAGGTAGGATGTCAACACATGCACCTCAAGTCAAACAGAACAAAGCAGTCAGAGACTACAGCTTCTCCCTGTCAGCCAGGAGTCATCCACTGTGAGGAAAGGGAAAGAACAGGACAGGAGCAGATTCACAAGGGATACAGATAGCCTGTGGCTTGTATTCCAAATCTATCTGAGTGATCATGTACACCTGCAAAAACCCCAAGAAACAAGGGGACCTGGAAGAAGTCACCAGGACTTTTTTTGGATGACTTCTGAGCAAGATGTAAAAAGGACTAATCCCACTGTCCAAGTCAACAGCTGAGATTCAGCAGACCAGGAAGTGTCCTTCAGAGCAGCTGTGATAGAGGCCTCAGCAGGGTGGCATTTAAGAGGCATCACGCCACCCCTCCCCTGCTGGGCAGAGGAAAGGCAAGAATGGCAGAAAGCACCAGTTTGGTGACTGCAGAGGCTATTGCTATTTCACTCACTTTCGCATCTAGAGCCATTTTCTCCTGAAGGAGGAGTTTAAATTTCTTTATGATGATTTCAAGAATTTCTTCTGGCCTCTTCTTCCTTGCCTTGTTCCTAGCCTCAGTTTCCTGCAGCTCTGCCAGCATCTGTTTGTAAAGGTTCTGTAGAGAACAAGAGAGAGGATGTCTCATGAGTGGAGTGGCTGCCACAATTTCTGGTTTTGTTGATCGCTCCTGTGCTGATGGAGATGAATCGCCTCTTGAATTCTTCTCATCTCACTTTGTTCCTCCTCTTCAATACCATGATGGCACTCTGAGCTTTGGGCAGCTCTGCTTGTGGTCTGCCTTGATGTTCTGTACATACAAATGCACAGGAAGTGAGAATCCTGAGCCAGAGCCTGCTCCCTCTATTCCTGCGCTTGGCACGTGGCCAAGGTGAGGTTTTGTGGGATGCTGCTGTATCCATGGGAGAGGGCTCGGCCCCCTCCTGCCCTGGCGCCTGGCGGGCTCCAGCCTCCCCCTGGCCTTGGCACAGGGACACAGGTCCTGTGCCCTGGGCTCTGGTGCCACCTGCGGCTCTCTGCTGCTCTCCAGGCCTCTGGCGAAGCCCTGCTTTGTGCGGCACGCTGACTGAGAAGGACGGACCTGGAGGAGCTGCGGATGAAGTTCGCCCAGAGCCTGGTAAGGACAGCCCGGCAGCCCCAGCCGCAGGCTGGAGAAGCCCCCTGGCCCCGGTACTCGGCATGGGGGGCTGGCAGCTGTGCCCCTGCCCAGCGCCGCACCCGGGGCCGCCAGCCTGCGCCCCGCACGCCGCTCCCTGCCCTGGGCCGTGCGGGCCGGCTGGGCCGGTGCCCGGCTCGGGCAGTGCCCGGCCGAGGGGCAGAGCCCACGCCAGGCCTTCCCTCCCAGCGCTCCCCGCAGCTGTTTCAGGACCTGACCCCAGCGGCCGAGCACCTGCGCTGCGCCCTGCCGCGCCTGCAGAGCCCGCAGAGGTCCCTGCGAGAGACGGCCGTCAGCATCATGGGTGAGCCACGAGCCCGGCGTCCCTCCCCGCCTCCCGGCCCGGCTGCTGCCCCGGCAGCCGGAGCCGAGCCCTGGCCTCTGCCGCCGCCCTCCCGCAGCCGAGCCCTCCCCGGGGCGGCAGCGTGCGGCAGGGGCCCGGCCCGAGCCCTGCCCGGGGAGGAGGGCGTGCGGCCCCGGGGCTGGCAGCGCCCGTGTCGGGCAGCTTTGCCGCCCGGGGCCGCCACCTGTGCCTCTGTCTTGCCAGGGGTGGCCGGAGCGCTGATGACAGGGCAGAAGGAGGAGCTCCAGGTCCTCGCTGAGGGTGAGTGAGGGCAGCCGCGGGCCAGCGGGGACCGCCGGGGGCAGCTGCACATGCCGGCCCCGCAGCTACATTCCGTGCCCGGGCTGCCCAGGGCTCTGCTCCCTGTGCGGACCAGGGGCGGCGGGGGCAGAGCCCGGAGGGCTTTCAGGGGCACCTGGGGGATCCGTGGCCAGCACCTTCCGGCCCAAGCCCGTGTCTGCCACTCCCTCCTGGCCATGGTAACAGCCGGCTGGGATGGCCCTGGCAGGAGGCTTTCCTTGCATTCCCTCAATCTGGCCTCTGGCCGTGACTCTGCTCCTCTCTCTTTCAGCTCTTCACGCCCTCAGGGGAGAGCCCATCCTGCACCAGCATAGGGATCCAGCTGACATTCCAGAGCAGATCTTCGCCACTTCCTTTGTCAGCTGGATCGGATGGAGCGGCCTCCTTCAGCCATTTTCAGTTCCCCTTGGAGATGGAACCAGCTGCACGGCAGAAGGAACCAGCTGGAGCTCCAGGCACAGCTCTAGCTGCTGACAGCTGAGCCTGTGGAAAGCTCCAGTAGCTCCTGCCATCCCTCTCCCTGCTGGCATCTCCCTCCCTGCAGCCCTCAGGCCCTGCCCATCCCCGTTTTTTACCTCCCAGCTCACCCCTTCCCTTGGCTTTTGCTTAATAAAGACTTTGCCTTATTAAGAGTTTGCCTTTTCCACGTTACCCGCGTCTCCATGGAGCTGAAGCAGCCCAAAACCTGAGCCCGGGGACACGCGGAACCCTGCTGCCCTTCTCTTCCCTGCTGCCTTCTGTGCACGGACAGAGAGGAAGAAGGGCAGCTCAGGCTGCAAAGCTCCCTGTCCTGCTGCTCCAGTTGCACAGCGCCGTGGAGTTCAAGGTGGTGCTGAGCACGCTGAGGGGGACAGTGACCCTGGGTTTTAGAAGAGCCGGCTTGGGGTGTGCTCTGAAGCCAGCCGTCAGGGATTCCATGGCAGGCATCCAGCGAGGGCAAAGGAGCTTGCAATGCTGGAAGTCTTCACAGAAAGCTTCCTGAAAGCACAGCAATGCTCCAGCCCTACACAGGGACAGGAAGAGGGCAGAACCAGAGACCAGCGTGGCCTAGCAGTGAGCTCTGGCTGTGCCAAAAAGCAAATGAAGCTGCACCAGCAGCAGCAGCAGCGGAGTGGCAGAGGCTCAGAGGCGCGAGCGTCCCAGTGGAGGCAGTGTTGTCAGGCAGTGCCTGCAGGCTGCGTGTGGTTGCGGTGCCTCTGCTCTCCCCACAAGCCAGGAAGCGCTGCCCCTGCCTCAGAGGCAGTCAGAAAGGCAAGCAAGTGAGCCCAGGGGCAGGGGATCCTTGCCATCTCTCTGGGGCATGGCTGCAAAACAGCTGCTGCTTTGTGTTTGGGGTGCGCCTGTGTTTGGGGTGTGCTGAGCCCAGAGCCGGCCAGCTTGTGCTCTGCTGTGCCAGGAGCGTTCTGGGCAGGCAGGAGAAGTGCTGCGTGCACAGTGGGGAAGGGGCTGACCAGAGCCTCCTGCGGGAACAGGGCTCCGCTCCCTGGCTGGCAACAGCCTGCTTTTGCTGCCCTGAGCGCAGGCAGGAGTTCAGGCACATGAGGAGGCAGCGGGCAGCTCCTGTTTATAGGGGGCCCGGGGCTGCGTGCCAGAAAGGACCCATGGAAACATACTCGGGGGAAGAAAGAGGAGCTCCAGCTGGAGTGCCATGGCTGCAAGGAGCAGAAGGAATTCAGCCTTGCCAGAGTTTCTGAAGTGTGTGTTGGTGCTCCCCGGGAAATGTGCGCATTTGTGGAAATGCCTTTGGAAGAGAGGGGCTTGCTTCTCAAGCAAAGTGCTTCCCCAGGAGCCCCCCCAGTGATGTAGGTGCAGCTGTCTGCCTCTGCCTCCCTGCTCTCCTTTCTGTCCCTGAGGCCCCTTGCACTTGGCAGTGGGGCGTGGGAAGGAGAAGGCTGTCAAGAGCAGTTTTGGCACCTGCCTGGGCCTGCGGAGACCAAGCCAAGCACCTGTGGTAGAGTGTGTTCCCCCCTTTGAGCACAGGACAGAGGCGGATCACCTCTGCCCAGCAAGAACCCCAAATATCTCTCAGAGAGCTGTGAATTCAAAGGCCTTTATTAATGCCATCTTCCCTAGCCGGTGTGTTTTAGCTCTTGGCAAGATGCGTTTGCTTCTTGCTTGCTGGAAGCCGCTCTGCTCCAGGGCCACACCGAGTTGGGCTGTGCAGGCCGGGCACAGACCTGGAGAGCACTTGGCCAGCCTTGGTGTGTCCAGGGCTGTGTTAGGCACTCGGGGCAACGGATTCCTTCCAAGCAGGGGCGCCTTGCCTGGGGAGGGGGTGGCCCCGGGGCACGTGGCAGCATCACCAAGGGCCCCTTGTGACACGGTGCAGCAGGGTCACCGTGCGGCGCAGTGGAACAGGGTGTGGCAGCAGCCCTTTGTGACATGCGCTGACATAGGTGCTGGCAGCGTCACGGCCACGCCAGAGTGCTCGGTGCACGCGACGGGACAGGACGTGACAGAGCGGTGCTGTGTGGATCCGCCGCACAACCAGCTCGTTCATTGCCCACCCGGAGCTTTCCCGACGCGCTACTCCTGCGGCTGGCCTCACGGCCAGACCTAAGGAGTCATTTACTCGGAGTCTTTCCGAGGCATCTCCCATCCCTGCGGCCAGTGCCCCTGTGGCCAGGCCGTGGGAGTTGGTGAACTCCATCATTCACGAGGAGTCTCCTGTCATTGTGGCAGGAGCCCTCGAGAACACAGGGCAGGACTTGCTGTCCTGTCATCCTCCTGAGGCCTCCCTGTCGCAGGTGCCTGCAAGGCACGACTGCGGCACCGCTGACTCGGACCTTTACCGAGGCATCTGTCCCTCGAGGTCGGGCAGCGGGATGGCGAGCAAAGTGCTCAGCCTATTCCGGAGGCTTCGGGGGAAGAAAAAGAACGGCCCTGCAGCTGCCCCAGTGCAGCAGCCTGCAGAGCCGGAGCAGTTGCAGCCGCTGCAGGACGGTGAGTGGCGCAGCTGGGCCGCAGCACTGGTGCCTGCAGCCAGCCTAGGCCCCATCCTGCCCCATCCCATCCCATCCCATCTCATCCCATCCCATCCCATCCCATCCCATCCCATCCCATCCCATCCCATCCCATCCCATCCCATCCCATCCCATCCCATCCCTATGGACATGCCCACGGACAGGATGGGACAGGGGCAGGGACTGCCCCCCCGATGGCAGTCGTGCTCCGTCCCCCGGGGACGCAGGGGGCTGTCCCTGCCTGGGGAGCGCAGGGCTGGCCTGTGTTCTCCGGCCTCTCCCACAGCCCCTCAGCTCCGGCTGCTCTCCCTCTTTGTCAGATGCAGCCATGGACCGGTCTCAAGAGCAGGAGCCCACCCGCGGCCGCTTCCGTAGAGCGGCGCAGGTACCTGCGGCCATCCCCAGCTGGGCCGGGCCTGCTGGCCCTGCTCAGCCCAGCCCCGCGCTTGGAGCAGACCATGGAACGTCCCTCTCTTCCCGCCCTTCCTTCTGCTGCAGGCACTGCGGAGGTTCCTGCGTCTCCGGCGCAGAAAGACCAGCGCCACCGTGACCGGGGGCACGGCCCAGCCTGACTCCATGCCCAGCGAGCTGCGGGCAGAGCCTGCTGCCAGCACTGCGCCCGCTGAGCTCGCTGCAAGCTGTGAGCGGGCAGCGGCCGAGGGCCGGGCGGAGGCTGACATGGCCCTGACTGAGGGGATGGCCACCTCAAACACCCTCAATCAGGCCATCCAAGAGACGGACGCCGTGACTGCCCTGACTGTGAGTCCTGCACCCAGTCTGGAGTTTTGCCAGAAGGGTGTTTCTTCTGCGCAGCAGGCAATCAGCCTGGGGCCGGGGCTGAAGGCCTCCCAGGATCACGTGGCCCCTCAAGCCATGTCTGCTGGTCCCGCTCAGCCTTTGGGGCCATCACAGTGGGGTGGGAAGGCAAGCACTTCCTGGGGGAAGGAAGCTGGGCAAGTTGCTGCCTTGGACAGCACACCAAGTCTCCCCCATGCCGTTCCCTCCAGGTGCTAGCCACGGTCAGGGCCATCCTGCAGAGACTGGCGTCCTGCGACACCGTGGACGCGGGGCTGCAAATGGCCATCGTGAGCCTGACAGAAGACCATCCCGCTCACGTGGTCATGAGCCTCCTGCACTGTGCCCCATTGTGTGACAGGTACGGGGCACAGGTGCCTCGGGAGCTCGGTGCTCACTGGCCCGTAGGGCCCCTCGGGCCTCTCTGTTTCCCAAGCCTGCTGCCATGCTCCCTGCCGGCCCCTCAGGGCACCGGGGCTCTGTCACCTGGCCCGAGGCAGCTGCACGGGGCAGGGTGCTGACACACAGCTCTGGTCCCACAGAGCTGCCACACTGATGTGGAGGGCCATGGCCACCTCAGAAGTCGCCGTGGAGGAGGTCCTTCCGGCGCTGCTCTCCGTAGTAGAGAAGCAGCCACCGCACGGCAGGATCTTCTGCAGCGGGAATGAGGCCGCCTTTGCCCTTGCTGTGAGTTTCTGGAGCTGGCCTTTGCTCGCCCTCCAGTTCACCTCTCCAGCAGCTCTCCATGCTCTCCCCACGCTGCAGCTCCTGGCCTGGGCTGAAAGCTGGGCTCAGGGCAGGCTCAGGGGCAGCAGGCCGGGTGCCCGCCCTGCGTCTCCCCTCGGGCCCTGCCTCATGGGCACCTGGGCACTGAGCTCTGCCTCGGGGTGCTTTGTCTCTTGCAGGCAACTCTGGTGCTGCGGAGGATTGTCCCCACGTCCCAGTGGCACTACGGGATGCTCATTTATTCTCCCCAGCTGCTGGTGGATCTGCTCTTGGAAATTTTCTCTGCCACAGAGCAGATGCCAGAGGACGTTGAGACC
The DNA here is from genome assembly GCF_036417665.1 of Passer domesticus. Classification (NCBI taxonomy): domain Eukaryota; kingdom Metazoa; phylum Chordata; class Aves; order Passeriformes; family Passeridae; genus Passer; species Passer domesticus. The sequence continues at coordinate 83,232,764 of NC_087512.1, forward strand.
CGCAGCTTCTGGAGAGTGTGCCGGGAGGAACACGGCCTTCCCAGCGACCCCAACAGGTGCCAGTCGCCCTGTCCTTCCCATGCCCCCTGTGGCCAGGGCCAGTGCTCCCAGCGTGACCTGGCCCTTGCTGGGCACACAGGTTTGCAGCGCAGACCATGAAGGCTCTGCTCTCCCGACTGGGCTTCCACAAGAAGCTGGTGGCTCTGGAGCACACACAGGTCTGGGACGCCCTGCTCTGTGCCAACACCCAGCACGAGGCAGCGGGCCTGCTGGCCAGGTGAGACCCCCTTCTCCCCTCCGCCCCTGCCACCATTTGTGCCCCGTGCCCGGAGTGCCCCACGCAGTCCTTGCGCCCGTAAGCCAGAGGGCCTTGCCAGCGAGGCACGGCCGAGCAGACTGCACAAGCCTGGCACAGGAGGATGCCCAGGAGCAGCCGCCTGCCAAGGGGCCCGTGTCCCCTTGCAGAGTGCTGGGGAAAGATCAGACCTCAGTCAGTCACTGCTGGGAGAGGTTTGCCCGCCGGCTCAGGGCCTTGGTGCCTTTTTCCCCTGCCAGGGAGTTGCGCCGTGGCTTGAGCCCCCTGTGTCCCCACATGGCCTCGCACCTGCTCAGCCTGCTCATCCGCAAGCAGCCACGCCGGGATCTGCCTGCCCTGGCCTTCTTTGTGGAGGTGAGCCTGACGGCCAGCGCTGCCTGCCTGAGCTGCCTCCCAGCTCTGGGGCCTCTGCTAGCCGCAGCCGCCTGGGACGCTGCCCGCGCCTGCTGCCGCTGCTGCAGGGGCCCGGCCCTGTGCGGCTCCGGGCTCCTGCCGGCCGGCTCCCCCGTCACTGCCCTGTGCCTTTCAGCTCCTGGACTGTCTGGACTTGAGCCGACACGGTCCCAGTGCCCTCTGGCTCCTATCCAGGCACCTGCCCAGCCAGTGCAGGGACAGGCTGCGCCTGCAGCTCAGAGGCCTGGTGCTGCTCAGCAAGGAGCCCTTGCTGGTGAGAAGGGGGCAGTGGCTGAAGCCGCGCTGGCAGCGTGGGGCGGGGGAACACACACCTTTGGCCTTGGCTGGCCTCTGCCAGCAGAGGCAGCTGCTCCCAGCTCTCCTGCCTCCCGCTTCAGCTGCCCCAGTGCCACCAGCAGCTGCTGCTGCTGCAGCCGTTCACGGCTTCACAGCACAGCCTCATCTTGCACACAGGGCGGAGGAATACACGGCCTCTATCAACGCCTGCTGCAGCAGCTGCGTGATCCCAATGCGGAGATGCTCTGGACCAGCCTCTCCGTGCTCACGCGTCTGCTGCAGGACAAACAGTTCAAGATACCCAGCATCACCACCCTGAAGCTGGCTGAGCCCCAGATGCCACACTTTGACAACGTAAGGCTCTGTGCCCCCAGCCAAGAGCACTGGCCCCTGCCTGCAAACTCTGTGCTCTCTGCAGTTTTGGGCCTTTGCTCCAAAGGGTCGGGAGCATTTGGTGCTTAGGACTTTTCCTTTCCTTCCAGGATAAGAGCCAGCTGCAGCTGCTCTCCATTCAGCTCTTCAGCCAGGTGATGGAGCTGGGAGTGGAAGAGGGGGAAGAGGCTCTCATGAGAATCCTGAGCCAGAGCCTGCTCCCTCTATTCCTGTGCTTGGCACGTGGCCAAGGTGAGGTTTTGTGGGATGCTGCTGTATCCATGGGAGAGGGCTCGGCCCCCTCCTGCCCTGGCGCCTGGCGGGGTCCAGCCTCCCCCTGTCAATCTGACCTTCGACGCAAGATCTGCCGAACTGCGCCTGCAGGATGGGAAGAACCAGCGTCCTTTGGCCACCCCCAGTTCCCACTGAAGATGGGAGCACCTGCAGAGCAGAGGGGACCAGCTGCAGCTCCAGGCCCAGCTCTTGCTGCTCACAGCTGAGCCTGTGGCAAGCTCCAGGAGCTCCTGCCTTCTTGCTCCCTGTTTGCAGCTCCCTCCCTCCAGCCCCCTGGCCCTGCCAATCCCCTGTTTTCCCTCCCAGTTCACCCCTTCACTTTGCCTTCCCTTAATAAACATTTTGGCGTTCTCACTTAAGCCATGGCTCTGTCTGTGGAGCTGAAGCAGCACAAATCCTGAGCCCGGGGACACGCAGGGCTCTGCTGCCGTTCTCTTCCATGCTGTCTTCTGTGCACGGGCAGAGAGGAACAAGGGCAGCTCAGGCTGCAGAGGTCCCTGTCCTGCTGCTCCAGTTGCACAGCACCGTGGAGTTGAAGGTCGTGCTGAGCACGCTGAAGGGAACAAGGACCCTGGGTTTTAGAAGAGCCAGCTTGAGTATGCTCTTCCATGTCGAGCATCCACCGAGGGCAGAGGAGCTTGCGGTGCTGGAAGTTCTCACCAAGAACTTGCTGAAAGCACAGCAATGCTCCATGCATACACAGGGAGAGGAAGAGGGCAGAACCAGAGAGCATGGTGGCCTAACAGTGAACTCTGGGTGTGCCTCAAAGCAAATAAAGCAGCAGCAGCAGCAGCAGTGCAGTGGCTGTGACTCAGAGGCGCGAGCGTCCCAGTGGCCGCAGCGCTGTCAGGCAGTGCCTGCAGGCTGGGTGCGCTTCTGGCAGCTCTGCTCTCCCCACAAGTGAGGAATCGCAGCCCCTGCCTCAAGCCCACTCAGAAAGCCAACCAAGTGAGACCAGGGGCAGGGGACCCTTCCCATCTCTCTTGGGCATGGCTGCAAAGCAGCCGCTGCGTCTCCCGTGCCTGTGTTTGGGGTGTGCTGAGCCCAGAGCCGGCCAGCTTGTGCTCTGCTCTGCCAGGAGCGTTCTGGGCAGGCAGGAGAAGTGCTGCGTGCACAGTGGAGCATCCTGCAAGGGGCTGACCAGAGCCTCCTGCGGGAACAGGGCTCCGCTCCCTGGCTGGCAACAGCCTGGTTTTGCTGCCGTGAGCGCAGGCAGGAGTTCAGGCATGTGCAGAAGCAGCGAGCAGCTCGTGTTTGCAGGGGCCCGGGACTGCGCGCCCAAAGCGACACGTGGGCGTGGGGAAGGAAGTGACACAGACCTGGGGGAAGGAAGATGAGCTCCAGTTGGAGTGCCTGTGCTGCAAGGAGCACAAGGAATTTGGCCTTGCCAGGGTTTCTGAAGTGTGTGTTGGTGTTTCCCGGGAAATGCAGACATTTGGGGAAGTGCCTTTGGAGGAGAGGAGCTTGATTCTCAAGGAAACTGCTTCCCCAGGAGCCCTCAGTGACATAGGTGCAGCTGTCTCCCTTTGGCTCCCTGTGCTTTCAGTCCTTGAGGCCCCTTGCACTTGGCAGAGGGGCGTGCAAAGCGACAAATCCATGTAGTGATAGACATTATGTTTTCTTGATGCAGAGTGTGATTTTATAGACTCTCTCTTCTGGTGGAGATGCTCTTTTAATTCTAGTGTGTTGATTATGCCTGTTAATACATATTTTAACTTGCTCTGGCATTCTTCACAAAGAGTAGCTGTCCTTTAGTCTTTGATTTACCTCAGCAAATGTTCAGACAGAACTTCAGATATCTGAATGTAGCCCATTTCTCCTCTCACTTTCATTTCAGAGAATGTCATAAATACAGATCTACACACTAAAGTATCCAAGATTTCTGTGCAATAGAAAGATGAGTAAACAGTAGTAGAGCCCAAGCTACATTACCTTTAGCGATTACCAAAGGCACTAGGTATTTAGAAAAGTTTTCCTTCTTTCAGCAATATTATCAATAGATTGTTATAGATACATATTATAATATTCTAATATTGGCTTTTTGCAAATATTAAAATGGATTTTATATGTGTGATGTTAAAGTAACTTTCTTATAAAGATATAGTTTTTATTTCAGTTCTTAATTAGGCTTAGACATAGTAGTGAAATAGCTGATAGAAGTATGCTTGTGTTCAAATGCCTACTTAAATGGGATAACATCCAATGAACATAGAAAGAAGACACCTGCTACAGATGTGCCCACTGTCAGCACTCACTGTCTGAAGATGGTGCGGACCAAGGTCCAAAAATTGGAGGTGGTAAGAATGGACTAAAACCACAGCCAAGGAATATGCATGCTCTAAGACACAGGAGGAGCCATGCAGAACAATTCTTGGAACATGTAAACTAAAGTTTGCTATGCATAAGGGTCTATGCATATGCAGCAATCTTTGTGCAACACACAGCGTGGACTTGGCTGAGTGCCCAGATGCATCCAGCCATAATAACCTTTGCGCTATGGTCCTTGTCTCCTGTTGTCCTTTATTAAACTTTATCAGTTTTCACATGTGTTTTTCACATGCATGGACATATTTCTGGCCTGTGTGTTCTTGCTTTGGGGCAGCAATATTGTGTTTGGTGAATGAACGAGATTTTTTCACTTAGCTGCTTGGAAGTTGTGGGAAAAGCCCTTTTGTTGATCTCAGACCTAAGACAAACAAAAGAACTGCAAAAAAAATCAGAGATGCCAGCCCGAGGCTACCTGAGAATCCCGCCTGGGCTGCCAGGTTTCCAGAAGACACAAGACATGCCCCAGCTGCCAAAGCTGCAGAAGCTGCCAGGCGCTGGGAAAGGCTCCCAGCTGCCCTCCAGCCCTGCCAGTGCCGGGGCAGGGACTGCCCCACTGCACAAGGACACCAAAGGGGCCTGTCCAAAGCAGGGAGCTAAGTCACCTCAGCTGTTACTCAGGTGATTCTAATGATCATCACTGTTCACTGCTTAGACCCGCCTGGCTCCCAGGCTGGGAATGACCCTTTTCAATGGCTGTGGGTGGGTGTCACCCGGATCTGGTGAAAGGAGAGCAGGGCAGCTGCAGCTGGCTCTCCGGGACGGACGCTCTGCGGAGTCTGCGGGAGTTGGCTCTTCCAAGCTGCTAAGGGAAAACTTTGATAAGCATCGGCTTTTGTAGCTGTGGTGGGGTTTGCTTTGCTCCTGGAGAAGGTGGAGAAGCTGTGGAAGAGCACGGGGCTCCCCTTACCTGAGAGGAAACGCGCTCTGATCCTGGCTCAGGCACGGGCTGTACAACTGCGGCCAGTCCCGTGCTGGTGTGGCTGGAACAGCTGCGCTGCACTGTGAGCTCAGGAGAATGGAGCTGTAGCTGCTGCCACCCTTGGCTGTGTTTGGAAGCAGAAGGTAGGAACATCAGTCTTCTATTGTGTTTGACTTTATTGTTATTTAAGATTATAGTAAATACTGAGCATGAGCTGGGGTGCAGATTGTAATTGCTCATCTTTCCAAAGATCTATATAGATTAACCTGTGCCCTGTTTATTTTTCCTAACTCACCAATTTACTGCAGTGGTTTTAGAGTGCACTTTTATTGTTGTAATGTCTGAATGTGGTGGGAGAATATATATGATGTTAGGGTATTTTTGCTTTTTTTTTTTCTCTAATAAAACCACTCTTTTCAGTTTGGTGAAGATGAAATCTGCTTCTGTCCTTGTATAGAGCTATGGGTTTGTTTACATGGCTTCTCCTTCCCTTTTCTGCCTGGGCTTTCTCACCTGCAGTTTTCAGTAGAAAAGTGAAGCCATAGGTGGAATAAATAGACTCCACAACCTGATGTAGTTATGAAGTGGGTCTGTATTGTCAGCACCCGGCACAAGCGAGATTGCTCTCCTGAAAACTTGTGCCCTGAGCCCTGGTCTGAGCCCAATCTTTTATTCACAAAGGTGCTCCATATAGATGACATTGCTCAACCTTTTCATGCATATCCAACCCCTGGCCCCGCCTGTTCTTGCCTGGCATGATAATTACATCCATGATTTCTTAAGTAAAAGGAAAAAAATCAACACTTAATTCTACAAGCTAAAATTTAAATGCTTAATTCATATTGCTAACTCAAGTGGACTCCAAAAATCTCTATTTCAAAAGCAACAAATATTTGAAAGGTTATACCCCACCATATAACTGTGATCCTCAATTAATACTCCCTTCTTCCACTTGCTTAAAATCTCTTTGTCCTGGGCACTCACTATGGCCTTTTCCTGGAACCTCTCTGGCTGTCTTGAATGCTTATGGACTAAAAGATAATCCCTGATCTATTTTCAATTCTGCCCAGACAGAGACTGCTGGAAGGGAGGTAGGACTGGTACTGGGGACCTGGCAGCTTCTCCAGGAAGAAAAATTATTGAAATAATGGTAATGTGGACAAGGCATGCAAGTCCAGGTGGTGAGCTCAAATATGCAAGTACTTGCAGTTTCCCCTCAGCACTTGACAGCTAAGGGGTATGGTCTCTTCTTATTTCTGTTCTTAATCCTCAATCCTTGCCACACTCCTTCAACATCTTTTGCATTGTCATCTTCCCTGTTTTCTCCCTCCCTTCTTCTGTCTGTGACTTTCTGTACACGACAGACAATCTGTCATACACTGTCAGCTTGCTCAGTCACCCGAGCAGTGATAATGATGGTGTAGAAATTGTAGGTGCACAGGAGGCAAAGGTGTCATGCTTCTGTGTGCCCTCTGCAGGCAAAGCTGCTTCCCAAAGCTTCAGTCACACTTGGAACAAAGGCTTGTCCCCACTGCTTTGTTGTGGTTTATGCATTGATGGAGCAACACTTCTGTCTCAGCCCGCTTAAGCCACTGCAAAGCTGGAATTGTTGCTTTAGCAGCAGATGTGCTGGCAGGGTTCTTACAGCTCCTTAGTAAGAACCCTGCAGTTCTTCTCGAAGAGGTTTGTGATCTTTGTGCAATGAAAACAATGCCTTCAACTGCTGCAGTGCAAGTCATGCACTCATGTAGATGTGTTTTCAGACACAGGTATTTCTATATATGCCTAGTGAGTGGCCTCCTGGGGAGCAGGGACAAACGAGGAAGGAAAGTGGGCTCATAAAACATAAAACTGGGCTTCAAAATGAAGCCATGACTTCCCTTGACACAGAAGGACATAAACTTTATCTTGATTGGCCTGAAGGGAATAAACAAGTCTCTCAATGTCCTGATCTTTCACTAGTCTGAAATTATTTAGAAAAATTTGATTTTTTTTTTTTTTTTTTTTTTGTTTTTTTTTTTTTTTTTTTTGTTTTTGTGGAGGTTGGGGTCTGCATTTCAAGCCTGTTCTCCCAGCAGTCAGGGACCTGCACAGCTGCTGTGGGTGGGGCAGGTGATTACTAACAGCATGGTGAGAAGTTGGCTTGTGCCTGGTTGAGGGCTTGAGGACTGTGGTGAGAGAAGGGCCAGGGAGTGGAGTGGAAAATACAATTTACACAGGCAGGTATAGGTGGATGTCTGGCGTGTAGGTGGGATTTAACTGGTTTAGGTACTGCATTTATGAAGAATTGAACATTTAACTCTGAGATAGGACTATTTAGTTGCTACTCTAAATGCTGCATTTACTAACATGTAATGTAATTTCTGCTGCTGTGGCAGAACCTGCTGTCCCCTGCTCTCGGAACAGGCGTGGAGGGTCCCCAAGGCAGCCTCAGAATGGGCTTTGCCCTCACCTTGGCTTTTGCTGCTGCAGATTTTGGAGACAATTGTGCATAAGAATGGGCACTAGAACCAGACTTGGGGCTGGCATGCTCTGCATTTCCAGGATGGCTCATGGACAGGGTAAGGTGCTGTCGGTGCCCTCTGCATCAAGCTGTGATTCTATGGACACTTCAGCAAGAGAGGTTTTCTCATGGTGATTAAACCTTCATCCTTGCTGTGCTTCCTGTGACATTTGCATCTCTATTTTGTAAAACTTCAGAAATCTGAGTCATCTTTGGCCCTGTGAAATGTTATAAACATCAGCAAAAGCCATCATAGTTTGCATGTGAAAATACATATTTTGACATTTGGGAGTTGGAAATTCTGATAATTTAAAACCAATTTCTATTGCTGATGATACAGAAAGGGGGCAGGTTGGTCCTTGGGGCCTATGTTTGCTACTGTTGCCTGAAAAATAACTTTTGCAGTAGCACCCTATGGCCCTGGGTGGCCAGAACGGAGGTCCAGGAGGCTTGACAGGTGTTTACTACTGAGTCCTTGACCTTTTAAGCCAAATAAAAGTTATAAATTCTTAGAACTATGTATTTATAAAAGAAAGTATAAAGGAGAGATGTTGTACACTGTGTGTGTCCCACCTTAAACATATGACATTATAAAAACACACTCTCCAAACATCCATTCTTTTGTATGACCAGGTAAATGCCAGGTAAAACTGATTTCTTTGTTCAGAAGTATCTCACCTACTGACAACAATTAGAATTGCTTACAGGGCCTCAGTTGCAAATGCAAAACATTCAAAACTCAAACTAACTGGTTACATTAGAAAGCACACTTTGCTTTTCTCAAGGGGCTGGTTGTGAGCTATTTGATGAGCTATTCATGAACATATCCTGGGGCTGTTTGCATCAAACACTGGGATTTTGTTAGCAGGAAAAGAGGGAAAGTGCACTATGTGTGGGAAAGTAATTCCTTCCCAAAATATGTGCTTGGAGGCTACTTGGGTCAAAAGAATTTATTTTTAATTGCGTGGGCTGAAGAACTGCCCACCATCTGCTTTTTCAGAAAAAGAGGGTTGAGTCTTTGGCCCCTTGCAGAGCCTTAAATGAGCAAAGCTGAAGGGATTTGCCCCAAAAAGCAAGGAGTGTGTGAGGCTCATGGCCATAGCTGTCTGCAGAAGTGAGCATGGGCCAAGGGAAGGTCCTGCTGCCCTGAGCCAGCCCGAGGTGTCCCTGAGGATGTGTCACATCCTCTGCCTCCTCTGCCAGTGCTGCCACAGAGCACAGCAGGAGGGATTGCAGGGATTTGTCAGCACGGGGAGGCAGAGCATGAGCTCCTGCTGATATTTCCATCCAGGGCTGGCACTTTCAGGCCAGCAGTGACAGATTCTGCAGCTCTGGCTGCACAGTTGCTGTTGGCAGTGCTGTGACAGCCTCTGCCACCAAGGCAGAGTGTCTGCAGGGGCAGGATGGTGTAGAGATGCCTCTCAGAGAACAGAGAGAACACCTTCAAACAGCATCTGGCAGAGTTAATGAAGGGGTGGTAAATCTCTTTAAAGGGGACAGGTTATAGAAACCTCTCTCTGTGAATATAAGAGACTGTAGGAGTGAAGAGGGAATGGGAAAAGGGAAGGGAAAGGTAGAAAAAAGAGGCAAGGGAAAGAGAGAGGGAGAGGATAGAGTCCTTGGACATTCTGATTTTATCTAAAGGACATTTTCTGACTACATAGATGTTTGCTACAATAGTGCTTTTCGACATGCTATGGCTTTCTAACTCATGATATTAACTGATCACAGTGTGTTTTAAAAGACATAAGAAAAAAAATCAGTAAAAAGTTTTCCTTCAAGACCAAATATCTGCCAGAGTCTGAGTGCCATGGTTAATGGCTTTTGAACATTCACAGGAATGGTCGAAGCATTAAAGTAATTAAATAGGTCTCTCAGAATCCAGCATAAGTTGTACTGATGAGGAGATTAAATAGAGATTCCCATGGCACTGTGTGTTTTATAGAGGCTTAGTGACAGTATTTCACGCACACATAATAACATAAAGAATGACAGCTCATGCCTATTTGTCCTGGTAAGTATTTGCTGCAGCAGCCACCTTTCTTCAAAGTAAAGATGTGTTCAACGGCTTTTTTCCCCGATTTCTGTTGAAAACTGTTTCATATCACATAAAGGATAAGTGTCATATGTAGTCTTTTCTTCTGTCAGAACCCAGGACATCCCTCTGGATGCCCTGGACGGCTCAAAATCCTGTCAGGGGCTTGGAGACCCTGGCAGGAAGCCAAAGACACTTGGGAATTCAATCTCAACCCATGGGAGCAAATTACCAACTTTACATGAAGAATTACAAGTCACAAAAGTTTAAGTAGCATAAAAGTAGTTGTCACAGGGTGAAAGGTGGAATTTTGAAGAATTTGACTATGGGGGTCTAGGGGCACAAGATGGAGGAATTTGGGCATTGTCCTGTTCTTCTCCCTTCTTCTTCCTAGCCTCCATCTTCTTGGTGATGGTGGCACTTTGGGATTGGTTTAGAGTAGAAAGTCACTGTCTAACACAGGTGATAGGTATTGGGACATAACTGTAAATATTGAATACGTAGTTTATAGTATAAAAGACAACACCAGCCCTGGGGGAGGGCAGTGTGCCTCAGACTGACGTACAGAACAGACCTCTGCAAGCCAGACAGAGAATGTTTTAGATAAGAAATAATAAACAGACTTGAGAACAAAACAGAAGACTTCTGACTCCTTTTTTGACAGCTGAGTTGGGGAAAAGAGACTTTTTAGAACACCTCAGGATCATCTTGAGATTGTAGAAAATAAATATCCACATGCACCAGGAAAACACCAGTAGCTCAGATTCAGTTTGTCTTTAAAGGAGCAGGCTGTGAGCCTCCAGTAATGTCCTTAGCTAAAGCAGAACGGCTGTGAACCTGATCCTCTCACTTCTCACAGCTTTGGTATTTGCGCCAAAGAAGAATCCAAGTCACTCTTTTACCGAGCCCAGCAAATGGCTCTGCCTAGCAAGGCTTTGGCAGCAGGGGCTGTGGAGGATGGCGAGGGGGCGAGGCAGGGGGGAATGGCCAGGCTGCTTCTGGGAAGCGACCAAAGCTTGCCCTTGCCTGATGGAGCCAGTGCAGGTGGGATCTGGAGCCTAAAAGTATCTGCCTTGCAGTGGGCCTTGTTCCAGATGTTTTCCCAGCAGGTGGCTGACGTGGGTGGAACATGCAGGCTGGGAAGGAAGCAAGATTTGCTTTTGCTTAAACCTTAGGCAGGGAAGCAGTACAAGTGGCTGGGTTTTGCCATATCTGGCACCTAAGTATTCAAACAAAGCTGAAGGCCATTAGCGTGGAAAATAAATTTTCTTGGAGTTCCTTCCTTAAAGGAATGCCAGAGTAGTAGAGATGAACATTCTCCCTTCTTCAAGGGAGCTGGAAGAGAGACCTAGAAATTCTGCATGACCTGTTGACTACAGCAATGCTGGTGCACTGCCCCAGTGTGTGTGTCCCCATCAGCTGCCCTGAGAAACATCCCGTTTCTCCAAGTTTCAGGGAAGGAGTGTTGAGGTGAGAGACCAGCTCAGCAGGCCAAAATAGGGAAAACATCAAGTGACATTATTGGGCACCAGACAATTGAGAAAGGGGGCAGGATGAATGCCACCACTTGGAGAGAAAGCTCTGCACTTGTTTCTGCACAGAACGATTTGCAAGCTCTAGCTCCTCTCAGAGCCAGAGAGCCAGTCCTCCTGGTTCTGCAGTGCAGGAAATGTGGAATGGGCGCTTGGACAGAGCCAGTCTCCCGTGCTGTCGGAGCCCAGGACATCTCTCTGGATGCCCTGGATGTCTCAAAGCCCTTGCAGGAGCTCAGAGACCCTGGCAGGAAGGCAAAGACCCCTGGAAATTCAATCTTAATTCATGGAGCAAATTGCCAACCTTATATGAAGAATTACAGGTCACAAAATTTAAGTAGCAATCACAGGGTGAAGGGAAAAATTTTGGAGCACTGTACAGGGGGGTTTTGAACCTTGTACAGGGGGGTTTGGAATTCTGTATGTGGGGGTTAGGAGTTCCAAGATGGAAGGATTTGGGCATGCCCTGTCCTTCTTCTTTCTTCTCCCTGGCATCCATGTTCAGGATGATATTTGCTACATCTAATCAGACCATGCTTGTGCAACAGAAAAACAGGGGAAGTGTGGAGGATTTTGTGGACAGTTAGCTAGCTGACAAAGGTCACACTGACATAATAGCGTTAGTTAAGGAAGAAGGAGACAGGTACAGGAGCCAGCAGTCAGTGTCTAAATAAGGCAAGGACACTGTGCCCTTGGTACAACGTCAGGATGGGGGAGAGGATCGTTAGTTAGAAATATGAAGGAAAGATGAGAACAGCTGCAACATAGTAGCCACAAGAATGCTAAGGTAGGCGTAGTTAGCTGATAAGTAACTAACCAATAATGACCTCGCCTTTTGCAATATGTATTGGCCTCATTAACACCAATATAAATGTGTGTGCCTATCAATAAAGTTTTGAGATTTGCTGATCACTCATATTGAGTGCCGCATTTCTTCTTCTGATCTCAACAATTTAGGCTGAAAAAGACTTCTGAGATCAGGATATTTTGCAGCTTATAATGGAACAGCTCATGGGATCAGGTTGTGAAGCTGATGCATTTCTCAAAAATAATTTTAATTAAGCTGTTTAAATTTTGAATCAAAAAATCTATTTGGAAAACTGAAGGAAATGCAGTTTTGGCTTCCTGAGTTTGGTGGGGGAATGTGTGGGCAGCAGTGTCTCTTGTGTTAATTAGTGCTCATTTAGTGTGTGAGTACAGGTGGATCAGAACTTGCTTCCTCTGGCACCCAACACACAGAAAGCTCACAACACCCTTCTTCCCCATCAGCTCACTGATTTGAAGTTTACAGCTCCTCTCTTTTTAAATTTAATTTTAAAATTTAAATATCTTTAAATGTATTGGCCAATGTAATATAATTTCAGCAGTAGCCATGCATGAGTGTAAGAAAGAACTCCCAAAAGAACTCAGGGAAACTTTAAAGTTAGCCACAAAACTGAAAAATAAAAATTTCAAGCAATGCTTACTACAAATTCTCTTGTTTTGCTACTAGTAATTTAGAGACTCATTTGCTGTTTTTTAAAATATATGAGAAACTACACAAGTAAGGGCTTTGCAAAATGGAAGTTCTGCCAAAGCATCAACAGTTGTGTATTTGTATCCCTGTGTGTCTGCAAAACTGGGGAGTCAGGATTATCATGCCTGTTTCAAGCAGACATAAAACTTACCCTGAGTTCTTAGTCAATATCTGGACCTCTGTATGTGTTGACAGTGGATATAAGAAGTGCTGATGATCATGCAGAGGAATAAAGTTGTTCTAAATTGGGGTTAGAAATGACTCCTTCCCACCCCCTTTCAGTGTTTGATATCAAAAAAGAATCTGGTAGAAGATCTCTTTGCTCCTTCTGCCCCAACAAACCACAAGAAGAGAAGCTGTTTTTAACTAGATGACATATTTAGTAGTTGCCTTGCCAAAAATTTTTTTTTCCTTTCAAACTGGAAATAGTTTTTTGTTCTGAAATAATGATCTTTATTATCTGCATCATTCTTTTTTCCTCTGAAGCTGGTCCCTTCTTCGTGGAAGTTTATTTTTGTAAGGCTTTTCCAGATTTAGGAACTGCATTTGATGACTGATAGGATGTTTTTTCCTTTGCTTTCTGCCTGGTAGAAGCAGTTGTATACTTGGTAATTAGCTTACTATGCTTTTGCTTAACCACTGTGCTTTGACTGTATTCTGGCTGAGGAGGGAAAATGCTGCATTTTTCTCCTGTTTGTTTTTTGTGTTCAGTCTACAAAAGCCAGTTTTACCAAGCCCTTGAAACAGCCAGATTATTTAAATAGAGCATTAAAGTAAAAGGAGGGCTGTAGAACTGCTGTAAATAATTCTTTTTTTCTGCCCGCTCTGTGTTCACTTTCTCTGAACATGGTCATTCTGGACAGTATTGTAAGAGCACAGAGGCAACAAAAAGCCAATGGTTACTATCATTTCACTGAATGAAGCCAGTTTTACTTGGCTGAAGGTATTTTCTAATTCCTGTCCTCTTGCCTAACATTCATGAAAGGCCTTTGTGAATGCATTGAAGTCCTGACTGTTTTCATATAACATTTGATTTCTTTTACCTATAAAAGCACCAGGACCATCTGTGATGTTTTTAAGTATATCCTTATGCCCAGGGTTTTATTGCCACTGTGGTTGACTTACATCTGTGGAGAAGCACAACCACTTTCCTTATGCTTTGTCCAGAGAAGCTGTGGCTATCCCTGGATCCCTGGCAGTGTCCAAGGCCAGTTTGCATGGGGCTTGGAGCAACCTGGGACAGTGGAAGGTGTCCCTGCCATGACAGGGGTGGCACGGGATGGGCTTTAAGGTCCCCCTAACCCAGTCCCTGGTTCTGTAATTCAGTGACAAACAACACCTGTAACCATGGGCAGAGTTGGATACACTTGAACTTCAGCAAACAAAGCAGCAGCCACAGCTTCCTCGTGCTTTGCTATGGCACATTAATTGGAATTGAGGAGGAAGTGATCAGATGACGTTTGCAGGAAGCTGCAATATGTCTGTGGAAATCTAGTGGATGGTGGTGAGGATGAACCTGTGTTATGATTAAATAGACACTTGAAAATGTGCAAGTTTGCTGCTATTTCATTAAATGAGCATCTGTTGCAACCTTGTTATTTTAAAGCTCATTACAGTGTTTAAATTTGATTTTTTATTTTTTTTTTTTTTGCAAATTGCATAAAACAAACCTTCCTCCTTGTCCATATTGGCTTCTTATGTTGTGAGATTGTAATGTCTTTTGTGTGAAACTTGCTGTGTCCTGCCCCAATACTTTGTCAGGTCTGTGACAGCCGATTTGGTAGCTGTGAACAGCTGTGAACCCAACTGAAATTCCTGTCACTTGAGGGGCTCAGGAGGAAGAATACTCAGCAAAAGCCTCCCCTCCACCAGGATGAAGCACCTGCACAAACGTCAGCCAAGGAGAAATTGCAGGAGATGGCCTTTGCAGTATCTGACACATTTGCTTTTGCTTAGTGTTTAATATTGAAGCCTGAAATGGGTAGAAGAGGGGGCTGACAGCAGCATCCCCAGGTGGGTCTGTGCATTTTGGCAGAGTCAAGCTCCAGCAGCAGGGGGCTCCCAGAGCAGACAGCAAAGGAAAGGTGGCTTTGCTGCACATTCTCCAGCTGGAAGCAGAGGGAAGAAGGGAAGGGAGTCCCTGAATTTGGGAAGGCTTGTGGCTGGAAGGGACCCTGCCCGTGGTTCCATCCAGGGTTAAGATGCCATGAGGGAGAGGTGCCTGTGCCCCAGTGAAGGCACAAATGAGACCATAGGAGAACAAAACCAGATTTTATTTGACATGGATTTTATTGAACAAGAAATGGGAGTTAGGGAGCTAGAAATAGGAAAGAGGTCTTGGAGAGTGAGAGCTGAGAAGATGATCAGTTGGAAGTAGATACTTTTTAAAGTCCTCTCCTGCCTTCTGGGATTCTAGAAGACGTGCGGATGTATATATTTATTTAATATTCTTATTACTATTCCTTCTTCTTCTTTACCTTCTTTCTTCTTTCCCTTCTTCTTAAACGCTACCACTCTTCTTTCTTCTTCTTCTTCTTTATAATATTCTTCTTATTCTAATTAATCTTATTCACTTCTTATGCTTACTATAATTCTTATGTTTTGATATTCTTATATTGATTACTATTTTTTCATCTTCATCTTCTTATTCCTATTCTCATTCTTATTATTCTTATTAAACATATTATTTTTATCTTGTTCTTGTGTCTTCCTCTTATCTACTACTACTACTTCTTCTTCATCTTCTTATTCCTATTTTATTTTTTTTTTTTACTATTACTATTTCTTAAACTCTTGAATTATTTCTTAAGTGGGAATAATGGTATGAGTCCAAGTCCTGCAGTCACATCCATGGAGCAACACCTCTCATCTGTGCCATTCTTCAGGGATACAATCCCAAAAGACCAGCATGGAGTCCTTTCAGGGTGAGAGGAAATGGCCGTTGATTTCCAGGGGAGGTTCCGATTCAATATCTGAAGCAATTTTTCTCTGACAGAGGGGCATTGGAAGAAGCTGCCCAGGGAGGCGGAGGAGTCACTGTCTCTGAGGCGTTGAAGAGTTGTGCAGATGTGGCCCTTGGGGACGTGGTTTTGCGGTGATGGTGGTGCTGCCAGGGTGCCAGTGGCCCTGGGTGACCGTCAGGGTCTCTTCCCACCTTGATGACTCTGTGGGATTCACTGCTGAGCGCCCTGGCTCCAGTCGTGTCCCACGCGTGCTGTGTGGGGCTGGCCACTGTGGTGACTGTGGGTGTTGGGGAGATGCCCCCGGGCCGCTCCAGGGCTGCCGGGGCAGCTGAGGCTGCGGGGCCATGTCCAGGGCTCCCTGGGCCCCGGGCCGGCCGCCATCTGCAGGCCCGGGCTGGGCAGGCGCGGGCGCTACTCCTGCGGCTGCGGCGCCAGGCAGCGGCAGCGGAACAGCGCCCGCAGCGCCCGCCTGAGGCGGCCGGGCCGCTTGCTGAGGGCAGCCGGCTGCTGCCTGGGGGCCTGCGCTCCCGGCTGGGGAGCTGAGGCCTCGAGAGGGCTGAGCGGGGCAGGCTCCGGGCTCTGCGGCCCTGCCTCGGAGCCCTGCTGGCCCTCGGAGGCTTCGCTGTGCAGGGAGGGAAGCGAGGCGCACGGTGACTCCGGTGCCTGGCTCTCAACCCAGGCCTCCAGAGGGAGGGGCACTGGCAGCTCGTCTGCCTCAGGAGCTGACAGCCTTTGGGCACTGCCTTCTGCTTCGTACAGCTTGAGGACGCTGACTTCGTCCCAGTCGTCCTTGTAGTCCTCCCTCAGAAAGGGAGTGGGCCTGAAGCTAAAGTTGCTCGTGCTTTCATGGCTGTCCTGGGTGAGGTCTGCGCCACTGCTGTTGTCTTCCTCCGTGGAAACATCTTGGAGGGCTTTGAGCTCTGGCTCGCTACAGTCTTCCCACTTGGAAGAGCTGCTGACCTCTCCTTGGGACAGCTCTGGCTCTGCCCCACCTTGATATTCTTGGGAAAGCTCAGTCTGGGGGTAGTATTCCCAGTCTTCATCATGCCCAGCTGAGGTCCAGTCCTCACTCTCTCTCTGAGCCAGCTGGTACAGCTCTTGCTGTGCCCTGTCTCCCCAGGCCGCCCTCACAGCCCCCTCCCACTGGTGCAACTCTTGGGGACTCCCAGCTCTGTGTGGCGACGCCGCCTTCGCTGCCATTACTTGTACCAGCTGGTACAATTCACAGCCTGTCGCTCCTTCCCAAAGGCGATACTCTCGAGCCCCAGTGTCTCCCCACTTGTCATCTGTGTCAGGTTTGTTCTCGTCTTCCATGATGACAAAGGGCTTCTCCTCCTCCTCAGTGCCTGACTGTGGCCAGGCTGAGGCACCCACTGCCCCCACCAGGTGCCCGCTGAGGGCCTGGTCTTGCCCCCAGCTGGGCAGGGGGCTGGGTGATGGGAAGCAGTTGAGGTTTATCTTGTTCACTTCCATCTCTGCAGTCCTGTAGCATGGACAGATTCCGGGAGCCGCTTCCTTCTGCAAGAGTGGCTCTCACGGGACTGGGCACCCCAGGGCTCTGCACCCCTTATATACCCCCAGCTATGGTGGGGCCCTCTGATGTCACAAAGGTCTGTGGGCACCGTCATGTCCTGCATCATCAAGGGTCCTCTGATGTCACAATGGTCTGTGGGCACTGTCATGTCCCGCATCATCAAGGGCCCTGTGTCACAAAGGGCCACACCCAGCGCCCCATCCGCAGCGGAGCCCACTGGAAACTGCATGGAGGAGCCCCCGGACTTGGGCACTTGTAGTCCTTGGTGTGCCCAGGCCCCTCCCGCAGTCCCACAGTGTGCCCACTGTGCAATGGTCCCACTTGACAGCCTGACGTGCCCCCTGCAGAGCCCTGGCTTTGGAGAGTGGGCTACTCTGGGCACCAGCCATTGGCCAGATGGACACAGCCAGGGACTTGTGGGCAGTGGCTCCATGTGCAGCTGCAGGCTGGGGATGGGGGGTGTCCCTCAGGGCTCTGCCTTGGCCCTGGGGCTCTTTTGTGGCTTCCCCAATGGCACAGGCAGTGGATCAATCTCCCCCTCAGCACGTTTGCAGGGGATGGGGGAGCTGAGACGGGCAGGGGCACCATGGCAGGATATGGCCATGCACAGGAACCTGGACAAGCTTGAGAAGTGGGAGACAACCTCATCTGACAGCTTCATGAGGTCCCACAAGGCCAAGTGCCAGGTGCTGCACCTGGCCCGGAGCAATTCCTGAGTCCCAGATTCATCCGGGGCAGAAGAGACCTTCAGATGTGTCCGTTTGGTGCCGCCTCCCTGGCTGCTCCCAGCACCTCCAGAACCAGCAGTTGGTTGGGTTTGGGCCTTTCCCATGCCTACTTCCCGCAGGGCTGGCCAGAGGGGAGCACCCCCAGCCTGTGCCTCTGCCCCCCAGCCCCTGTGGGCTGCTGTGGGTGGGAATGCTCCAGAGGGGAATGTCCTTGCAGCAGAAGTGCCAGAGAGAGCCCAGAGCCAAAGAGTCTCTCTCCTGTAGGCACTGCTTCTTCATTGCATTGAAATATTTCCAGTGCTGGAGTGGGCTAATGGGTGTTCCTCATCCCACCCAAAAAGAAGCTGATGGTTGGCTATTATTTGAGAATTTCTCTCAAGTTGAGCCTGGCAGGGGGTTATTTACAGGGAGAAGCTGCTACAATAAATACCCTGATGCCTCCCCCAGGGTCTGTGTGTTTCAACACTCTTGGCCTTTGCAGATGTAATCATCACAGAACTGAGGTCATTTGATATTACAGAAAGGTTAAAAAACTATGCATGGGAAGGTCATGACGAAAATTTCTAACTAACAAAAACTGGTTTGCCCTGCAGCCTTGAACTCATGTGCTTATACCCTTCCCAAAAGAAAACCTATTCACTGAAGATGCATCATCATCCCAAAAACATATTGAAATTAGGCTCGTGATTCCCTCAGGGAGCTAGGAGGTCATATTTTGCTGCAGCCAAAAGGTTATTAGAAAAAAGTACGAAAGTTTTTGGTGCTAGGTGGTGTTAGTTCTGGTTTGCATTTGTTCCAGTTAATTTCTTGGGTGTTGCTGAAGCTGGAAAAGGGGCAGGGGTGAACACCAGAACAAAAGAGAAGTAGGAGAAGAGGAGAGGGGACAGAAAAGTAGGCTGTCAGGAGAGAATAGAAGTTGCCTAGCACCCAGCCAAAGGGGAAGGGGACAGGGATCACCCAAGGCTGTGAAAAGCAATCAAAAACAGCATTGTGTTGGTGTGTGTGTATGTTCAGCTCTCAGGAGACAGAGATACACAGCCGGCTCAGTTGAATCCTTATTTAAGAAGAAGGTTCTCGTTTGCTTTAATGACTTTGTCTCCACTTAATGGTAACTAAGAGTTTGTTTATTTCTAACACCTCTCTCCCAGCAGCTCAGAGCTGCATTGCGCAGCGCTTGCTGTGCTCCAGAGAGCACAAAGCAGGCTGGCCTGGTGGCCCTGAATATTTCTGCAAAGCACTCCGCATTTCACACCTTTGCTGTGGCTCAGGGCAGAACTGCAGGCCTGCAGGCGCTTCCTGGCAGAGCTGTGGGAGGCACTGGCTCCTGCAGATGTGAGCTGCCAAGCTGTCAGTGCCTCAGGCTGGCCTGGCTTGCCCTGGCAGAAGTGCCGTGCCTGAAGGACGCTGCCCTGTGCTCCAGCCTGCCCAGCAGCCCGGCTCCCTGCGCCGCTGCCCAGAGTGCTGCACACACTGCTGCCCTTTGCCAGGAGTCACAGGGCAGCCGGCACAAGAGTAGGAATCCTCAGCCAGGCCAGCGGCCCTGGGCTGCCCCTGGCCTTTCTCTGCTCCTGGGCAGACTCCAGACGGCCAATGCCTCCAGTCTGGGCTGTGCCCAGCACGGCTACGCTTCCCCTCGGGAGCAGCCAGCTGCCACCTGGGCTCTGAGAGCGGAGGATTCGCCCGCTGCCAGGAAGAGGCACCCAGGGCCCAGCTGCTGCCTCCTGCAGCTCCAAGGGCCTCCTTCCAGCCAGTGGGTTACATTCCAAAAGCAGCATGGTCTGGAGAGCATAAATGAGGATGAGCATTCCCCAATTTGACACCATACCAAAGACACTGTATGGGTGACTTCCACCTTTAAGAAACAAAAGAAAATTTACAAGGAAATCAAGAGCTTATTCAGAGAGTGAGAAGGAAGGAAATTTCAGGGAGAGTTTTGGTTTCAGAAACTTTATTAATTTCTAATCCTACTCAGCAGGCCTATTAGACAATCATAACCGAAACCTAAGCCTAGTCCTAAACCCTAACCTGAACCTTAATCCTAGTCCTAACCCTCGTCCTAACTCTAGTCCTAACCCTAACCCTGACCCTGACCCTAACCCTAATCCCAACCCTAACCCTAACTCCAACTCTAACCCTAACCCTAACCCTTGTCCGAACCTACAATCCTGCCCTGTGCCGGTTGAGAAGGAAATGGTCCTGATGTGATTTTCAGTTTCTTTGGTCCTTCCTCTTCTTCACTGAAACAATCAGTGGCACCAGGCTGGACACAGGCTCAGCAAATCTTACAAATGGATGCTGCCCAAAGGAAAAAAGAAAATCAACAAAAATCAATGAACCATGACTTTCCGAGCTCAGTGCTTCACAGGATTCCTCTGGCTCCTAGAAAGATCCAGAAAGATGGACCATCTGCACCTCCATCTTTATGTGCAGGACCTTGCCATCACAGGCAAACCTGGCCCAGACTCCCACTCATCCATTTAACCAGGTGTCTTCATCTTGCTGGGATTTTTGCCCTGCCAGTGCTCTAGAAATGGTGCTTTCAGTCCTTGGAGTTTCTTCTTTTCAGGAAACTCCAAAGCCTCACATTGGTCCCTCTCTTTGAACAACAGGCACTGGGCTGATTCCCACAGGGAGACAGAGCAGTGTCTACCTTTCCATGCCCTGCCCTGCCCCTCCTGTGCTGGATGGCACCTTCCTTCCCAGCAGGGACAGCCCAGTGGCACTGGCTGCTGCACTTCCCTCTCTGCCACACAACCTGGCAGTAACCCTGGGGCAGTTCCTGTCTGCTTGAGCGTGCCAGGCAGCAGATGGGGCTGGGACAAGTCCCTCTCAGCTCTCCCTGTTTGCGTGCCAGAAGCCTCGAAGGGTGGGCTGGGGGCACAACCAGGGCCCCTCAGAGGCTCACAGTGAGCCCCCCACAGCCCCTCCTGCCCACAGCCAAATCTCTGACCACTCAGCCAGCCTGGATTCCTTGGGTTCCTGCACCACCTTTGCATGTCTCTGTACCCTGCATTGCTCTACTTCAATTCTTTTGCCATTGGATAAAATGGAGCACACCACCAAATTACAAAACAGGGCAACAGAAGCAGTCAGAGGACAGAGCACATCTCTTCTGAGGACAAGCTGAGACACCTGGAGTTATTCAGCCTAGAGGAGAACAGGCCCCAGGGAGACTTCATTGCTATGTTCCAGTATTTCAAAGGGGATTCTCAGGAAGTAGGTGGCACCTTTTTTAACAGTTGCAATAGGACATGAGATATATATATTTATAATATATAATGGGGATTGAGTCAGATTAGGTCTAAGGAAGATCTTGTTTACTTGGAACATGATGCAACCCTGACACAGGTTGCCCTTACAGATGGCAGGTGCCCCATCCCTGGGCAGGGATGGGGCAAACATTCCATGGTAGGTGGGAAGGGGCTCTGAGCAACCTGATCTCTTTAAAGATGTCCCTGCGCATTGCAGGACACTTGCACCTGATGACCTTTACAGGGCCCTGCCAGCCCAGCCCAGTCTAGGACTCCTCGCCATTTTCATTTGAAGAGCACCAAGAGTGGAGGTGAGGAGGAAGGGGGCTCATCTGATGCCCTTGGACTTCCGTGGAGGAGGAGCCCATCCCTCGCACCCTGTTTCACCTGCGGCCCCTTTGCATTTTACCTGCAGGAGCTCCTTGGCAGACCAGCGCTGCTCCTTGTCTGTCTGCAGGCAGCAGCTCAGGAAGTCACACAGCCAAGGTGAAAACAGGTTGGGCTGCAGCAGCTTTGGTATCCCTCGTCTGGCTATCATGAGTTGAGGCTGGGGAAAAGGAAACACGAGTCTCCACCTGCTGCTTTCACATCTGTAACTGCTCTCCCAGATCCCACTGTTTAACCCCTGTTCTTCAGTGGCAGTTTCTGCCCTGGCAGAGACCCAGAGATGCCTTTCCTTCACCAACCAAACACCGAAACCCTGATGCAGCCACAGCTTTTCCAACATTCAGCAGATCTTGCCTTGGCAGCTGATTTCATTGACTGACCTACTCAGTGGGAACTACATCAACAAAAGCATGTTTTGTTTCTCTGAGGGTTCACACACACCTGACAGGCAATTTGGAAGGGGAAGTTTGCTCTATCTATACTATTTCCAAGGATTATTACATGAAAATAATCTCTGCAGTGCTTGTTGGTCCCTTAAGCACAGCTGCCATAAAACAAAAATCATCAAGGTTTTTTTTTCTCCTCTTATAAAAAATGCAGAAGCAGAATCCATCTAAAATAGACAGCAATTGTGATGGGAATATGACCTTCTTGTTCACTGAAAACAGGAGAAAGCATAAGGTTGTGATGGGAATGTGACCTTCTTGTTCACTAAAAACAGGAGGAAACATAATGTAAATAAGTAACCGCCAACTGGCATGCGATAACATATGAGACTAAACATTGCTGAGCTAACCAAAATATAAGTTGTTCCCAGTCCCAGATTCCCAGAGGGGGGGGCGCCGAGGAAAAGTACCAGAGGCCCTATTCGACGACCACCAGGAGGCAGAAGGAGACCCTCTAACAACCGGGTGGACCTGCGCGGAGAAGCACCGGAAATGCGACGGGGCTAGGAGCGCGGGAGGGTACAAAAAGGGGAACGGAACAGCTTTCGGCGCGGCAGTTGGTGGAGCAAGGACTCCCCCGCCGCCCAGCGCTGCGATTTGCTTTCTCTTTCCTGTATTAATAAATTGGCTATATAATTGACCCGATTGGCCCATTGCGCTCATTTATAACAACTTGGTGCCGTGACTCGGATCGGTGGTCGTCGGAGAGGTCTCTCAATACTGGGGCGGGCGCCCCTCCGATTCGGAGGCCCCGGGACCTGAGGGACCCGCTCCCGGCCCCGACCGACGAACCCCGAAAAGAGGAAAGGAGAAAGCAAAGGGAGGTTGCGGGCCCAAGGAGACCCCTTAAAAGATTTGTGCACAAAGTCCGGACGAAGACGCGGGACGCGTAAGTATTACGGGATCCGTCCAGGTGGGGTTGGGATCCCGGAGTGCGGCGAGTGTGTGGTGCGTGAGAGGAGAGCTGGCAGCCAGACTTTCCAAGTGAGTGCGGACCCCCAGTAGTGCGTTTCCCACAGACCCGCGAGGGCTTGGGCCACGAACCAGGGGAAGCGAAAGTTGACTGTGTGAAAGAAGGCACTCCGGAAGAATGGGACAGGGGAAGAGTAAGCCCCCTGCCGAGGTGAAACTCCCTCCAATACCTAGGGAAAGCCCTTTAGGATTTATGATAGAAAACTGGCGACATTTTCCAGGCACACGGGACAAGGATAAGGCTAAAATGATTCACTATTGCATGGAAGTATGGGGAGGGAAAGAAATCTCCAAGAGGGTGTTTTGGCCTGTATTTGGCTCTTCAGAAGATTGGGTAAGGCAAACCTTAAACATCTGGGTAAATAGTAGAGAACCCCCCTGTGCTCAGGAGGAGAGTAATTATGCTAAAGTTTGGGTAGAGAGACCCGAGGTGTTTCTCTTCAAACTTTCTGAAACACCGAAAGGGAATAAGAGTAAGAAAAAGGGGAATAAACCAGAAGACACTTTGGTGCCACCCCCTCCTTATGTACTCCCACCCCAAGCACAGGAAGCGGAGGCTCCTCCGAATGCACCAGCAGGGACAGACTCGGATTCGGATGGGCCCGAATATACAGGGCCAATGACTCGAAGTCGAACCAAGAAAGGCTTATACCCCTTAAGGGAAATGCCCATGGGGGGACCCCAGGCCGGTATAGGGTTTGTGTCGGTGCCCCTAAGCTCAGGAGATGTTAGGGAATTTAAGAAAGAAATGGGACACCTCTTGGAGGACCCGCTTGGAGTGGCCGAGCGGGTAGATCAATTCTTAGGACCTAATATGTACACCTGGGAGGAATTACAATCCATACTGAATATCCTATTCACGGCAGAGGAAAAAAATATGATTAGAAGAGAGGGAATGCGCATCTGGGATGCGCAGCACGCGCAGGGGCCGGCAGCAGATATAAAATGGCCATTACAAAATCCTAATTGGGATCATCAGGACCCGGCCCATAGAGTGCACATGCAAGACCTCAGAACAA
Organism: Passer domesticus; assembly: GCF_036417665.1. Classification (NCBI taxonomy): domain Eukaryota; kingdom Metazoa; phylum Chordata; class Aves; order Passeriformes; family Passeridae; genus Passer; species Passer domesticus. The sequence goes on from NC_087512.1 coordinate 83,256,569, forward strand.
TAATTGTGCAGGGAATCAGGGAGTCTGTCCCAAGAGGACAGAATATTAATAAAGCCTTTAACGAAAGACAGAAAAAGGATGAGACCCCCACTGAATGGCTAGAAAGATTAAGGAAGAATTTTCAGTTGTATTCAGGAATGGATCCAGATGGACAGATGGGACAGGCAGTGCTAAAGGTACACTTCGTTTCCAAATCCTGGGAGGACATCAGAAGGAAAATACAGAAATTAGAGGATTGGCAAGATAGAGGGTTAGACGAGTTGCTAAGAGAAGCTCAGAGAGTGTATGTGAGGAGAGAGGAAGAGCGAGATAAGAAACAAGCTCGACTAATGATGGCGGCAGTACGTGAAAGCCAGGGAACGGATAGGAGACCCGAACAGGACAGAAGGGAATTGAGGCGAAGTGGGCAGAAAAGCCCATGGGATAAACAGGAACTGAAGGTGTGCTTTTACTGCGGACGGAGAGGACACTTTAAGAGGGAATGTCGGACGCGGATTCGGGACGAGAAGGAGTTTAAGGAGGACTAGGGGGGTCAGGGGCTCTATCTCTTGGGGACCCAGAAACATCAAAGGGAGCCCTTGGTAAAATTGAAGGTAGGTCCCCAGGGCCAGGATATTACCTTCCTGGTTGATACTGGAGCTGAGAGGTCCACACTCCAGTCATTACCTAGAGGGTGCAAGTTATCTAGGGAAACCGTTACAGTAGTGGGAGCAAAAGGGGAACCGTTCGAAGTTAAAGTTATAAAAGAGGTAGTAGTAGAATCGGACTCCAAGATGGGTATTGGGAATTTTCTATTAGTACCAGAATCAGATTATAACCTATTAGGTAGAGATATGATTGTAGAATTAGGTATTCAAATCAAGGTGGTAGAACAGGAGATTCAGATTAAGTTGTGTCCCCTAAGATTAGAAGATGAGAGAAAAATCAACCCTGAAGTATGGTATAATCCAGATAGTGCTGGCAGATTAGAAATTACCCCCTTCAAGGTAACCATTAGAAATCCGGAGATTTCAGTAAGAATAAAACAATACCCGATGTCTTTGGAAGGGAGCAAAGGGTTGAAACCGGAAATCGATAGACTAATCAAACAAGGATTATTAGAACCCTGTATGTCCCCTTATAATACCCCAATTTTACCAGTAAAGAAATCAAACGGGTCTTATCGTTTAGTACATGACCTGAGAGAAATAAACAAGAGGACGATAGCTAGGTTCCCCGTGGTGGCTAACCCTTACACATTATTGAGCAAACTAAGCCCGGATAACCACTGGTACAGTGTAATCGACCTGAAGGATGCCTTTTGGGCTTGCCCCTTAGATGAAGCGAGCAGGGATTATTTCGCCTTCGAATGGGAAGACCCAGAGACAGGGAGAAAACAACAGCTTAGATGGACGGTGTTACCCCAGGGCTTTACAGAATCCCCTAATTTATTTGGACAAGCTTTGGAACAAATTTTGGAGGATTACCAAACCAAACCGGGGATAACCCTGATACAATATGTAGACGATCTATTGTTAGCAGGGAAAGATGAGGAAGGAGTACGAAGAGAAAGTATAAAACTTTTGAATTTCCTGGGGCTTAAAGGACTAAAGGTTTCGAAGGCTAAGCTGCAGTTTGTAGAGGAAGAGGTAAAGTACTTAGGACACTATCTAAGACGAGGTGAGAAAAGAATAGATCCGGAAAGGGTGCAGGCTATTCTATCATTGCCAACCCCCAGGAACAAGAGACAAATCAGACAAATCTTAGGTTTAACAGGATACTGTAGACAGTGGATAGAGAATTACAGTAGTAAGGCCAGGTTTTTATACCAAAAATTGACTCAGGATGGGTGGATGAAATGGACTCAGGAGGATACAGAAAACCTGAAAGAATTAAAGGAGAGCTTGGTGCATGCTCCAGTTCTAAGTCTCCCTGACTTAAAAAGACCCTTTTATTTATTCGTTAATATAGAAGGGGGAATTGCCTTTGGAGTACTAACCCAAGAATGGGCAGACAAAAGGAAACCTGTAGCGTACTTATCGAAACTTTTGGACCCCGTGAGCAGGGGATGGCCTACGTGTTTACAAATGTTAGCCGGATGTGCTTTATTAGTTGAAGAAGCTAGGAAAATTACCTTTAACAGTAGTCTTAAGGTTTTCTCCCCCCATAATATCAGGAGCGTAATGCAGCAAAAAGCAGATAAATGGATATCAGATGCTAGGCTCCTGAAATATGAGGGGATTTTACTAGAAGCACCAAATTTTACCTTAGAAACAACTGCTATTCAAAATCCGGCTACCTTTTTGTTCGGGAATGTAGAAGAAGCACCTCTAATACATGATTGCTTAATAACTATTGAAGAACAAACCAAGATTAGGCCTGACCTGGAGGAAGAAGAGCTAGACGAGGGAGAAAAGTTGTTCATAGATGGGTCCTCCCGGGTGGTAGATGGGTGTCCTGGTTTAGGGCAAGTTTGGGAGATAACCCCCAAAGGGGCTTCTCTACAAAAGCAGATTCAATTGCCCCTCCCCCCTCCAACCGGTTCGGGAGAAAATATCTCCTTGGAGAAAAGTGGAAAGAAACCTGTTTATTAAACAATAGAAACCAAACAATATTAACAATAAAACTTCTCACTGCTCCAAAGAAAGCAAACTCAGAACAGTCCCCTCCCCAGGTTGCAGCTCGGCTCACTCAGTCTCTGATCAGTCTCTCTGGTGCTGGAAACGCCGTGGCCCAGGCCCGGCCAGGGGGGCCACAGGTGGAGCTGCCGGTGCTCTTCTGGGTGTTCAGTCCAGAGCAGGCTTGAACAGGTCCAAGAAAAAAAGGAAAAAAATCACAATGCAGAGAACTTCTTTGCCTCAGCTAGCTAAAACTAACTAAAAGCAAGAAAAAGGGAAAAAAGGAGCTCTGTCCGGCTGTCTGTCCATCCGCAGACAACACAGTCCAGGAGCAGGAATGTGGAGGAGTGAGAGCAGTCTGAAAACAAACTGCGCGCTTCTTCCCTCCCCTCCTCACTGTCTGGAAGAGAGTCTTAAAGGTGTAAAACTTATTATTCAGTATAAACAGAACAAGACGATTGGGGATAAAAGCATCATATAGTCAACCCAGGACAATGGGAAACGCCAATCAGGATACGCTATTATTGGGGGCACCGACTTACAAGTAGTGGAATCAGGGGCTTTAGATAAATCCTGGTCAGCACAAGCCTGTGAACTATATGCTATTCTAAGAGCTTTGAAGCTCTTGAAAGGGAAAGAGGGAACGATATATACCGATTCTAGATATGGGTTTGGGGTGGTACATACCTTTGGAAAATTATGGGAAGAAAGGGGATTAGTAAACTCACAAGCGAAGGGATTAGTTCATCAACAATTGATAACTGAGGTACTGCAAGTCCTGAGGGGACCAAAAAGAATAGCGGTAGTACATTTGAAAGGCCACCAAGTAGGAACAGACCTCAAGACTAGGGGTAATAATGCAGCAGATCAAGAGGCTAAACGAGCAGCGGCTAGAGAAATGCTCTTGAGAGAAAAACCAAGGGAGCAGGATAGTCAGGAAGATCCAGCATTGGTCTTCACTCCCGAAGAGGAGGACAAATTGAAGAAAATGGGACTGTCTAAACTTAATGGGGAATGGGTAACTCGGGATAAGCGGAAAATATTGCCAAAAGCCGTAGCCCAAAGAGTCCTATATAAACTACACCAAGGTGCACATTGGGGAGCACAAGGGTTAGCAGACCACTTCGCAACCCAATATATGACTATAGGGCTACATGATATCGCCAAATACATTACCAAGAGTTGCCCAACATGCTTACGGATTAATCGAAGCAACCTGAGGAAGTTGCCCCCAGGGGGTCGGCCGTTGGCAAAAAGACCATTTTCACATATACAAATTGACTTTACTGAACTTCCAAAGGTAGGGCGGACACGATACCTCTTGGTAATGGTGGACCACCTTACCCATTATGTAGAAGCATTCCCAACTACCAGAGAAACCACCCATACTGTAGTAAGAATCCTATTAGAGGAAATAGTGCCAAGATATGGAGTACCTGAAACCATAGACTCAGACAAAGGGCCGCATTTCACCTCAAAGGTAACCCAAGATCTAGCCGACTCCCTAGGAATAAGGTGGGAGCAACATACCCCTTATCATCCCCAGAGTTCGGGAAGGGTGGAAAGAATGAACGGGGAAATAAAAAAACAGCTAACCAAATTAGTATTAGAAACTAAGTTGTCCTGGGTAAAGTGTATACCCCTGGCATTACTAAACATTAGGACACAACCCCGGGCGGACACAGGGCTATCCCCCATTGAGATGCTATATGGAATGCCCTACCACTTGGAAAAAGTACAGATAAACCCCAATATCAGTAATAAGAGTCTGAACAGTTATTTGGTTACCTTGGAAAAATACAGAAAGAAACTGTGGGAAAAGGGAATGTGGGTTCAACGACCTCCTTTGAATCTTGTATTACACCAGGTTCAGCCAGGAGACTGGGTGTTAATCAAGAGTTGGAAGGAAAATCCTTTAACCCCCAAGGTGGGAAGGCCCATATCTTACCCTGCTCACCACAGACACTGCTGTGAGAACTGCCGAAAAAGGGTGGACTCACGCCAGTCGAGTAAAAGGACCAGTGAACCCTTCCGACTTTCCTGAGCATTCACAGAACTGTCAGTGGAGAATAAAAGGACCCCCAGACGGCCTAAGACTGACATTCACCAAAACACCAGAAATGGGCCGTCATTCCGATGACTGAGCAATGGGAAAGGCTAGGACCAGCGGACCAAAGGAGGGTCCAACAGAAGCTGTCATTAACTTTGCAGCCGTATCTACTAAGTTTAGCACGCTTCAACTCAGCAGCTCGAGAAGCCTTAACGAATCCTCCAGACAATTGGGTCTGGTGGATTGAAACTTACGGACCCCAAGAGGAACCCTCGTTCCGACCTCTTAAACGCAGTCCCTGCTGTAGCTGTGGAAAAGAACTTTGTGAGGCATGGGTAGCCTTTAAATGCGGTGGTTGTAATAAGGTTTATTGGAAAGAACAAAGGTTAATATATCACTTGTGGTGCGGGAGGTATGCAGGCAAGGACATTAGGAGGGGAGATTGGGCTCTAGCATTAGAGAGAGAGAACGGAATACCTTATACTCAATTTCGGAGTGTGTATGAGACCCCAGAACAGCTCTTGTTAGCATGGGCAAGGTGGCAAATTAAATGTTGGTTGAAAAAGTGCCGACAGATCGCCAATTCCCGTATTCTAACTGCAAGGTGCCGACATATGGTACCACACTTAAGGACCTCAATAGTTGGACCCCTAGGAAAAGACACAGACCCAGACACAGCTTTAAATAATTGGATTGCTAAATTTGAACGTCTACATATCAAGAAAAGCCGGGCCAATCCGTCCCTGTCATAAACTTTGTAAAAGGTTGTGGTGAGTCCACTGCCAGAGAGGGAGGGCTCCCAGAAAATACTTACCAACCTCGTTGGGAGGGATAACTAGGGAAAGGACTCTAGAGTGTCCTAACCAGTCTCTTGGTCCTTACAAGGGTAAAACTCGCAAGCAAAATAACAGCTACAGGTGCGACTCCCTGTTAACCCTCTTAAGAGGCGAAGGAGGTGCAAACCCCATCCCTCAGAAGATCCTTGCCGCCGAGAAGATAACAGCCCTCGTAACTAGTCGCAAACTAGTTGACGAGCGAGGCGGAGGGATACTTAGCGGAAGGATGGAATTTCACAAAATGGGAGCACCAATAGAGCTTACAGGCAGGGATCAAAAGGGCCAAGGGACTCAAGTTGAAGAAAGGGTGAAACTGGACAGGCTGATTATTCATACCCATACTGGCAGTGGATGTTACTCAACTTTAATGCGAATATTGATGACATGGTTATTGATTAGGGAAACATTAGGGGACAGCGTACGCCATGAACCCTTCAAATGGTCACTTATTAGGTGGGAAGATCAACGAGTCATAGCAACAACTACAACTTCAGGAGTCCCCTCCTTTAGGTGTCAGCTATGTGACATTATCCAGGCTAAACCCTGTTTAAACAGGATAGGGTTTTATATGTGCCCAGCGTCGAATCCAGGGAAACCATACTGCAACTATCCTGGACACTTTTATTGTGGATATTGGGGATGTGAAACTATAGCTCATGGCTTTACCCCAGGAGGAGGGAGGGACTCATATATAAGAGTCGGATGGTACCCATGGGGCTGTACCCCTCCCCGATTTGATTTTGCCGGTGGAGTGACAACGGGGGGGAACTGCCAGTCCATTCAGATAAACGTGACCAATGACAAAATTAACGATCCAGTTTGGGTCACAGGAAAAACCTGGGGGGCAAGATTATGGGAACCAGGAAAGGATCGAGGGGGGCATTTTCTAATAAGAAAAGAGCCAGTCCCTCATGACCCGGAACCTGTGGGGCCGAACCCCGTACTTACTGAAGAAGGGAGAAAGAGAGAAAGGGGCAATTATTCATTAGTAGAAAATCTCACAAGGAAGCCGACTCAGTCGGGAAATTGGCCACTAACAGCTCCACCTGCTCGGGAGTATAGTATGCTGTGGAAAGTGATGCAAGCTACATTCAGAGTTCTCAATACTACGAACCCAAATTTAACCAATGAATGCTGGTTGTGCTATACTGTTAACCCGCCTTTTTATGAAGCTTTAGGAACTACAGCAAAACCTAGGAGGATTAACGGAACCAATCCACGGGAGTGCCTTTGGAAGAGAGGCCAGGACAGAACCCCAGGGATATCAATAGTTCAGGTAACAGGGAAAGGGAGGTGCGTAGGAAAAATTCCATCAGACAAAAAACATCTGTGTGAAATAGATATGACAACCGTCAAGTCTGAAAAATCGGCTAAGTGGCTTCTCCCTGCAGTAAATGCCAAATGGGTATGCAATACACTGGGAGTCACTCCATGTATATCTATACCTCATTTCAATGAGACATTCGAATATTGCATACAGGTTGTGATAGTTCCCCGAATTATATACCATCCAAAGGAATATGTATACGAACATCAGATCACTCCTGAACATCATTTAGTGAAACGAGAACCCTTTACGGCCACAGCTCTTACAGTAGCCGTCCTATTGGGCTTAGGAGGAGCAGGAGTAGGAACAGGGGCAACTGCCCTAATAAATCAGCAGAGGGGTATGAAAGACTTGAGAGCCTCAGTAGATGAAGATCTAAGTAGAATCGAAAAAGCAATAGATGGACTAGTCAAATCAGTAAGATCTTTATCGGAAGTAGTACTCCAGAACAGACGGGGATTGGATATACTGTTTCTACAACAAGGAGGGTTGTGCGTAGCATTACGAGAGGAATGTTGCACATATGCAGACCACGCTGGAATAGTGATAGATACCATGGCCGAGCTCAGAAAACAATTGGAAAAGCGAAAAAGGGAAAGGGAAGCACAACAAAACTGGTATGAATCATGGTTCAACCACTCCCCTTGGCTCACCACACTCCTGTCCACTATAGCGGGACCTCTCATATTGTTTATCCTAACAATCACTTTCGGGCCTTGCATATTTAATAAATTGATTAATGTGGTAAAGGGAAGATTGGAAGCCGCCCACCTCATGCTCATTAAGGCGAGGTATGAACCTCTAAGCGATGGGAACACAGAGGACTACTTAGAGCTCAGCAGAAAGGAGCTTGCCAGATTCAGTGAACAAAAAGAGTGACATAGAAAAAAAGGGGGGTTTGTGATGGGAATATGACCTTCTTGTTCACTGAAAACAGGAGAAAGCATAAGGTTGTGATGGGAATGTGACCTTCTTGTTCACTAAAAACAGGAGGAAACATAATGTAAATAAGTAACCGCCAACTGGCATGCGATAACATATGAGACTAAACATTGCTGAGCTAACCAAAATATAAGTTGTTCCCAGTCCCAGATTCCCAGAGGGGGGGCGCCGAGGAAAAGTACCAGAGGCCCTATTCGACGACCACCAGGAGGCAGAAGGAGACCCTCTAACAACCGGGTGGACCTGCGCGGAGAAGCACCGGAAATGCGACGGGGCTAGGAGCGCGGGAGGGTACAAAAAGGGGAACGGAACAGTTTTCGGCGCGGCAGTTGGTGGAGCAAGGACTCCCCCGCCGCCCAGCGCTGCGATTTGCTTTCTCTTTCCTGTATTAATAAATTGGCTATATAATTGACCCGATTGGCCCATTGCGCTCATTTATAACAGCAATAACAATGGAAAGAGGCCTTGGAGTCTCCATGAAAGTGCCTGCCACCATAGTAAGAGCTCTGTGCTGGTGGCACTGAAACAGATGGTGACCAAAGAGACTTTGTGACTTTCTTGTTCAACCCAGAGGAAAATTTCCTTCACTTTTCCCACACCACCAGAGGTCACAAAGAGGGTTTTATCCTGTCCCTCTGCAGCTGAGCTCAGCCACTGGACACGGTGGGGAGCTGGAGTCCTCACTGCCATTAGAACTGTGCAGCCCAGGGATGGCCCTGCTCCTGTGCTGCAGAAACACAGCACCGGAGCCGACTGCCCACGGTGGATCCCAGCCCAGGCACCTGGCTGCAAGCTCATCAACTTGTTAAAGCACCAAGAAACAGCCAAGGGTTGGCATACAATTCCAACTGCAGTCAGAGCAAAACACATCCTAAACTTCTCCAGGCCACCCACAATGTACAGACGATTTGAAAGCCTGAAAGTTTTGAAGACCTGCAGGATTTGGAAAAGATACTACAGAATGGAGGAAAATTGATGTGCTTTGGTTAATAAAGGGAAAAGCAAGCAGAACTGCTTGGGCATTGCTTTGGTGTTTTTTTCTCATCTTTTTCTTTTTCTTTTTCTTTTTCTTTTTCTTTTTATTTTTCTTTTTCTTTTTCTTTTTCTTCTTCTTTTTCTTTTTCTTTTTCTTTTTCTCTTTGTTTCTTTTTCATTTTTCTCTTTCTCTTTCTTTTTCTTTTTCATTTTCTTTTTCTCTTTCCCTTTCTTTTTCTTTTTCTTTTTCTTTTTCTTTTTCTTTTTCTTTTTCTTTTTCTTTTTCTCTTTCTTTTTCTCTTTCTCTTTCTTTTTCTCTTTCTTTTTCTCTTTCTCTTTCTTTTTCTCTTTCTCTTTCTCTTTTTTTTCCTCTCTTTTTCTTTTTTTTTCTTTTTCTTTTTCTTTTTCTTTTTCTTTTTCTTTTTCTTTTTCTTTTTCTTTTTCTTTTTCTTTTTCTTTTATTTTCTTTTTCTTTTTCACTTTCTTTTTCTTTTTCTCTTTTTCTTTTTCACTTTCTTTTTCTTTTTCTCTTTTTCTTTTTCTCTTTCTTTTCTCTTTCTCTTTCTATTTCTCTTTCTTTTTCTTTATCATTTTCCTTTCCTCTTTCTTTTTTTCTTTCTTTTTCATTTTCTTTTTCTCTTTCTCTTTCTTTTTCTCGTTCTCGTTCTTTTTCTTTTACTCTTTGTTTTTCTTTTTCTTTTTTAATATTCTTGTTCTCTTTCTCTTTTTTCTTTTTCTTTTTCATTTTCTTTTTGTCTTTCTTTTTCTCCTTCTTTTTCTTTTTTATTTTCTCTTTCTCTTTCTCTTTCTCTTTCTCTTTCTCTTTCTCTTTCTCTTTCTCTTTCTCTTTCCCTTTTTGTCTTTCTCTTTCTTTTTCTCTTTCATTTTCTTTTTCTCTTTCTCTTTCTTTTTCTCTTTTGTTTTCGTTTTCTCCTTCTCTTTCTCTTTCTCTTTTTCTTTTTCTTTTTCTCTTTTTCTTTTTCATTTTCTTTTTCATTTTCTTTTTCTCTTTCTCTTTTTTTTCTTTTTAATTTTCTTTCTTCTTTTTCTTTTTCTTTTTCTTTTTCTTTTTTTTTCTTTTTCTATTTCTTTTCCTCTTTCATACTTTTCTTTCTTTTTCTATTTCTTTTTGTTTTATCTTTTTATTTTTCTCTTTATCTTTTTCCTTTTCTTTTTCTCTTTATCTTTCTTTTTCTTTTTCTCTTTCTTTTTCTTTGTCTTTTTCTTTTTCATTTTCTTTTTCTCTTTTTCTCTTTCCCTATATTTTTCTCTTTCTCTTTCTTTTTCTCTTTCTTTTTCTTTTTCTTTTTCTCTTTTTTTCTCTTTCTTTTTCCTTCTCATTTTCTTTTTCTCTTTCTTTTTCTTTTTCTCTTTCTTTTTCTTTTTCTCTTTCATTTTCTCTTTTTCTTTTTCTCTTTTTCTATTTCCTTTTCTTTTTCCTTTTCTTTTTCTTTTTCTTTTTCTTTTTCTTTTTCTTTTTCTTTTTCTTTTTCTTTTTCTTTTTCTTTTTCTTTTTTTTTCTTTTTCTCTTTTTTCTCTTTCTTTTTCCTTCTCATTTTCTTTTTCTCTTTCTTTTTCTTTTTCTCTTTCTTTTTCCTTTTCTTTTTCTCTTTTTCTTTTTCTTTTTTGTTTTCTCTTTCTGTTTATTTTTCTCTTTGTTTTTCTCTTTCTCTTACTTTTTCTTTTTCATTTTCTTTTTCTCTTTCTCTTTCTTTTTCTCTTTCTTTTTCTCTTTTTCTTTTTCTCTTTCTCTTTCTGCTTCTTTTTCTCTTTTTTTCATTTTCTTTTTCATTTTCTTTTTCTCTTTCTCTTTCGTTTTCTTTTTAATTTTCTTTTGCTCTTTCTCTTTCTTTTCTCTTTCTCTTTCTTTTTCTCTTTCTTTCTTTTTCTCTTTTGTTTTCGTTTTCTCTTTCTCTTTCTTTTTCTTTTTCATTTTCTTTTTCTCTTTCTTTTTCTCTTTCTCTTTCTCTTTTTTCTCTTTTTCCTTCTCATTTTCTTTTTCTCTTTCTTTTTCTTTTTCTCTTTCTTTTTCTTTTTCCTTTTCTTTTTCTCTTTTTCTTTTTCTTTTTCTTTTTCTCTTTTTCTTTTCCTTTTTCTCCTTCTCTTTCTTTTTCTTTCCCTTTTTTCTCTCTTTTCCTTTTTCTCCTTCTCTTTCTTTTTCTCTTTCGCTTTTTTCTCCTTGGTTTTCTTTTTCTCTTTCTCTTTCTCTTTCCTCTTTCTCTTTCTCTTTCTCTTTCACTTTCTTTTTCTTTTTCTTTTTAATTTTCTTTTTCATTTTCTTTTTCTCTTTCATTTTCTTTTTATCTTTCTCTTTCTCATTCTTTTTCTTTTTCTTTTTCTTTTTCTTTTTCTTTTTCTTTTTCTTTTTCTTTTTCTTTTTCTTTTTCTTTTCCTTTTCCTTTTTCCTTTTCTTTTTCTCTTTTTAATTTTCTTTTTCTCATTCTCTTTCTTTTTCTCTTTCTCTTTCTTTTTCTTTTTCTCTTTTTTCTCTTTCTTTTTCTCGTTCTCTTTCTTTCTTTTTCTTTTTCATTTTCTTTTTCTCTTTCACTTTCTTTTTCTCTTTGTCTTTCTTTTTCTTTTTAATTTTCTTTCTTTTTTCTTTTTCTTTTTCTTTTTCTTTTCTTTTTCTCTTTCTTTTCCTCTTTCATAATTCTCTTTTTTTTTCTTTTTCTTTTTATTTTTCTCTTTATCTTTTTCTTTTTCTCTTTATCTTTTTCTCTTTCCTTTTCTTTTTCTCTTTCTTTTTCTTTTTCTTTTTCTTTTTCTTTTTCTCTTTCTTTTTCTTTTTCCTTTTCTTTTTCTCTTTTTCTTTTTCTTTTTCTTTTTCTCTTTTTCTTTTCCTTTTTCTCCTTCTCTTTCTTTTTCTTTCCCTTTTTTCTCTCTTTTCCTTTTTCTCCTTCTCTTTCTTTTTCTCTTTCGCTTTTTTCTCCTTGGTTTTCTTTTTCTCTTTCTCTTTCTCTTTCTCTTTCTCTTTCTCTTTCTCTTTCTCTTTCTCTTTCTCTTTCTCTTTCTCTTTCTCTTTCTTTTTCTTTTTCTTTTTAATTTTCTTTTTCATTTTCTTTTTCTCTTTCATTTTCTTTTTATCTTTCTCTTTCTCTTTCTCATTCTTTTTCTTTTTCTTTTTCTTTTTCCTTTTTCTTTTTCTTTTTCTTTTTCTTTTTCTTTTCCTTTTTCCTTTTCTTTTTCTCTTTTTATTTTTCTCTTTTTAATTTTCTTTTTCTCATTCTCTTTCTTTTTCTCTTTCTCTTTCTTTTTCTTTTCTCTTTTTTCTCTTTCTTTTTCTCGTTCTCTTTCTTTCTTTTTCTTTTTCATTTTCTTTTTCTCTTTCACTTTCTTTTTCTCTTTGTCTTTCTTTTTCTTTTTAATTTTCTTTCTTTTTTCTTTTTCTTTTTCTTTTTCTTTTTCTTTTTCTTTTTCTCTTTCTTTTCCTCTTTCATAATTCTCTTTTTTTTTCTTTTTCTTTTTATTTTTCTCTTTATCTTTTTCTTTTTCTCTTTATCTTTTTCTCTTTCCTTTTCTTTTTCTTTTTCTTTTTCTTTTTCTTTTTCTTTTTCTTTTTCTTTTTCTTTTTCTTTTTCTTTTTCTTTTTCTTTTCCTTTTTTTTCTTTTCCTTTTTCTCTTTCTCTTTCCCTTTTTTTCTCTTTGTTTTTCTTTTTCTCTTTCTCTTTCACTTTTTTCTTTTCCTTTTTCTTTTTCTTTTTCATTTTCTTTTTCTCTTTCTCTTTCTTTTTCTTTTTCTCTTTGTTTTTCTTTTTCTTTTTCAGTTTCTTTTTCTCTTTCTCTTACTTTCTTTCATTCTTCTACTTTTTCTTTTCTTTTCATTTTCTTTTCTCTTTCTCTTCATTCTTTTCTCTTCTTTTCTTTTTCTTTTTCATTTTCTCTTTCTCTTTCTTTTTCTCTTTCTTTTTCTTTTCTCTTTTTCTTTCTTTTACTCTACATTTTCTTTTTCTTTTTTCTTTTTCTTTTTCATTTTCTCTTTCCTTTCTTTTTCTTTTCTTTTTCTCTTTCCCTTTCTTTTTCTTTTTCTTTTTCTTTTTCTTTTTCTTTTTCTTTTTCTTTTTCTTTTTCTCTTTCTTTTTCTCTTTCTCTTTCTCTTTCTCTTTCTTTTTCTCTTTCTCTTTCTTTTTCTCTTTCTCTTTCTCTTTTTTTTCCTCTCTTTTTCTTTTTTTTTTCTTTTTCTTTTTCTTTTTCTTTTTCTTTTTCTTTTTCTTTTTCTTTTTCTTTTATTTTCTTTTTCTTTTTCACTTTCTTTTTCTTTTTCTCTTTTTCTTTTTCACTTTCTTTTTCTTTTTCTCTTTTTCTTTTTCTCTTTCTTTTCTCTTTCTCTTTCTATTTCTCTTTCTTTTTCTTTATCATTTTCCTTTCCTCTTTCTTTTTTTCTTTCTTTTTCATTTTCTTTTTCTCTTTCTCTTTCTTTTTCTCGTTCTCGTTCTTTTTCTTTTACTCTTTGTTTTTCTTTTTCTTTTTTAATATTCTTGTTCTCTTTCTCTTTTTTCTTTTTCTTTTTCATTTTCTTTTTGTCTTTCTTTTTCTCCTTCTTTTTCTTTTTTATTTTCTCTTTCTCTTTCTCTTTCTCTTTCTCTTTCTCTTTCTCTTTCTCTTTCTCTTTCTCTTTCTCTTTCTCTTTCTCTTTCCCTTTTTGTCTTTCTCTTTCTTTTTCTCTTTCATTTTCTTTTTCTCTTTCTCTTTCTTTTTCTCTTTTGTTTTCGTTTTCTCCTTCTCTTTCTCTTTCTCTTTCTCTTTCTCTTTTTCTTTTTCTTTTTCTCTTTTTCTTTTTCATTTTCTTTTTCATTTTCTTTTTCTCTTTCTCTTTTTTTTCTTTTTAATTTTCTTTCTTCTTTTTCTTTTTCTTTTTCTTTTTTTTTCTTTTTCTATTTCTTTTCCTCTTTCATACTTTTCTTTCTTTTTCTATTTCTTTTTGTTTTATCTTTTTATTTTTCTCTTTATCTTTTTCCTTTTCTTTTTCTCTTTATCTTTCTTTTTCTTTTTCTCTTTCTTTTTCTTTGTCTTTTTCTTTTTCATTTTCTTTTTCTCTTTTTCTCTTTCCCTATATTTTTCTCTTTCTCTTTCTTTTTCTCTTTCTTTTTCTTTTTCTTTTTCTCTTTTTTTCTCTTTCTTTTTCCTTCTCATTTTCTTTTTCTCTTTCTTTTTCTTTTTCTCTTTCTTTTTCTTTTTCTCTTTCATTTTCTCTTTTTCTTTTTCTCTTTTTCTATTTCCTTTTCTTTTTCCTTTTCTTTTTCTTTTTCTTTTTCTTTTTCTTTTTCTTTTTCTTTTTCTTTTTCTTTTTCTTTTTCTTTTTTTTTTCTTTTTCTCTTTTTTCTCTTTCTTTTTCCTTCTCATTTTCTTTTTCTCTTTCTTTTTCTTTTTCTCTTTCTTTTTCCTTTTCTTTTTCTCTTTTTCTTTTTCTTTTTTGTTTTCTCTTTCTGTTTATTTTTCTCTTTGTTTTTCTCTTTCTCTTACTTTTTCTTTTTCATTTTCTTTTTCTCTTTCTCTTTCTTTTTCTCTTTCTTTTTCTCTTTTTCTTTTTCTCTTTCTCTTTCTGCTTCTTTTTCTCTTTTTTTCATTTTCTTTTTCATTTTCTTTTTCTCTTTCTCTTTCGTTTTCTTTTTAATTTTCTTTTGCTCTTTCTCTTTCTTTTTCTCTTTCTCTTTCTTTTTCTCTTTCTTTCTTTTTCTCTTTTGTTTTCGTTTTCTCTTTCTCTTTCTTTTTCTTTTTCATTTTCTTTTTCTCTTTCTTTTTCTCTTTCTCTTTCTCTTTTTTCTCTTTTTCCTTCTCATTTTCTTTTTCTCTTTCTTTTTCTTTTTCTCTTTCTTTTTCTTTTTCCTTTTCTTTTTCTCTTTTTCTTTTTCTTTTTCTTTTTCTCTTTTTCTTTTCCTTTTTCTCCTTCTCTTTCTTTTTCTTTCCCTTTTTTCTCTCTTTTCCTTTTTCTCCTTCTCTTTCTTTTTCTCTTTCGCTTTTTTCTCCTTGGTTTTCTTTTTCTCTTTCTCTTTCTCTTTCTCTTTCACTTTCTTTTTCTTTTTCTTTTTAATTTTCTTTTTCATTTTCTTTTTCTCTTTCATTTTCTTTTTATCTTTCTCTTTCTCTTTCTCATTCTTTTTCTTTTTCTTTTCCTTTTCCTTTTTCCTTTTCTTTTTCTCTTTTTATTTTTCTCTTTTTAATTTTCTTTTTCTCATTCTCTTTCTTTTTCTCTTTCTCTTTCTTTTTCTTTTTCTCTTTTTTCTCTTTCTTTTTCTCGTTCTCTTTCTTTCTTTTTCTTTTTCATTTTCTTTTTCTCTTTCACTTTCTTTTTCTCTTTGTCTTTCTTTTTCTTTTTAATTTTCTTTCTTTTTTCTTTTTCTTTTTCTTTTTCTTTTTCTTTTTCTCTTTCTTTTCCTCTTTCATAATTCTCTTTTTTTTTCTTTTTCTTTTTATTTTTCTCTTTATCTTTTTCTTTTTCTCTTTATCTTTTTCTCTTTCCTTTTCTTTTTCTCTTTCTTTTTCTTTTTCTTTTTCTTTTTCTTTTTCTTTTTCTCTTTCTTTTTCTTTTTCCTTTTCTTTTTCTCTTTTTCTTTTTCTTTTTCTTTTTCTCTTTTTCTTTTCCTTTTTCTCCTTCTCTTTCTTTTTCTTTCCCTTTTTTCTCTCTTTTCTTTTTTCTCTCTTTTCCTTTTTCTCCTTCTCTTTCTTTTTCTCTTTCGCTTTTTTCTCCTTGGTTTTCTTTTTCTCTTTCTCTTTCTCTTTCTCTTTCTCTTTCTCTTTCTCTTTCTCTTTCTCTTTCTCTTTCTCTTTCTCTTTCTCTTTCTCTTTCTCTTTCACTTTCTTTTTCTTTTTCTTTTTAATTTTCTTTTTCATTTTCTTTTTCTCTTTCATTTTCTTTTTATCTTTCTCTTTCTCTTTCTCATTCTTTTTCTTTTTCTTTTTCTTTTTCTTTTTCTTTTTCTTTTTCTTTTTCTTTTTCTTTTTCTTTTTCTTTTTCTTTTCCTTTTCCCTTTTCTTTTTCTCTTTTTATTTTTCTCTTTTTAATTTTCTTTTTCTCATTCTCTTTCTTTTTCTCTTTCTCTTTCTTTTTCTTTTTCTCTTTTTTCTCTTTCTTTTTCTCGTTCTCTTTCTTTCTTTTTCTTTTTCATTTTCTTTTTCTCTTTCACTTTCTTTTTCTCTTTGTCTTTCTTTTTCTTTTTAATTTTCTTTCTTTTTTCTTTTTCTTTTTCTTTTTCTTTTTCTTTTTCTCTTTCTTTTCCTCTTTCATAATTCTCTTTTTTTTTCTTTTTCTTTTTATTTTTCTCTTTATCTTTTTCTTTTTCTCTTTATCTTTTTCTCTTTCCTTTTCTTTTTCTCTTTCTTTTTCTTTTTCTTTTTCTTTTTCTTTTTCTTTTTCTTTTTCTTTTTCTTTTTCTTTTTCTTTTCCTTTTTTTCTTTTCCTTTTTCTCTTTCTCTTTCCCTTTTTTTCTCTTTGTTTTTCTTTTTCTCTTTCTCTTTCACTTTTTTCTTTTCCTTTTTCTTTTTCTTTTTCATTTTCTTTTTCTCTTTCTCTTTCTTTTTCTTTTTCTCTTTGTTTTTCTTTTTCTTTTTCAGTTTCTTTTTCTCTTTCTCTTACTTTTTTCTTTCTTTTTCTTTTTCATTTTCTTTTTCTCTTTCTCTTACTTTTTCTTTTTCTTTTTCATTTTCTTTTCTCTTTTTCTCTTTCATTTTCTTTTTCTCTTTCTTTTTGTTTTTCTTTTTCATTTTCTCTTTCTCTTTCTTTTTCTCTTTCTTTTTCTTTTTCTCTTTTTTTTCTTTCTTTTTCCTTCTCATTTTCTTTTTCTTTTTTTCTTTTTCTTTTTCTTTTTCTTTTCTTTTTCTTTTTCTTTTTCTTTTTCTTTTTCTTTTTCTTTTCCTTTTCCTTTTCCTTTTCCTTTTCTTTTTTTCTCTTCCTTTTCCTTTTTTTCTTATCCATTTTCTCTTCCTTTTCCATTTCCAGTTTTCTTTTTCTTTTTATCTTTTTCCATACAATTGAAACTAGGATGATTGAACCTCCATTTTGAAGGATATTTATCACACATCCAACCATTCCACTGAAAAATTTTTGTCCTTCAGAGACAGAGCTCCAACTCTGTTCAAAAAGCAAATGAGAAATATCAGGCATGCCTGGAGGCCTAAATGGCAGGTTTCTGAACTGGTTAGGTGTCTGAACTGCTTAGGTTTCTGAACTGCCACTTCCCTTCTGATGCAATCAAAGCTACAGCAGATGCTGATGTGCTGCAGGGACATTTTTAGGAGGGGATCTTGGTGGAAGTGGTGCCAGCAGATGGCAACGGGATTTTTTCCAGTGGCACACAGAACATGGGACAGGTGAGAAAGACAGAGGGATCAGTCAGTATTTGCTCCTTACCATGCCAGAAGTTTCTTTCCAGTAAGGAGCTTCTCCTTCCACCATTTCAATGCCCACGATTCCAAAAGACCATATGTCCACTTTGGGGCCATATGGTTGACCTGTCACCACTTCAGGCGCCATCCACCCAGAAGTGCTGGCCACGGAGCTCTGTCTACTCTGCTCAGGAGTGAGCTGAGCAAAGAGGCCAAAGTCAGCTGTGGAGAAAACAAAAAACCATCAAAGCCAGCTCCATTTAGGAAACTAAGCAAAAAAATTCCCCACTCTCAGTCTAAGAATGCACTGTGTCATCTGCTGGAAATCTGTCCCTGCTCTATTTCCTCAGGGCTTTAGCCAAGTGTTAGAAATATGGTTAGTAATTTGTGGAAATAAAAGATGTATGAAATATATATACGACCGGTACACATCTTCCCCAGGATGGCGAAACCACGGCAGATGGGCAGAGTGGTGTCACCACATTTACATGCGAAATACAACCTGGGCTGCACAGGAGATGGGCATTCACAGAAGCATGCACCCAGTGACGCCCAAGCGATGACGGCCCGGACGAGGTACCTATCTGAGATGACCAAAGCCATCAACACATTCCATCTGAATGCCAGACTCCAGGAATCAAGGAAACGTATTATTCTATTCCCAGATGAAGGTTTTGTGCAGCCTGAACCGAAGAATGAAACCAGCTTGAATATGCAGAACTTTAGAAGGAGACAAAGAGACTCTGCCGCGGGCAAAATAAATCGTATAAGAACTGCTACCTCAGAGCAGCCAGTGTGGACGAGGAGAATTTGGTGCTAGCGAGACCAATCTCACGTCCACGCGGCTCACCTCCCGGGGGTGGTACGCTGTCCGATTCATTGGTGGCTGTCGGGAATGTATTACGGTCGCGAAATAAATTTTATTTTTAATTTTTTTATCAAAATTGGCTATTTTTCATTTATAACACAAGGAAATAAGGAATTGTCCATTTCAAAAAAAACTCATTATTTTTTTACACTACCTCCAGCAGTGGCCTTTTTATCTGAAGCTTTAGACTTGTAGCTCCCTCCCTCTTGAAAGGACACACAAGCCAATGCCACTGTTGACTGCTTGTGGTTCCTTGTCATGCCTCTGTGCACATTGCAACCATGTCACCAGCTCACAGAGGGGTCCCTGCACTGTCACCAGCACCATTTCTGGGGAGCTGGCAGTCACTCCAAGCAGCCCCACACCCACATCCCTGGAATGCTGCACCTGACCAAGAATACACTGACCCAGCTTGACAGAGCCGTCGGTTCTGAGAAGGATGTTGCTGCTCTTCAGACCTCGGTGGATCATGTGGTTGGAGTGAAGAAAATCCAGTCCTCGCAGGCACTGAGAGAGAAAACAGAAACAGGAGAGCAAAACTAAGTGATGTGATTTCATCACAAAAGAAAGGAAACCGCTCTAAAAGATTCCCTTTCCCCAGGGGAATGGGGAGTAATGGCAGAAGACAGTGCCACTGAGAGGAAGAGCTTGCTGCTGTAACGTTTGCAGAGCTGGACCTTTCTAAAGAAAGGCATGTCAGCTTTTGAAAGAGCAACAGCACCTGCTGTTGTAGACTGTCCCCTGCAAACCAGCCAGGATGACTGCTGCTGCAGGGGATGTGCTCTCTCCAGACAAGGGTTTGCCAAGAAATAAAAAACCCCTGGGGTGTGAAGTGGATCACTTTTGGGTGGGAGGCTACATGACAAAGGTTTTATTGCTGGCCTCAGCACAGACTTGGAAGTATCACATCAGTCACCTTCCTGCAGCAAACACTAATTTGTGTGACTACTATACTTTTCAGTTGAGGACTGTGAGAAATTAGTCTCTTTTTCTTAGCCATTAGTTTCAAATCCTGCCCCCAGCACCTTTGCTTTTACAGGCAAGAAATGCAGTGCAGACAGGCTCAAGGTAAAGGTTTAGAGAGGCAAGGTGGAGAACAGCAAATACAAATATGAGACAGAGCCAGCATACAACAGCAGGAGATAAGAGTACAGGAACACAATACAGTGAGTGTAGGGGCCCTGGCAGGCATTTCACTTGAGATGCTTTTGCTTGCCCATCGCATAGCAGCAACACACAAACAAAGCATTATGCATGAAATCACTCCTGTTCCAAGCCCCTGTTTCCCAGACAATCCTGCCCAAGCCCTCGGCAGCACAGATGGGATTGCTGACCTCCCGACTGACGGCTGCAATCTCTCTTTCAGACATGTGAGTCTCATTGATGACATCGCTCAGGGCACCTCCATCCATGTACTCCATAACCAGCCAGAGTTCATCATCCAGAAGGTAGCTGAAAGAAGGAAACAAGGGCATGGAGATAAACATGCATGGCAACGTTGCTGTTTGGAAACAACAAGGGTTGTTTCCAGGTGCCTTTGTGATGCGGACAGAATAAAAGGAATAGACATTCCCTCTCAGCTCTGCATTGTTTGCAATCTGTTCAGTCTCAAGAAGAAAGGCACAGCTGTGAAAAAGGAGATGGCTTAGATGGCCAGCAAGCAAAAAGTGCAGTTTAGTAAAAGCCCAGATAAAAAACCTGTCACACATGCTATTTCTGGAAATAAACACCTAGTCTTCCTGGCATGCACAGCAATGGAAAAGGGACAACAATCCAAGGGAAATCCTCTATAGATGGTTTATCAGAACTTAAAAGGTGCTGAAAAAAATTTGAAAAAATTAAGCCTCAAAAGAATGTGGAGGCAGTGAACATACAGGGTATTGAATTGATAAAGTAGGGCTGACCCATGTTTTGAAAAATTTTCAAACTGTGTTTGCCAGGGTAGATTAATGCAGACAAAATGGACTCTCTTTCCATCCACTGGAGATAAGTAGAGCAATAATAATTAAACAATAATTAACAGCTCTATTTTCTGCCAGTGACCAAAGTGGGTTTTTAACTGTAAACAAAAATAGTCTGTAAACAAATGTTGCAGGGATAAAACAACAACCACTCACCTCTTTAAATAATTCACAATGTTTAGGTGCTTATTAATTTTCATGACCATGAGTTCCTTAAAGGTTACTTCCCTTCTGATCAGTTCTTGAAGATTTATTTTCTTTATGGCCACCTAAAATGATGTTGAAAATCAGTAACAGTAAAAATTGGTTTCATGAGAACAACTTCTCACATGGAGTAAGTGATTTTGGATGACTCAGCCAAACTGCACCAAACTGCCTTGTGATTAGACATGTTAATGGGAACAGACATTCCAACAGCCCATGTCTCTGCTGCCTTGGGGGCCAGTTACAGGACATGTGGGGCCACTGATGTTTTGCCTTGACCAGTTGGTAACAATTATGTCTCAACCATCACCCACAAAGCTCTGACCACACTCTCTGCTACTTTGGATGGGATTCAGAAGAAGTAATCCAGGCCTTGATACTCTGTGGATACATCCTGGGCTATGGGCAGAGCTTAGGTTTTTAGGGACGCCTTGCAGATCTCTCCCTACGTGCAGCTCCCAAGTGCAGCACTGCAGGTGGCTAAGGAACTACCAGGAACTTTCAGATCTATTTGCTGGCAGCCAGAAATGAGAATTCAGGACTCTGAAGCTGTAGCCCCAAAGGGCAGTGAGGTGCTCTAAGGCACCACCTGTGTTTTAGCCATGGAGGGCGAGTGAGCGTGTCCTTCTCTGAAAGGAACCGCTGCCCTCCGTGCCTTCCTTCTGGCAGCTGAGAAAGACAAAGCCCCAAATGTATTTTGCAGGCTGGCACCAGTCTGTGCTTCTTGTGCCTTTTCAGCACAGCTCTACCCAAAGCTCCAGCCCCAGCTCACAGCAGAGGGCAAAGCCCTCGAGTGCAGCAGAGTCTGCGGCACCTGTTGGCATTTACCTCTCCTCCTGTGGCAGTGTCCAGTGCTTTACAAACATCTCCAAAGTCCTAGAAACAAAATAGCAGCAAGGAAAGGAGAAGTCATTTAGATCTTGCAGTGAAAGCCAGCCCACACAGGAGATCTCAGCTGTAAATGCCTAAGACCTGCAGGATGCTGGAAACATGGAGACGTCTTTGACAATGCCTTCTGACCACATTTACAAATTCTGATCAGCACTGACAATCTATGCCCAGTGTCTGAACACATTGGTAGCTTGTCTGAATTCACACATGATAGCTATTCCACCAGCAAAAAACCTGGTGCATAGTTTTGTAAAATCAACATTGCTTGGACTCACCCCCTGCCAATATATTCCAGATTAGTGTATTTCATCATGGGATTTTCCATCTTCACCATTCTCCCTGGGGGAAACAAAATGCAAAATGCTCACTTGAAAGCAGAGATCCTGCTTTCTAGGGGATACAAAATGTAGTCCCACTGCCTGGGGCTCTGAGCCCTCCCTTTGTGGACAGATGGCTAACAAGAACAGGAACAGGAACAACAACAAGAAAGCAGATGTTCTGCAGCACAAGTGGCTGGCACAGACACTGATTTTCTAGCATCCTTTGAAGAGAGAGACCTCTTGATAGCGGACACACAGGGAAGCACAGGGAGACAGATTCAGAGGAGACAGAGACCAGAAGAAAACTGATACCAAGGCAAGAAAGTTTGTCATCTACAAACATTAAGGAGACTTTGAACTAATAGTGCCTTTGTTTGCTTGAGAAAAAGCACTGTGAGGTTCAACAAAAGATTTCCTACTTGCTAAGATTAAATGCACCTTGACATCTAGAATCAATTCCTCTGAACAGATGCCAATTTCAGAACAGGAGGAATATTGCAAGTGTTCTCATCTTTTCCACCTTGCAGCAGTTTACCAGAAGAATGCCTCTGTGTTTGTAAACCAGAGCAGCTCGTGCTATAACCAATCCCGATGGGACTTTCAGCATCAGCACCCTCACCCTTTATGAGCAGGCTGAGCTCAAAATCACCCTGGCCTGTGCCCCTGTGAAGAACCACACTGCTTCTCTTCACCCTGACAGCGCGGATCAGTCGCTCCCATTGCACTCCCCCTCTCGGCACTGCACACATCCCCATCTTCCCAGCTCGGCACGGCGGGCACGGGCAGAGAGGACAGCAGTGCTCCTGAGGCGCCAGCGTGACACAGACAGCTGCCAGAGGAGATGCTGACCCTCTCCTGAGGCCAGGCCGTGCGATGCAGAAGCCGGCCCAGACGAGGGGCTGCTGCCCCAGGCAGCTCCGTGCTGCAGTGCTGGGCAGCAGCAGGACTCTCCCAGCTAAGGAAGGTTCCAGCCTCTGCAGTCCCACCAGCCCTCAGGGACAGGGCAGCTACCACAACAAGGCTGGCAAAGCCCAAGCAGGAGCACTGACAAGCAGTGGGAAGAAGCCACAGGCAGCCTGAGCCCTGTACAAGCTGTTGCCCCCATTCAGGACACAACAGGATGGGCTTTGAGATCAGACACAGCGAGGTGCAGATCAATGGCCTTTTTGTCCCAACAGGTGATAGTAGACCCTGAATCCACTGGGCTCTGCTCTCAGCCCCACCAGGTCTTATCTGAGAGCACAGCACTGGCAGCTGTTATGGACAAGAAGCAGATTAAATGCCTTGTGCTGCAGAATCACAAAGGACTTGATGTGTTTTCTGAGAGACTGATGTGAGGTGGGCTTCTGCCCATGGCTAGTCACTCAAGCAGTCACAGCCTTCTGCTGATCCAGGAACAATCCCTGCTTCTGCCTTCAGTCCAGAGGGAAGCCCAGTCTAAGCTGCCCTCAGAGGCAGCAGGAACAGCCAGGCGCTCTCTCGCTGCCTCAGAGCACTGCCAGCACTTCCCGTGGGCAGTCCTAAATGTCCTTGTGACACCAAACTGAGGAGGACCCTTTGGTACAGCTATGCTGACACGTGCACACAATACACTGTTGCTCAGACAAGACAGAAGACGTACTCCATTGCTGCAGGGAGTCATCCTCGATCCGCTGTTGCTGAGCGGCAGCTGGGTCAGCACAGGAGGTGAACCAAGTGCCCCAGCTCCACTTCTCCAGCTGGAGAGCAAAGGCTCCTTGGGATGGTGCTGCTGCTGCTGCTGCTGAAGCAGCTGCTTCAGTGAGAAGGCCACTGCAGATCTGAGACAAGAAATGAGTTTGTCTCAGGAAAGTGGCTGGCAGAGATTTCCCTGAGATCCCATTTCAAATGCAAGCCCTTAGGAAAGTGCTGTCAGCCACATGCAGAGCTCTTCAACTGGATTGGTTTGGCTGTCCGCTTGTGAAACCAAATGGTCAAAACCAAAGGTTGGTTTAACTCGAGTTCATGGCCAGTTTCATGTTCGGAAGGATGACTGAAACAATGACCGCTCTACATCCTCCCAAGGACTCCTTTCCCCCTCTTAGGCTGCAGGCACATTGCAGCTCCTCGTTCTAATGTTTTTACCTCCCGGTCTTGATTTGTCTTTTCCTGCACCATCCTGGGGATGTGCTTATCCTGCAGCATCTCTGGTTGGTTTGGTTCCTGGGCCTCACTCCAGTCTTGGGTCTCTTGGTCTCCTGTCATTTGCTGGAACTCTTCAAAGGCTTCCAGGTAGGATGTCAACACATGCACCTCAAGTCAAACAGAACAAAGCAGTCAGAGACTACAGCTTCTCCCTGTCAGCCAGGAGTCATCCACTGTGAGGAAAGGGAAAGAACAGGACAGGAGCAGATTCACAAGGGATACAGATAGCCTGTGGCTTGTATTCCAAATCTATCTGAGTGGCCATGTACACCTGCAAAAACCCAAGAAACAAGGGGACCTGGAAGAAGTCACCAGGACTTTTTTTGGATGACTTCTGAGCAAGATGTAAAAAGGACTAATCCCACTGTCCAAGTCAACAGCTGAGATTCAGCAGACCAGGAAGTGTCCTTCAGAGCAGCTGTGATAGAGGCCTCAGCAGGGTGGCATTTAAGAGGCATCACCCCACCCCTCCCCTGCTGGGCAGAGGAAAGGCAAGAATGGCAGGAAGCACCAGTTTGGTGACTGCAGAGGCTATTGCTATTTCACTCACTTTCGCATCTAGAGCCATTTTCTCCTGAAGGAGGAGTTTAAATTTCTTTATGATGATTTCAAGAATTTCTTCTGGCCTCTTCTTCCTTGCCTTGTTCCTAGCCTCAGTTTCCTGCAGCTCTGCCGGCATCTGTTTGTAAATGTTCTGTAGAGAACAAGAGAGAGGATGTCTCATGAGTGGAGTGGCTGCCACTATTTCTGGTTTTGTTGATCGCCCCTGTGCTGATGGAGATGAATCTCCTCTTGAATTCTTCTCATGTCTTCCTTCTTCCTCCTCTCCACTGCCATGATGGCACTCTGAGCTTCGGGCAGCTCTGCTTGGGGCTCTGCCTTGATGTTCTATACACACAAATGCACAGCAAGTGACTGGGAGCTGCCATCAGGCTCAGCTTTTTCCTCTTGCAGCTTCAAAAGCACATCTATTCAGTCACTTCTTTCTGCTTCCCTACCCACCTCTGCTTCCACTGCAAACCTCCTGTCCCTGTGCTGATCTCTGCAGATTCCAAGGCTCTGTGCTTTCAGTGCCTGTGGGACTCCTGGCCTCCTCAGGCCCAAGAGCTCTGTTTTATGCCCCTCTTCCTGCCCTTCCCTCTGGCACCTGGCCAGTCAGGCTTACCTGGCCATTCTGCTGTGGCTCTTCCACCTGCTGCCTGAGCTGCTCTTCCTGCTCTCGGGCTGGGAACAGCTCTCCCTGAGCCTGGCATGGTATCTCTGATAAAGCAATCTGCTCCTGCTCTTTCTCTACAAGGACCTGCACAGAAAGCAAGAGAAGATGGGTTTTGACTTGCCATACGATATTTGAGGGCCAAGACTCAAAGGCTGATGGGCTCACACATTCCCAAAGCTCTGTGCTTATCTCCTGGGTCACTCTCTGCCCATGGGGAGGCACAGATTCCAAAGTGAGCCTGGCACTACAATCAGGGGCCATCTGGCACTGAAGCTCCAACAGCCTGTCAGGCAGCTAACAGGGAAGGTGTGGCATTCCTCAAGGCTCTGGTGAGGGCCTCCCTCTGCTTCTGCCGTGTCCTCTTTGTCTTTCAGTAGTGACTGACACCCAGACCTGTCCCACAGCTCCATCCTGGCTCTGCAGGTGGCTTCCTGGCTGAGCTCACCCCTTGGGAGAGACACTTCTGCAGTTCACGTTCTCCTCAGGCCTGCACCAGCATTCCTGCCTTTCTGACATCTACACTCTTGTTAGAAATCCTGGTCATTCAGGAGATAAGGATGCATGCAAAGATCCTCTGATGGATGTCAAAGAGCCTCTATGGCCACCTCAGTTATATGGAAGAGGATCAAAGTGTTTCTTCTCCCTCTTTTGTCAGCTGAGAATTCTGACCAGCAGTAACAGAGACTCTCATAAGGCCCCAATAACGAATGCACTTACACACCCCTGGGGATGCCAGTGAAGGAAACCATGTGTCATGTAATGCATGTATGAGCAGAGTCACCAAACACCACTGAACCATGGAATTGTTCCACCTCTCTAGGACAGGCAGAAATTTGAAGATTTAACTGGGGACTTCTGGGCCGAAGAGGCCAGAGGAGGAAAACAGCTCTGAGGGGAAAAAAACCACCGTATCCGGAGGGGGAAACATCTCTGCCTGCTGGGAATTGGTCAAGAGAACATGTCTCTAATCCTCTCCCAAAAGGGATGCTTTAGGTGAGCTTTGCGCCTCCAACTCCTTTGTGCCAGAGCTGGGAAAATTCAATTATGTAAATGTTACATAGATAGACAGACAGAAACACAGAAACATAAACATATAGATCTCACTGATACAATCTCTCTTTACTGTCCTCTCTGCTGCTGCACACATCAACACTTGGTAGCCAGTGCCCTGCTCAGCAGCAATCCTGAGATTGCTGTTGTGTTGCTTCAATAAACCACACTCTTGGGGAATCTGGAGTGCGTACGTCCTTATGGAAAGTTATCTGATCCAGAGCATTGCACTGGGAGCTGCATTCCTTGTGCATCTGTGCCGGAGCAAGTTCTTCTCTTGGACTCGACCACACTGACAATTCTAAAGTGGCTGTAATAAGACATAAAGCCCAGCCGCTTCCAGCTCCTCTGATTTCTGAGGACCAGCTGGAATTCAAAGGCATTGATATCCTGCTAAATTCCCAAAAACAACACACACTGATTCACTGGGCTGCAAAAAGGCACAGGCACTGATAACCTCAAAGTGGTCTGTAATGCCATACTGTCTACCCTGGAAGCACAACAGCTTCTTCTGCACCAAGGTGCCTGCACCGAAGGATGATGTCACAAGCAAAAACATTCTATGCTCCAAAAGTGACACCTAGGAAATCAGAATTCTAGCAGACACAGTCCCAGTACAATAAAAGAGCAAGAAATAATGAGGAAAAGTGCCTTAGAGGGGAGAAAAAGAACATGAGAAAAGACTCGTATTACAAGCAAAAAAAAAAAAAAGAAATTAAAAAAAAAAAGAGGCAAAAAGTCACACCTGAAAGTGACTAAAACATTTGGAAGCACTGAGGAAAAGCTGAAGGTTCCTCATGAGACTCCCCTTGTCCAGGCTAAAGCTCCCTCAGCACCTCCTCCCTGGCCTTATGCTCCACACCCTTGCCCACCTCCCGTCTCCTTCTGTGCACACGCTCCAGCCCCTCAAGGACTTGCTGCTTCACAGGGCCCACAACTGCACACAGCACTCACTGCAGCTGCGGCCGCAGCGCTGCCCAGCACAGCCCGAAGCTCACTGCCCTGCTCCTGCTGCCCCTCTGCTGCTGACACAGCCCACCATGCCCTTGTCCTTCTTGGCCGCCTGCCCACACGCTGCCTCACGTGCAGCTGCTCTTCACCACCAGCAGCCCTGCCTCCTTTTGGCCCACGCAGCTCGCCAGCCACACTCTTGCCCATCTGACTTCAAATACTGCATCCTCCATTTCAACATCTCCTTCCTCTTCTCTACAACGCAAGACAGCACTCAAGGACTTCCAGCTTCACCCACACTCCAGGCTCCAGTGCACTTGCCAAAGCTGCAGACTTCACCGCAAAAGGGAGCCACAGAAACTCCCCGCTTCTGCCTTTTGCCTCACAAGAAGCCTTCACAACTACGCGCTTCCTTTCTTTGGCCACAGGGGACAAGAATGGCCCCCCACAGCTTCACGCACAGCACACTCATCGCCCTGCAGCTTATCAAAAGCCAACAGACAGCTGGGCCAAAAGAGGCTGTACAAATGAAGAACTGCTCAAGAAAACTGCAGAACGCTTCCACAAGCCAAACACACCTTTCCACGAGGCAAAATCAAAGGAACAAAGCCCTGGGACTGCCAGCACCACCACGTGTGCCCTTGGCCAATGCACTGCAGAAGCCCAGACATAGAGCTGCACTCAGCCAGGCAGCCAAAAGCTCACCCAGAGCCCCCAGCTCTTCAGTGCCTCAACATGACAGGCCAAAGGCCAATTTCCAGCTGTCACTGCCTGCAGGAAATGGCTGCGTCCTGCAGGACTCCAGCACTCTGCCTCCTCGGCCAGCAACAGCAAGTGCTGGCTGCTCAGCAGCTTGCACCTCTGCCTTGCACTAAAGACAGCGCCACCCACAACTGGCACTTACTCTCTTGGGATGATCAGGCTGGGCTGTAACCACGGCTGGAGTGTCGTGGTTATCCTGCTCATTTTGCTCCTTTTTGGCGTCTTCTCCAGGAGCAGAGGGAGTCAGGGGAGAGATGGCTGTTGCTTTTGTCACCTGTGGCAAAAGAGAAGCATGAGAGACAGGCCGTTATCTACCATTTCTAACCTCATTTCTCCTGGCATTTACAACTACATCTTGTAAGGAGAACCCGTCAACTGTGTTAGCAGTGGGATTCTCAGTCACTCCAACCCCATTAAAATTGGCCAATTCAACACAACACTATATAGCTACAAATTTGATTTTCCTTCTTGTCTGCTATCAGCAAGCAACCTTGTCTCTGCAAAACGGAGAGTTTATTTCTTGAGAGGTGTCTGCAGTGGCTATCCATCCTTCACTCACTTGCTTTTTCAGAGCCCAAGGGAAGCGGTTAAGTTTCTCTCTGATGATTTTCATTTCTTCCTCCAGCCTCCTCACCCTTTCCTTGTTCCTATCCTCAGATTCCTGCAGCTCCGCCTGCACATCTTCCTTGATGGTCTGTAACCAAGAATAAACACGCTGTTTCATGGGTGGAGTGGCTGCCACTCTTTCACTTACATGTTTTTGTTGATCGCCCCTGTGCTGGTGGAGATGAATCTCCTCTTGAATTCTTCTCATGTCTTCCTTCTTCCTCCTCTTCACTGCCATGATGGCACTCTGAGCTTCGGGCAGCTCTGCTTGTGGCTCTGACTTGATGTTCTATACACACAAATGCAGAGCAAGTGACTGGGAGCTGCCATCAGGCTCAGCTTTTTCCTCTTGCTGCCTCAAAAGCACATCTATTCAGTCACTTCTTTCTGCTTCCCTACCCACCTCTGCTTCCACTGCAAACCTCCTGTCCCAGTGCTGATCTCTGCAGATTCCAAGGCTCTGTGCTTTCAGTGCCTGGTGGGACTCCTGGCCTCCTCAGGCCCAAGAGCTCTGTTTTACACCCCTCTTCCTGCCTTTCCCTCTGGCCCCTGGCCAGTCAGGCTTACCTGGCCATTCTGCTCTGGCCCTTCCACCTGCTGCCTGAGCTGCTCTTCCTGCTCTCAGGCTGGGAACAGCTCTCCCTGAGCCTGGCATGGCATCTCTGATAAAGCAATCTGCTCCTGCTTTTTCTCTACAAGAACCGGCAGAGAAAGCAAAAGAAGATGGGTTTCGACATGCCATACGATATTTGAGGGCCAAGACTCAAAGGCTGATGGGCTCACACATTCCCAAAGCTCTGTGCTGCTGCTCTCCTGGGTCATTCCCTGCCCAAGGGGAGGCACAGATTCCAAAGTGAGCCTGGCACTACAATCGGGGGCCATCTGGCACTGAAGCTCCAACAGCCTGTCAGGCAGCTGACAGGGAAGGTGTGGCATTCCTCAAGGCTCTGGTGAGGGCCTCCCTCTGCTCCTGCCATGTCCTCTTTGTCTTTCAGTAGTGACTGACACCCAGCCCTGTCCCACAGCTCCATCCTGGCTCTGCAGGTGGCTTCCTGGCTGAGCTCAGCCCTTGGGAGAGACACTTCTGCAGTTCACGTTCTCCTCAGGCCTGCCTTTCTGACATCTACACTCTTGTTAGAAATCCCGTCATTCGGGAGATAAGAATGCGTGCAAAGATCCTCTGACATCAGACAACATTTATGGTTCTCTGAATCTCAGTATATGGAAGAGGACCAAGGTGTTTCTTCTCCTGTCTTTTGTCAGCTGAGAATTGTGACCAGCAGTAACAGAGACTCTCATAAGACCCCATTAATGAACGCATTTACACACCCCTGGGGATGCCAGTGAAGGAAACCATGTTGTTAAAAATCGAACAAGGCCAATTTTCAGAAAGTGGTTGAAAAAGGCTCTCGTTTATTAAAACAACCAGAGAGGTCAGAGGACCTGAGATAAGCTCAGAATCCACACACAACAGCTCAAAATCTAGAACAACATGTTAGGCACACGTTGGGTTCTTCCGCAAACAAACCGCACACAAACAGGAATAAACCCGAAAGCACCCCGAAGAACTCAAAGCCCCCCTTTTCATAACAGTCCCTGGTCCAGGATTGGTGGGCTTTGGATCCGCGCACCGATTGGTGGAATTTGGGCGCTTTGATTGGTCCTTACTGATGTTCATTTTGGACCAATCATTTCCCCAGAGCGTCGAGTGATTGGTCAGTGCCCTGGTCCAATCACTTTCCACCTCCAGCCCCCACCAAGTTCTGGACACTTCCCTTCCCCCACAACGAACAAACCCCCCATTCTTCCCTAACTTTATTAAAATGAAACTCATACCAATGTGTCATGTAATGCCTGTATGAGCAAAGTCACCAAACACCACCGAACCATGGAAGTGTTCCACTTTCCTAGGACAGGCAGAAATTTAAACTGCGGACTTCAGGACAGAAGAGGCTGGAGGAGAAAAACAGCTCTGAGGGGAAAAAAACCCATGTCTGAAGGGGGAAACGTCTCTGCCTGCTCAGAATCAGTTGACAGAACATGTCACTAATCCTCTCCTGAAAGGGATGCTTTAGGTGAGCTTTTCACCTCCAACATCATTGGACCAGATCCAGGAAGATTCAATTATGTAAATGTTACAAAGACAGACAGACAGGCAGACTGACAGATAGATAGATAGATACATCTACTATAATCTGTCTTTACTGTTCTCTCTGTTGCTACACACATCAGCACTTGGTAGCCAGTGCCCCCAGTCAGCAGCAATCCCGAGATTGCTGTCTTGTTGCTTCAATAAACCACACTCTTGGGGAATCTGGAGTGTGTAGGTCCTTACGGAAAGTGATGTGGCCCAGAGCATTGCACTGGAAACCTCACTCTTTGTGCATCTGTGCTGGAGCAAGTTCTTCTCTTGGACTCAACCCCACTGACACTGCTAAAGTGGTTGTGATCAGAAATGCTGCCTACCCCCTCCCAGCTCCTCTGATTTCTGACCATCATAACATCACCTTAGGACATTCCACCCCTTATCCCCATATCGTCAACTTACTACCAAACCTCATGCATTTTATTCAAGTAAAAACTTCCATCTGCTTCCCCCAAAACATTACAAGCAATCCCCGTCGTGCCCCTGTCATGTAACCACACCGGAGCACTCAATCCAGGTCCCAGAGTACAGAGCTGCAGGATTCCTCACTTCCATTTTGCTGACTCAAAACTCCATCTTTCACTTGCTCGGACCCTTGACAATTACACGTTTTTTTCTGTTTCACATCTGTATGGTTTAATGTACAGACAATGGCAGGAACATCCAGCAAACAGTGATATTTGCATATGATTTTCACCCCACAATCAGATCTCCCTGAGGTACACATTGTGTTGTTCCATCTCTCTGCATTATCCGCCATGTGCAACCTGGTCCCTGATCAAAGACAATCCCGCAAATGGGTTTGTCTACTTGAGGCAGAATTGATCCACACCGTCTTCCCTAACAAGTCTCTGACATTTACCACTGGGACTTCATCTGTTATATCCAGGGACTCAGACTGGGCAGGACCTGCTCAGTTGTTGGAACCTCGGATATTAACTAACCAGGTGACCTTTGCTAAATGCTGCTCCCAGTTTTTGAAAGATCCCCCACCCAAGGCTTTCCACTGGGTTTTTATAGTCCATTGTACCTCTCCACTTTGCCTGCAGCTGGTGCAAGGTAGAGGATATGGTACACCCACTCAGTGCCATGTTCCCTAGCCCAGGTGTTAATAAGACTGTTCTTGAAATGAGTCCCATTGTCTGACTCAATCCTCTCAGGGGTACCATGCCTCCACAGGACCTGCTTTTCAAGGCCCAGGATGGTGTTACGGGCAGTAGCGTGAGACACAGGGTAGGTTTCCAACCATCCCGTGGTGGCTTCTACCATTGTGAGCACTTGCTTTGGTGTGCCTGGGGCAGTGTGATGTGGTCAATCTGCCAGGCCTCCCCATACTTATACTTGGACCACCGCCCACCATACCACAGGGGCTTCACTCGCTTGCCCTGTTTGATGGCAGCACACGTCACACAGTCGTGGATAACCTGAGACATAACTGTCCATGGTTAAATCCACCCCTTGGTCTCGTGCCCACTTACAGGTGACATCTCTACCCTGATGGCCTGAGGCATCATGGGCCCATCAAGCTAGGAATAACTCTCCCTTGTGTTCCCAATCTAGGTCTGTCTTGGACACCCCGATCTTTGCAGCCTGGTCTACCTGCTCATTGTTTTTGTGCTCCTCATTAGCTCTACTCTTGGGGACGTGGGCTGTCGGAACCCAGAGCATCTCTCTGGATGCCCTGGATGTCTCAAAGCCCTGGCAGGGGCTCGGAGACCCTGGCAGGAAGCCAAAGACACCTGAATGTGAGGAAATGAGAGAATTTCAGGCCTGAATGGTGAGGGGATGATATTCACTTGATAAAACTTGAATTATAATGCACTGTACAGGGGGGGATTATATGTTGTACAGGGGGTTTGGAATTCTGTACATGGGTCGGGAGTCCCAAGATGGAGGAATTTGGGCATGCCCTGTCCTTCTTCTTTCTTCTCCTTGGCATCTATGTTCAGGATGATGTTGGCATGTGTGGATTGCTTAATAGGGAAAGTGCACTTGCCAACAAGGGCGAAAAGTATTGGAAATTAAAGGTAAATATCTTATACGAAGTTTTTACTATAAAAGAGACAACCGCCCTGTGGGCGGGAGAGAGTGCCCTTGGCTGTCTTGCTGATCAGACCTCAGCTGGACAGACAGAAAAACTTTGTAGATAAGGAACAATAAACTCAACTGAAGACCAAAAGCAAGAGTCCAGACTCCTTCTTCGAGAGCACGGCCTGCCCAGAACCACCTTTTCCCGTGCTGGGGCAGAGACAACTGACAGGTGACCCCAGCAATGGGCATCTACCTGATGAACTTTCACAGGTAGCCTCCCTACCCTGGTAGCAATGTCTTTCCACTCTTCAGCAGCCCAAACTGGTTTTCCTCTATGCTGCCAGTTAGCCTCCTTCCACCTCTCCAGCCATCCTCATGGAGCATTGGCTACCATCCATCAATCACTGTAGAGATAGAGCTTTGGCCACTTCTCTGTTTCTGCAATGTGCAGGGCCAGTTGAACAGCTTTAAGTTCAGCAAGTTGGCTTGATCGACCTTCTCCTTTAGTGGCCTCTGCGACCTGTGGTGTGGGGCTCCATACAGCTGCTTTCCACTTCTGATTCATTCCTACGACGCGACAGGAACCGTCAGTGAAAAGAGCATAGTGTGTTTCCTCTGCTGGCAGTTGGTTGTATGGTGCAGCTTCTTAAGGCCGTGTCACTGGTTCTTTTTCTTCATCTGTGACACCAAAATTTTCACCTTTGGGCCAATTTGTACTTACTTCCAGCATGATTCAGTTTACCAGTTTGGGCGCACTGTGTGATAAGAACAATCCACTTGCTCCATGTAGCACCGGTGGCATGGTGGGTGGATATAACCTTGCCTTTGAACATCCACCCCAGCACCGGTAGTCGGGGTGCCAGGAGGAGTTGTGCTTCGGTACCAATCACCTCTGAGGTGGCCTGGACTCTTTCATAGGCAGCCAAGATTTCTTTCTCTATTGGGGTGTAGTTTGCTTCAAACCTTGCTTCAACTCCAAAATCCTAGTGGTCAAGCCCGAGTCTCCCCAAGCACCTTCTGCCAAAGGCTCCAGAACAAGCCACGGTTCCCAGCTGCAGAATAGAATATGTTCTTCTCATCCCGTCCTGTCCTGGGCCAAGACTGGGCCAAGACTGGGCCAAGGGCTACCACATGAGCGTTCTCCTGCTTAATCTGGGCAAAAGCTTGTTGCTGCTCAGGGCCCCAGTGGAAGTCATTCTTCTTGCAGGTTACCAGGTAAAGAGGGCTCACGATCTGACTGTACTCAGGAATGTGCATTCTCCAAAAGCCCATGGCACCTAGGAAAACTTGTGTTTCCCTCTTCTTGGTTGGTGGAGACATAGCTGTGATCTTGTTGACGACATCCACAGGAATCTGACACCATCCACCTTGCCATTTTACGCCTAGGAACTGAATCTCACAAGCTGGTCCCTTAAATTTGATCTTTTGGTGGTAAAACCAGCTTCCAGAAGCATTTGGATGATTTTCTCTCCTTTCTCAAACACTTCTGCGGCTGTGTTCCCTCACACAATGATGCCATCAGTATACTGTAGGTGTTCTGGAGCCTCACTCTTTTTTAGTGCAGTCTGGATCAGTCCATGGCAGATGGTAGGACTGTGCTTCCACCCCTGGGGCAGTCGCTTCCAGGTGTACTGCACTCCCCTCCATGTGAAGGCAAACTGAGGCCTGCATTCTGCTGCCAGAGGAATGGAGAAAAATGCATTGGCAATATCGATAGTGGCATACCACTTCGCTGCCTTGGGCTCAAGCTCGTACTGCAGCTCTAACATGTCTGGCACGGCAGTGTTCAGTGGTGGAGTCACTTCATTCAATGCACAGTAGTCCACCGTCAGTCTCCATCCTCCTTCAGATTTACGCACAGGACAGATGGGGCTGTTGAAGGGCGAGTGGGTTTTGCTGACCACCCCTTGGCTCTCCAGCTCTCGAAACATTTTATGGATGGGAACCACAGCACCTCGAGTGGTTCTGTACTGTCGGTGATACACTGTTGAAGTGGCGCTTGGTACCTGTTGCTCTTTTCCCTTCAGAAGTCCTATTGCAGATGGATTCTCAGACAGTCAAGGCAGGGGGTTCAATTGCTGGATGCCCTGTGTCACTACAGCCACTATCCTGAATGCCCCCGAGTCCATTTGGGTCTTTGAAATACCCACTTTGCAGGTAATCTATGCCCAACATACATGGGGCCTCTGGGCCAGTCACAATAGGCCAGTCACAACAGTCACATTCTTCCACTCATTTCCAGGTAGGCTCACATCAGCTTCCACCAAAGTAAAATCCTGTGATTCCCCTGTCACGCCAGAAATGGAGACAGATTCTTTCCCCACATGTCTTGATGGGATTAACGTGCACTGCGCACTAGTGTCAACCAAAGCTTTATATTCTTGTGGTTCAGATGTGCCAGGCCAATGGAATCCATACAGTCCAAAAATCACGTTTTTCTCTAGCCCCTACCTGGCTAGAGGAGGGCCCCTTTAAGCCTGGTTATCCTTCTTTCCTTGGGCATGTATCTTGGAGGTTCCTTCTAGGGGATTGGACATGTCATCATCATCATACCTGGCAGTTCAGCTATGGGCAACTGGAGCTGCTTTCCTTTTGGTGGAACTTCCTCTTGGAGTCTTGCCTTCCTTCAATTCACACACCTGTTGGGCCAGAGCAGCAGTAGATTTTGCATCCCATCTCCTCATGTTTTCTCCACAATCACGCAGGAAGAACCACAGCTCAGCTCATGGGGTGTACCTTCTCTCCCTCATCTAGGGAACATCTGTATACCAGAACCTCTGATCTGTACTGCCCAGATTTGGAGAAGGTCTTCCTTAATCTCCTCCCTGAGTTTCTTACTATTCTTCTCTATCTTGCCCTCTAATTTCTGTAGATGTGTTTCCACTGCTGCAATTCTGGCATGTGTTGGACCCTGTACAGCATCTGCATATGCTCAGAGCTTCTTTGCCATATCAAGCACAGTCTCATCCCTGTCATCCCACTTCATTACTGCTAAAGCAGAAACATATTTGTGTGGCCCAAGTCGTACAAGTTTTCGCCACATCACAGATGTACATGGTACCTACCAGGTCTGGATTCCTAGGTGTTATGTCATCTGAGAAGACAATCTCTGCCACTGCCTTTCTCTCAGGTGTTGGATGCCTTGTTCTATGGTCTTCCACTGGGTTTGCTACTTACAGAGATCAGCTGCACACAGGTATCTTTGTGCTACACTGTCCAAGAAATGTGCCCAGAGGCTGTGAGGGTTAGCCGCCCTCATCATTCCTTGGTTAATGACAGGATCCTGTGACAGGGATCCCAAATGCCTCGCTTCAGTGCCATCCAGAATTGTAGCCTCGCCTGCAGCATCTCAAAGACGGACTAACCAGCTAATTATGGATTCATCAGATCGTTGGGTGTAATCCTTCCTTAGGCCACAAAGGTCCTTCAGGGAAAAGGACTCAATATTGGCTTCTGATCTTGCGCCTGATTTTATGTCAGGAAGTGTTGAGGGTCCTTCTCCTGCATCATCATCATCACCATCCTCATCATCATCATCCACTGGTCGATCAGCCTTGTCTGTGCACTTTCCAGTTCTAGTGCTAGTAGCAGCAGCCATTGGTTGAGGCTTATTGTGTGGTTTAACTGCTGGCTTCGAGCCTGGGGTGTTGGCTGCAGCCTGAGTGACTGGGATAGCTGCTGATTCATCTCCCTGCTCCCCTTCCTCTGTCTGCTGCCCTAGAGCATCTAGCAGTGTGCGATCAGCATATGCCGGGGCCCAGCTCACTGCAATGATCCTACTGGTACAGGAAGGATTCCTTGGAGAGAAGTGGAAAGAACCTGTTTATTTAACAGGCAAAACACCCCCAGCACACAAATTGAACAATATCGGATGACAGCATTCTTTCACCGATCTGAAAAGGATGACAAATTCAGAGTCTCTCCTGGGAGTGGTCGCTCTGTTATCCTCCCCCCTCCATTTTCTCCACAGAATGAAAGAACACCACAGATTTCCACCCTGTCACCATCTCTCACATAATCAACTTTCAGTCCATCATCACCCTTCAAATAATCAACCCTCAAATCCATCAGGGAGAGAGGAGTCCCCCCTTGCACCATAGGCTTCCCCCAGAAACACAACTGAAACCTCTTGTGTTTCCGTGTCACTCGTGGCACTGTTCAGAGAACATCTGCCCTCGTGATTTCTCCCCCGCCATGTCCAGTGCTCTCACCACTGCACGTGGGCCAGGACTGCTTTTAGGGTTCCCCATTTAAGGATGCCCCACCCAGTTCCAAAAAAGCAGCAGTCTCTCAACTTCAGGACACCAATCCCCCCCAAATTTCACCCCCCAGGCCCAGGAGCCTCGTGAACAGAGATCTTCCTCTCCACGGAGACAGAGGGCATCCCACACCCTCCTCGGCCATCTCTGTTCATGCCACTGCTTCACTCTTGACTCCAAGGTACTGCCTCCCCCTAAATACAGTCTCTGGGTCACAGGAAAAAACATGGGTCTGTCCATGGTCATACAAGAAAGAGTCCAGCTCAAGGCCACTCCATTATCTCTTCCCACTTAGGATTCTTCTCACCTCTTCCAAATTTCCTCACACTTGCCCATTTCATCAGTCCATCATCTCTCTCTCCTCATTCTGATTCAGGAGGATCAGTATTTGTAAGGTTTCCATTATTCTACCAAGGGGTTAAAATCTTCGCTTCTGTCTGCCCAGAACTCCCACAGCTCCCGGGCACCTTGTCTCGCCACATCCCCCACTTCTGGCCGGCTGTGCTGCCAGCACAGTCTCTATCACTCTCTCCTGAGGGGGCTGCCCAACATCCCAGATCTCCTCCACCCCTGCACCTTGCAGGGCTCCTCCACCCTCCCTCCCCACAGGCCACATGGCCTCCCCCTCCCCCACCCAGACGCAGCTGGGCAGGCGAGAGGTCAGACTCCACTCACCGCCAGATCCAAATAAGGAAGTTCTCTGGGAATCTTCTGCTTTGAACCCCTGTGTGTTCTCAGAGGCGTATCCAAATCCTCAGTGGCCACCACAGGTACAAATTTCAAATCTGGCCACTGATTGGTTTGACCACA
This sequence comes from Passer domesticus, assembly GCF_036417665.1. NCBI lineage: Eukaryota > Metazoa > Chordata > Aves > Passeriformes > Passeridae > Passer > Passer domesticus. Next base: position 83,293,853 of record NC_087512.1, read on the forward strand.
ACTTTTCCAGAAACACACTTCCTGGCCAAACCATGACGCCACTGCAGAGCAGCAGGGAGTGGGGCCATGCCTCTGAGTGCCATCCTGCTCTAGTGTGGATCACAGTCACTCTGAAGGACATTTCCTGCTGTGCTGAATCTCAGCTGCTGCCCTGGACAGTGGGACTTGTCCTTTGGCTTTTTGGCCAGCAGTCATCCAAATTGATTCCTGCTGGCCTGTTGCTGCTCTCCCTGTTTCTTTACAGTGGAACATGGTGACCAAGATGGAGGATTGAATCCCTATCTGTGTCCCTTGAAAATCAGTTCTTTCCCTTTCTTCACAGTCAATGACTCTTGGCTGACAGGGACAAGCTGTAGTCTCTGACTGCTTTGTTCTCTTTGACTTGAGGTGCAAGTGTCGACATCTCACCTGGCAGCCTGCAAAGACTTCCAGCAAACAATGGGCAATGAAGGGCCCCAAGGTTGGTGTGAGGCACAGGAACTGTCCCCACCAGAAGTGCGACAGGTTCAGCACATCATGGGCTCTGGCATTAAACCTGCTGCTGCAGCAGCATTACCTGGAGGAAGATATACTGTTGAATCTTGGAAGTCAAGTTCCAACGGTTCGTTCATCACCAGTTCTGACAGCAGCATGGCTGCTCCAAAACCAGAGATTGAGAAGGGGTACCTGGAGATTGTGGGTTTGTCTGGTTTATTTCTTGCCTGAGGGACAGTGCACTCTGTGCAGGTGTCAGCAGAGCTGTACCAAATGCTCCTCCTGACTTTGGTGTCCCACTGGGGACATTCAGGACTCCCCAGAGGAAGTGCTGTGCTCCGAGGCATTAAGAGAGCGCTCTGGGTGTTCCTGCTGCCTCTGAGGGCAGCTTGGACTGGCTTGGCTTTGCCTGAGCTTCCCTCTCTGCTGAAGGCTGAAGCAGCGATTGTTCTTGAACCAGATGAAGTCTGTGAGCTAGCAAATCATCTGGACAAGTCCTGTGTGCCAGTGGCCAAACAGAACAGAATCTTTAGCTTCCTAGATTCTCCGTAGACTCCTGACTTCCAACTAGACATCAGAGCAAATAAACCTCACACAAATTCACTGGTTTTGAAGTTTTGTTTTTTTTGGTTGAGGATTTTTTTTTTTTGGTGGGGGGTGGGGGAAGGTTTGTTGTTGTTTTATTTTGCTTATTTTTAGTGATTTTTTTAGTTTGGTTTGGTTTGGTGTTTTTTGCTATTGTGGTCATTATTATTGTTACCCAGCTGACCACAAAGGACTCAGAGCCCCAGACAGTGGGGCTGCCTTCTGTATCTCCTGGAAGCTGGCATCTCTGCTTTAAAGTGAGCATCTTGCATTTTGTTTCCCTCAGGGAGAATGATGAATGTGGAAAGTCCCGTAATGAAATACACAGAACTGGAACACATTGGCAGCGGGTGAGTCCAACTGCAGTTACTTCTGCACAGCCATGGGCCAGGAGTTTTTCTGGTGGAATGTCTATCCAGCATGAAGTCAGGCCAGATGGAAATATGTTCACACCCTGGGGATAGATTGTCCCATCTCTCAGTGCTGCTCAGAATTTGGGAGTGTGCTCAGAAGGCTTTGTCAGAGAGATCTCCATGCTGCCGAGGTCTTGCCTGCATCAAGGAACAGAACCTGGAAGATCTCCTTGTCTCTCAAGTGTGGGACAGCTCTGTATTAATTTCTTTAGCATTTTTGTATGTCTCAAAATCATACCGACACACTAATTAAGAAAGAATAATCTTGCTGGCCTGAAAGAGCAACCTACTCGCTATGAAAGCTGTCAGGTAACAGTTCTCAGGAACATTTCTTCCAGATGGTTTGCGGAAGGAAATACTCTGTGGTCAGGAGAGGAACCACACAGTTTAGAAACTGAAACCCAAGATGAAAGAACAACCTCCCTTTAGGAGCTGAGGCAGTGAACCCCAGTGCTTCAGGAACAGGCCCAGTGCCCATGCACTTGAGAGGAAAATGCATCATCTGCCTTCTGGCAGAGCCCTCCTGCATCCTGCAGGTTTTGGGCATTTACAGGAGACATCTGCTGTGTGGGCTGGCTTTCACTCCAAGAGCTAAACAGCTTCTCCTTTTTCTGCCTCTGTTTTGTTTCTAGGTCTTTTGGAGATGTGGTTAGAGCACTCAACAATACCACAGGAGGAGAGGTAAAAGTCAACAGTCCTGTGTTTTTTTGTCTGTAATTTCATTGTTTTTATGAAAACATGCATTCTCATCTCCATAATTTTGTGTTTCTAATTATTCATATACCAAAGTACTTCTTTTTTAACTCTTAATTTATTGCAGTTGGTAATTTTTATGTAGTGTATTTTCAAATGTCACAAAACAACACCCTTTGGGTAATTTTCTGCATTCTTAAAAAAAACCCACAAGCCATTTTAGCTTCTGTCTCTCAAAGGTTGTTTCACACCTGTCTGTTTTAAATCAGGGCTACAATTCTTTAATAGGATTGAGACAGGTATATGAAATGCACATCAGTGATTCCTCTTGTGGAATGTCATGGACCTGTCATAAACCTCTTTTCTTTTTTTTTCCCCCCTGTCATCAGCACAATGTTTATTGCAAACTTAAACAAGATGAGCAAAGTAAAAACAATGTCATGGGCCTTTGGGAGCATCCTTGTTGATCTTTCTGCTTTTTCTGTTGAGCAAGGCTCTGATCCAGGCAAAGAGATTGCACTTAGTGACACAGAACCATTTGGCTGGAACTCTGCTGATTTCTAGTTACAGCTGGAGGCCTGGATCTCCACAGGATGCTTTGGCTCTCCCAGGCTTTGTTGGCTTTTGGCTGCAAATACCATTGCCCTTGCTTTCTCATCCAGAAGTACCATGGCTGTGCAAAAACTGCCAGTGGGCCATATTCCAAAGGCAACTTGGGCTGGAGTTTGTGAAGGAAGGAGACGCTTACCCACTTCCACACCACATAAAAAAATAATAAACGAGAACTTCCCATCCTTAACAAACAATTGACAATTCAGAAGTGGATACAGAGCTTTTTTACAGAATGAAAAATGGGGAATTTTCCAGTGGTGTTGTGATTTCTGGAGTTTTTATTCTGACACACAGCTAGCACTGGAGAAAGTCATGTCCCTGGAAGTGTCATTGTCTTCTGCCTGCAACCATCAGAGGCATCAGGCTGGAGACAGGCTCAGCTGACGTTAGCAACAGGAGCTGCCCCAAGGAGAAAAAATGGAATGAACTTGTACCTCCCAAACCCATCTCCCCACAGGCTCCAGCAGGATTCCTTTGGTTCTTATAAATACACAGAAATAGGGCTGAGAAGACCATCTGAATCTATGTGTTCATGCCCAAGACCTCGCTGATGCTGTTTGGGTTTTGTAATTTTTCTTTTCTATGTTTTCTGTATTCTTTGCACATATATTTGTAGCTCTATAGCCTATTCTATTAGTGAGTAGTTTTCCCAGTACTTCTCCATGGCCTTTCCCTAAGCAGAAAGACAAACTTCCAGAGCTCCAAGCACCAGGGAGTAGAAGGCCCCAGTGCTATCTTGGTTCTTCCTGGGACAGACCCCTCCAGGCAGCTGGTGGAGTCACCATCCCTGCAAGTGTTTAAGACAAGACTGGATGTGGCACTAGGTGCCGTGGTTTAGTTGAGCTGTTAGGGCATGGGTTGGACTCCATGATCTTGCAAGTGTCTTCCAGCCCAGTGATTCTGTGATTCTGTGACTGAGGGAGCTTTCCCTGGAGACCAGGAAAGGGCTCCGGGGGCCTTGGCCAAGGACGGGGATCAGGGCTCAGGGAAAAGCAGCAAAGGGCTCAAGGCGCAGGCGAGAGGGCAGAGCTGCCACAGCGTGGCCCAGCAAGAGCCTCATCTGCTCCTCCTCAGGCCGCGCCATCCGCGCTGCCGTTTGCGGCGCCGGCGGCTCCTCTCGCTGCGGGGCTCCTGCGCGTCCCGGGGGCCGGGCCCGTCCTCTTCGGGAAGCGCCGGAGCCTCGGAGGCGAGCGGCTGCTGCTGCGGCCGGGCGGGGAGAGCTGCGGCCGCGGCCCCGGGCACGGCGAGCTGCCGCTATGGCCGGCTCCTGCCGCGGCTCCTGCCCGGCGGGCACAGACACGGCCGAGGGCTGCCCGGGAGCTCCCTGCCAGTCCGCAGCGGGCCCGGCCAGGCTGCTGCTCTCCGCGGCCTCTGCCCGCCGCTGCCGGCCCCACCGCGCTCCCGCTGCCTCTGCCACAGCCGGGCCCACACGGGAGGCGGCACATTCCGGCCGGCTCGCAAAAGCCCTGCCCGCAAACCCCCCGCCACAGCCTCGGCTCAGGCACAGGCTGCCGGCGTCCTCGCAGCTGCGAGCTGGGCCTGGCCGCTGCCGGCCTCGGGCAGAGCTCCCGCCTGTGTCTCCATGGCCGCGGCTGCTTGGTGTTATGAATAGAAAGTTGTAATTTTTTTTAAGTTTCAGAGTTAAAAAAAAAAACCAAGTCAAACCAGGTCAGACTTCTTTGGGTGTGCTGGCAAAGAAAAAGTCTTTAATCACCCGTTAATGGCCAGTAATTAACTATTGTTTCCCTGATGCTGGCCGCTTGCCAAGAAGACACCAAGAGAAACCCTCCAGGGTAAAGAGAATGGCCAGTGACACCAAAGCCAACATGCAAATGAGAAACGCATTGCACCCTGGCTTTTTTACAGTTTTACAGTTTTTACAAGAAGAACCCCTAAAATCACAAGCCAAAAAGTGACTTAAGTAACGTCTAAGGATGGGAGCATAGTCCCGTACCTGCTTGAACCTTTTTGCTTCTCACCCTAACCTGAAAAGATACTGATTAAGAAGACATCCTGGAGTGTTAAACAAACAAGTAAGGACTCCACAACTCTCCCGTGAGGACAGAGTCCCCAGCTCTGTCTGCAGACCAGTGGACAAAGCTGCATCATCATCCTCCTTCTCCGTGCCACGCCTGGGAGCAACGGCGGTGTGGGCGCAACCCGTCGATTTCTCCCCACCTGAGCTGATTCTTCTTAATAAAGGCTAACAAGAACAGGAACAGGAACAACAACAAGAAAGCAGATGTTCTGCAGCACAAGTGGCTGGCACAGACACTGATTTTCTAGCATCCTTTGAAGAGAGAGACCTCTTGATAGCGGACACACAGGGAAGCACAGGGAGACAGATTCAGAGGAGACAGAGACCAGAAGAAAACTGATACCAAGGCAAGAAAGTTTGTCATCTACAAACATTAAGGAGACTTTGAACTAATAGTGCCTTTGTTTGCTTGAGAAAAAGCACTGTGAGGTTCAACAAAAGATTTCCTACTTGCTAAGATTAAATGCACCTTGACATCTAGAATCAATTCCTCTGAACAGATGCCAATTTCAGAACAGGAGGAATATTGCAAGTGTTCTCATCTTTTCCACCTTGCAGCAGTTTACCAGAAGAATGCCTCTGTGTTTGTAAACCAGAGCAGCTCGTGCTATAACCAATCCCGATGGGACTTTCAGCATCAGCACCCTCACCCTTTATGAGCAGGCTGAGCTCAAAATCGCCCTGGCCTGTGCCCCTGTGAAGAACCACACTGCTTCTCTTCACCCTGACAGCGCGGATCAGTCGCTCCCATTGCACTCCCCCTCTCGGCACTGCACACATCCCCATCTTCCCAGCTCGGCACGGCGGGCACGGGCAGAGAGGACAGCAGTGCTCCTGAGGCGCCAGCGTGACACAGACAGCTGCCAGAGGAGATGCTGACCCTCTCCTGAGGCCAGGCCGTGCGATGCAGAAGCCGGCCCAGACGAGGGGCTGCTGCCCCAGGCAGCTCCGTGCTGCAGTGCTGGGCAGCAGCAGGACTCTCCCAGCTAAGGAAGGTTCCAGCCTCTGCAGTCCCACCAGCCCTCAGGGACAGGGCAGCTACCACAACAAGGCTGGCAAAGCCCAAGCAGGAGCACTGACAAGCAGTGGGAAGAAGCCACAGGCAGCCTGAGCCCTGTACAAGCTGTTGCCCCCATTCAGGACACAACAGGATGGGCTTTGAGATCAGACACAGCGAGGTGCAGATCAATGGCCTTTTTGTCCCAACAGGTGATAGTAGACCCTGAATCCACTGGGCTCTGCTCTCAGCCCCACCAGGTCTTATCTGAGAGCACAGCACTGGCAGCTGTTATGGACAAGAAGCAGATTAAATGCCTTGTGCTGCAGAATCACAAAGGACTTGATGTGTTTTCCGAGAGACTGATCTGAGCAGGGCTTGGGCCAATGGCTAGTCACTCAAGCAGTCACAGCCTTCTGCTGATGCAGGAACAATCCCTGCTTCTGTCTTCAGTCCAGAGGGAAGCCCAGTCTAAGCTGCCCTCAGAGGCAGCAGGAACAGCCAGGCGCTCTCTCGCTGCCTCAGAGCACTGCCAGCACTTCCCGTGGGCAGTCCTAAATGTCCTTGTGACACCAAACTGAGGAGGACCCTTTGGTACAGCTATGCTGACACGTGCACACAATACACTGTTGCTCAGACAAGACAGAAGACGTACTCCATTGCTGCAGGGAGTCATCCTCGATCCGCTGTTGCTGAGCGGCAGCTGGGTCAGCACAGGAGGTGAACCAAGTGCCCCAGCTCCACTTCTCCAGCTGGAGAGCAAAGGCTCCTTGGGATGGTGCTGCTGCTGCTGCTGCTGAAGCAGCTGCTTCAGTGAGAAGGCCACTGCAGATCTGAGACAAGAAATGAGTTTGTCTCAGGAAAGTGGCTGGCAGAGATTTCCCTGAGATCCCATTTCAAATGCAAGCCCTTAGGAAAGTGCTGTCAGCCACATGCAGAGCTCTTCAACTGGATTGGTTTGGCTGTCCGCTTGTGAAACCAAATGGTCAAAACCAAAGGTTGGTTTAACTCGAGTTCATGGCCAGTTTCATGTTCGGAAGGATGACTGAAACAATGACCGCTCTACATCCTCCCAAGGACTCCTTTCCCCCTCTTAGGCTGCAGGCACATTGCAGCTCCTCGTTCTAATGTTTTTACCTCCCGGTCTTGATTTGTCTTTTCCTGCACCATCCTGGGGATGTGCTTATCCTGCAGCATCTCTGGTTGGTTTGGTTCCTGGGCCTCACTCCAGTCTTGGGTCTCTTGGTCTCCTGTCATTTGCTGGAACTCTTCAAAGGCTTCCAGGTAGGATGTCAACACATGCACCTCAAGTCAAACAGAACAAAGCAGTCAGAGACTACAGCTTCTCCCTGTCAGCCAGGAGTCATCCACTGTGAGGAAAGGGAAAGAACAGGACAGGAGCAGATTCACAAGGGATACAGATAGCCTGTGGCTTGTATTCCAAATCTATCTGAGTGGCCATGTACACCTGCAAAAACCCAAGAAACAAGGGGACCTGGAAGAAGTCACCAGGACTTTTTTTGGATGACTTCTGAGCAAGATGTAAAAAGGACTAATCCCACTGTCCAAGTCAACAGCTGAGATTCAGCAGACCAGGAAGTGTCCTTCAGAGCAGCTGTGATAGAGGCCTCAGCAGGGTGGCATTTAAGAGGCATCACCCCACCCCTCCCCTGCTGGGCAGAGGAAAGGCAAGAATGGCAGGAAGCACCAGTTTGGTGACTGCAGAGGCTATTGCTATTTCACTCACTTTCGCATCTAGAGCCATTTTCTCCTGAAGGAGGAGTTTAAATTTCTTTATGATGATTTCAAGAATTTCTTCTGGCCTCTTCTTCCTTGCCTTGTTCCTAGCCTCAGTTTCCTGCAGCTCTGCCGGCATCTGTTTGTAAATGTTCTGTAGAGAACAAGAGAGAGGATGTCTCATGAGTGGAGTGGCTGCCACTATTTCTGGTTTTGTTGATCGCCCCTGTGCTGATGGAGATGAATCTCCTCTTGAATTCTTCTCATGTCTTCCTTCTTCCTCCTCTCCACTGCCATGATGGCACTCTGAGCTTCGGGCAGCTCTGCTTGGGGCTCTGCCTTGATGTTCTATACACACAAATGCACAGCAAGTGACTGGGAGCTGCCATCAGGCTCAGCTTTTTCCTCTTGCAGCTTCAAAAGCACATCTATTCAGTCACTTCTTTCTGCTTCCCTACCCACCTCTGCTTCCACTGCAAACCTCCTGTCCCTGTGCTGATCTCTGCAGATTCCAAGGCTCTGTGCTTTCAGTGCCTGTGGGACTCCTGGCCTCCTCAGGCCCAAGAGCTCTGTTTTATGCCCCTCTTCCTGCCCTTCCCTCTGGCACCTGGCCAGTCAGGCTTACCTGGCCATTCTGCTGTGGCTCTTCCACCTGCTGCCTGAGCTGCTCTTCCTGCTCTCGGGCTGGGAACAGCTCTCCCTGAGCCTGGCATGGTATCTCTGATAAAGCAATCTGCTCCTGCTCTTTCTCTACAAGGACCTGCACAGAAAGCAAGAGAAGATGGGTTTTGACTTGCCATACGATATTTGAGGGCCAAGACTCAAAGGCTGATGGGCTCACACATTCCCAAAGCTCTGTGCTTATCTCCTGGGTCACTCTCTGCCCATGGGGAGGCACAGATTCCAAAGTGAGCCTGGCACTACAATCAGGGGCCATCTGGCACTGAAGCTCCAACAGCCTGTCAGGCAGCTAACAGGGAAGGTGTGGCATTCCTCAAGGCTCTGGTGAGGGCCTCCCTCTGCTTCTGCCGTGTCCTCTTTGTCTTTCAGTAGTGACTGACACCCAGACCTGTCCCACAGCTCCATCCTGGCTCTGCAGGTGGCTTCCTGGCTGAGCTCACCCCTTGGGAGAGACACTTCTGCAGTTCACGTTCTCCTCAGGCCTGCACCAGCATTCCTGCCTTTCTGACATCTACACTCTTGTTAGAAATCCTGGTCATTCAGGAGATAAGGATGCATGCAAAGATCCTCTGATGGATGTCAAAGAGCCTCTATGGCCACCTCAGTTATATGGAAGAGGATCAAAGTGTTTCTTCTCCCTCTTTTGTCAGCTGAGAATTCTGACCAGCAGTAACAGAGACTCTCATAAGGCCCCAATAACGAATGCACTTACACACCCCTGGGGATGCCAGTGAAGGAAACCATGTGTCATGTAATGCATGTATGAGCAGAGTCACCAAACACCACTGAACCATGGAATTGTTCCACCTCTCTAGGACAGGCAGAAATTTGAAGATTTAACTGGGGACTTCTGGGCCGAAGAGGCCAGAGGAGGAAAACAGCTCTGAGGGGAAAAAAACCACCGTATCCGGAGGGGGAAACATCTCTGCCTGCTGGGAATTGGTCAAGAGAACATGTCTCTAATCCTCTCCCAAAAGGGATGCTTTAGGTGAGCTTTGCGCCTCCAACTCCTTTGTGCCAGAGCTGGGAAAATTCAATTATGTAAATGTTACATAGATAGACAGACAGAAACACAGAAACATAAACATATAGATCTCACTGATACAATCTCTCTTTACTGTCCTCTCTGCTGCTGCACACATCAACACTTGGTAGCCAGTGCCCTGCTCAGCAGCAATCCTGAGATTGCTGTTGTGTTGCTTCAATAAACCACACTCTTGGGGAATCTGGAGTGCGTACGTCCTTATGGAAAGTTATCTGATCCAGAGCATTGCACTGGGAGCTGCATTCCTTGTGCATCTGTGCCGGAGCAAGTTCTTCTCTTGGACTCGACCACACTGACAATTCTAAAGTGGCTGTAATAAGACATAAAGCCCAGCCGCTTCCAGCTCCTCTGATTTCTGAGGACCAGCTGGAATTCAAAGGCATTGATATCCTGCTAAATTCCCAAAAACAACACACACTGATTCACTGGGCTGCAAAAAGGCACAGGCACTGATAACCTCAAAGTGGTCTGTAATGCCATACTGTCTACCCTGGAAGCACAACAGCTTCTTCTGCACCAAGGTGCCTGCACCGAAGGATGATGTCACAAGCAAAAACATTCTATGCTCCAAAAGTGACACCTAGGAAATCAGAATTCTAGCAGACACAGTCCCAGTACAATAAAAGAGCAAGAAATAATGAGGAAAAGTGCCTTAGAGGGGAGAAAAAGAACATGAGAAAAGACTCGTATTACAAGCAAAAAAAAAAAAAAGAAATTAAAAAAAAAAAGAGGCAAAAAGTCACACCTGAAAGTGACTAAAACATTTGGAAGCACTGAGGAAAAGCTGAAGGTTCCTCATGAGACTCCCCTTGTCCAGGCTAAAGCTCCCTCAGCACCTCCTCCCTGGCCTTATGCTCCACACCCTTGCCCACCTCCCGTCTCCTTCTGTGCACACGCTCCAGCCCCTCAAGGACTTGCTGCTTCACAGGGCCCACATCTGCACACAGCACTCACTGCAGCTGCGGCCGCAGCGCTGCCCAGCACAGCCCGACGCTCACTGCCCTGCTCCTGCTGCCCCTCTGCTGCTGACACAGCCCACCATGCCCTTGTCCTTCTTGGCCGCCTGCCCACACGCTGCCTCACGTGCAGCTGCTCTTCACCACCAGCAGCCCTGCCTCCTTTTGGCCCACGCAGCTCGCCAGCCACACTCTTGCCCATCTGACTTCAAATACTGCATCCTCCATTTCAACATCTCCTTCCTCTTCTCTACAACGCAAGACAGCACTCAAGGACTTGCAGCTTCACCCACACTCCAGGCTCCAGTGCACTTGCCAAAGCTGCAGACTTCACCGCAAAAGGGAGCCACAGAAACTCCCCGCTTCTGCCTTTTGCCTCACAAGAAGCCTTCACAACTACGCGCTTCCTTTCTTTGGCCACAGGGGACAAGAATGGCCCCCCACAGCTTCACGCACAGCACACTCATCGCCCTGCAGCTTATCAAAAGCCAACAGACAGCTGGGCCAAAAGAGGCTGTACAAATGAAGAACTGCTCAAGAAAACTGCAGAACGCTTCCACAAGCCAAACACACCTTTCCACGAGGCAAAATCAAAGGAACAAAGCCCTGGGACTGCCAGCACCACCACGTGTGCCCTTGGCCAATGCACTGCAGAAGCCCAGACATAGAGCTGCACTCAGCCAGGCAGCCAAAAGCTCACCCAGAGCCCCCAGCTCTTCAGTGCCTCAACATGACAGGCCAAAGGCCAATTTCCAGCTGTCACTGCCTGCAGGAAATGGCTGCGTCCTGCAGGACTCCAGCACTCTGCCTCCTCGGCCAGCAACAGCAAGTGCTGGCTGCTCAGCAGCTTGCACCTCTGCCTTGCACTAAAGACAGCGCCACCCACAACTGGCACTTACTCTCTTGGGATGATCAGGCTGGGCTGTAACCACGGCTGGAGTGTCGTGGTTATCCTGCTCATTTTGCTCCTTTTTGGCGTCTTCTCCAGGAGCAGAGGGAGTCAGGGGAGAGATGGCTGTTGCTTTTGTCACCTGTGGCAAAAGAGAAGCATGAGAGACAGGCCGTTATCTACCATTTCTAACCTCATTTCTCCTGGCATTTACAACTACATCTTGTAAGGAGAACCCGTCAACTGTGTTAGCAGTGGGATTCTCAGTCACTCCAACCCCATTAAAATTGGCCAATTCAACACAACACTATATAGCTACAAATTTGATTTTCCTTCTTGTCTGCTATCAGCAAGCAACCTTGTCTCTGCAAAACGGAGAGTTTATTTCTTGAGAGGTGTCTGCAGTGGCTATCCATCCTTCACTCACTTGCTTTTTCAGAGCCCAAGGGAAGCGGTTAAGTTTCTCTCTGATGATTTTCATTTCTTCCTCCAGCCTCCTCACCCTTTCCTTGTTCCTATCCTCAGATTCCTGCAGCTCCGCCTGCACATCTTCCTTGATGGTCTGTAACCAAGAATAAACACGCTGTTTCATGGGTGGAGTGGCTGCCACTCTTTCACTTACATGTTTTTGTTGATCGCCCCTGTGCTGGTGGAGATGAATCTCCTCTTGAATTCTTCTCATGTCTTCCTTCTTCCTCCTCTTCACTGCCATGATGGCACTCTGAGCTTCGGGCAGCTCTGCTTGTGGCTCTGACTTGATGTTCTATACACACAAATGCAGAGCAAGTGACTGGGAGCTGCCATCAGGCTCAGCTTTTTCCTCTTGCTGCCTCAAAAGCACATCTATTCAGTCACTTCTTTCTGCTTCCCTACCCACCTCTGCTTCCACTGCAAACCTCCTGTCCCAGTGCTGATCTCTGCAGATTCCAAGGCTCTGTGCTTTCAGTGCCTGGTGGGACTCCTGGCCTCCTCAGGCCCAAGAGCTCTGTTTTACACCCCTCTTCCTGCCTTTCCCTCTGGCCCCTGGCCAGTCAGGCTTACCTGGCCATTCTGCTCTGGCCCTTCCACCTGCTGCCTGAGCTGCTCTTCCTGCTCTCAGGCTGGGAACAGCTCTCCCTGAGCCTGGCATGGTATCTGTGATAAAGCAATCTGCTCCTGCTTTTTCTCTACAAGAACCGGCAGAGAAAGCAAAAGAAGATGGGTTTCGACATGCCATACGATATTTGAGGGCCAAGACTCAAAGGCTGATGGGCTCACACATTCCCAAAGCTCTGTGCTGCTGCTCTCCTGGGTCATTCCCTGCCCAAGGGGAGGCACAGATTCCAAAGTGAGCCTGGCACTACAATCGGGGGCCATCTGGCACTGAAGCTCCAACAGCCTGTCAGGCAGCTGACAGGGAAGGTGTGGCATTCCTCAAGGCTCTGGTGAGGGCCTCCCTCTGCTCCTGCCATGTCCTCTTTGTCTTTCAGTAGTGACTGACACCCAGCCCTGTCCCACAGCTCCATCCTGGCTCTGCAGGTGGCTTCCTGGCTGAGCTCAGCCCTTGGGAGAGACACTTCTGCAGTTCACGTTCTCCTCAGGCCTGCCTTTCTGACATCTACACTCTTGTTAGAAATCCCGTCATTCGGGAGATAAGAATGCGTGCAAAGATCCTCTGACATCAGACAACATTTATGGTTCTCTGAATCTCAGTATATGGAAGAGGACCAAGGTGTTTCTTCTCCTGTCTTTTGTCAGCTGAGAATTGTGACCAGCAGTAACAGAGACTCTCATAAGACCCCATTAATGAACGCATTTACACACCCCTGGGGATGCCAGTGAAGGAAACCATGTTGTTAAAAATCGAACAAGGCCAATTTTCAGAAAGTGGTTGAAAAAGGCTCTCGTTTATTAAAACAACCAGAGAGGTCAGAGGACCTGAGATAAGCTCAGAATCCACACACAACAGCTCAAAATCTAGAACAACATGTTAGGCACACGTTGGGTTCTTCCACAAACAAACCGCACACAAACAGGAATAAACCCGAAAGCACCCCGAAGAACTCAAAGCCCCCCTTTTCATAACAGTCCCTGGTCCAGGATTGGTGGGCTTTGGATCCGCGCACCGATTGGTGGAATTTGGGCGCTTTGATTGGTCCTTACTGATGTTCATTTTGGACCAATCATTTCCCCAGAGCGTCGAGTGATTGGTCAGTGCCCTGGTCCAATCACTTTCCACCTCCAGCCCCCACCAAGTTCTGGACACTTCCCTTCCCCCACAACGAACAAACCCCCCATTCTTCCCCAACTTTATTAAAATGAAACTCATACCAATGTGTCATGTAATGCCTGTATGAGCAAAGTCACCAAACACCACCGAACCATGGAAGTGTTCCACTTTCCTAGGACAGGCAGAAATTTAAACTGCGGACTTCAGGACAGAAGAGGCTGGAGGAGAAAAACAGCTCTGAGGGGAAAAAAACCCATGTCTGAAGGGGGAAACGTCTCTGCCTGCTCAGAATCAGTTGACAGAACATGTCACTAATCCTCTCCTGAAAGGGATGCTTTAGGTGAGCTTTTCACCTCCAACATCATTGGACCAGATCCAGGAAGATTCAATTATGTAAATGTTACAAAGACAGACAGACAGGCAGACTGACAGATAGATAGATAGATACATCTACTATAATCTGTCTTTACTGTTCTCTCTGTTGCTACACACATCAGCACTTGGTAGCCAGTGCCCCCAGTCAGCAGCAATCCTGAGATTGCTGTCTTGTTGCTTCAATAAACCAGACTCTTGGGGAATCTGGAGTGTGTAGGTCCTTACGGAAAGTGATGTGGCCCAGAGCATTGCACTGGAAACCTCACTCTTTGTGCATCTGTGCTGGAGCAAGTTCTTCTCTTGGACTCAACCCCACTGACACTGCTAAAGTGGTTGTGATCAGAAATGCTGCCTACCCCCTCCCAGCTCCTCTGATTTCTGACCATCATAACATCACCTTAGGACATTCCACCCCTTATCCCCATATCGTCAACTTACTACCAAACCTCATGCATTTTATTCAAGTAAAAACTTCCATCTGCTTCCCCCAAAACATTACAAGCAATCCCCGTCGTGCCCCTGTCATGTAACCACACCGGAGCACTCAATCCAGGTCCCAGAGTACAGAGCTGCAGGATTCCTCACTTCCATTTTGCTGACTCAAAACTCCATCTTTCACTTGCTCGGACCCTTGACAATTACACGTTTTTTTCTGTTTCACATCTGTATGGTTTAATGTACAGACAATGGCAGGAACATCCAGCAAACAGTGATATTTGCATATGATTTTCACCCCACAATCAGATCTCCCTGAGGTACACATTGTGTTGTTCCATCTCTCTGCATTATCCGCCATGTGCAACCTGGTCCCTGATCAAAGACAATCCCGCAAATGGGTTTGTCTACTTGAGGCAGAATTGATCCACACCGTCTTCCCTAACAAGTCTCTGACATTTACCACTGGGACTTCATCTGTTATATCCAGGGACTCAGACTGGGCAGGACCTGCTCAGTTGTTGGAACCTCGGATATTAACTAACCAGGTGACCTTTGCTAAATGCTGCTCCCAGTTTTTGAAAGATCCCCCACCCAAGGCTTTCCACTGGGTTTTTATAGTCCATTGTACCTCTCCACTTTGCCTGCAGCTGGTGCAAGGTAGAGGATATGGTACACCCACTCAGTGCCATGTTCCCTAGCCCAGGTGTTAATAAGACTGTTCTTGAAATGAGTCCCATTGTCTGACTCAATCCTCTCAGGGGTACCATGCCTCCACAGGACCTGCTTTTCAAGGCCCAGGATGGTGTTACGGGCAGTAGCGTGAGACACAGGGTAGGTTTCCAACCATCCCGTGGTGGCTTCTACCATTGTGAGCACTTGCTTTGGTGTGCCTGGGGCAGTGTGATGTGGTCAATCTGCCAGGCCTCCCCATACTTATACTTGGACCACCGCCCACCATACCACAGGGGCTTCACTCGCTTGCCCTGTTTGATGGCAGCACACGTCACACAGTCGTGGATAACCTGAGACATAACTGTCCATGGTTAAATCCACCCCTTGGTCTCGTGCCCACTTACAGGTGACATCTCTACCCTGATGGCCTGAGGCATCATGGGCCCATCAAGCTAGGAATAACTCTCCCTTGTGTTCCCAATCTAGGTCTGTCTTGGACACCCCGATCTTTGCAGCCTGGTCTACCTGCTCATTGTTTTTGTGCTCCTCATTAGCTCTACTCTTGGGGACGTGGGCTGTCGGAACCCAGAGCATCTCTCTGGATGCCCTGGATGTCTCAAAGCCCTGGCAGGGGCTCGGAGACCCTGGCAGGAAGCCAAAGACACCTGAATGTGAGGAAATGAGAGAATTTCAGGCCTGAATGGTGAGGGGATGATATTCACTTGATAAAACTTGAATTATAATGCACTGTACAGGGGGGGATTATATGTTGTACAGGGGGTTTGGAATTCTGTACATGGGTCGGGAGTCCCAAGATGGAGGAATTTGGGCATGCCCTGTCCTTCTTCTTTCTTCTCCTTGGCATCTATGTTCAGGATGATGTTGGCATGTGTGGATTGCTTAATAGGGAAAGTGCACTTGCCAACAAGGGCGAAAAGTATTGGAAATTAAAGGTAAATATCTTATACGAAGTTTTTACTATAAAAGAGACAACCGCCCTGTGGGCGGGAGAGAGTGCCCTTGGCTGTCTTGCTGATCAGACCTCAGCTGGACAGACAGAAAAACTTTGTAGATAAGGAACAATAAACTCAACTGAAGACCAAAAGCAAGAGTCCAGACTCCTTCTTCGAGAGCACGGCCTGCCCAGAACCACCTTTTCCCGTGCTGGGGCAGAGACAACTGACAGGTGACCCCAGCAATGGGCATCTACCTGATGAACTTTCACAGGTAGCCTCCCTACCCTGGTAGCAATGTCTTTCCACTCTTCAGCAGCCCAAACTGGTTTTCCTCTATGCTGCCAGTTAGCCTCCTTCCACCTCTCCAGCCATCCTCATGGAGCATTGGCTACCATCCATCAATCACTGTAGAGATAGAGCTTTGGCCACTTCTCTGTTTCTGCAATGTGCAGGGCCAGTTGAACAGCTTTAAGTTCAGCAAGTTGGCTTGATCGACCTTCTCCTTTAGTGGCCTCTGCGACCTGTGGTGTGGGGCTCCATACAGCTGCTTTCCACTTCTGATTCATTCCTACGACGCGACAGGAACCGTCAGTGAAAAGAGCATAGTGTGTTTCCTCTGCTGGCAGTTGGTTGTATGGTGCAGCTTCTTAAGGCCGTGTCACTGGTTCTTTTTCTTCATCTGTGACACCAAAATTTTCACCTTTGGGCCAATTTGTACTTACTTCCAGCATGATTCAGTTTACCAGTTTGGGCGCACTGTGTGATAAGAACAATCCACTTGCTCCATGTAGCACCGGTGGCATGGTGGGTGGATATAACCTTGCCTTTGAACATCCACCCCAGCACCGGTAGTCGGGGTGCCAGGAGGAGTTGTGCTTCGGTACCAATCACCTCTGAGGTGGCCTGGACTCTTTCATAGGCAGCCAAGATTTCTTTCTCTATTGGGGTGTAGTTTGCTTCAAACCTTGCTTCAACTCCAAAATCCTAGTGGTCAAGCCCGAGTCTCCCCAAGCACCTTCTGCCAAAGGCTCCAGAACAAGCCACGGTTCCCAGCTGCAGAATAGAATATGTTCTTCTCATCCCGTCCTGTCCTGGGCCAAGACTGGGCCAAGACTGGGCCAAGGGCTACCACATGAGCGTTCTCCTGCTTAATCTGGGCAAAAGCTTGTTGCTGCTCAGGGCCCCAGTGGAAGTCATTCTTCTTGCAGGTTACCAGGTAAAGAGGGCTCACGATCTGACTGTACTCAGGAATGTGCATTCTCCAAAAGCCCATGGCACCTAGGAAAACTTGTGTTTCCCTCTTCTTGGTTGGTGGAGACATAGCTGTGATCTTGTTGACGACATCCACAGGAATCTGACACCATCCACCTTGCCATTTTACGCCTAGGAACTGAATCTCACAAGCTGGTCCCTTAAATTTGATCTTTTGGTGGTAAAACCAGCTTCCAGAAGCATTTGGATGATTTTCTCTCCTTTCTCAAACACTTCTGCGGCTGTGTTCCCTCACACAATGATGCCATCAGTATACTGTAGGTGTTCTGGAGCCTCACTCTTTTTTAGTGCAGTCTGGATCAGTCCATGGCAGATGGTAGGACTGTGCTTCCACCCCTGGGGCAGTCGCTTCCAGGTGTACTGCACTCCCCTCCATGTGAAGGCAAACTGAGGCCTGCATTCTGCTGCCAGAGGAATGGAGAAAAATGCATTGGCAATATCGATAGTGGCATACCACTTCGCTGCCTTGGGCTCAAGCTCGTACTGCAGCTCTAACATGTCTGGCACGGCAGTGTTCAGTGGTGGAGTCACTTCATTCAATGCACAGTAGTCCACCGTCAGTCTCCATCCTCCTTCAGATTTACGCACAGGACAGATGGGGCTGTTGAAGGGCGAGTGGGTTTTGCTGACCACCCCTTGGCTCTCCAGCTCTCGAAACATTTTATGGATGGGAACCACAGCACCTCGAGTGGTTCTGTACTGTCGGTGATACACTGTTGAAATGGCGCTTGGTACCTGTTGCTCTTTTCCCTTCAGAAGTCCTATTGCAGATGGATTCTCAGACAGTCAAGGCAGGGGGTTCAATTGCTGGATGCCCTGTGTCACTACAGCCACTATCCTGAATGCCCCCGAGTCCATTTGGGTCTTTGAAATACCCACTTTGCAGGTAATCTATGCCCAACATACATGGGGCCTCTGGGCCAGTCACAATAGGCCAGTCACAACAGTCACATTCTTCCACTCATTTCCAGGTAGGCTCACATCAGCTTCCACCAAAGTAAAATCCTGTGATTCCCCTGTCACGCCAGAAATGGAGACAGATTCTTTCCCCACATGTCTTGATGGGATTAACGTGCACTGCGCACTAGTGTCAACCAAAGCTTTATATTCTTGTGGTTCAGATGTGCCAGGCCAATGGAATCCATACAGTCCAAAAATCACGTTTTTCTCTAGCCCCTACCTGGCTAGAGGAGGGCCCCTTTAAGCCTGGTTATCCTTCTTTCCTTGGGCATGTATCTTGGAGGTTCCTTCTAGGGGATTGGACATGTCATCATCATCATACCTGGCAGTTCAGCTATGGGCAACTGGAGCTGCTTTCCTTTTGGTGGAACTTCCTCTTGGAGTCTTGCCTTCCTTCAATTCACACACCTGTTGGGCCAGAGCAGCAGTAGATTTTGCATCCCATCTCCTCATGTTTTCTCCACAATCACGCAGGAAGAACCACAGCTCAGCTCATGGGGTGTACCTTCTCTCCCTCATCTAGGGAACATCTGTATACCAGAACCTCTGATCTGTACTGCCCAGATTTGGAGAAGGTCTTCCTTAATCTCCTCCCTGAGTTTCTTACTATTCTTCTCTATCTTGCCCTCTAATTTCTGCAGATGTGTTTCCACTGCTGCAATTCTGGCATGTGTTGGACCCTGTACAGCATCTGCATATGCTCAGAGCTTCTTTGCCATATCAAGCACAGTCTCATCCCTGTCATCCCACTTCATTACTGCTAAAGCAGAAACATATTTGTGTGGCCCAAGTCGTACAAGTTTTCGCCACATCACAGATGTACATGGTACCTACCAGGTCTGGATTCCTAGGTGTTATGTCATCTGAGAAGACAATCTCTGCCACTGCCTTTCTCTCAGGTGTTGGATGCCTTGTTCTATGGTCTTCCACTGGGTTTGCTACTTACAGAGATCAGCTGCACACAGGTATCTTTGTGCTACACTGTCCAAGAAATGTGCCCAGAGGCTGTGAGGGTTAGCCGCCCTCATCATTCCTTGGTTAATGACAGGATCCTGTGACAGGGATCCCAAATGCCTCGCTTCAGTGCCATCCAGAATTGTAGCCTCGCCTGCAGCATCTCAAAGACGGACTAACCAGCTAATTATGGATTCATCAGATCGTTGGGTGTAATCCTTCCTTAGGCCACAAAGGTCCTTCAGGGAAAAGGACTCAATATTGGCTTCTGATCTTGCGCCTGATTTTATGTCAGGAAGTGTTGAGGGTCCTTCTCCTGCATCATCATCATCACCATCCTCATCATCATCATCCACTGGTCGATCAGCCTTGTCTGTGCACTTTCCAGTTCTAGTGCTAGTAGCAGCAGCCATTGGTTGAGGCTTATTGTGTGGTTTAACTGCTGGCTTCGAGCCTGGGGTGTTGGCTGCAGCCTGAGTGACTGGGATAGCTGCTGATTCATCTCCCTGCTCCCCTTCCTCTGTCTGCTGCCCTAGAGCATCTAGCAGTGTGCGATCAGCATATGCCGGGGCCCAGCTCACTGCAATGATCCTACTGGTACAGGAAGGATTCCTTGGAGAGAAGTGGAAAGAACCTGTTTATTTAACAGGCAAAACACCCCCAGCACACAAATTGAACAATATCGGATGACAGCATTCTTTCACCGATCTGAAAAGGATGACAAATTCAGAGTCTCTCCTGGGAGTGGTCGCTCTGTTATCCTCCCCCCTCCATTTTCTCCACAGAATGAAAGAACACCACAGATTTCCACCCTGTCACCATCTCTCACATAATCAACTTTCAGTCCATCATCACCCTTCAAATAATCAACCCTCAAATCCATCAGGGAGAGAGGAGTCCCCCCTTGCACCATAGGCTTCCCCCAGAAACACAACTGAAACCTCTTGTGTTTCCGTGTCACTCGTGGCACTGTTCAGAGAACATCTGCCCTCGTGATTTCTCCCCCGCCATGTCCAGTGCTCTCACCACTGCACGTGGGCCAGGACTGCTTTTAGGGTTCCCCATTTAAGGATGCCCCACCCAGTTCCAAAAAAGCAGCAGTCTCTCAACTTCAGGACACCAATCCCCCCCAAATTTCACCCCCCGGGCCCAGGAGCCTCGTGAACAGAGATCTTCCTCTCCACGGAGACAGAGGGCATCCCACACCCTCCTCGGCCATCTCTGTTCATGCCACTGCTTCACTCTTGACTCCAAGGTACTGCCTCCCCCTAAATACAGTCTCTGGGTCACAGGAAAAAACATGGGTCTGTCCATGGTCATACAAGAAAGAGTCCAGCTCAAGGCCACTCCATTATCTCTTCCCACTTAGGATTCTTCTCACCTCTTCCAAATTTCCTCACACTTGCCCATTTCATCAGTCCATCATCTCTCTCTCCTCATTCTGATTCAGGAGGATCAGTATTTGTAAGGTTTCCATTATTCTACCAAGGGGTTAAAATCTTCGCTTCTGTCTGCCCAGAACTCCCACAGCTCCCGGGCACCTTGTCTCGCCACATCCCCCACTTCTGGCCGGCTGTGCTGCCAGCACAGTCTCTATCACTCTCTCCTGAGGGGGCTGCCCAACATCCCAGATCTCCTCCACCCCTGCACCTTGCAGGGCTCCTCCACCCTCCCTCCCCACAGGCCACATGGCCTCCCCCTCCCCCACCCAGACGCAGCTGGGCAGGCGAGAGGTCAGACTCCACTCACCGCCAGATCCAAATAAGGAAGTTCTCTGGGAATCTTCTGCTTTGAACCCCTGTGTGTTCTCAGAGGCGTATCCAAATCCTCAGTGGCCACCACAGGTACAAATTTCAAATCTGGCCACTGATTGGTTTGACCACAACTTTTCCAGAAACACACTTCCTGGCCAAACCATGACGCCACTGCAGAGCAGCAGGGAGTGGGGCCATGCCTCTGAGTGCCATCCTGCTCTAGTGTGGATCACAGTCACTCTGAAGGACATTTCCTGCTGTGCTGAATCTCAGCTGCTGCCCTGGACAGTGGGACTTGTCCTTTGGCTTTTTGGCCAGCAGTCATCCAAATTGATTCCTGCTGGCCTGTTGCTGCTCTCCCTGTTTCTTTACAGTGGAACATGGTGACCAAGATGGAGGATTGAATCCCTATCTGTGTCCCTTGAAAATCAGTTCTTTCCCTTTCTTCACAGTCAATGACTCTTGGCTGACAGGGACAAGCTGTAGTCTCTGACTGCTTTGTTCTCTTTGACTTGAGGTGCAAGTGTCGACATCTCACCTGGCAGCCTGCAAAGACTTCCAGCAAACAATGGGCAATGAAGGGCCCCAAGGTTGGTGTGAGGCACAGGAACTGTCCCCACCAGAAGTGCGACAGGTTCAGCACATCATGGGCTCTGGCATTAAACCTGCTGCTGCAGCAGCATTACCTGGAGGAAGATATACTGTTGAATCTTGGAAGTCAAGTTCCAACGGTTCGTTCATCACCAGTTCTGACAGCAGCATGGCTGCTCCAAAACCAGAGATTGAGAAGGGGTACCTGGAGATTGTGGGTTTGTCTGGTTTATTTCTTGCCTGAGGGACAGTGCACTCTGTGCAGGTGTCAGCAGAGCTGTACCAAATGCTCCTCCTGACTTTGGTGTCCCACTGGGGACATTCAGGACTCCCCAGAGGAAGTGCTGTGCTCCGAGGCATTAAGAGAGCGCTCTGGGTGTTCCTGCTGCCTCTGAGGGCAGCTTGGACTGGCTTGGCTTTGCCTGAGCTTCCCTCTCTGCTGAAGGCTGAAGCAGCGATTGTTCTTGAACCAGATGAAGTCTGTGAGCTAGCAAATCATCTGGACAAGTCCTGTGTGCCAGTGGCCAAACAGAACAGAATCTTTAGCTTCCTAGATTCTCCGTAGACTCCTGACTTCCAACTAGACATCAGAGCAAATAAACCTCACACAAATTCACTGGTTTTGAAGTTTTGTTTTTTTTGGTTGAGGATTTTTTTTTTTTGGTGGGGGGTGGGGGAAGGTTTGTTGTTGTTTTATTTTGCTTATTTTTAGTGATTTTTTTAGTTTGGTTTGGTTTGGTGTTTTTTGCTATTGTGGTCATTATTATTGTTACCCAGCTGACCACAAAGGACTCAGAGCCCCAGACAGTGGGGCTGCCTTCTGTATCTCCTGGAAGCTGGCATCTCTGCTTTAAAGTGAGCATCTTGCATTTTGTTTCCCTCAGGGAGAATGATGAATGTGGAAAGTCCCGTAATGAAATACACAGAACTGGAACACATTGGCAGCGGGTGAGTCCAACTGCAGTTACTTCTGCACAGCCATGGGCCAGGAGTTTTTCTGGTGGAATGTCTATCCAGCATGAAGTCAGGCCAGATGGAAATATGTTCACACCCTGGGGATAGATTGTCCCATCTCTCAGTGCTGCTCAGAATTTGGGAGTGTGCTCAGAAGGCTTTGTCAGAGAGATCTCCATGCTGCCGAGGTCTTGCCTGCATCAAGGAACAGAACCTGGAAGATCTCCTTGTCTCTCAAGTGTGGGACAGCTCTGTATTAATTTCTTTAGCATTTTTGTATGTCTCAAAATCATACCGACACACTAATTAAGAAAGAATAATCTTGCTGGCCTGAAAGAGCAACCTACTCGCTATGAAAGCTGTCAGGTAACAGTTCTCAGGAACATTTCTTCCAGATGGTTTGCGGAAGGAAATACTCTGTGGTCAGGAGAGGAACCACACAGTTTAGAAACTGAAACCCAAGATGAAAGAACAACCTCCCTTTAGGAGCTGAGGCAGTGAACCCCAGTGCTTCAGGAACAGGCCCAGTGCCCATGCACTTGAGAGGAAAATGCATCATCTGCCTTCTGGCAGAGCCCTCCTGCATCCTGCAGGTTTTGGGCATTTACAGGAGACATCTGCTGTGTGGGCTGGCTTTCACTCCAAGAGCTAAACAGCTTCTCCTTTTTCTGCCTCTGTTTTGTTTCTAGGTCTTTTGGAGATGTGGTTAGAGCACTCAACAATACCACAGGAGGAGAGGTAAAAGTCAACAGTCCTGTGTTTTTTTGTCTGTAATTTCATTGTTTTTATGAAAACATGCATTCTCATCTCCATAATTTTGTGTTTCTAATTATTCATATACCAAAGTACTTCTTTTTTAACTCTTAATTTATTGCAGTTGGTAATTTTTATGTAGTGTATTTTCAAATGTCACAAAACAACACCCTTTGGGTAATTTTCTGCATTCTTAAAAAAAACCCACAAGCCATTTTAGCTTCTGTCTCTCAAAGGTTGTTTCACACCTGTCTGTTTTAAATCAGGGCTACAATTCTTTAATAGGATTGAGACAGGTATATGAAATGCACATCAGTGATTCCTCTTGTGGAATGTCATGGACCTGTCATAAACCTCTTTTCTTTTTTTTTCCCCCCTGTCATCAGCACAATGTTTATTGCAAACTTAAACAAGATGAGCAAAGTAAAAACAATGTCATGGGCCTTTGGGAGCATCCTTGTTGATCTTTCTGCTTTTTCTGTTGAGCAAGGCTCTGATCCAGGCAAAGAGATTGCACTTAGTGACACAGAACCATTTGGCTGGAACTCTGCTGATTTCTAGTTACAGCTGGAGGCCTGGATCTCCACAGGATGCTTTGGCTCTCCCAGGCTTTGTTGGCTTTTGGCTGCAAATACCATTGCCCTTGCTTTCTCATCCAGAAGTACCATGGCTGTGCAAAAACTGCCAGTGGGCCATATTCCAAAGGCAACTTGGGCTGGAGTTTGTGAAGGAAGGAGACGCTTACCCACTTCCACACCACATAAAAAAATAATAAACGAGAACTTCCCATCCTTAACAAACAATTGACAATTCAGAAGTGGATACAGAGCTTTTTTACAGAATGAAAAATGGGGAATTTTCCAGTGGTGTTGTGATTTCTGGAGTTTTTATTCTGACACACAGCTAGCACTGGAGAAAGTCATGTCCCTGGAAGTGTCATTGTCTTCTGCCTGCAACCATCAGAGGCATCAGGCTGGAGACAGGCTCAGCTGACGTTAGCAACAGGAGCTGCCCCAAGGAGAAAAAATGGAATGAACTTGTACCTCCCAAACCCATCTCCCCACAGGCTCCAGCAGGATTCCTTTGGTTCTTATAAATACACAGAAATAGGGCTGAGAAGACCATCTGAATCTATGTGTTCATGCCCAAGACCTCGCTGATGCTGTTTGGGTTTTGTAATTTTTCTTTTCTATGTTTTCTGTATTCTTTGCACATATATTTGTAGCTCTATAGCCTATTCTATTAGTGAGTAGTTTTCCCAGTACTTCTCCATGGCCTTTCCCTAAGCAGAAAGACAAACTTCCAGAGCTCCAAGCACCAGGGAGTAGAAGGCCCCAGTGCTATCTTGGTTCTTCCTGGGACAGACCCCTCCAGGCAGCTGGTGGAGTCACCATCCCTGCAAGTGTTTAAGACAAGACTGGATGTGGCACTAGGTGCCGTGGTTTAGTTGAGCTGTTAGGGCATGGGTTGGACTCCATGATCTTGCAAGTGTCTTCCAGCCCAGTGATTCTGTGATTCTGTGACTGAGGGAGCTTTCCCTGGAGACCAGGAAAGGGCTCCGGGGGCCTTGGCCAAGGACGGGGATCAGGGCTCAGGGAAAAGCAGCAAAGGGCTCAAGGCGCAGGCGAGAGGGCAGAGCTGCCACAGCGTGGCCCAGCAAGAGCCTCATCTGCTCCTCCTCAGGCCGCGCCATCCGCGCTGCCGTTTGCGGCGCCGGCGGCTCCTCTCGCTGCGGGGCTCCTGCGCGTCCCGGGGGCCGGGCCCGTCCTCTTCGGGAAGCGCCGGAGCCTCGGAGGCGAGCGGCTGCTGCTGCGGCCGGGCGGGGAGAGCTGCGGCCGCGGCCCCGGGCACGGCGAGCTGCCGCTATGGCCGGCTCCTGCTGCGGCTCCTGCCCGGCGGGCACAGACACGGCCGAGGGCTGCCCGGGAGCTCCCTGCCAGTCTGCAGCGGGCCCGGCCAGGCTGCTGCTCTCCGCGGCCTCTGCCCGCCGCTGCCGGCCCCACCGCGCTCCCGCTGCCTCTGCCACAGCCGGGCCCACACGGGAGGCGGCACATTCCGGCCGGCTCGCAAAAGCCCTGCCCGCAAACCCCCCGCCACAGCCTCGGCTCAGGCACAGGCTGCCGGCGTCCTCGCAGCTGCGAGCTGGGCCTGGCCGCTGCCGGCCTCGGGCAGAGCTCCCGCCTGTGTCTCCATGGCCGCGGCTGCTTGGTGTTATGAATAGAAAGTTGTAATTTTTTTTAAGTTTCAGAGTTAAAAAAAAAAACCAAGTCAAACCAGGTCAGACTTCTTTGGGTGTGCTGGCAAAGAAAAAGTCTTTAATCACCCGTTAATGGCCAGTAATTAACTATTGTTTCCCTGATGCTGGCCGCTTGCCAAGAAGACACCAAGAGAAACCCTCCAGGGTAAAGAGAATGGCCAGTGACACCAAAGCCAACATGCAAATGAGAAACGCATTGCACCCTGGCTTTTTTACAGTTTTACAGTTTTTACAAGAAGAACCCCTAAAATCACAAGCCAAAAAGTGACTTAAGTAACGTCTAAGGATGGGAGCATAGTCCCGTACCTGCTTGAACCTTTTTGCTTCTCACCCTAACCTGAAAAGATACTGATTAAGAAGACATCCTGGAGTGTTAAACAAACAAGTAAGGACTCCACAACTCTCCCGTGAGGACAGAGTCCCCAGCTCTGTCTGCAGACCAGTGGACAAAGCTGCATCATCATCCTCCTTCTCCGTGCCACGCCTGGGAGCAACGGCGGTGTGGGCGCAACCCGTCGATTTCTCCCCACCTGAGCTGATTCTTCTTAATAAAGGCATTAAAAAAGGAGAAAGATCTCCTGCCCATTTATTTCACTTGGCACAGCGGGCTGAGCACAGCCAGCACCAGGAGCAGCTCTTCACGGGCCCGGGCTCCGGGCACTCCAAGCTGCAGGCAGCACAGAAAAGGGCTCTTTGTTTCACCTCTTCTTTCAGTGCTGCTAAGAATGTAGCCTGCAGCAAGCTGAGAACACCAGAGCACGGAGCCCTTTGCAGGCAGGGCTGTGTCTGCTGGAGGGGCAGAGGGAGCCCAGCAGGGATCAGACACAAACCAGCAAGGCACTGAGGAGCCCCTGTGGTGGCAGTGAGCAGCTCTGGGCTCCAGGCACTGCTGCTGGCATTTTCTATTGAGCCATCTCCAAGTTCTTCTCTTGTGCTCTGTATTTCTAAGTGTCTTCCCTCTTGGTTTTGGTTGTCTGCTGCACCCTCGTTTCTCCAAATTTTCCTACCCTGTCAGCAGCAACCCCCATCCAGAAATGGCTAAAAAAAATGAGCAAAACAGCTGGGAACAGCAACGTGTGGAACCCTATGGCTCAGAAATTCTTATATCAGGACTCTCTCTGTGCCTTATGCTTGTCAGCACCTCCTTCTCAGTGCAAAAACTAGTAATGAGTGGAGGTTTTTTCCTTAATAGCTCCTGAGAAGCAAATGATGTGCTGGCATTCTCATGAGTGGATCCATTAAGTTCATTGCTGGGAAACAGAAAGTAAGGCCAGAGTAGCACATCAGCTGGGAGCTGGTCACTCCCTGCAAAGGGCTCGTGTATGATGTGGGAACACCGCGTTCCAGGATGGGCAAGAAGGGTCAATGTGCTCAATGTGCAGCTGCTGAGGTTTGGGTTCACCTGGAGCACAGTCAGGGGTGGTGAGCACTGGAAGATCCAGCTGCAGTCCCCATCCATGTCCCTTTCACTGATGGCTTGAGGGTGTCTCAGCCTGGATCCAGAGCACCCTGGGGGGGCTCCTGGGGCTGGCTTTGCACTCAGGGTGAGGATGGCCAGGAGCCGCTGAGGCCGGCAGTGGGGACCAAGGCTGGGGCTCGTGGCCTGGCAGGTGTGGCTCTGGGGGCTGGGACATGCCAGGGCTTGGGTCACAGTGGGAGCTGTGAGCAGGGGCACGGCCAGCTTGGCAGCCGAGTGACATGGTTCTGCTGGCTGTGACATCAGAGAGGAGAGGTCACGCTGACCTCTGTGTCAGGAGCAGCTCTGGGCAGTTGGATTCTGGCAGCCAGTGAGTGCACATGCAGGGGAAATGCTGGGCTGGATGGGGGCTGGGAAAGATGCCCTGGGGATTTAAAGCCAGAGTGAGAGCTGGGACCCTCAGGGCAGGGCACTGTCCCCAGGGCTGAGGGAGGTGGATCTTGGGGCTCTCAATGTGGCAGGTGCCCAGAGAGGCTCTGGGGACATTGCAGGTGTCACCAGCCCCCTGGTCCCTCCCAGCCAGACATGCTGAGCCCCCTTTCTCCCACCAGGCCATGTCTCCAACACTAGCCTTCATCCTGGCCCTGTTATTCACCCCTTGTGGGTTGAAAGCGGACATGAAAATCAATAAGGACACGGTCAGGCGGATGCGGGAGCGCGAGGAATTTCTGCATCGGGAGATGACTCGGCTCCTGCAGGAGGTGGATGACAACAATTCCATCATGGAAAGCCTGCTCCTTTCTGTACGACAGCTGCTGTGGCTGCCTTGGCTGACCATAGCTGGGCAGAAAAGGAATCCAGAAATTGAAAAGAATGAAGCTCAAAGGATGCAAGAGTGTGAGGAGTATCTGCTGCAGGAAATGACTCGGCTCCTGCAGGAGATTGATGGAAACAATTCCATCATGGAAAGCTTTTTCCTTTGTCTATGGCAACTGCTGTGGCTGCCTCTGCTCCCTCTGGCCTTTTGGCTGGTCACGAGATGGAAGTGTGGCTCTGCCAGACACAGCACACAGGAGGAATCCATCAGCAAGACGAATATTGTGAGGTTGATGTTCAGCAGCAAGGAGAAGGTGAGTGAGCATGACAAGGACAAGGGTGCAGACGGGTGACAGCATTTTGGCTGTGCCCAAGCCATCACCAATGGGCACATCTGGGATAAGGCTGGAGGGGGCTGTGAGCAACCTGATCTCATTGGAATGTCCCTGCTCATTGCTGTGGGATCACACTGGGCAGTCCTTAAAGGTCACTGCCAAGCCCAGCTGTTCTGTGATTCTGCAGCAGGGCCTGCCCAGCACGAAGGTGCTGCAGGAGCTGGTGGACGAGCTCCTCGGTGTGTGCCGAGTGCTCTCCCGGAGGAGCTTCATGCCGGAGCTGCACCCAGCTGCCAGGACGGACACCAGCCCTGCAGCCTGCAGCGTCCAGGAGAGCAGCAGCAGCTACCGCACGCTGGTCATCCTGCGGCCACCCCCCGGCCACTCCTTCAGCCCGAAGAGCAGCAAGTGGCCGCCAGCCAGGCGCATCCGTGTGGCGCTGGAGTGCCTGTGCTCCAGGGAGCAGCTGCTGGGGCACACGTGCTTCCTGCACGCCGCTGGTGGCCAGCTGCCCACTGATCAGGAGTGGTACCTGCTGGACACCCTCTGCACGGGCTCCTACTTGGACCTGCAGAAAGTCACCCGCTGGGTGCAGATGTTGGTGCTGGCGGCCTGGTCGCTTCTGCCGCAGTCGCGGCACTGCCAGCTCACGGCGCTGCCCTCCGGCAAGTCCTGCAGCTTCCGGCTGAGCGGCGCCGCTGGCCTGCACTGCAGCATCGAGATGGTTCTGGCCGTGCAGCTCGGCAGCTCAGGGGCCTGCCTGAGCCTTGAGTAGGCAGCAGCCGGCTCTGCCAGCAGCACCGTGTGGGCCAGAGAGCTGCCACCTCTCAGACTCACTGCCGCGATGGCACTGCTGCTGGGGTGACAGCATTGCAGGCAAAAAGGAGCTGGGGAAGGTGAAGGGAACCATTCCTCATGGGACATTTTTTGTTTTCTCTTAGGATTCTTTAGTTCCTTATTATGAAATCTGAAAAATGTAGCCAGATCATAATAATTCTAGAACCTCCCAAGGCAGAGCTGGGAAGGTTAACATCATTTCAAATACGTAGAAGTTTATGTTGAGAAAAATTAGATATCTATAGGAGTTTTCCTACACCACTTCTTTTTTTTTCCATTAAAAAAATAAAATATAGTTCTTTGACTCATATTTGGTCTCTCAACATGTCACTTGTGATGAGAATTCAGACAAGTCACAAACATTAGTAAATTGTCAATAGAAGCAACTGTGGTGGCAATTCAAAATTTCATTGGCTCTCCCCCAGCTCCATCTCAACTCTAGGAAGGTTTCTATAAAAAGGAAGAAGGAAATTTGACCCACTATGGAAAAGAAGGAAAGCCTCTTGTATCTAAGCCAAAGGTGACAGAGGCTAAGTGAAGAATGATCATCACATCTCGATTTAAAACTACTGGCAGCTGCCCTGCTCCCAGACTTGTTCTGCTGATCTTCAGCAGGGAAGTGGGGATGTTCCTACAAAAAGAAAACGAGACAAACTTCCTGGGAAAAACCAACCTGTGAAACTGCATCAACTCTGGGATCTTTTGGGCTCGGTCCTAGCTTGTACTGCGGGAAGTGCTCGCTGCACTGCTCTTGTTCCTCCCCCCAACTTAATGAATACTATTACACTAATTGCAAGCATAACTTAGCACCAGCAGAGAACCTCCTCTTTGTCTTCCTTCTGGGTTAGAACAAAACAAATTTGAAGAGGAATAGTCCCTGAAAATTTGTTCCTTAACAGCTCCAAGTTGATCCATACCAGTTCTGTCTAAGAGACAGCAAGAGAGGATAAACTCTTCCAGAAGCTCTTCCATGGTCATGGCTGAGGGAGCTTTTCCTGCAGCCCTGGAAAGGGCTCCAGGGGCTGTTGGCTGAGGACGGCAATGAGGGCTCAAGGAAAAGAACCAAAGGGCTCAAGGCAAAGGTGAGAGGGCAGAGCTGCCACAGCGTGGCACAGAAAGAGCCTTTTTTTTTTTCTTTTTTTTTCTTTTTTTTTCTTTTTTTTCTTTTCTGTAAGGGAATGAAACAAAAGAAATTGGTCTCAGCATGCCTTCTGGGACTTCAGAGATCCCCACACATCAAACCCTAAGTGAATCTTTACTCTTACTAATTAGACAAATCTTGCACGTATCCCTCACTTATGAACTGTCTGAAAACTGAGGCAAAGGCTTAGAGATGCCAGATGAGAGTAATGGCCTCATTGTAGTGACTGCATCTCTGTGCACTTTGCAAACTTGCAGAATTATTCCAGATAACTTAAAGAATGAAACATATTTTGTCTCTCCTATTTCCTCCCACGAAATCTCTGATGTTTCATTTTGTTCAGTGTGTTTTCTTTATGGTAAGGACAAGAGTGCGCCTAGTCAACAGCACATTACTATGGCATTTTTCCAACAGGCAAAAATATTCCTGGCTTCTGCTTACAGATTCTAAAGAAAAAAGAAAATCAGGAAAAAATTAGAGCTTTTCACAGTTGTCCGGAGGAAAAACAAATTTGTGAGAGTACAAACTCTGTCTTATCACTTGATCGTACATGGGTTTTGCCAGTCCACCTGCTTGGAGAAAGATTCACTTTGGGAGGTAGTTTTCAAAAGTATTCCTTGGAATTGAGGGGCACAATGCCACAATGCATCCCCCTGTGATGTCACAGCCCACTGCTCTCTGACACCAGCCTCCAACCCCTGTGACAGCACAAAAGGCATTGAAACTCCTTGGAACCCCAAGATAAGCAGGGAGAGAAGGTGAGGTCACAATCCAGCAATGCCTGATGTCACCATCCACAGCTTGGTGACATCAGAATCCTCTACCCTGTTGTCAGAGATGAGGTAATATTTTGCTGAACCCAAAAGGTTATTAGGTAAAAAAATGAAAGTTGTTGGTACTGTGTGTTGTTATTTCTGGTTTGGATTTGCTCCAGTTAATTTGTTGGGTGTTGCTGTGAGCTGGGAAAGCAGCCAGGTTAAAGAACTGACCAAAAAGGAAGGAGGATCAGAGGAGTGGGGACAGAAAAGTAGGTGGTGAGGAGAGAATAGAAATTCCCAAGTACCCAGGCAATGGGAAAGGGGACAGGGATTGCCCCTGGCCAGGAAAGGGGATAAAATGTAGTCCTTTTTTGGAGGGTGTGTGTGTTTGGCTCTTGAGGGAAAGAGGGCATTTGTAACAATCCACCTACAGCTCAGGTGAATTGTTACAAATAAACAGATTTCTTTTGCCTCCACTACTTTGTCTCTCCATTTAATGGTATCTAAAAGTTCATTTCTAACACTGTGATGACACAGCAGGCCTTCCCTCCGTGCAGGCCCATGTTGTCAGAGAACAAAGGAAATCCTGTTTCCTAGTTTCAATTTCTACATCTCCATGATGCTCTTCCTCAGCCACCTGCATCGCATCTCCCTGGCCCTGTCTCTAATGCCTGCTCCTGGCACCTTGCCATGGCTTCCTGGGAACAGTCCTGGTCTCTACTGACAGGGCCTCTGGTCTCTCTCCCTGGGAGAGGCCATCACATCCAGGCCTTCCAGGCCAGGCCCTGTACAAGGTTTTGTCCCTTTTGGTTTAAAGGTCAGAGTTTGTCCTCTCTGCAGCCCTGCTGGATCAAGGGTGATGGGCACAAGGACACTTTGCAGCTGTGTTTAGGGCTGTGGGGCTGTTCAGCCTTGCTTGCTCAGTAGAATGGGTCCTGTCCAGGGGGCTCCAAACCCAGGAAGGAATTCTCTCTGCCTTTTGTTTTGGCAGCAGTTCTTTCATCTGCACAATGACAAGGCCAGGCCTCCATGCTGGCAGCTGTCACCCCTGAGGTGACAAGGACAGCATGTAGGCCCCTGAAGAAAGGGAATTTGCAAATACACAAAGGGTGCCCCAGGGGTGCAGCTCAACTTTTCTCCTCCTGCCTGTGCTGAGTTGTCCTCCTCACCTGAATCCTGAAGCCTGAGAAGGGCACTGTGCCAGCAAGGTGCAGTCTGACACTTCACTGCTGACCAAACAAGGGCCCCTTCCCATTGTTCAAGCTGCCGAACTGTGGGAAGAAAGGAAAGTGTGTCTGAATCAGGGCAGCCAGGCTGCCCGCAGGGTCTTGTGGGCCTCCCTGTGTTGTTGTGGGACACCTCATGGGAACTGACCAAGTGAGGGACAGCTGGAAGCTCGGCTGGAGGAGAAGGTTGGGATTTTTCAAAGATTTGGTTGCCGCAGTTAAATGTCCCAATTCAAGGCTGCTGCTGATCTCAAACTGGGAGGGGCTGTTGACTCTCTTGAGGGACAAGATGTTGCGGTGTAGAGGCTATGTGTCCCCAGCCCAGCGACAGAGAAAACAGGGGTGTGACAGATCCCCCTGGCAGACCCCACAGAATTCCAGCTGCCAGCAGAGGTTCAGCGCAGATGAAAAAAGCAGCACGGGTCTTGGAATTGGGGTATCTTTATTTGATGGTAAACTCCCCAAGTCCAAGGTCCCAAGACCCTGACCCAAGGACAGGCAATAACTTATAAACAGGGATGGTCTTGGGGGAGAATACAATTGTTAACCAATCGAGAGGACTGAGGGTGGAACACAAGGTGGGGAAATACAATCTGTAAACCAATAGAGGATCTTAAGAGAGGGGAAAGGCTTAAGTAAGCCAATGGGGTTTCAAAGGATAGAGAACTGACAAGGAAGGTTCTGGAGAAAAAGGCAGGCTTAGGGAAGGATTGACATCTGAGGAGGGAAGGAGCAGGGAAGGTGTTGGGGAAAAAAGAGTAGGGACAAGAGGGATTGAGGATTTGGCAGGGAGTGGCCAGGCAACAAACAAGAAGACAGTTAACCAAGCTGAATAACAATGAGGGAGCGAGTCTAAATTTAGCAACATAAGATGCAAAATGGGGAACCTGTGCTACTCCAAAGGCGGGGAGAAAAACACAGAGGGATTAAAAAACCACAAATCAAGCAATAAAATATAGCAAATAAAGAAAATGAAAACACACCACAACAACAAGATGTGATGCGGAGAGATCCAGAGAGATTGGAGCCTTGGATTCCCTGTGGGAAAAGGTGCTGCCCCCATGGCCCTGGGCCTAAGGCTGTGCCCCACAGGACATGGGTGCCACCCGTGGTGGGGCACAAGGGGAAGGCTGAGGAAGCAGAGCCCAGAGACTCTGTGGGGGAAACAACAACAATTTCTTTCTTTGCTCTAAAATAAGGGTCTGAAGGAGCCTTGCTGGTGCTACTGGCAGAGTGGGGTACGAGGGCCAGAGGAACCCTGTCATGACTCTGGAGAGCCCAGGACCCACCACCACGTGGGCCATGCTGTGCCATCATCCCCTCTTGCCTCTGGCTGTTGTCATCCCTGAGAGTCATCAGCCCAAGCAGTTCTTTCTTCACTTGGAACTAATTTCTCCTGGTTTGAGGCTTGGCTGGTGTGAGGCAAGGATGCTGCGTGCAACCACCACGTGGCTCTGCCTCAGGGGGCAGAGATCTCTCTTCAAACCTGTGCACATGGAGGATGTCCACTGGCATACTTTGGTGCTTTACAGTCCACATGGAAAAAGATGGATGTTTGTTCATCAGGAATTTTTCTTTTTATTGGGTGGGTTGTTTCTCCTTGCTTGAGAAAGTGCCTCTTAAAAGAGACAGCTATATTCCATTTTATTTGGAATTGGACTTGTACCAGTCTAAATATATACAGGCAGCAGCTGGAATTTCAGAGTACCAAGATATTCTCCTTTTCCTGGGGAAACTAAGGCTACAGATACCCCAGGAGATGCATTTCATGCTTGATGAGGACTCTTGGCCAAGGTGCTGATTTCATCTGGAGTTCATTGCACATCAGTGCCCCAGAACACCCCCCATTAACTCACTGCCATGGTCACATTTCATTCCTTTTCCTCTTCTATCCCATGTACCCTGAAATGATGATAGAAAGGGAGGGGATGGTGTTGTGAATTCTTTAGACATGTGAGAGGTCATGGTCTTATTCCATGAATGTGCATTTACACACAACAAACACGAGAGTTTAAAAACTCACTTTGGTCAGTGTCAGAAAGTAGAGCCGTTAATTATTACTTACTAAAATTTGTCTACTCATGTGCAGTGGATGAGAAGAGAAGGCATCATGTTTGCATGAGTCTTCCCAGACACACACAGTTTGAAAATTATTCAAAAATATTCAAAACCTGGATCAGCTGTATCTTTCTAAGTCAATGCCCTCAAATTCACTGCTTCCACAGGTTTTTTTTAAACTGCACTTTTCGCTTGCAGGCCATCTAAGCCATCTCCTTTTTCACAGCTGTGCCTTTCTCCTTGAGACTGCACAGACTGCAAACAATGCACAGCCTAGAGAGAAGTTCTGTTCCTTTGATTCTGTCCTCATCAGAAAGGCACTTGGAAACAAGAAACCTGGAAGGAAAATATCAACATAGCCATGCATGTTTATCTCCACGCCCTTGTTTCCTTCTTTCAGCTACCTTCTGGGTGAGGAATTCTGGCTGGTTATGGAGTACATGGATGGAGGCAGCCTGAGCGATGTCATCAGCAAGAGCTACCTGTCTGAAGAGGAGATGGCAGCCATCAGTCGGGAGGTCAGCAATCCCATCTGTGCTGCCGAGGGCTTGGGCAGGATTGTCTGGGAAACAGGGGCTCAGAACAGGAGAGGTTTCATGTGCCAAGCTTTGTTTGTGTGTTGCTGCTATGCTGTGGGCAAGTAGAAACATCTCAGTTGAAATGCCTGCCAGTGCCCCTGCACTCACTGAACTCAGTTCTTGTACTCTTATCTCCTGCTGTTGTGTTCTCACTCTGCCTCTTGTGTTTGCTCTTCTCCATCTTGCCTCTCTAAATTTTGCCTGTCTTCACTGCATTCCTTGCCTGTAAAAGCAAAGGTGCTGGTGGCAGTGTTTGAAAGGAACAGCAAAGGAAAAGAGAGAGACTCGTTTCTCTCAGTCCTCAGCTAAAAAGGATAGGAGTGCAGCCAAAGCACTGTTTGCTTCTGAGCACATCCCCTGCAGCAGCAGTCATCCTGGCTGGTGTGCAGGGGACAGTCTACAACAGCAGGTGCTGTTGCTCTTTCAAAGGCTGGCATGCCTTTCCTTAGAAAGGTCCTGCTCTGCAAGTGTTGCAGCAGCAAGCCCTTCCTCTCAGTGGCACTATGTTCTCCATTACTCCCCATTCCCCTGGAGAGGGAGTCTTTTTGAATCTTTGTGTCCTTTCTTATGTGATGAAATCACATCACTTAGTTTTGCCCTCCTGTTTCTGTTTCCTCTCTCAGTGCCTGCAAGGACTGGATTTTCTTCACTCCAACCACGTGATCCACCGAGATGTGAAGAGCAGCAACATCCTTCTCAGAACCGACGGCTCTGTCAAGCTGGGTCAGTGTATTCTTGGTCAGGTGCAACATTCCAGGGATGTGGGTGTGAGGCTGCTTGGAGTGACTGCCAGCTCCCCAGAAATGGTGCTGGTGACAGTGCAGGGACATCTGCTGTGAGCTGGTGACACGGCTGCAATGTGTACAGAGGTATGACAAGGAACAAGCAGCCAAGAGTGGTGTTGCTCTGTGTTTGTCTCTTCCACAGGGAGGGAGCTACAGGTCTAAAGCTTCCAATGAACAAAAGCCACTGCTGGAGGCTGTGTAAAAAAATGTGAGGATTTTTTAAGTCGCCAATGCCATATTTCCTTGGCTAAAGACCTGAGAAAACAGAGCAGGGACAGTTGTCCAGGACATTGAACAGCACATTCTCAAACTTCTACTGGGGAATTCTTTTGCTTGGTTTCCTAATTGCACAGAATAAAATAAAAACAGTTGTTTTGCTTTCTCCTCAGCCGATTTTGGCCTCTCTACTCAACTTACACCTGAGAAGAATACACGGAGCGTGTTAGCAGGGACTGCTTGGTGGATGGCACCTGAAGTGGTGACAGGTCAACCATATGGCCCCAAAGTGGACATATGGTCTTTTGGAATTGTGGGAGTTGAAATGGTGGAAGAAGAACCTCCTTACTGGAACCAGAGTCCTGCCTCGGCATGGAGCAAATCCTCACTGATCCCGCTGTCTTTCTCACCTGTCCCATATTCTGTGTGCCATTGGACAAAATCCCATTGTCATCTGCTGGGACTACTTGCACCAAGGTCCCCTCCTAAAAATGTCCCTGCAACACATCAGCGTCTGCTGTAGTTTTGGTTGCATCAGTGGGGGAACTCAAGCCTTACCACATGCAAACAAACTCCATTCTCAGGTGTCTTGGTTTGAAAAGACAGGAGTCTGTGAAGGAAGGCAAAAGCCTCCTGTGAAATGGAAAAGGTAAACCCCCTCCTTCCAAATTATCACAATTTCAGAATTAAAAGGGCTCTCAGGCAAAGATATGGGAATGGGAATAACAGTTTTTTACTAGGAAGAAAAAAAACTAAATAACAATGTAATTTAGCACAAGCAAAAAACCCACTGGCAGAGTGAGAAAAACCTGACACCCTGAGAAGTCAGGGTGTTGATAGTAGTCCAGCCAGATGGTGGCTGCTCCTCCTGGAGCGGCGATCTGCAAAAGGGTGTAAATCCCTTCTGAAAATGCAGTGAAGGAGCAGCTGGGCCTTGGTTCCTGATTCCTCTGGGAAACCCAGCGAAGAAGGCTGTCTGTGGTCTCAGAAATGCTTGTTTTATGGTGGCAGGGATGCTTGGCTCCTCCCTCTGGGTGGAGCATCTCCCAATGGGATGATGTAACTAATCTTACCAGCAACAGTGAGTATTTCAATAGCCCATTAGCAGGAGATTATCTTCCTGGCAGTGTCATTGTTCTTGAAAGAGATAAGAAAAACTGCCTAACCCCCAACAGATGGCAAAAATAGAATACATGCTTATTTTACAAGCCAGGACATCAGGCAATACTTGCCTTTGAGTTATAAGTGGTTCCAGTTCTTTTGTCTGTGTAGATGGCTCCAATAATAGGAAACAAGGATGTTAGAACTACTCTTATTCTTCCAGAAATGAAGGAAGGAAACCCAAACCAAACAGAGTTTCTAAAACTGTGGTTTTCAGAGAGGGACTGCATCCCCTGTGCAGTTTCTTCTCGCTGGGAAGCTTGCCTGCAACCTGGGCAGGAGGGTGTAGAGGCCACAGAGTCTCTTCTGCTTCTTGTGAAGTGCTTCTGAAACATTCAGTGATGATGTTTCTTTCAGAGCTGAAGCCACGTTCTCCATGTCACCAAGCCAACACCTGGTGATGTGGAGAGCCTGCCAAAACCTCCCAGTGTTTCCTGGCACTTTCTGGGACGGGCCTACCATTAATGCATTGACTTGAGTATCCAAATGAGCAGAGAGTGACCGTAGGGATGCACCTCTCCTTCTTCTGACCATGAAAAGCTTTGCGTTTGCTGCATAAGGGAAGATGAAATTTTCCGACTGCTGAGACACAGAGCTGCAGGTGTTTCCTGTGTGCCCAAGCAGGCATTTTCATCCCAACACATTTCTGCAGGCATCTTAATGTGTCTGTGTGGAATATGAGATTGTAATTGTTAGTTTCCTTACCTGGGGATTAACTGATGAATTTCCTTTCTTTCCTTCCAATTACCATTGTTTTCAAGAACAGGAGAAAAAGCTTGATGAGTTTTGTTCTATGCCAGCTGTGCTAAAGCGGCCAACAAGCACTGCAGTGATGCCTTTCATGTACTAATCCTTGAAATTAGTATAGCAAAGTCCCTTTTCCAAAAAGCCTGTCAAGCTGGTGTGAATCCTCAGAGAAGCAAAGGTGCTTTTGTTGATGTAGTTCCCACTGAGTAGGTCAGTCAATGAAATCAGCTGTCATGGCAAGATCTGAGGGATATTGGAAAAGCTGTGGCAGCATCGGGGATTGGATTTTTTGTTGGTGAAGGAAAGGCATCTCTGGGTCTCTGCCAGGGCAGCAACTGCCACTGAAAAACAGAGGTTAAACAATGAGATCTGGGAGAGCAGTTAGAGATGTGAAAGCAGCAGGTGGAGCCTCATGTTTCCTTTTTCTCCAGGCTAAATTCATGATAGCCTCAATAGGGACCCCACAGCTGCTGCATCCCAAGCTCCTCTCGGCTTGGCTGCGTGACTTCCTGAGCTGCTGCCTGCAGGCAGATGAGGAGCGGCGCTGGTCTTCCAAGGAGCTCCTGCAGGTAAAATGCAAAGGGTCTGCAGGTGAAACAGGGTGCGAGGGATGGGCTCCTCCTCCATGGAAGTCCAAGGCATCAGATGAGCCCCCTTCCTGCTCACCTCCACTCTTGGTGCTCTTCAAATGACAATGGTGAGGAGTCCTAGACTGGGCTGGGCTGGCAGGGCCCTGTAAAGGTCATCAGGTGCAAGTGTCCTGTAATGAGCAGGGACATCTTTAAAGAGATCAGGTTGCTCAGAGCCCCTTCCCACCTACCATGGAATGTTTACCCCATCCCTGCCCAGGGATGGGGCACCTGCCATCTCTAAGGGCAACCTGTGTCAGGGTTGCATCATGTTCCAAGTAAACAAGATCTTCCTTAGACCTAATCTGACTCAATCCCCATTATATATTATAAATATTATCTCATGTCCTATTGCAACTGTTAAAAAAGGTGCCCCCTACTTCCTGAGAATCCCCTTTGAAATACTGGAACATAGCAATGAAGTCTCCCTGGGGCCTGTTCTCCTCTAGGCTGAATAACTCCAGGTGTCTCAGCTTGTCCTCAGAATAGACGTGCTCTGTCCTCTGACTGCTTCTGTTGCCCTGTTTTGCAATTTGGTGGAGTGCTCCATTTTATCCAATGGCAAAAGAATTGAAGTAGAGCAATGCAGGGTACAGAGAGATGAAAAGGTGGTGCAGGAACCCAAGGAAGCCAGGCTGGCTGAGTGGTCAGAGATTTGGCTGTGGGCAGGAGGGGCTGTGGGGGGCTCACTGTGAGCCTCTGAGGGGCCCTGGTTGTGCCCCCACCCCACCCTTCGAGGCTTCTGGCACGCAAACAGGAAGAGCTGAGAGGGACTTGTCCCAGCCCCATCTGCTGCCTGGCACGCTCAAGCAGACAGGAACTGCCCCAGGGTTACTGCCAGGTTGTGTGGCAGAGAGGGAAGTGCAGCAGCCAGTGCCACTGGGCTGTCCCTGCTGGGAAGGAAGGTGCCATCCAGCACAGGAGGGGCAGGGCATGGAGAGGTAGACACTGCTCTGTCTCCCTGTGGGAATCAGCACAGTGCCTGTTGTTCAAAGAGAGGGACCAATGTGAGGCTTTGGAGTTTCCTGAAAAGAAGAAACTCCAAGGACTGAAAGCACCATTTCTAGAGCACTGGCAGGGCAAAAATCCCAGCAAGATGAAGACACCTGGTTAAATGGATGAGTGGGATTCTGGGCCAGGTTTGCCTGTGATGGCAAGGTCCTGCACATAAAGATGGAGGTGCAGATGGTCCATCTTTCTGGATCTTTCTAGGAGCCAGAGGAATCCTGTGAAGCACTGAGCTGAGAAAGTCATGGTTCATTGATTTTTGTTGATTTTCTTTTTTCCTTTGGGCAGCATCCATTTGTAAGATTTGCTGAGCCTGTGTCCAGCCTGGTGCCACTGATTGTTTCAGTGAAGAAGAGGAAGCACCAAAGAAACTGAAAATCACATCAGGACCATTTACTTCTCAACCGGCACAGGGCAGGATTGTAGGTTCGGACAAGGGTTAGGGTTAGGGTTAGAGTTGGGGTTAGGGTTAGGGTTGGGGTTAGGGTTAGGGTCAGGGTCAGGGTTAGAGTTAGGACTAGAGTTAGGACGAGGGTTAGGACTAGGATTAAGGTTCAGGTTAGGGTTTAGGACTAGGCTTAGGTTTCGGTTATGATTGTCTAATAGGCCTGCTGAGTAGGATTAGAAATTAATAAAGTTTCTGAAACCAAAACTCTCCCTGAAATTTCCTTCCTTCTCACTCTCTGAATAAGCTCTTGATTTCCTTGTAAATTTTCTTTTGTTTCTTAAAGGTGGAAGTCACCCATACAGTGTCTTTGGTATGGTGTCAAATTGGGGAATGCTCATCCTCATTTATGCTCTCCTGACCATGCTGCTTTTGGAATGTAACCCACTGGCTGGAAGGAGGCCCTTGGAGCTGCAGGAGGCAGCAGCCGGGCCCTGGGTGCCTCTTCCTGGCAGCTGGCGAATCCTCCGCTCTCAGAGCCCAGCTGGCAGCTGGCTGCTCCCGAGGGGAAGCGTAGCCGTGCTGGGCACAGCCCAGACTGGAGGCATTGGCCGTCTGGAGTCTGCCCAGGAGCAGAGAAAGGCCAGGGGCAGCCCAGGGCCGCTGGCCTGGCTGAGGATTCCTACTCTTGTGCCGGCTGCCCTGTGACTCCTGGCAAAGGGCAGCAGTGTGTGCAGCACTCTGGGCAGCGGCGCAGGGAGCCGGGCTGCTGGGCAGGCTGGAGCACAGGGCAGCGTCCTTCAGGCACGGCACTTCTGCCAGGGCAAGCCAGGCCAGCCTGAGGCACTGACAGCTTGGCAGCTCCCATCTGCAGGAGCCAGTGCCTCCCACAGCTCTGCCAGGAAGCGCCTGCAGGCCTGCAGTTCTGCCCTGAGCCACAGCAAAGGTGTGAAATGCAGAGTGTTCTGCAGAAATATTGAGGGCCACCAGGCCAGCCTGCTTTGTGCTCTCTGGAGCACAGCAAGCGCTGTGCAATGCTGCTCTGAGCTGCTGGGA
This sequence comes from Passer domesticus, assembly GCF_036417665.1. NCBI lineage: Eukaryota > Metazoa > Chordata > Aves > Passeriformes > Passeridae > Passer > Passer domesticus. Next base: position 83,334,271 of record NC_087512.1, read on the forward strand.
GAGAGGTGTTAGAAATAAACAAACTCTTAGTTACCATTAAGTGGAGACAAAGTCATTAAAGCAAACGAGAACCTTCTTCTTAGTAAGGATTCAACTGAGCCGGCTGTGTATCTCTGTCTCCTGAGAGCTGAACATACACACACACCAACACAATGCTGGTTTTGATTGCTTTTCACAGCCTTGGGTGATCCCTGTCCCCTTCCCCTTTGGCTGGGTGCTAGGCAACTTCTATTCTCTCCTGACAGCCTACTTTTCTGTCCCCTCTCCTCTTCTCCTACTTCTCTTTTGTTCTGGTGTTCACCCCTGCCCCTTTTCCAGCTTCAGCAACACCCAAGAAATTAACTGGAACAAATGCAAACCAGAACTAACACCACCTAGCACCAAAAACTTTCGTACTTTTTTCTAATAACCTTTTGGCTGCAGCAAAATATGACCTCCTAGCTCCCTGAGGGAATCACGAGCCTAATTTCAACATGTTTTTGGGATGATGATGCATCTTCAGTGAATAGGTTTTCTTTTGGGAAGGGTATAAGCACATGAGTTCAAGGCTGCAGGGCAAACCAGTTTTTGTTAGTTAGAAATTTTCGTTATGACCTTCCCATGCATAGTTTTTTAACCTTTCTGTAATATCAAATGACCTCAGTTCTGTGATGATTACATCTGCAAAGGCCAAGAGTGTTGAAACACACAGACCCTGGGGGAGGCATCAGGGTATTTATTGTAGCAGCTTCTCCCTGTAAATAACCCCCTGCCAGGCTCAACTTGAGAGAAATTCTCAAATAATAGCCAACCATCAGCTTCTTTTTGGGTGGGATGAGGAACACCCATTAGCCCACTCCAGCACTGGAAATATTTCAATGCAATGAAGAAGCAGTGCCTACAGGAGAGAGACTCTTTGGCTCTGGGCTCTCTCTGGCACTTCTGCTGCAAGGACATTCCCCTCTGGAGCATTCCCACCCACAGCAGCCCACAGGGGCTGGGGGGCAGAGGCACAGGCTGGGGGTGCTCCCCTCTGGCCAGCCCTGCGGGAAGTAGGCATGGGAAAGGCCCAAACCCAGCCAAGTGCTGGTTCTGGAGGTGCTGGGAGCAGCCAGGGAGGCGGCACCAAACAGACACATCTGAAGGTCTCTTCTGCCCCGGATGAATCCGGGACTCAGCAATTGCTCCGGGCCAGGTGCAGCACCTGGCACTTGGCCTTGTGGGACCTCATGAAGCTGTCAGATGAGGTTGTCTCACACTTCTCAAGCTTGTCCAGGTTCCTGTGCATGGCCATATCCTGCCATGGTGCCCCTGCCCGTCTCAGCTCCCCCATCCCCTGCAAACGTGCTGAGGGGGAGATTGATCCACTGCCTGTGCCATTGGGGAAGCCACAACAGAGCCCCAGGGCCAAGGCAGAGCCCTGAGGGACACCCCCCATCCCCAGCCTGCAGCTGCACATGGAGCCACTGCCCACAAGTCCCTGGCTGTGTCCATCTGGCCAATGGCTGGTGCCCAGAGTAGCCCACTCTCCAAAGCCAGGGCTCTGCAGGGGGCACGTCAGGCTGTCAAGTGGGACCATGGCACAGTGGGCAGGCACACTGTGGGACTGCGGGAGGGGCCTGGGCACACCAAGGACTACAAGTGCCCAAGTCTGGGGGCTCCTCCATGCAGTTTCCAGTGGGCTCCGCTGCGGATGGGGCGCTGAGTGTGGCCCTTTGTGACACAGGGCCCTTGATGATGCTGGACATGACGGTGCCCACAGACCATTGTGACATCAGAGGGCCCTTGATGATGCGGGACATGACAGTGCCCACAGACCATTGTGACATCAGAGGGCCCTTGATGATGCGGAACATGACAGTGCCCACAGACCATTGTGACATCAGAGGGCCCTTGATGATGCGGAACATGACGGTGCCCACAGACCATTGTGACATCAGAGGGCCCCACCATAGCTGGGGGTATATAAGGGGTGCAGAGCCCTGGGGTGCCCAGTCCCGTGAGAGCCACTCTTGCAGAAGGAAGCGGCTCCCGGGATCTGTCCATGCTACAGGACTGCAGAGATGGAAGTGAACAAGATAAACCTCAACTGCTTCCCATCACCCAGCTCCCTGCCCAGCTGGGGGCAAGACCAGGCCCTCAGCGGGCACCTGGTGGGGGCAGTGGGTGCCTCAGCCTGGCCACAGTCAGGCACTGAGGAGGAGGAGAAGCCCTTTGTCATCATGGAAGACGAGAACAAACCTGACACAGATGACAAGTGGGGAGACACTGGGGCTCGAGAGTATCGCCTTTGGGAAGGGGCGACAGGCTGTGAATTGTACCCGTTGGTACAAGTAATGGCAGCGAAGGCAGCGTCGCCACACAGAGCTGGGAGTCCCCAAGAGTTGCACCAGTGGGAGGGGGCTGTGAGGGCAGCCTGGGGAGACAGGGCACAGCAAGAGCTGTACCAGCTGGCTCAGAGAGAGAGTGAGGACTGGACCTCAGCTGGGGATGATGAAGACTGGGAATACTACCCCCAGACTGAGCTTTCCCAAGAATGTCAAGGTGAGGCAGAGCCAGAGCTGTCCCAAGGAGAGGTCAGCAGCTCTTCCGAGTGGGAAGACTGTAGCGAGCCAGAGCTCAAAGCCCTCCAAGATGTTTCCACGGAGGAAGACAACAGCAGCGGCGCAGACCTCACCCAGGACAGCCATGAAAGCACGAGCAACTTTAGCTTCAGGCCCACTCCCTTCCTGAGGGAGGACTACAAGGATGACTGGGACGAAGTCAGCGTCCTCGAGCCGTACGAAGCAGAAGGCAGTGCCCAAAGGCTGTCAGCTCCTGAGGCAGACGAGCTGCCAGTGCCCCTCCCTCTGGAGGCCTGGGTTGAGAGCCGGGCACCGGAGTCTCTGTGCGCCTCGCTTCCCTCCCTGCACAGCGAAGCCTCCGAGGGCCAGCAGGGCTCCGAGGCAGGGCCGCAGAGCCCGGAGCCTGCCCCGCTCAGCCCTCTCGAGGCCTCAGCTCCCCAGCCGGGAGCGCAGGCCCCCAGGCAGCAGCCGGCTGCCCTCAGCAAGCAGCCCGGCCGCCTCAGGCGGGCGCTGCGGGCGCTGTTCCGCTGCCGCTGCCTGGCGCCGCAGCCGCAGGAGTAGCGCCCGCGCCTGCCCAGCCCGGGCCTGCAGATGGCGGCCGGCCCGGGGCCCAGGGAGCCCTGGACATGGCCCCGCAGCCTCAGCTGTCCCGGCAGCCCTGGAGCGGCCCGGGGGCATCTCCCCAACACCCACAGTCACCACAGTGGCCAGCCCCACACAGCACGCGTGGGACACGACTGGAGCCAGGGCGCTCAGCAGTGAATCCCCAGAGTCATCAAGGTGGGAAGAGACCCTGACGCTCACCCAGGGCCACTGGCAGTGTGGCAGCACCACCATCGCCACAAAATCACGTCCCCAAGGGCCACATCTGCACAACTCTTAAACGCCTCAGAGACAGTGACTCCTCCGCCTCCCTGGGCAGCTTCTTCCAATGCCCCTCTGTCAGAGAAAAATTGCTTCAGATATTGAATCGGAACCTCCCCCGGAAATCAACGGCCATTTCCTCTCACCCTGAAAGGACTCCATGCTGGTCTTTTGGGATTGTATCCCTGAAGAATGGCACAGATGAGAGGTGTTGCTCCATGGATGTGACTGCAGGACTTGGACTGATACCATTATTCCCATTTAAGAAATAGTTTAAGAGTTTAAAAAATAGTAGTAGTAAAAAAAAAAAAATAGGGATAAGAAGATGAAGAAGAAGTAGTAGTAGTAGATAAGAGGAAGACAAAGGAACAGGATAAAAATAATAAGTTTAATAAGAAGAATGAGAATAGGAATAAGAAGATGAAGATGAAAAAATAGTAATTAATATAAGAATATTAAAACATAAGAATTATAGTAAGCATAAGAAGTGAATAAGATTAATTAGAATGAGAATAAGAAGAATATTATAAAGAAGATGAAGAAGAAGAAAAAAGAGTAGTAGCATTTAAGAAGAAGGGGAAGAAGAAAGAAGGGAAAGAAGAAGAAGGAATAGTAATAAGAATATTAAATAAAAATATACATCCGCACATCTTCTAGAATCTCAGAAGGCAGGAGAGGACTTCAAAAAGTATCTACTTCCAACTGATCATCTTCTCAGCTCTCGCTCTCCAAGACCTCTTTCCTATTTCTAGCTCCCTAACTCCCATTTCTTGTTCAATAAAATCCATGTCAAATAAAATCTGGTTTTGTTCTCCTGTGGTCTCATTTGTGCCTTCACTGGGGGACAGACACCTCTCCCTCATGGCATCTTAACCCTGGATGGAACGATGGGCAGGGTCCCTTCCAGCCACAAGCCTTCCAGAATTCAGGGACTCCCTTCCCTTCTTCCCTCTGCTTCCAGCTGGAGAATGTGCAGCAAAGCCACCTTTCCTTTGCTGTCTGCTCTGGGAGCCCCCTGCTGCTGGAGCTTGACTCTGCCAAAATGCACAGACCCACCTGGGGATGCTGCTGTCAGCCCCCTCTTCTACCCATTTCAGGCTTCAATATTAAACACTAAGCAAAAGCAAATGTGTCAGATACTGCAAAGGCCATCTCCTGCAATTTCTCCTTGGCTGACGTTTGTGCAGGTGCTTCATCCTGGTGGAGGGGAGGCTTTTGCTGAGTATTCTTCCTCCTGAGCCCCTCAAGTGACAGGAATTTCAGTTGGGTTCACAGCTGTTCACAGCTACCAAATCGGCTGTCACAGACCTGACAAAGTATTGGGGCAGGACACAGCAAGTTTCACACAAAAGACATTACAATCTCACAACATAAGAAGCCAATATGGACAAGGAGGAAGGTTTGTTTTATGCAATTTGCAAAAAAAAAAAAAAAATAAAAAATCAAATTTAAACACTGTAATGAGCTTTAAAATAACAAGGTTGCAACAGATGCTCATTTAATGAAATAGCAGCAAACTTGCACATTTTCAAGTGTCTATTTAATCATAACACAAGTTCATCCTCACCACCATCCACTAGATTTCCACAGACATATTGCAGCTTCCTGCAAACGTCATCTGATCACTTCCTCCTCAATTCCAATTAATGTGCCATAGCAAAGCACGAGGAAGCTGTGGCTGCTGCTTTGTTTGCTGAAGTTCAAGTGTATCCAACTCTGCCCATGGTTACAGGTGTTGTTCGTCACTGAATTACAGAACCAGGGACTGGGTTAGGGGGACCTTAAAGCCCATCCCGTGCCACCCCTGTCATGGCAGGGACACCTTCCACTGTCCCAGGTTGCTCCAAGCCCCATGCAAACTGGCCTTGGACACTGCCAGGGATCCAGGGGTAGCCACAGCTTCTCTGGACAAAGCATAAGGAAAGTGGTTGTGCTTCTCCACAGATGTAAGTCAACCACAGTGGCAATAAAACCCTGGGCATAAGGATGTACTTAAAAACATCACAGATGGTCCTTGTGCTTTTAGAGGTAAAAGAAATCAAATGTTATATGAAAACAGTCAGGACTTCAATGCATTCAGAAAGGCCTTTCATGAATGTTAGGCAAGAGGACAGGAATTAGAAAATACCTTCAGCCAAGTAAAACTGGCTCCATTCAGTGAAACGATAGTAACCATTGGCTTTTTGTTGCCTCTGTGCTCTTACGATACTGTCCAGAATGACCATGTTCAGAGAAAGTGAACACAGAGCGGGGGGGGAAAAAAAAGAATTATTTACAGCAGTTCTACAGCCCTCCTTTTACTCTGATGCTCTAGTTAAATAATCTGGCTGTTTCAAGGGCTTGGTAAAACTGGCTTTTGTAGACTGAACACAAAAAACAAACAGGAGAAAAATGCAGCATTTTCCCTCCTCAGCCAGAATACAGTCAAAGCACAGTGGTTAAGCAAAAGCATAGTAAGTTAATTACCAAGTATACAGCTGCTGCTACCTGGCAGAAAGCAAAGGAAAAAAAAAAATCCTATCAGTCATCAAATGCAGTTCCTAAATCTGGAAAAGCCTTACAAAAATAAACTTCCACGAAGAAGGGACCAGCTTCAGAGAAAAAAAGAATGATGCAGATAATAAAGATCATTATTTCAGAACAAAAAACTATTTCCAGTTTGAAAGGAAAAACAATTTTTGGCAAGGCAGCTACTAAATATGTCATCTAGTTAAAAACAGCTTCTCTTCTTGTGGTTTGTTGGGGCAGAATGAGCAAAGAGATCTTCTACCAGATTCTTTTTTGATATCAAACACTGAAAGGGGGTGGGAAGGAGTCATTTCTAACCCCAATTTAGAACAACTTTATTCCTCTGCATGATCATCAGCACTTCTTATATCCACTGTCAACACATACAGAGGTCCAGATATTGACTAAGAACTCAGGGTAAGTTTTATGTCTGCTTGAAACAGGCATGATAATCCTGACTCCCCAGTTTTGCAGACACACAGGGATATAAATACACAACTGTTTATGCTTTGGCAGAACTTCCGTTTTGCAAAGCCCTTACTTGTGTAGTTTCTCATATATTTTAGAAAACAGCAAATGAGTCTCTAAATTACTAGAAGCAAAACAAGAGAATTTCTAGTAAGCATTGCTTGAAATTTTTATTTTTCAGTTTTGTGGCTAACTTTAAAGTTTCCCTGAGTTCTTTTGGGAGTTCTTTCTTGCACTCATGCATGGCTACTGCTGAAATTATATTACATTGGCCAATACATTTAAAGATATTTAAATTTTGAAATTAAATTTAAAAAGAGAGGAGCTGTAAACTTCAAATCAGTGAGCTGTTGGGGAAGAAGGGTGTTGTGAGCTTTCTGTGTGTTGGGTGCCAGAGGAAGCAAGTTCTGACCCACCTGTACTCACACACTAAATGAGCACTGATTGACACAAGAGACACTGCTGCCCACACATTCCCCCACCAAACTCAGGAAGCCAAAACTGCATTTCCTTCAGTTTTCCAAATAGATTTTTGATTCAAAATTCAAACAGCTTAATTAGAATTATTTTTGAGAAATGCATCAGCTCCACAACCTGATCCCATGAGCTGTTCCATTATAAGCTGCAAAATATCCTGATCTCAGAAGTCTTTTTCAGCCTAAATTGTTGAGATCAGAAGAAGAAATGCGGCACTCAATATGAGTGATCAGCAAATCTCAAAACTTTATTGATAGGCACACACATTTATATTGGTGTTAATGAGGCCAATACATATTGCAAAAGGAGAGCTCATTATTGGTTAGTTACTTATCAGCTAACTACGCCTACCTTAGCATTCTTGTGGCTACTATGTTGCAGCTGTTCTCATCTTTCCTTCATATTTCTAACTAAAGATCCTCTCCCCCATCCTGACGTTGTACCAAGGGCACAGTGCCCTTGCCTGATTTAGACACTGACTGCTGGCTCCTGTACCTGTCTCCTTATTCCTGAACTAACGCTATTATAGCAGTGTGACCTTTGTCAGCTAGCTAACTGTCCACAAAATCCTCCACACTTCCCCTGTTTTTCTGTTGCACAAGCATGGTCTGATTAGATGTAGCAAATATCATCCTGAACATGGATGCCAGGGAGAAGAAAGAAGAAGGACAGGGCATGCCCAAATCCTTCCATCTTGGAACTCCTGACCCCCCCATACAGAATTCCAAACCCCCCTGTACAAGGTTCAAAACCCCCCTGTACAGTGCTCCAAAATTTTTCCCTTCACCCTGTGATTGCTACTTAAATTTTGTGACCTGTAATTCTTCATATAAGGTTGGCAATTTGCTCCATGAATTAAGATTGAATTTCCAGGAGTCTTTGCCTTCCTGCCAGGGTCTCTGAGCTCCTGCAAGGGCTTTGAGACATCCAGGGCATCCAGAGAGATGTCCTGGGCTCCGACAGCACGGGAGGCTGGCTCTGTCCAAGGGCCCATTCCACATTTCCTGCACTGCAGAACCACAAGGACTCCTGCCGCTGCCTCTCCTCTGGCTCTGAGAGGAGCTAGAGCTTGCAAATCGTTCCGTGCAGAACCAAGTGCAGAGCTTTCTGTCCAAGTGGCGGCATTCATCCTGCCCCCTTTCTCAATTGTCTGGTGCCCAATAATGTCACTTGATGTTTTCCCTCCTTTGGCCTGCTGAGCTGGTCTCTCACCTCAACACTCCTTCCCTGAAACTTGGAGAAACGGGATGTTTCTCAGGGCAGCTGATGGGGACACACACACTGGGGCAGTGCACCAGCATTGCTGTAGTCAACAGGTCATGCAGAATTTCTAGGTCTCTCTTCCAGCTCCCTTGAAGAAGGGAGAATGTTCATCTCTACTACTCTGGCATTCCTCTTAAGGAAGGAACACCAAGAGAATTTCTTTTCCACACTAATGGCCTTCAGCTTTGTTTGAATACTTAGGTGCCAGATATGGCAAAACCCAGCCACTTGTACTGCTTTCCTGCCTAAGGTTTAGGCAAAAGCAAATCTTGCTTCCTTCCCAGCCTGCATGTTACACCCACACCAGCCACCTGCTGGGAAAACATCTGGAACAAGGCCCACTGCAAGGCAGATACTTTTAGGCTCCAGATCCCACCTGCACTGGCTCCAGCAGGCAAGGGCAAGCTTTGGTCGCTTCCCAGAAGCAGCCTGGCCATTCCCCCCTGCCTCGCCCCCTCGCCATCCTCCACAGCCTCTGCTGCCAAAGCCTTGCTAGGCAGAGCCATTTGCTGGGCTCGGTAAAAGAGTGACTTGGATTCTTCTTTGGTGCAAATACCAAAGCTGTGAGAAGTGACAGGATCAGGTTCACAGCCGCTCTGCTTTAGCTAAGGACATTACTGGAGGCTCAGAGCCTGATCCTTTAAAGCGAAACTGAATCTGAACTCCTGGTGTCTTTGTGGTGCATGTGGACATTTCTTTTCTACAATCTCAAGATGATCCTGAGGTGTTCTAAAAAGTCTCTTTTCCCCAACTCAGCTGTCAAAAAATGAGTCAGAAGTCTTCCGTTTTGTTCTCAAGTCTGTTTATTATTTCTTATCTAAAACATTCTCTGTCTGGCTTGCAGAGGTCTGTTCTGTACGTCAGTCTGAGGCACACTGCCCTCCCCCAGGGCTGGTGTTGTCTTTTATACTATAAACTACGTATTCAATATTTACACTTATGTCCCAATACCTATCACCTGTGTTAGACAGTGACTTTCTACTCTAAACCAATCCCAAAGTGCCACCATCACCAAGAAGATGGAGGCTAGGAAGAAGAAGGGAGAAGAACAGGACAATGCCCAAATTCCTCCGTCTTGTGCCCCTAGACCCCCATAGTCAAATTCTTCAAAATTCCACCTTTCACCCTGTGACAACTACTTTTATGCTACTTAAACTTTTGTGACTTGCAATTCTTCATGTAAAGTTGGTAATTTGCTCCCATGGGTTGAGATTGAATTCCCAAGTGTCTTTGGCTTCCTGTCAGCGTCTCCAAGACCCTGACTGGATTTTGAGCCGTCCAGGGCATCCAGAGGGATGTCCTGGGTTCTGACAGAAGAAAAGACTACATATGGAACTTATCCTTTATTTGATATGAAACAGTTTTCAACAGAAATCAGGGAAAAAAGCCTTTGAACACAACTTTACTTTGAAGAAAGGTGGCTGCTGCAGCAAATACTTACCAGGACAAATAGGCATGAGCTGTCATTCTTTATGTTATTATGTGTGCGTGAAATACTGTCACTAAGCCTCTATAAAACACACAGTGCAATGGGAATCTCTATTTAATCTCCTCATCAGTACAACTTATTCTGGATTCTGAGAGACCTATTTAATTACTTTAATGCTTCGACCATTCCTGTGAATGTTCAAAAGCCATTAACCACGGCACTCAGACTCTGGCAGATATTTGGTCTTGAAGGAAAACTTTTTACTGATTTTTTTCTTATGTTTTTTAAAACACACTGTGATCAGTTAATATCATGAGTTAGAAAGCCATAGCATGTCGAAAAGCACTATTGTAGCAAACATCTATGTAGTCAGAAAACGTCCTTTAGATAAAATCAGAATGTCCAAGAACTCTATCCTCTCCCTCTCTCTTTCCCTTGCCTCTTTTTTCTACATTTCCCTTCCCTTTTCCCATTCCCTCTTCACTCCTACAGTCTCTTATATTCACAGAGAGAGGTTTCTATAACCTGTCCCCTTTAAAGGAATTTACCACCCCTTCATTAACTCTGCCAGATGCTGTTTGAAGGTGTTCTCTCCGTTCTCTGAGAGACATCTCTACAGCATCCTGCCCCTGCAGACACTCTGCCTTGGTGGCAGAGGCTGTCACAGCACTGCCAACAGCAACTGTGCAGCCAGAGCTGCAGAATCTGTCACTGCTGGCCTGAAAGTGCCAGCCCTGGATGGAAATATCAGCAGGAGCTCATGCTCTGCCTCCCCGTGCTGACAAATCCCTGGAATCCCTCCTGCTGTGCTCTGTGGCAGCACTGCCAGAGGAGGCAGAGGATGTGACACATCCTCAGGGACACCTCGGGCTGGCTCTGGGCAGCAGGACCTTCCCTTGGCCCATGCTCACTTCTGCAGACAGCTATGGCCATGAGCCTCACACACTCCTTGCTTTTTGGGGCAAATCCCTTCAGCTTTGCTCATTTAAGGCTCTGCAAGGGGCCAAAGACTCAACCCTCTTTTTCTGAAAAAGCAGATGGTGGGCAGTTCTTCAGCCCACGCAATTAAAAATAAATTCTTTTGACCCAAGTAGCCTCCAAGCACATATTTTGGGAAGGAATTACTTTCCCACACATAGTGCACTTTCCCTCTTTTCCTGCTAACAAAATCCCAGTGTTTGATGCAAACAGCCCCAGGATATGTTCATGAATAGCTCATCAAATAGCTCACAACCAGCCCCTTGAGAAAAGCAAAGTGTGCTTTCTAATGTAACCAGTTAGTCTGAGTTTTGAATGTTTTGCATTTGCAACTGAGGCCCTGTAAGCAATTCTAATTGTTGTCAGTAGGTGAGATACTTCTGAACAAAGAAATTTACCTGGTCATACAAAAGAATGGATGTTTGGAGAGTGTGTTTTTATAATGTCATATGTTTAAGGTGGGACACACACAGTGTACAACATCTCTCCTTTATACTTTTCTTTTATAAATACATAGTTCTAAGAATTTATAACTTTTATTTGGCTTAAAAGGTCAAGGACTCAGTAGTAAACACCTGTCAAGCCTCCTGGACCTCCGTTCTGGCCACCCAGGGCCATAGGGTGCTACTGCAAAAGTTATTTTTCAGGCAACAGTAGCAAACATAGGCACCAAGGCACCAACCTGCCCCCTTTCTGTATCATCAGCAATAGAAATTGGTTTTAAATTATCAGAATTTCCAACTCCCAAATGTCAAAAAGTATGTATTTTCACATGCAAACTATGATGGCTTTTGCTGATGTTTATAACATTTCACAGGGCCAAAGATGACTCAGATTTCTGAAGTTTTACAAAATAGAGATGCAATTGTCACAGGAAGCACAGCAAGGATGAAGGTTTAATCACCGTGAGAAAACCTCTCTTGCTGAAGTGTCCATAGAATCACAGCTTGATGCAGAGGGCACCGACAGCACCTTACCCTGTCCATGAGCCATCCTGGAAATGCAGAGCGTGCCAGCCCCAAGTCTGGTTCTAGTGCCCGTTCTTATGCACAATTGTCTCCAAAATCTGCAGCAGCAAAAGCCAAGGTGAGGGCAAAGCCCATTCTGAGGCTGCCTTGGGGACCCTCCACGCCTTTTCCGAGCGCATGGGGACAGCAGGTTCTGCCACAGCAGCAGAAATTACATGTGTTAGTAAATGCAGCATTTAGAGTAGCAACTAAATAGTCCTATCTCAGAGTTAAATGTTCAATTCTTCATAAATGCAGTACCTAAACCAGTTAAATCCCACCTACACGCCAGACATCCACCTATACCTGCTTGTGTAAATTGTATTTTCCACTCCCTGGCCCTTCTCTCACCACAGTCCTCAAGCCCTCAACCAGGCACAAGCCAACTTCTCACCATGCTGTTAGTAATCACCTGCCCCACCCACAGCAGCTGTGCACGTCCCTGACTGCTGGGAGAACAGACTTGAAATGCAGACCCCAACCTCCACCAAAAAAAAACAAAAACAAAAACAAAAACAAAAACAAAAACAAAAACAAAAACAAAAACAAAAACAAAAACAAAAACAAAAACAAAAACAAAAACAAAAACAACAACCAAAAAAAACCAAAACAAAACAAAAAAACTAAAACAAAAAAACAAAACAAAAAAAAATCAAATTTTTCTAAATCATTTCAGACTAGTGAAAGATCAGGACATTGAGAGACTTGTTTATTCCCTTCAGGCCAATCAAGATAAAGTTTATGTCCTTCTGTATCAAGGGAAGTCATGGCTTCATTTTGAAGCCCAGTTTTATGTTTTATGAGCCCACTTTCCTTCCTCGTTTGTCCCTGCTCCCCAGGAGGCCACTCACTAGGCATATATAGAAATACCTGTGTCTGAAAACACATCTACATGAGTGCATCACTTGCACTGCAGCAGTTGAAGGCATCATTTTCATTGCACAAAGATCACAAACCTCTTCGAGAAGAACTGCAGAGTTCTTACTATGGAGCTGTAAGAACCCTGCCCGCACATCTGCTGCTGAAGCAACAATTCCAGCTTTGCAGTGGCTTAAGCGGGCTGAGACAGAAGTGTTGCTCCATCAATGCATAAACCACAACAAAGCAGTGGGGACAAGCCTTTGTTCCAAGTGTGACTGAAGCTTTGGGAAGCAGGTTTGCCTGCAGAGGGCACACAGAAGCATGACACCTTTGCCTCCTGTGCACCTACAATTTCTACACCGTCATTATCACTGCTCGGGTGACTGAGCAAGCTGACAGTGTGTGACAGATTGTCTGTCGTGTACAGAAAGTCACAGAAAGAAGAAGGGAGGGAGAAAACAGGGAAGATGACAATGCAAAAGATGTTGAAGGAGTGTGGCAAGGATTGAGGATTAAGAACAGAAATAAGAAGAGACCATACCCCTTAGCTGTCAAGTGCTGAGGGGAAACTGCAAGTACTTGCATATTTGAGCTCACTACCTGGACTTGCATGCCTTGTCCACATTACCATTATTTCAATAATTTTTCTTCCTGGAGAAGCTGCCAGGTCCCCAGTACCAGTCCTACCTCCCTTCCAGCAGTCTCTGTCTGGGCAGAGTTGAAAATAGATCAGGGATTATCTTTTACTCCATAAGCATTCAAGACAGCCAGAGAGGTTCCAGGAAAAGGCCATAGTGAGTGCCCAGGACAAAGAGATTTTAAGCAAGTGGAAGAAGGGAGTACTAATTGAGGATCACAGTTATATGTTGGGGTATAACCTTTCAAATATTTGTTGCTTTTGAAATAGAGATTTTTGGAGTCCACTTGAGTTAGCAATATGAATTAAGCATTTAAATTTTAGCTTGTAGAATTAAGTGTTGATTTTTTTCCTTTTACTTAAGAAATCATGGATGTAATTATCATGCCAGGCAAGAACAGGCGGGGCCAGGGGTTGGATATGCATGAAAAGGTTGAGCAATATCATCTATATGGAGCACCTTTGTGAATAAAAGATTGGGCTCAGACCAGGGCTCAGGGCACAAGCTTTCAGGAGAGCTATCTCACTTGTGTTGGGTGCTGACAATACAGACCCACTTCATAACTACATCAGGTTGTGGAGTCTATTTATTCCACCTATGGCTTCACTTTTCTACTGAAAACTGCAGGTGAGAAAGCCCAGGCAGAAAAGGGAAAGAGAAGCCATGTAAACAAACCCATAGCTCTATACAAGGACAGAAGCAGATTTCATCTTCACCAAACTGAAAAGAGTGGTTTTATTAGAGAAAAAACAAAAGCAAAAATACCCTAACATCATATATATTCTCCCACCACATTCAGACATTACAACAATAAAAATGCACTCTAAAACCACTGCAGTAAATTGGTGAGTTAGGAAAAATAAACAGGGCACAGGTTAATCTATATAGATCTTTGGAAAGATGAGCAATTACAATCTGCACCCCAGCTCATGCTCAGTATTTACTATAATCTTAAATAACAATAAAGTCAAACACAATAGAAGACTGATGTTCCTACCTTCTGCTTCCAAACACAGCCAAGGGTGGCAGCAGCTACAGCTCCATTCTCCTGAGCTCACAGCGCAGCGCAGCTGTTCCAGCCGCACCAGCACGGGACTGGCCACAGGTTGTACAGCCCGTGCCTGAGCCAGGATCAGAGCGCGTTTCCTCTCAGGTAAGGGGAGCCCCGTGCTCTTCCACAGCTTCTCCACCTTCTCCAGGAGCAAAGCAAACCCCACCACAGCTACAAAAGCCGATGCTTATCAAAGTTTTCCCTTAGCAGCTTGGAAGAGCCAACTCCCGCAGACTCCGCAGAGCGTCCGTCCCGGAGAGCCAGCCGCAGCTGCCCTGCTCTCCTTTCATAAATCCGGGTGACATCCACCCACAGCCATTGAAAAGGGTCATTCCCAGCCTGGGAGCCAGGCGGGTCTAAGCAGTGAACAGTGATGATCATTAGAACCCCCTGAGTAACAGCTGAGGTGACTGAGCTCCCTGCTTTGGACAGGCCCCTTTGGTGTCCTTGTGCAGTGGGGCAGTCCCTGCCCCGGCACTGGCAGGGCTGGAGGGCAGCTGGGAGCCTTTCCCAGCGCCTGGCAGCTTCTGCAGCTTTGGCAGCTGGGGCATGTCTTGTGTCTTCTGGAAACCTGGCAGCCCAGGCGGGATTCTCAGGTAGCCTCGGGCTGGCATCTCTGATTTTTTTTGCAGTTCTTTTGTTTGTCTTAGGTCTGAGATCAACAAAAGGGCTTTTCCCACAACTTCCAAGCAGCTAAGTGAAAAAATCTCGTTCATTCACCAAACACAATATTGCTGCCCCAAAGCAAGAACACACAGGCCAGAAATATGTCCATGCATGTGAAAAACACATGTGAAAACTGATAAAGTTTAATAAAGGACAACAGGAGACAAGGACCATAGCGCAAAGGTTATTATGGCTGGATGCATCTGGGCACTCAGCCAAGCCCACGCTGTGTGTTGCATGAAGATTGCTGCATATGCATAGACCCTTATGCATAGTAAACTTAGTTTACATGTTCCAAGAATTGTTTTGCATGGCTCCTCCTGTGTCTTAGAGCATGCATATTCCTTGGCTGTGGTTTTAGTCCATTCTTACCACCTCCAATTTTTGGACCTTGGTCCGCACCATCTTCAGACAGTGAGTGCTGACAGTGGGCACATCTGTAGCAGGTGTCTTCTTTCTATGTTCATTGGATGTTATCCCATTTAAGTAGGCATTTGAACACAAGCATACTTCTATCAGCTATTTCACTACTATGTCTAAGCCTAATTAAGAACTGAAATAAAAACTATATCTTTATAAGAAAGTTACTTTAACATCACACATATAAAATCCATTTTAATATTTGCAAAAAGCCAATATTAGAATATTATAATATGTATCTATAACAATCTATTGATAATATTGCTGAAAGAAGGAAAACTTTTCTAAATACCTAGTGCCTTTGGTAATCGCTAAAGGTAATGTAGCTTGGACTCTACTACTGTTTACTCATCTCTCTGTTGCACAGAAATCTTGGATACTTTAGTGTGTAGATCTGTATTTATGACATTCTCTGAAATGAAAGTGAGAGGAGAAATGGGCTAAATTCAGATATCTGAAGTTCTGTCTGAACATTTGCTGAGGTAAATCAAAGACTAAAGGACAGCTACTCTTTGTGAAGAATGCCAGAGCAAGTTAAAATATGTATTAACAGGCATAATCAACACACTAGAATTAAAAGAGCATCTCCACCAGAAGAGAGAGTCTATAAAATCACACTCTGCATCAAGAAAACAGAATGTCTATCACTACATGGATTTGTCGCTTTGCACGCCCCTCTGCCAAGTGCAAGGGGCCTCAAGGACTGAAAGCACAGGGAGCCAAAGGGAGACAGCTGCACCTATGTCACTGAGGGCTCCTGGGGAAGCAGTTTCCTTGAGAATCAAGCTCCTCTCCTCCAAAGGCACTTCCCCAAATGTCTGCATTTCCCGGGAAACACCAACACACACTTCAGAAACCCTGGCAAGGCCAAATTCCTTGTGCTCCTTGCAGCACAGGCACTCCAACTGGAGCTCATCTTCCTTCCCCCAGGTCTGTGTCACTTCCTTCCCCACACCCACGTGTCGCTTTGGGCGCGCAGCCCCGGGCCCCTACAAACACGAGCTGCCCGCTGCCTCTGCACGTGCCTGAACTCCCGCCTGCGCTCACGGCAGCAAAACCAGGCTGTTCCCAGCCAGGGAGCGGAGCCCTGTTCCCGCAGGAGGCTCTGGTCAGCCCCTTGCAGGACGCTCCGCTGTGCACGCAGCACTTCTCCTACCCGCCCAGAACGCTCCTGGCAGAGTAGAGCACAAGCTGGCCGGCTCTGTGCTCAGCACTCCCCAAATACCGGCACAGGAAGACGCAGCGGCTGCTATGCAGCCATGCCCAAGAGAGATGGGAAGGGTCCCCTGCCCCTGGTCTCACTTGGTTGGCTTTCTGACTGGGCCTGAGGCACAGGCTACGATTCCTCACTTGTGGGGAGAGCAGAGCTGCCAGAAGTGCGCCCAGCCTGCAGGCACTGCCTGACAGCGCTGCGGCCACTGGGACGCTCGCGCCTCTGAGTCACAGCCACTGCCCTGCTGCTGCTGCTGCTGCATTATTTGCTTTTTGGCACAGCCAGAGCTCACTGTTAGGCCACCATGCTCTCTGGTTCTGCCCTCTTCCTCTCCCTGTGTATGCATGGAGCATTGCTGTGCTTTCAGCAAGCTCTTGGTGAGAACTTCCAGCACCGCAAGCTCCTCTGCCCTCGGTGGATGCTAGACATGGAAGAGCATACTCAAGCTGGCTCTTCTAAAACCCGGGGTCCTTGTTCCCTTCAGCGTGCTCAGCACGACCTTCAACTCCACGGTGCTGTGCAACTGGAGCAGCAGGACAGGGACCTCTGCAGCCTGAGCTGCCCTTGTTCCTCTCTGCCCGTGCACAGACGACAGCGTGGAAGAGAACGGCAGCAGGGCCCTGCGTGTCCCCGGGCTCAGGATTTGTGCTGCTTCAGCTCCACAGACAGAGCCATGGCTTAAGTGAAAACGCCAAAATGTTTATTAAGGGAAGGCAAAGTGAAGGGGTGAACTGGGAGGGAAAACAGGGGATTGGCAGGGCCAGGGGGCTGGAGGGAGGGAGCTGCAAACAGGGAGCAAGAAGGCAGGAGCTCCTGGAGCTTGCCACAGGCTCAGCTGTGAGCAGCAAGAGCTGGGCCTGGAGCTGCAGCTGGTCCCCTCTGCTCTGCAGGTGCTCCCATCTTCAGTGGGAACTGGGGGTGGCCAAAGGACACTGGTTCTTCCCATCCTGCAGGCGCAGTTCGGCAGATCTTGCGTCGAAGGTCAGATTGACAGGGGGAGGCTGGAGCCCGCCAGGCGCCAGGGCAGGAGGGGGCCGAGCCCTCTCCCATGGATACAGCAGCATCCCACAAAACCTCACCTTGGCCACGTGCCAAGCACAGGAATAGAGGGAGCAGGCTCTGGCTCAGGATTCTCGTGAGAGCCTCTTCCCCCTCTTCCACTCCCAGCTCCATCACCTGGCTGAAGAGCTGAATGGAGAGCAGCTGCAGCTGGCTCTTGTCCTGGAAGGAAAGGAAAAGTCCTAAGCACCAAATGCTCCCGACCCATTGGAGCAAAGGCCCAAAACTGCAGAGAGCACAGAGTTTCCAGGCAGGGGCCAGTGCTCTTGGCTGGGGGCACAGAGCCTTACGTTGTCAAAGGGTGGCAGCAGGGGCTCAGCTAGCTTCAGGGCGGTGATGCTGGGTATCTTGAGGTGTTTGTCCTGCAGCACGTGCGTGAGCACGGAGAGGCTCGTCCAGAGCATCTCCGCATTGGGATCACGCAGCTGCTCCAGCAGGTGTTGATAGAGGCCGCGTATTCCTCTGCCCTGTGTGCAAGACGGGGCTGTGCTGTGAAGCCGTGAACGGCTGCAGCAGCAGCAGCTGCTCGGGGCACTGGGGCAGCTGAAGCGGGAGGCAGGAGAGCTGGGAGCAGCTGCCTCTGCTGGTAGAGGCCAGCCAAGGCCAAAGGTGTGTGTTCCCCCGCCCCACGCTGCCAGCGCGGCTTCAGCCACTGCCCCCTTCTCACCAGCGAGGGCTCCTTGCTGAGCAGCACCAGGCCTCTGAGCTGCAGGCGCAGCCTGTCCCTGCACTGGCTCGGCAGCTGCCTGGATAGGAGCCAGAGGGCACTGGGACCGTGTCGGCTCAAGTCCAGACAGTCCAGGAGCTGAAAGGCACAGGGCAGTGACGGGGGAGCCGGCCGGCAGGAGCCCGGAGCCGCACAGGGCCGGGCCCCTGCAGCAGCGGCAGCGGGCGCGGGCAGCGTGCCAGGCGGCTGCGGCTAGCAGAGGCCCGAGAGCTGGGAGGCAGCTCAGGCAGGCAGCGCTGGCCATCAGGCTCACCTCCACAAAGAACGCCAGAGCAGGCAGATCCCGGCGTGGCTGCTTGCGGATGAGCAGGCTGAGCAGGTGCGAGGCCATGTGGGGACACAGGGGGCTCAAGCCACGGCGCATCTCCCTGGCAGGGGAAAAAGGCACCAAGGCCCTGAGCCGGCAGGCAAACCTCTCCCAGGAGTGACTGACAGAGGTCTGATCATTCCCCAGCACTCTGCAAGGGGACACGGGCCCCTTGGGAAGCGGCTGCTCCTGGGCATCCTCCTGTGCCAGGCTTGTGCAGTCTGCTCGGCCGTGCCTCGGTGGCAAGGCCCTCTGGCTTACGGCCGCGGGGACTGCGTGGGGCACTCCGGGCACGGGGCACAAATGCTGGCGGTGGCGGAGGGGAGAAGGGGGTCTCACCTGGCCAGCAGGCCCGCTGCCTCGTGCTGGGTGTTGGCACAGAGCAGGGCGTCCCAGACCTGTGTGTGCTCCAGAGCCACCAGCTTCTTGTTGAAGCCCAGTCGGGAGAGCAGAGCCTTCATGGTGTGCGCTGCAAACCTGTGTGCCCAGCAAGGGCCAGGTCACGCTGGGAGCACTGGCCCTGGCCACAGGGGGCATGGGAAGGACAGGGCGACTGGCACCTGTTGGGGTGGCTGGGAAGGCCGTGTTCCTCCCGGCACACTCTCCAGAAGCTGCGGGTCTCAACGTCCTCTGGCATCTGCTCTGTGGTAGAAAACATTTGCAAGAGCAGATCCACGAGCAGCTGGGGAGAATAAATGTGCATCCCGTAGTGCCACTCAGACGTGGGGACAATCCTCCGCAGCACCAGAGTTGCCTGCAAGAGACAAAGCACCCCGAGGCAGAGCTCAGTGCCGAGGTGCCCATGAGGCAGGGCCCGAGGGGAGACGCAGGGCGGGCACCCGGCCTGCTGTCCCTGAGCCTGCCCTGAGCCCAGTTTTCAGCCCAGGCCGGGAGCTGCAGCGTGGGGAGAGCATGGAGAGCTGCTGGAGAGGGTGACCTGGAGGGCGAGCAAAGGCCAGCTCCAGAAACTCACAGCCAGGGCAAAGGCGGCCTCATTCCCACTGCAGAAGATCCTGCCGTGCGGTGGCTGCTGCTCTAGCACGGAGAGCAGCGCCGGAAGGACCTCCTCCATGGCGACTTCTGAGGTGGCCATGGCCCTCCACATCAGTGTGGCAGCTCTGTGGGAGCAGAGCTGTGTGTCAGCACCCTGCCCCGTGCAGCTGCGTGGGGCCGGGTGACAGAGCCCCGGTGCCCTGAGGGGCCGGGAGGGAGCATGGCAGCAGGCTTGGGAAACAGAGAGGCCCGAGGGGCCCTACGGGCCGGTGAGCACCGAGCTCTGGAGGCAGTGGTGCCCCGTACCTGTCACATAGTGGGGCGCAGTGCAGGAGGCTCATGACCACGTGAGCGGGATGTTCTTCGGTCAGGCTCACGATGGCCATTTGCAGCCCGGCGTCCACTGAGTCGCAGGACGCCAGTCTCTCCAGGATGGCCCTGACCGTGGCTAGTACCTGGAGGGAACGGCATGAGGGAGACTTGGTGTGCTATCCAAGGCAGCAACTTGCCCAGCTTCGCCCAGGAAGTGCTTGCCTTCCCACCCCACTGTGATGGCCCCAAAGGCTGAGCGGGACCAGCAGACATGGCTTGAGGGGCCACGTGATCCTGGGAGGCCTTCAGCCCCGGCCCCAGGCTGATTGCCTGCTGCGGTGAAGAAACACCCTTCTGGCAAAACCCCAGACTGGGTGCAGGACTCACAGTCAGGGCAGTCACAGCGTCCGCCTCCGGGATGGCCTGATTGAGGGTGTTTGAGGTGGCCATCCCCTCCGTCAGGGCCATGTCAGCCTCCGCCCGGCCCTCGGCCGCTGCCCGCTCACAGCTTGCAGCGAGCTCAGCGGGCGCAGTGCTGGCAGCAGGCTCTGCCCGCAGCTGGCTGGGCACGGAGTCGGGCTGGGCCGTGCCTCCGGTCACGGTGGCCCTGTTCTTTCTGCGCCGAAGGCGCAGGAACCTCCGCAGTGCCTGCAGCAGAAGGAAGGGCGGGAAGAGAGGGACGTTCCATGGTCTGCTGCAAGGACGGGGCTGGGCCGAGCAGGGCCAGCAGGCCCGGCCCAGGTGGGGATGGCCGCAGGTACCTGCGCCGCTCTACGGAAGCAGCCGCGGGTGGTCTCCTGCTCTTGAGTGGCGTCCTTGGCTGCATCTGGCAAAGAGGGAGAGCAGCCAGAGCTGAGGGGCTGTGGGAGAGGCCGGAGAACACAGGCCAGCCCTGCGCTCCCCAGGCAGGGACAGCCCCCTGCGTGCCCGAGGGATGGAGCACGACTGCCATCGGGGGGGCAGTCCCTGCTCCTGTCCCATCCTGTCCGTGGGCATGTCCATAGGGATGGGATGGGATGGGATGGGATGGGATGGGATGGGATGGGATGGGATGGGATGGGATGGGATGGGATGGGGCGGGATGGGATGGGATGGGGCGGGATGGGGCGGGATGGGGCGGGATGGGGCCTAGGCTGGCTGCAGGCACCAGGCCTGTGGCCCAGCTGCACCACTCACCGTCCTGCAGCGGCTGCAACTGCTCCGGCTCTGCAGGCTGCTGCACTGGGGCAGCTGCAGGGCCGTTCTTTTTCTTCCCCCGAAGCCTCCGGAATAGGCTGAGCACTTTGCTCGCCATCCCGCTGCCCGACCTGGAGGGACAGATGCCTCGGCAAAGGTCCGAGTCAGCGGTGCCGCAGTCGTGCCTTGCAGGCACCTGCGACAGGGAGGCCTCAGGAGGATGACAGGACAGCAAGTCCTGCCCTGTGTTCTCGAGGGCTCCTGCCACAATGACAGGAGACTCCTCGTGAAGGATGGAGGTCACCAACTCCCACGGCCTGGCCACAGGGGCACCGGCCGCAGGGATGGGAGATGCCTCGGAAAGACTCCGAGTCAACGTGTCCCGAGGTCTGGCCGTGAGGCCAGCCGCAGGAGTAGCGCTTCGGAAAAGCTTCGGGTGGGCAATGAACGAGCTGGCTGTGCGGGGGATCCACACAGCACCGCTCTGTCACGTCCTGTCCCGTCGCGTGCACCGAGCACTCTGGGGTGGCCGTGACGCTGCCAGCACCTATGTCAGCGCGTGTCACAAAGGGCTGCTGCCACACCCTGTTCCACTGCGCCGCACGGTGACCCTGCTGCACCGTGTCACAAGGGGCCCTTGGTGACACTGCCACGTGCCCCAGGGCCACCTCCTCCCCAGGCAAGGCGCCCCTGGTTGGAAGGAATCCGTTGCCCCGAGTGTCTAACACAGCCCTGGACACACCAAGGCCGGCCAAGTGCTCTCCAGGTCTGTGCCCGGCCCGCACAGCCCAGCTCGGTGCTGGCCCTGGAGCAGAGCGGCTTCCAGCAAGCAAGAAGCAAACGCATCTTGCCAAGAGCTAAAACACACCAGCTAGGGAAGATGGCATTAATAAAGGCCTTGGAATTCACAGCTCTCTGAGAGACATTTGGGGTTCTCAGCTGGACAGAGATGATCCGGCTCTGTCCTGTGCTCAAAGCGGGGAACACACCCTACCACAGGTGCTTGGTTTGGTCTCCGCAGGCCCAGGCAGGTGCCAAAGCTGCTCTTGACAGCCTTCTCCCTTCCCACGCCCCACTGCCAAGTGCAAGGGGCCTCAGGGACAGAAAGGAGCGCAGGGAAGCAAAGGGAGACAGCTGCACCTACCTCACTGGGGGCTCCTGGGGAAGCACTTTGCTTGAGAAGCAAGCCCCTCTCTTCCAAAGGCATTTCCCCAAATGCGCACATTTCCCGGGGAGCACCAACACACACTTAAGAAACTCTGGCAAGGCTGAATTCCTTCTGCTCCTTGCAGCCATGGCACTCCAGCTGGAGCTCCTCTTCCTTCCCCCGAGTCTGTTTCCATGGGTCCTTTCTGGCACGCAGCCCCGGGCCCCCTATAAACAGGAGCTGCCCGCTGCCTCTTCACATGCCTGAACTCCTGCCTGCGCTCAGGGCAGCAAAAGCAGGCTGTTGCCAGCCAGGGAGCGGAGCCCTGTTCCCGCAGGAGGCTCTGGTCAGCCCCTTCCCACTGTGCACGCAGCACTTCTCCTGCCCGCCCAGAACGCTCCTGGCAGAGCAGAGCACAAGCTGGCCGGCTCTGGGCTCAGCACAGCCCAAACACAGGCGCAGGGAGACGCAGCAGCTGTTTTGCATCCATGCCCCAGAGAGATGGGAAGGATCCCCTGGCCCTGGTCTCACTTGGTTGGGTTTCTGACTGGCTCTGAGGCAGGGGCAGCGCTTCCTGGCTTGTGGGGAGAGCAGAGGCGCCGGAACCGCACGCAGCGTGCAGGCACTGCCTGACAGCGCTGCGGCCACTGGGACGCCTCTGAGCCTCTGCCACTCCGCTGCTGCAGGACAGGGAGCTTTGCAGCCTGAGCTGGCCTTGTTCCTCTCTGTCCGTGCAGAGAATGCAGCGCAGAAGAGAAGGGCAGCAGGGTTCCGCGTGTCCCCGGGCTCAGGGTTTGCGCCGCTTCAGCTCCACGGAGACGCGGGTAACGTGCAAAAGCTAAACTGTTTATTAAAGGAAAGCGAAGGGAAGGGGTGAGCTGGTAGGTAAAAAAGGGGATGAGCAGGGCCTGAGGGCTGCAGGGAGGGAGATGCCAGCAGGGAGAGGGATGGCAGGAGCTCCTGGAGCTTCCCACAGGCTCAGCTGTGAGCAGCTAGAGCTGTGCCTGGAGCTCCAGCTGGTCTCTTCTGTTCTGCAGGTGCTCCCATCTCCAGTGGGAGCTGGAAATTGCCAGACTCCGGTCCATCTGATTCAGCTGACAAACGAAGTGGCAGAGATCTGGTTTTGAATGCCAGCTGCATCAGTGTGCTCCTGCAGGATGGGCTCTGATCTTCCCCGATGGCTTGAAGAGCTGGAAGAGAGAGGAACAGAGCCACGGCCAGAGGCCGGATTGAGGGAATGCAAGGAAAGCCTCCTGCCAGGGCCATCCCAGCCGGCTGTTGCCATGGCCAGGAGGGAGAGGCAGCCACGGGCTTGGGCCGGAGGGTGCTGGCCACGGATCCCCCACGTGTCCCTGAAAGCTCTCCGGGCTCTGCCCCCGCCACCCCTGGTCCGCACAGGGAGCAGAGCCCTGGGCAGCCCGGGCACGGACTGTAGCTGCGGGGCCGGCATGTGCAGCTGCCCCCGGCGGTCCCCGCTGGTCCGCGGCTGCCCTCACTCACCCTCAGCGAGGACCTGGAGCTCCTCCTTCTGCCCCGTCATCAGCGATCCGGCCACCCCTGGCAACACAGAGGCACAGGTGGCGGCCCCGGGCGGCACAGCTGCCCGACACGGGCGCTGCCAGCCCCGGGGCCGCACGCCCTCCTCCCCGGGCAGGGCTCGGGCCGGGCCCCTGCCGCACGCTGCCGCCCCGGGGAGGGCTCGGCTCCGGCTGCCGGGGCAGCAGCCGGGCCGGGAGGCGGGGAGGGACGCCGGGCATGTGGCTCACCAATGATGCTGACGGCCGTCTCTCACAGGGGGCTCTGCGGGCTCTGCAGGCGCGGCAGGGCGCAGCGCAGGTGCTCGGCCGCTGGGCTCAGGTCCTGCAACAGCTGCGGGGAGCGCTGGCAGGGAAGGCCCGGCGCGGGCTCTGCCCCTCGGCCGGGCGCTGCCCGAGCCCGGTACCGGCCGAGCCGGCCCGCACGTCCCAGGGCAGGGAGTGGTGTGCGGGGCGCAGGCTGGCGGCCCCGGGTGCGGCTCGGCAGGGGCACAGCTGCCAGCCCCCCACGCTGAGCACTGGGGCCAGGGGGCTTCTCCAGCCTGCGGCTGGGGCTGCCGGGCTGTCCTTACCAGGCTCTGGGCGAACTTCATCCGCCGCTCCTCCAGGTCCGTCCTCCTCGGGCAGCGTGCCGCACAAAGCAGGGCTTCGCGAGAGTCCTGGAGAGCAGCAGAGAGGCGCAGGTGGCACCGGAGCCCAGGGCACAGGACCCGTGTCCCTGTGCCAAGGCCAGGGGGAGGCTGGAGCCTGCCAGGCGCCAGGGCAGGAGGGGGCCGAGCCCCCTGCCATGGATGGGGCAGCATCCCACAGAACCTCACCTTGGCCACGTGCCAAGCACAGGAATAGAGGCAGCAGGCACTGGCTCAGGATTCTCGTGAGAGGCTCTTCCCCCTCTTCCACTCCCAGCTCCATCACCTGGCTGAAGAGCTGAATGGAGAGCAGCTGCAGCTGGCTGTTGTCCTGGAAGGAAAGGAAAAGTCCTAAGCACCAAATGCTCCAGGCCCACTGGGGCAACGGCCGAAAACTGCAGAGAGCACAGAGTTTCCAGGCAGGGGCCAGTGCCCTGGGCAGGGGGCACAGAGCCTTACGTTGTCAAAGTGTGGCAGCAGGGGCTCAGCTAGCTTCAGGGCGGTGATGCTGGGTATCTTGAGGTGTTTGTCCTGCAGCACGTGCGTGAGCACGGAGAGGCTCGTCCAGAGCATCTCCGCATTGGGATCACGCAGCTGCTGCAGCAGGTGTTGATAGAGGCCGCGTATTCCTCTGCCCTGTGTGCAAGACGGGGCTGTGCTGTGAAGCCGTGAACGGCTGCAGCAGCAGCAGCTGCTCGGGGCACTGGGGCAGCTGAAGCGGGAGGCAGGAGAGCTGGGAGCAGCTGCCTCTGCTGGCAGAGGCCAGCCAAGGCCAAAGGTGTGTGTTCCCCCGCCCCACGCTGCCAGCGCGGCTTCAGCCACTGCCCCCTTCTCACCAGCGAGGGCTCCTTGCTGAGCAGCACCAGGCCTCTGAGCTGCAGGCGCAGCCTGTCCCTGCACTGGCTGGGCAGGTGCCTGGATAGGAGCCAGAGGGCACTGGGACCGTATCGGCTCAAGTCCAGACAGTCCAGGAGCTGAAAGGCACAGGGCAGTGACGGAGGAGCCGGCCGGCAGGAGCCCGGAGCCGCACAGGGCCGGGCCCCTGCAGCAGCGGCAGCGGGCGCGGGCAGCGTCCCAGGCGGCTGCGGCTAGCAGAGGCCCGAGAGCTGGGAGGCAGCTCAGGCAGGCAGCGCTGGCCGTCAGGCTCACCTCCACAAAGAAGGCCAGGGCAGGCAGATCCCGGCGTGGCTGCTTGCGGATGAGCAGGCTGAGCAGGTGCGAGGCCATGTGGGGACACAGGGGGCTCAAGCCACGGCGCATCTCCCTGGCAGGGGAAAAAGGCACCAAGGCCCTGAGCCGGCAGGCAAACCTCTCCCAGGAGTGACTGACAGAGGTCTGATCATTCCCCAGCACTCTGCAAGGGGACACGGGCCCCTTGGGAAGCGGCTGCTCCTGGGCATCCTCCTCTGCCAGGCTTGTGCAGTCTGCTCGGCCGTGCCTCGCTGGCAAGGCCCTCTGGCTTACGGCCGCGGGGACTGTGTGGGGCACTCCGGGCACGGGGCACAAATGCTGGCAGTGGCGGAGGGGAGAAGGGGGTCTCACCTGGCCAGCAGGCCCGCTGCCTCGTGCTGGGTGTCGGCACAGAGCAGGGCGTCCCAGACCTGTGTGTGCTCCAGAGCCACCAGCTTCTTGTCGAAGCCCAGTCGGGAGAGCAGAGCCTTCATGGTGTGCGCTGCAAACCTGTGTGCCGAGCAAAGGCCGGGTCACGCTGGGAGCACTGGCCCTGGCCACAGGGGGCATGGGAAGGACAGGGCGACTGGCACCTGTTGGGGTCGCTGGGAAGGCCGTGTTCCTCCCGGCACACTCTCCAGAAGCTCCTGGTCTCAACGTCCTCTGGCATCTGCTCTGTGGTGGAAAACATTTGCAAGAGCAGATCCACGAGCAGCTGGGGAGAATAAATGTGCATCCCGTAGTGCCACTCAGACGTGGGGACAATCCTCCGCAGCACCAGAGTTGCCTGCAAGAGACAAAGCACCCCGAGGCAGAGCTCAGTGCCGAGGTGCTCATGAGGCAGGGCCCGAGGGGAGAGGCAGGGCGGGCACCCGGCCTGCTGTCCCTGAGCCTGCCCTGAGCCCAGCTTTCAGCCCAGGCCGGGAGCTGCAGCGTGGGGAGAGCATGGAGAGCTGCTGGAGAGGGTGACCTGGAGGGCGAGCAAAGGCCAGCTCCAGAAACTCACAGCCAGGGCAAAGGCGGCCTCATTCCCGCTGCAGAAGATCCTGCCGTGCGGTGGCTGCTGCTCTAGCATGGAGAGCAGCGCCGGAAGGACCTCCTCCACGGCGACTTCTGAGGTGGCCATGGCCCTCCACATCAGTGTGGCAGCTCTGTGGGACCAGAGCTGTGTGTCAGCACCCTGCCCCGTGCAGCTGCGTGGGGCCGGGTGACAGAGCCCCGGTGCCCTGAGGGGCCGGGAGGGAGCATGGCAGCAGGCTTGGGAAACAGAGAGGCCCGAGGGGCCCTACGGGCCGGTGAGCACCGAGCTCTTGAGGCAGTGGTGCCCCGTACCTGTCACATAGTGGGGCGCAGTGCAGGAGGCTCATGACCACGTGAGCGGGATGTTCTTCGGTCAGGCTCACGATGGCCATTTGCAGCCCGGCGTCCACGGTGTCGCAGGACGCCAGTCTCTCCAGGATGGCCCTGACCGTGGCTAGCACCTGGAGGGAACGGCATGAGGGAGACTTGGTGTGCTATCCAAGGCAGCAACTTGCCCAGCTTCGCCCAGGAAGTGCTTGCCTTCCCACCCCACTGTGATGGCCCCAAAGGCTGAGCTGGACCAGCAGACATGGCTTGAGGGGCCACGTGATCCTGGGAGGCCTTCAGCCCCGGCCCCAGGCTGATTGCCTGCTGTGGTGAAGAAACACCCTTCTGGCAAAACCCCAGACTGGGTGCAGGACTCACAGTCAGGGCAGTCACAGCGTCCGCCTCCGGGATGGCCTGATTGAGGGTGTTTGAGGTGGCCATCCCCTCCGTCAGGGCCATGTCAGCCTCCGCCCGGCCCTCGGCCGCTGCCCGCTCACAGCTTGCAGCGAGCTCAGTGGGCGCAGTGCTGGCAGCAGGCTCTGCCCGCAGCTGGCTGGGCACGGAGTCGGGCTGGGCCGTGCCTCCGGTCACGGTGGCCCTGTTCTTTCTGCGCCGAAGGCGCAGGAACCTCCGCAGTGCCTGCAGCAGAAGGAAGGGCGGGAAGAGAGGGACGTTCCATGGTCTGCTGCAAGGACGGGGCTGGGCCGAGCAGGGCCAGCAGGCCCGGCCCAGGTGGGGATGGCCGCAGGTACCTGCGCCGCTCTACGGAAGCAGCCGCGGGTGGTCTCCTGCTCTTGAGTGGCGTCCTTGGCTGCATCTGGGAAAGAGGGAGAGCAGCCAGAGCTGAGGGGCTGTGGGAGAGGCCGGAGAACACAGGCCAGCCCTGCGCTCCCCAGGCAGGGACAGCACCCTGCGTGCCCGAGGGATGGAGCACAACTGCCATCGGGGGGGCAGTCCCTGCCCCTGTCCCATCCTGTCCGAGGGCATGTCCATAGGGATGGGATGGGATGGGATGGGATGGGATGGGGCGGGATGGGGCGGGATTTGGCGGGATTGGGCCTAGGCTGGCTGCAGGCACCAGGCCTGTGGCCCGGCTGCACCACTCACCGTCCTGCAGCGGCTGCAACTGCTCCGGCTCTGCAGGCTGCTGCACTGGGGCAGCTGCAGGGCCGTTCTTTTTCTTCCCCCGAAGGCTCCTGAACAGGCTGAGCACTTTGCTCGCCATCCCGCTGCCCGACCTCGAGGGACAGATGCCTCGGCAGAGGTCCGAGTCAGCGGTGCCGCAGTCGTGCCTTGCAGGCGCCTGCGACAGGGAGGCCTCAGGAGGATGACAGGACAGCAAGTCCTGCCCTGTGTTCTCGAGGGCTCCTGCCACAATGACAGGAGACTCCTCGTGAAGGATGGAGGTCACCAACTCCCACGGCCTGGCCACAGGGGCACCGGCCGCAGGGATGGGAGATGCCTCGGAAAGACTCCGAGTCAACGTGTCCCGAGGTCTGGCCGTGAGGCCAGCCGCAGGAGTAGCGCTTCGGAAAAGCTTCGGGTGGGCAATGAAGGAGCTGGCTGTGCGGGGGATCCACACAGCACCACTCTGTCACGTCCTGTCCCGTCGCGTGCACCGAGCACTCTGGGGTGGCCGTGACGCTGCCAGCACCTATGTCAGCGCGTGTCACAAAGGGCTGCTGCCACACCCTGTTCCACTGCGCCGCACGGTGACCCTGCTGCACCGTGTCACAAGGGGCCCTTGGTGACGCTGCCACGTGCCCCAGGGCCACCCCCTCCCCAGGCAAGGCGCCCCTGGTTGGAAGGAATCCGTTGCCCCGAGTGTCTAACACAGCCCTGGACACACCAAGGCCGGCCAAGTGCTCTCCAGGTCTGTGCCCGGCCCGCACAGCCCAGCTCGGTGCTGGCCCTGGAGCAGAGCGGCTTCCAGCAAGCAAGAAGCAAACGCATCTTGCCAAGAGCTAAAACACACCAGCTAGGGAAGATGGCATTAATAAAGGCCTTGGAATTCACAGCTCTCTGAGAGACATTTGGGGTTCTCAGCTGGACAGAGATGATCCGGCTCTGTCCTGTGCTCAAAGCGGGGAACACACCCTACCACAGGTGCTTGGTTTGGTCTCCGCAGGCCCAGGCAGGTGCCAAAGCTGCTCTTGACAGCCTTCTCCCTTCCCACGCCCCACTGCCAAGTGCAAGGGGCCTCAGGGACAGAAAGGAGCGCAGGGAAGCAAAGGGAGACAGCTGCACCTACCTCACTGGGGGCTCCTGGGGAAGCACTTTGCTTGAGAAGCAAGCCCCTCTCTTCCAAAGGCATTTCCCCAAATGCGCACATTTCCCAGGGAGCACCAACACACACGTAAGAAACTCTGGCAAGGCTGAATTCCTTCTGCTCCTTGCAGCCATGGCACTCCAGCTGGAGCTCCTCTTCCTTCCCCCGAGTCTGTTTCCATGGGTCCTTTCTGGCACGCAGCCCCGGGCCCCCTATAAACAGGAGCTGCCCGCTGCCTCTTCACATGCCTGAACTCCTGCCTGCGCTCAGGGCAGCAAAAGCAGGCTGTTGCCAGCCAGGGAGCGGAGCCCTGTTCCCGCAGGAGGCTCTGGTCAGCCCCTTCCCACTGTGCACGCAGCACTTCTCCTGCCCGCCCAGAACGCTCCTGGCAGAGCAGAGCACAAGCTGGCCGGCTCTGGGCTCAGCACAGCCCAAACACAGGCGCAGGGAGACGCAGCAGCTGTTTTGCATCCATGCCCCAGAGAGATGGGAAGGATCCCCTGGCCCTGGTCTCACTTGGTTGGGTTTCTGACTGGCTCTGAAGCAGGGGCAGCGCTTCCTGGCTTGTGGGGAGAGCAGAGGCGCCGGAACCGCACGCAGCGTGCAGGCACTGCCTGACAGCGCTGCGGCCACTGGGACGCCTCTGAGCCTCTGCCACTCCGCTGCTGCAGGACAGGGAGCTTTGCAGCCTGAGCTGGCCTTGTTCCTCTCTGTCCGTGCAGAGAATGCAGCACAGAAGAGAAGGGCAGCAGTGTTCCGCGTGTCCCCGGGCTCAGGGTTTGCGCCGCTTCAGCTCCACGGAGACGCGGGTAACGTGCAAAAGCTAAACTGTTTATTAAAGGAAAGCGAAGGGAAGGGGTGAGCTGGTAGGTAAAAAAGGGGATGAGCAGGGCCTGAGGGCTGCAGGGAGGGAGATGCCAGCAGGGAGAGGGATGGCAGGAGCTCCTGGAGCTTCCCACAGGCTCAGCTGTGAGCAGCTAGAGCTGTGCCTGGAGCTCCAGCTGGTCTCTTCTGTTCTGCAGGTGCTCCCATCTCCAGTGGGAGCTGGAAATTGCCAGACTCCGGTCCATCTGATTCAGCTGACAAACGAAGTGGCAGAGATCTGGTTTTGAATGCCAGCTGCATCAGTGTGCTCCTGCAGGATGGGCTCTGATCTTCCCTGATGTCTTGAAGAGCTGGAAGAGAGAGGAACAGAGCCACGGCCAGAGGCCGGATTGAGGGAATGCAAGGAAAGCCTCCTGCCAGGGCCATCCCAGCCGGCTGTTGCCATGGCCAGGAGGGAGAGGCAGCCACGGGCTTGGGCCGGAGGGTGCTGGCCACGGATCCCCCACGTGTCCCTGAAAGCTCTCCGGGCTCTGCCCCCGCCGCCCCTGGTCCGCACAGGGAGCAGAGCCCTCGGCAGCCCGGGCACGGACTGTAGCTGCGGGGCCGGCATGTGCAGCTGCCCCCGGCGGTCCCCGCTGGCCCGCGGCTGCCCTCACTCACCCTCAGCGAGGACCTGGAGCTCCTCCTTCTGCCCCGTCATCAGCGCTGCGGCCACCCCTGGCAAGACAGAGGCACAGGTGGCGGCCCCGGGCGGCAAAGCTGCCCGACACGGGCGCTGCCAGCCCCGGGGCCGCACGCCCTCCTCCCCGGGCAGTGCTCGGGCCGGGCCCCTGCCGCACGCTGCCGCCCCGGGGAGGGCTCGGCTCCGGCTGCCGGGGCAGCAGCCGGGCCGGGAGGCGGGGAGGGACGCCGGGCTTGTGGCTCACCAATGATGCTGACGGCCGTCTCTCACAGGGGGCTCTGCGGGCTCTGCAGGCGCGGCAGGGCGCAGCGCAGGTGCTCGGCCGCTGGCCTCAGGTCCTGCAACAGCTGCGGGGAGCGCTGGCAGGGAAGTCCCGGCGCGGGCTCTGCCCCTCGCCCGGGCGCTGCCCGAGCCCGGTACCGGCCGAGCCGGCCCGCACGTCCCAGGGCAGGGAGTGGCGTGCGGGGCGCAGGCTGGCGGCCCCGGGTGCGGCTCGGCAGGGGCACAGCTGCCTGCCCCCCACGCTGAGCACTGGGGCCAGGGGGCTTCTCCAGCCTGCGGCTGGGGCTGCCGGGCTGTCCTTACCAGGCTCTGGGTGAAATTCATCCGCCGCTCCTCCAGGTCCGTCCTCCTCGGGCAGCGTGCCGCACAAAGCAGGGCTTCGCGAGAGTCCTGGAGAGCAGCAGAGAGGCGCAGGTGGCACCGGAGCCCAGGGCACAGGACCCGTGTCCCTGTGCCAAGGCCAGGGGGAGGCTGGAGCCTGCCAGGCGCCAGGGCAGGAGGGGGCCGAGCCCCCTGCCATGGATGGGGCAGCATCCCACAGAACCTCACCTTAGCCACGTGCCAAGCACAGGAATAGAGGCAGCAGGCACTGGCTCAGGATTCTCGTGAGAGCCTCTTCCCCCTCTTCCACTCCCAGCTCCATCACCTGGCTGAAGAGCTGAATGGAGAGCAGCTGCAGCTGGCTGTTGTCCTGCAAGAAAAGGAAAAGTCCTAAGCACCAAATGCTCCAGGCCCACTGGGGCAACGGCCGAAAACTGCAGAGAGCACAGAGTTTCCAGGCAGGGGCCAGTGCCCTGGGCAGGGGGCACAGAGCCTTACGTTGTCAAAGTGTGGCAGCAGGGGCTCAGCTAGCTTCAGGGCGGTGATGCTGGGTATCTTGAGGTGTTTGTCCTGCAGCACGTGCGTGAGCACGGAGAGGCTCGTCCAGAGCATCTCCGCATTGGGATCACGCAGCTGCTGCAGCAGGTGTTGATAGAGGCCGCGTATTCCTCTGCCCTGTGTGCAAGACGGGGCTGTGCTGTGAAGCCGTGAACGGCTGCAGCAGCAGCAGCTGCTCGGGGCACTGGGGCAGCTGAGGCGGGAGGCAGGAGAGCTGGGAGCAGCTGCCTCTGCTGGCAGAGGCCAGCCAAGGCCAAAGGTGTGTGTTCCCCCGCCCCACGCTGCCAGCGCGGCTTCAGCCACTGCCCCCTTCTCACCAGCGAGGGCTCCTTGCTGAGCAGCACGAGGCCTCTGAGCTGCAGGCGCAGCCTGTCCCTGCACTGGCTGGGCAGGTGCCTGGATAGGAGCCAGAGGGCACTGGGACCGTGTCGGCTCAAGTCCAGACAGTCCAGGAGCTGAAAGGCACAGGGCAGTGACGGGGGAGCCGGCCGGCAGGAGCCCGGAGCCGCACAGGGCCGGGCCCCTGCAGCAGCGGCAGCGGGCGCGGGCAGCGTCCCAGGCGGCTGCGGCTAGCAGAGGCCCCAGAGCTGGGAGGCAGCTCAGGCAGGCAGCGCTGGCCGTCAGGCTCACCTCCACAAAGAACGCCAGAGCAGGCAGATCCCGGCGTGGCTGCTTGCGGATGAGCAGGCTGAGCAGGTGCGAGGCCATGTGGGGACACAGGGGGCTCAAGCCACGGCGCATCTCCCTGGCAGGGGAAAAAGGCACCAAGGCCCTGAGCCGGCAGGCAAACCTCTCCCAGGAGTGACTGACAGAGGTCTGATCATTCCCCAGCACTCTGCAAGGGGACACGGGCCCCTTGGGAAGCGGCTGCTCCTGGGCATCCTCCTCTGCCAGGCTTGTGCAGTCTGCTCGGCCGTGCCTCAGTGGCAAGGCCCTCTGGCTTACGGCCGCGGGGACTGTGTGGGGCACTCCGGGCACGGGGCACAAATGCTGGCAGTGGCGGAGGGGAGAAGGGGGTCTCACCTGGCCAGCAGGCCCGCTGCCTCGTGCTGGGTGTTGGCACAGAGCAGGGCGTCCCAGACCTGTGTGTGCTCCAGAGCCACCAGCTTCTTGTCGAAGCCCAGTCGGGAGAGCAGAGCCTTCATGGTGTGCGCTGCAAACCTGTGTGCCCAGCAAAGGCCGGGTCACGCTGGGAGCACTGGCCCTGGCCACAGGGGGCATGGGAAGGACAGGGCGACTGGCACCTGTTGGGGTCGCTGGGAAGGCCGTGTTCCTCCCAGCACGCTCTCCAGAAGCTCCTGGTCTCAACGTCCTCTGGCATCTGCTCTGTGGTGGAAAACATTTGCAAGAGCAGATCCACGAGCAGCTGGGGAGAATAAATGTGCATCCCGTAGTGCCACTCAGACGTGGGGACAATCCTCTGCAGCACCAGAGTTGCCTGCAAGAGACAAAGCACCCCGAGGCAGAGCTCAGTGCCGAGGTGCCCATGAGGCAGGGCCCGAGGGGAGAGGCAGGGCGGGCACCCGGCCTGCTGTCCCTGAGCCTGCCCTGAGCCCAGCTTTCAGCCCAGGCCGGGAGCTGCAGCGTGGGGAGAGCATGGAGAGCTGCTGGAGAGGGTGACCTGGAGGGCGAGCAAAGGCCAGCTCCAGAAACTCACAGCCAGGGCAAAGGCGGCCTCATTCCCGCTGCAGAAGATCGGGCCGTGCGGTGGCTGCTGCTCTAGCACGGAGAGCAGCGCCAGAAGGACCTCCTCCATGGCGACTTCTGAGGTGGCCATGGCCCTCCACATCAGTGTGGCAGCTCTGTGGGAGCAGAGCTGTGTGTCAGCACCCTGCCCCGTGCAGCTGCGTGGGGCCGGGTGACAGAGCCCCGGTGCCCTGAGGGGCCGGGAGGGAGCATGGCAGCAGGCTTGGGAAACAGAGAGGCCCGAGGGGCCCTACGGGCCGGTGAGCACCGAGCTCTTGAGGCAGTGGTGCCCCGTACCTGTCACACAGTGGGGCGCAGTGCAGGAGGCTCATGACCACGTGAGCGGGATGTTCTTCGGTCAGGCTCACGATGGCCATTTGCAGCCCGGCGTCCACGGTGTCGCAGGACGCCAGTCTCTCCAGGATGGCCCTGACCATGGCTAGCACCTGGAGGGAACGGCATGAGGGAGACTTGGTGTGCTATCCAAGGCAGCAACTTGCCCAGCTTTGCCCAGGAAGTGCTTGCCTTCCCACCCCACTGTGATGGCCACAAAGGCTGAGCTGGACCAGCAGACATGGCTTGAGGGGCCACGTGATCCTGGGAGGCCTTCAGCCCCGGCCCCAGGCTGATTGCCTGCTGTGGTGAAGAAACACCCTTCTGGCAAAACCCCAGACTGGGTGCAGGACTCACAGTCAGGGCAGTCACAGCGTCCGCCTCCGGGATGGCCTGATTGAGGGTGTTTGAGGTGGCCATCCCCTCCGTCAGGGCCATGTCAGCCTCCGCCCGGCCCTCGGCCGCTGCCCGCTCACAGCTTGCAGCGAGCTCAGCGGGCGCAGTGCTGGCAGCAGGCTCTGCCCGCAGCTGGCTGGGCACGGAGTCGGGCTGGGCCGTGCCTCCGGTCACGGTGGCCCTGTTCTTTCTGCGCCGAAGGCGCAGGAACCTCCGCAGTGCCTGCAGCAGAAGGAAGGGCGGGAAGAGAGGGACGTTCCATGGTCTGCTGCAAGGACGGGGCTGGGCCGAGCAGGGCCAGCAGGCCCGGCCCAGGTGGGGATGGCCGCAGGTACCTGCGCCGCTCTACGGAAGCAGCCGCGGGTGGTCTCCTGCTCTTGAGTGGCGTCCTTGGCTGCATCTGGCAAAGAGGGAGAGCAGCCAGAGCTGAGGGGCTGTGGGAGAGGCCGGAGAACACAGGCCAGCCCTGCGCTCCCCAGGCAGGGACAGCCCCCTGCGTGCCCGAGGGATGGAGCACGACTGCCATCGGGGGGGCAGTCCCTGCTCCTGTCCCATCCTGTCCGTGGGCATGTCCATAGGGATGGGATGGGATGGGATGGGATGGGATGGGATGGGATGGGATGGGATGGGATGGGATGGGATGGGATGGGGCGGGATGGGATGGGATGGGGCGGGATGGGGCGGGATGGGGCGGGATGGGGCCTAGGCTGGCTGCAGGCACCAGGCCTGTGGCCCAGCTGCACCACTCACCGTCCTGCAGCGGCTGCAACTGCTCCGGCTCTGCAGGCTGCTGCACTGGGGCAGCTGCAGGGCCGTTCTTTTTCTTCCCCCGAAGGCTCCTGAACAGGCTGAGCACTTTGCTCGCCATCCCGCTGCCCGACCTGGAGGGACAGATGCCTCGGCAGATGTCCGAGTCAGCGGTGCCGCAGTCGTGCCTTGCAGGCACCTGCGACAGGGAGGCCTCAGGAGGATGACAGGACAGCAAGTCCTGCCCTGTGTTCTCGAGGGCTCCTGCCACAATGACAGGAGACTCCTCGTGAAGGATGGAGGTCACCAACTCCCACGGCCTGGCCACAGGGGCACCGGCCGCAGGGATGGGAGATGCCTCGGAAAGACTCCGAGTCAACGTGTCCCGAGGTCTGGCCGTGAGGCCAGCCGCAGGAGTAGCGCTTCGGAAAAGCTTCGGGTGGGCAATGAAGGAGCTGGCTGTGCGGGGGATCCACACAGCACCACTCTGTCACGTCCTGTCCCGTCGCGTGCACCGAGCACTCTGGGGTGGCCGTGACGCTGCCAGCACCTATGTCAGCGCGTGTCACAAAGGGCTGCTGCCACACCCTGTTCCACTGCGCCGCACGGTGACCCTGCTGCACCGTGTCACAAGGGGCCCTTGGTGACACTGCCACGTGCCCCAGGGCCACCCCCTCCCCAGGCAAGGCGCCCCTGGTTGGAAGGAATCCGTTGCCCCGAGTGTCTAACACAGCCCTGGACACACCAAGGCCGGCCAAGTGCTCTCCAGGTCTGTGCCCGGCCCGCACAGCCCAGCTCGGTGCTGGCCCTGGAGCAGAGCGGCTTCCAGCAAGCAAGAAGCAAACGCATCTTGCCAAGAGCTAAAACACACCAGCTAGGGAAGATGGCATTAATAAAGGCCTTGGAATTCACAGCTCTCTGAGAGACATTTGGGGTTCTCAGCTGGACAGAGATGATCCGGCTCTGTCCTGTGCTCAAAGCGGGGAACACACCCTACCACAGGTGCTTGGTTTGGTCTCCGCAGGCCCAGGCAGGTGCCAAAGCTGCTCTTGACAGCCTTCTCCCTTCCCACGCCCCACTGCCAAGTGCAAGGGGCCTCAGGGACAGAAAGGAGCGCAGGGAAGCAAAGGGAGACAGCTGCACCTACCTCACTGGGGGCTCCTGGGGAAGCACTTTGCTTGAGAAGCAAGCCCCTCTCTTCCAAAGGCATTTCCCCAAATGCGCACATTTCCCAGGGAGCACCAACACACACTTAAGAAACTCTGGCAAGGCTGAATTCCTTCTGCTCCTTGCAGCCATGGCACTCCAGCTGGAGCTCCTCTTCCTTCCCCCGAGTCTGTTTCCATGGGTCCTTTCTGGCACGCAGCCCCGGGCCCCCTATAAACAGGAGCTGCCCGCTGCCTCTTCACATGCCTGAACTCCTGCCTGCGCTCAGGGCAGCAAAAGCAGGCTGTTGCCAGCCAGGGAGCGGAGCCCTGTTCCCGCAGGAGGCTCTGGTCAGCCCCTTCCCACTGTGCACGCAGCACTTCTCCTGCCCGCCCAGAACGCTCCTGGCAGAGCAGAGCACAAGCTGGCCGGCTCTGTGCTCAGCACAGCCCAAACACAGGCGCAGGGAGACGCAGCAGCTGTTTTGCATCCATGCCCCAGAGAGATGGGAAGGATCCCCTGGCCCTGGTCTCACTTGGTTGGGTTTCTGACTGGCTCTGAGGCAGGGGCAGCGCTTCCTGGCTTGTGGGGAGAGCAGAGGCGCCGGAACCGCACGCAGCGTGCAGGCACTGCCTGACAGCGCTGCGGCCACTGGGACGCCTCTGAGCCTCTGCCACTCCGCTGCTGCAGGACAGGGAGCTTTGCAGCCTGAGCTGGCCTTGTTCCTCTCTGTCCGTGCAGAGAATGCAGCGCAGAAGAGAAGGGCAGCAGGGTTCCGCGTGTCCCCGGGCTCAGGGTTTGCGCCGCTTCAGCTCCACGGAGACGCGGGTAACGTGCAAAAGCTAAACTGTTTATTAAAGGAAAGCGAAGGGAAGGGGTGAGCTGGTAGGTAAAAAAGGGGATGAGCAGGGCCTGAGGGCTGCAGGGAGGGAGATGCCAGCAGGGAGAGGGATGGCAGGAGCTCCTGGAGCTTCCCACAGGCTCAGCTGTGAGCAGCTAGAGCTGTGCCTGGAGCTCCAGCTGGTCTCTTCTGTTCTGCAGGTGCTCCCATCTCCAGTGGGAGCTGGAAATTTCCAGACTCCGGTCCATCTGATTCAGCTGACAAACGAAGTCGCAGAGATCTGGTTTTGAATGCCAGCTGCATCAGTGTGCTCCTGCAGGATGGGCTCTGATCTTCCCCGATGGCTTGAAGAGCTGGAAGAGAGAGGAACAGAGCCACGGCCAGAGGCCGGATTGAGGGAATGCAAGGAAAGCCTCCTGCCAGGGCCATCCCAGCGGGCTGTTGCCATGGCCAGGAGGGAGCGGCAGACACGGGCTTGGGCCGGAAGGTGCTGGCCACGGATCCCCCACGTGCCCCTGAAAGCTCTCCGGGCTCTGCCCCCTGCCGCCCCTGGTCCGCACAGGGAGCAGAGCCCTGGGCAGCCCGGGCACGGACTGTAGCTGCGGGGCCGGCATGTGCAGCTGCCCCCGGCGGTCCCCGCTGGCCCGCGGCTGCCCTCACTCACCCTCAGCGAGGACCTGGAGCTCCTCCTTCTGCCCCGTCATCAGCGCTCCGGCCACCCCTGGCAAGACAGAGGCACAGGTGGCGGCCCCAGGCGGCAAAGCTGCCCGACACGGGCGCTGCCAGCCCCGGGGCCGCACGCCCTCCTCCCCGGGCAGGGCTCAGGCCGGGCCCCTGCCGCACGCTGCCGCCCCGGGGAGGGCTCGGCTCCGGCTGCCGGGGCAGCAGCCGGGCCGGGAGGCGGGGAGGGACGCCGGGCTCGTGGCTCACCGATGATGCTGACGGCCGTCTCTCGCAGGGGGCTCTGCGGGCTCTGCAGGCGCGGCAGGGCGCAGCGCAGGTGCTCGGCCGCTGGGCTCAGGTCCTGCAACAGCTGCGGGGAGCGCTGGCAGGGAAGGCCCGGCGCGGGCTCTGCCCCTTGGCCGGGCGCTGCCCGAGCCCGGTACCGGCCGAGCCGGCCCGCACGTCCCAGGGCAGGGAGTGGTGTGCGGGGCGCAGGCTGGTGGCCCCGGGTGCGGCTTGGCAGGGGCACAGCTGCCAGCCCCCCACGCAGAGCACTGGGGCCATGGGGCTTCTCCAGCCTGCGGCTGGGGCTGCCGGGCTGTCCTTACCAGGCTCTGGGCGAACTTCATCCGCAGCTCCTCCAGGTCCGTCCTCCTCGGGCAGCGTGCCGCACAAAGCAGGGCTTCGTGAGAGTCCTGGAGAGCAGCAGAGAGCCGCAGGTGGCACCGGAGCCCAGGGCACAGGACCCGTGTCTCTGTGCCAAGGCCAGGGGGAGGCTGGAGCCTGCCAGGCGCCAGGGCAGGAGGGGGCCGAGCCCCCTGCCATGAATGGGGCAGCATCCCACAGAACCTCACCTTGGCCACGTGCCAAGCACAGGAATAGAGGCAGCAGGCACTGGCTCAGGATTCTCGTGAGAGGCTCTTCCCCCTCTTCCACTCCCAGCTCCATCACCTGGCTGAAGAGCTGAATGGAGAGCAGCTGCAGCTGGCTTTTGTCCTGGAAGGAAAGGAAAAGTCCTAAGCACCAAATGCTCCAGGCCCACTGGGGCAACGGCCGAAAACTGCAGAGAGCACAGAGTTTCCAGGCAGGGGCCAGTGCCCTGGGCAGGGGGCACAGAGCCTTACGTTGTCAAAGTGTGGCAGCAGGGGCTCAGCTAGCTTCAGGGCGGTGATGCTGGGTATCTTGAGGTGTTTGTCCTGCAGCACGTGCGTGAGCACGGAGAGGCTTGTCCAGAGCATCTCCGCATTGGGATCACGCAGCTGCTCCAGCAGGTGTTGATAGAGGCCGCATATTCCTCTGCCCTGTGTGCAAGACGGGGCTGTGCTGTGAAGCCGTGAACGGCTGCAGCAGCAGCAGCTGCTCGGGGCACTGGGGCAGCTGAAGCGGGAGGCAGGAGAGCTGGGAGCAGCTGCCTCTGCTGGCAGAGGCCAGCCAAGGCCAAAGGTGTGTGTTCCCCCGCCCCACGCTGCCAGCGCGGCTTCAGCCACTGCCCCCTTCTCACCAGCGAGGGCTCCTTGCTGAGCAGCACGAGGCCTCTGAGCTGCAGGCGCAGCCTGTCCCTGCACTGGCTGGGCAGGTGCCTGGATAGGAGCCAGAGGGCACTGGGACCGTGTCGGCTCAAGTCCAGACAGTCCAGGAGCTGAAAGGCACAGGGCAGTGACGGGGGAGCCGGCCGGCAGGAGCCCGGAGCCGCACAGGGCCGGGCCCCTGCAGCAGCGGCAGCGGGCGCGGGCAGCGTCCCAGGCGGCTGCGGCTAGCAGAGGCCCGACAGCTGGGAGGCAGCTCAGGCAGGCAGCGCTGGCCGTCAGGCTCACCTCCACAAAGAACGCCAGAGCAGGCAGATCCCGGCGTGGCTGCTTGCGGATGAGCAGGCTGAGCAGGTGCGAGGCCATGTGGGGACACAGGGGGCTCAAGCCACGGCGCATCTCCCTGGCAGGGGAAAAAGGCACCAAGGCCCTGAGCCGGCGGGCAAACCTCTCCCAGGAGTGACTGACAGAGGTCTGATCATTCCCCAGCACTCTGCAAGGGGACACGGGCCCCTTGGGAAGCGGCTGCTCCTGGGCATCCTCCTCTGCCAGGCTTGTGCAGTCTGCTCGGCCGTGCCTCGGTGGCAAGGCCCTCTGGCTTACGGCCGCGGGGACTGTGTGGGGCACTCCGGGCACGGGGCACAAATGCTGGCGGTGGTGGAGGGGAGAAGGGGGTCTCACCTGGCCAGCAGGCCCGCTGCCTCGTGCTGGGTGTTGGCACAGAGCAGGGCATCCCAGACCTGTGTGTGCTCCAGAGCCACCAGCTTCTTGTCGAAGCCCAGTCGGGAGAGCAGAGACTTCATGGTGTGCGCTGCAAACCTGTGTGCCGAGCAAAGGCCGGGTCACGCTGGGAGCACTGGCCCTCGCCACAGGGGGCATGGGAAGGACAGGGCGACTGGGACCTGTTGGGGTCGCTGGGAAGGCCGTGTTCCTCCCGGCACACTCTCCAGAAGCTGCGGGTCTCAACGTCCTCTGGCATCTGCTCTGTGGTAGAAAACATTTGCAAGAGCAGATCCACGAGCAGCTGGGGAGAATAAATGTGCATCCCGTAGTGCCACTCAGACGTGGGGACAATCCTCCGCAGCACCAGAGTTGCCTGCAAGAGACAAAGCACCCCGAGGCAGCGCTCAGTGCCGAGGTGCCCATGAGGCCGGGCCCGAGGGAAGACGCAGGGCGGGCACCCGGCCTGCTGTCCCTGAGCCTGCCCTGAGCCCAGCTTTCAGCCCAGGCCGGGAGCTGCAGCGTGGGGAGAGCATGGAGAGCTGCTGGAGAGGTGACCTGGAGGGCGAGCAAAGGCCAGCTCCAGAAACTCACAGCCAGGGCAAAGGCGGCCTCATTCCCGCTGCAGAAGATCCTGCCGTGCGGTGGCTGCTGCTCTAGCACGGAGAGCAGCGCCGGAAGGACCTCCTCCATGGCGACTTCTGAGGTGGCCATGGCCCTCCACATCAGTGTGGCAGCTCTGTGGGACCAGAGCTGTGTGTCAGCACCCTGCCCCGTGCAGCTGCGTGGGGCCGGGTGACAGAGCCCCGGTGCCCTGAGGGGCCGGGAGGGAGCATGGCAGCAGGCTTGGGAAACAGAGGTGCCCGAGGGGCCCTACGGGCCGGTGAGCACCGAGCTCTTGAGGCAGTGGTGCCCCGTACCTGTCACACAGTGGGGCGCAGTGCAGGAGGCTCATGACCACGTGAGCGGGATGTTCTTCGGTCAGGCTCACGATGGCCATTTGCAGCCCGGCGTCCACTGAGTCGCAGGACGCCAGTCTCTCCAGGATGGCCCTGACCGTGGCTAGCACCTGGAGGGAACGGCATGAGGGAGACTTGGTGTGCTATCCAAGGCAGCAACTTGCCCAGCTTCGCCCAGGAAGTGCTTGCCTTCCCAGCCCACTGTGATGGCCCCAAAGGCTGAGCTGGACCAGCAGACATGGCTTGAGGGGCCACGTGATCCTGGGAGGCCTTCAGCCCCGGCCCCAGGCTGATTGCCTGCTGCGGTGAAGAAACACCCTTCTGGCAAAACCCCAGACTGGGTGCAGGACTCACAGTCAGGGCAGTCACAGCGTCCGCCTCCGGGATGGCCTGATTGCGGGTGTTTGAGGTGGCCATCCCCTCCGTCAGGGCCATGTCAGCCTCCGCCCGGCCCTCGGCCGCTGCCCGCTCACAGCTTGCAGCCAGCTCAGCGGGCGCAGTGCTGGCAGCAGGCTCTGCCCGCAGCTGGCTGGGCACGGAGTCGGGCTGGGCCGGGCCTCCGGTCACGGTGGCCCTGTTCTTTCTACGCCGAAGGCGCAGGAACCTCCGCAGTGCCTGCAGCAGAAGGAAGGGCGGGAAGAGAGGGACGTTCCATGGTCTGCTGCAAGGACGGGGCTGGGCCGAGCAGGGCCAGCAGGCCCGGCCCAGGTGGGGATGGCCGCAGGTACCTGCGCCGCTCTACGGAAGCAGCCGCGGGTGGTCTCCTGCTCTTGAGTGGCGTCCTTGGCTGCATCTGGCAAAGAGGGAGAGCAGCCAGAGCTGAGGGGCTGTGGGAGAGGCCGGAGAACACAGGCCAGCCCTGCGCTCCCCAGGCAGGGACAGCCCCCTGCGTGCCCGAGGGATGGAGCACGACTGCCATCGGGGGGGCAGTCCCTGCCCCTGTCCCATCCTGTCCGTGGGCATGTCCATAGGGATGGGATGGGATGGGATGGGATGGGATGGGATGGGATGGGATGGGATGGGATGGGATGGGATGGGATGGGATGGGGCGGGATGGGGCCTAGGCTGGCTGCAGGCACCAGGCCTGTGGCCCAGCTGCACCACTCACCGTCCTGCAGCGGCTGCAACTGCTCC
This sequence comes from Passer domesticus, assembly GCF_036417665.1. Lineage (NCBI taxonomy): Eukaryota > Metazoa > Chordata > Aves > Passeriformes > Passeridae > Passer > Passer domesticus. The sequence continues at coordinate 83,376,147 of NC_087512.1, forward strand.
GGCTCTGCAGGCTGCTGCACTGGGGCAGCTGCAGGGCCGTTCTTTTTCTTCCCCCGAAGGCTCCGGAATAGGCTGAGCACTTTGCTCGCCATCCCGCTGCCCGACCTGGAGGGACAGATGCCTCGGCAAAGGTCGGAGTCAGCGGTGCCGCAGTCGTGCCTTGCAGGCACCTGCGACAGGGAGGCCTCAGGAGGATGACAGGACAGCAAGTCCTGCCCTGTGTTCTCAAGGGCTCCTGCCACACTGACAGGAGACTCCTCGTGAAGGATGGAGTTCACCAACTCCCACGGCCTGGCCACAGGGGCACCGGCCGCAGGGATGGGAGATGCCTCGGAAAGACTCCGAGTCAACGTGTCCCGAGGTCTGGCCGTGAGGCCAGCCGCAGGAGTAGCGCTTCGGAAAAGCTTCGGGTGGGCAATGAACGAGCTGGCTGTGCGGGGGATCCACACAGCACCACTCTGTCACGTCCTGTCCCGTCGCGTGCACCGAGCACTCTGGCGTGGCCGTGACGCTGCCAGCACCTATGTCAGCGCGTGTCACAAAGGGCTGCTGCCACACCCTGTTCCACTGCGCCGCACGGTGACCCTGCTGCACCGTGTCACAAGGGGCCCTTGCTGACGCTGCCACGTGCCCCGGGGCCACCCCCTCCCCAGGCAAGGCGCCCCTGCTTGGAAGGAATCCCTTGCCCCGAGTGTCTAACACAGCCCTGGACACACCAAGGCCGGCCAAGTGCTCAGGGAAGGCCTCTCCATGTCTGTGCCCGGCCCGCACAGCCCAACTCGGTGTGGCCCTGCAGCAGAGCGGCTTCCAGCAAGCAAGAAGCAAAGGCATCTTGCCAAGAGCTAAAACACACCAGATAGGGAAGATGGCATTAATAAAGGCCTTGGAATTCACAGCTCTCTGAGAGACATTTGGGGTTCTTGCTGGGCAGAGGTGATCCGCCTCTGTCCTGTGCTCAAAGGGGGGAACACACCCTACCAGAGGTGCTTGGCTTGGTCTCCGCAGGCCCAGGCAGGTGCCAAAGCTGCTCTTGACCGCCTTCTCCCTTCCCACGCCCCACTGCCAAGTGCAAGGGGCCTCAGGGACAGAAAGGAGAGCAGGGAGGCAGAGGCAGACAGCTGCACCTACATCACTGGGGGGGCTCCTGGGGAATCACTTTGCTTGAGAAGCAAGCCCCTCTCTTCCAAAGGCATTTCCACAAATGCGCACATTTCCCGGGGAGCACCAACACACACTTCAGAAACTCTGGCAAGGCTGAATTCCTTCTGCTCCTTGCAACCATGGCACTCCAGCTCCAGCTCCTCTTTCTTCCCCCGAGTATGTTTCCATGGGTCCTTTCTGGCACGCAGCCCCGGGCCCCCTATAAACAGGAGCTGCCCGCTGCCTCTTCACGTGCCTGAACTCCTGCCTGCGCTCAGGGCAGCAAAAGCAGGCTGTTGCCAGCCAGGGAGCGGAGCCCTGTTCCCGCAGGAGGCTCTGGTCAGCCCCTTGCCCACTGTGCACTCAGCACTTCTCCTGCCTGCCCAGAACGCTCCTGGCAGAGCAGAGCACAAGCTGGCCGGCTCTGGGCTCAGCACAGCCCAAACACAGGCGCACCCCAAACACAAAGCAGCAGCTGTTTTGCAGCCATGCCCCAGAGAGATGGCAAGGATCCCCTGCCCCTGGGCTCACTTGCTTGCCTTTCTGACTGCCTCTGAGGCAGGGGCAGCGCTTCCTGGCTTGTGGGGAGAGCAGAGGCGCCGGAACCACACGCAGCCTGCAGGCACTGCCTGACAGCGCTGCGGCCACTGGGACGCTCGCGCCTCTGAGCCTCTGCCACTCCGCTGCTGCTGCTGCTGCTGGTGCAGCTTCATTTGCTTTTTGGCACAGCCAGAGCTCACTGCTAGGCCACGCTGGTCTCTGGTTCTGCCCTCTTCCTGTCCCTGTGTAGGGCTGGAGCATTGCTGTGCTTTCAGAAGCTTTCTGTGAAGACTTCCAGCATTGCAAGCTCCTTTGCCCTCGCTGGATGCCTGCCATGGAATCCCTCACGGCTGGCTTCAGAGCACACCCCAAGCCGGCTCTTCTAAAACCCAGGGTCACTGTCCCCCTCAGCGTGCTCAGCACCACCGTTAACTCCACGGCGCTGTGCAACTGGAGCAGCAGGATAGGGAGCTTTGCAGCCTGAGCTGCCCTTCTTCCTCTCTGTCCGTGCACAGAAGGCAGCAGGGAAGAGAAGGGCAGCAGGGTTCCGCGTGTCCCCGGGCTCAGGTTTTGGGCTGCTTCAGCTCCATGGAGATGCGGGTAATGTGGAAAAGCCAAACTCTTTATTAAGCAAAAGCCAAGGGAAGGGGTGAGCTGGGAAGTAAAAAACGGGGATGGGCAGGGCCTGAGGGCTGCAGGGAGGGAGATGCCAGCAGGGAGAGGGATGGCAGGAGCTACTGGAGCTTTCCACAGGCTCAGCTGTGAGCAGCTAGAGCTGTGCCTGGAGCTCCAGCTGGTTCCTTCTGCCGTGCAGCTGGTTCCATCTCCAAGGGGAACTGAAAATGGCTGAAGGAGGCCGCTCCATCCGATCCAGCTGACAAAGGAAGTGGCGAAGATCTGCTCTGGAATGTCAGCTGGATCCCTATGCTGGTGCAGGATGGGGTCTCCCCTGAGGGCGTGAAGAGCTGAAAGAGAGAGGAGCAGAGTCATGGCCAGAGGCCAGATTGAGGGAATGCAAGGAAAGCCTCCTGCCAGGGCCATCCCAGCGGGCTGTTGCCATGGCCAGGAGGGAGCGGCAGACACGGGCTTGGGCCGGAAGGTGCTGGCCACGGATCCCCCACGTGCCCCTGAAAGCTCTCCGGGCTCTGCCCCCTGCCGCCCCTGGTCCGCACAGGGAGCAGAGCCCTGGGCAGCCCGGGCACGGACTGTAGCTGCGGGCCCGGCATGTGCAGCTGCCCCCGGCGGTCCCCGCTGGCCCGCGGCTGCCCTCACTCACCCTCAGCGAGGACCTGGAGCTCCTCCTTCTGCCCCGTCATCAGCGCTCCGGCCACCCCTGGCAAGACAGAGGCACAGGTGGCGGCCCCAGGCGGCAAAGCTGCCCGACACGGGCGCTGCCAGCCCCGGGGCCGCACGCCCTCCTCCCCGGGCAGGGCTCAGGCCGGGCCCCTGCCGCACGCTGCCGCCCCGGGGAGGGCTCGGCTCCGGCTGCCGGGGCAGCAGCCGGGCCGGGAGGCGGGGAGGGACGCCGGGCTCGTGGCTCACCCATGATGCTGACGGCCGTCTCTCGCAGGGGGCTCTGCGGGCTCTGCAGGCACGGCAGGGCGCAGCGCAGGTGCTCGGCCGCTGGGCTCAGGTCCTGCAACAGCTGCGGGGAGCGCTGGCAGGGAAGGCCCGGCGCAGGCTCTGCCCCTTGGCCGGGCGCTGCCCGAGTCCGGTACCGGCCGAGCCGGCCCGCACGTCCCAGGGCAGGGAGTGGTGTGCGGGGCGCAGGCTGGTGGCCCCGGGTGCGGCTTGGCAGGGGCACAGCTGCCAGCCCCCCACGCAGAGCACTGGGGCCAGGGGGCTTCTCCAGCCTGCGGCTGGGGCTGCCGGGCTGTCCTTACCAGGCTCTGGGCGAACTTCATCCGCCGCTCCTCCAGGTCCGTCCTCCTCGGGCAGCGTGCCGCACAAAGCAGGGCTTCGTGAGAGTCCTGGAGAGCAGCAGAGAGCCGCAGGTGGCACCGGAGCCCAGGGCACAGGACCCGTGTCTCTGTGCCAAGGCCAGGGGGAGGCTGGAGCCTGCCAGGCGCCAGGGCAGGAGGGGGCCGAGCCCCCTGCCATGAATGGGGCAGCATCCCACAGAACCTCACCTTGGCCACGTGCCAAGCACAGGAATAGAGGCAGCAGGCACTGGCTCAGGATTCTCGTGAGAGGCTCTTCCCCCTCTTCCACTCCCAGCTCCATCACCTGGCTGAAGAGCTGAATGGAGAGCAGCTGCAGCTGGCTGTTGTCCTGGAAGGAAAGGAAAAGTCCTAAGCACCAAATGCTCCAGGCCCACTGGGGCAACGGCCGAAAACTGCAGAGAGCACAGAGTTTGCAGGCAGGGGCCAGTGCCCTGGGCAGGGGGCACAGAGCCTTACGTTGTCAAAGTGTGGCAGCAGGGGCTCAGCTAGCTTCAGGGCGGTGATGCTGGGTATCTTGAGGTGTTTGTCCTGCAGCACGTGCGTGAGCACGGAGAGGCTGGTCCAGAGCATCTCCGCATTGGGATCACGCAGCTGCTCCAGCAGGTGTTGATAGAGGCCGCGTATTCCTCTGCCCTGTGTGCAAGACGGGGCTGTGCTGTGAAGCCGTGAACGGCTGCAGCAGCAGCAGCTGCTCGGGGCACTGGGGCAGCTGAAGCGGGAGGCAGGAGAGCTGGGAGCAGCTGCCTCTGCTGGCAGAGGCCAGCCAAGGCCAAAGGTGTGTGTTCCCCCGCCCCACGCTGCCAGCGCGGCTTCAGCCACTGCCCCCTTCTCACCAGCGAGGGCTCCTTGCTGAGCAGCACCAGGCCTCTGAGCTGCAGGCGCAGCCTGTCCCTGCACTGGCTGGGCAGGTGCCTGGATAGGAGCCAGAGGGCACTGGGACCGTGTCGGCTCAAGTCCAGACAGTCCAGGAGCTGAAAGGCACAGGGCAGTGACGGGGGAGCCGGCCGGCAGGAGCCCGGAGCCGCACAGGGCCGGGCCCCTGCAGCAGCGGCAGCGGGCGCGGGCAGCGTCCCAGGCGGCTGCGGCTAGCAGAGGCCCGACAGCTGGGAGGCAGCTCAGGCAGGCAGCGCTGGCCGTCAGGCTCACCTCCACAAAGAACGCCAGAGCAGGCAGATCCCGGCGTGGCTGCTTGCGGATGAGCAGGCTGAGCAGGTGCGAGGCCATGTGGGGACACAGGGGGCTCAAGCCACGGCGCATCTCCCTGGCAGGGGAAAAAGGCACCAAGGCCCTGAGCCGGCGGGCAAACCTCTCCCAGGAGTGACTGACAGAGGTCTGATCATTCCCCAGCACTCTGCAAGGGGACACGGGCCCCTTGGGAAGCGGCTGCTCCTGGGCATCCTCCTCTGCCAGGCTTGTGCAGTCTGCTCGGCCGTGCCTCGGTGGCAAGGCCCTCTGGCTTACGGCCGCGGGGACTGTGTGGGGCACTCCGGGCACGGGGCACAAATGCTGGCGGTGGTGGAGGGGAGAAGGGGGTCTCACCTGGCCAGCAGGCCCGCTGCCTCGTGCTGGGTGTTGGCACAGAGCAGGGCATCCCAGACCTGTGTGTGCTCCAGAGCCACCAGCTTCTTGTCGAAGCCCAGTCGGGAGAGCAGAGCCTTCATGGTGTGCGCTGCAAACCTGTGTGCCGAGCAAAGGCCGGGTCACGCTGGGAGCACTGGCCCTGGCCACAGGGGGCATGGGAAGGACAGGGCGACTGGCACCTGTTGGGGTCGCTGGGAAGGCCGTGTTCCTCCCGGCACACTCTCCAGAAGCTGCGGGTCTCAACGTCCTCTGGCATCTGCTCTGTGGTAGAAAACATTTGCAAGAGCAGATCCACGAGCAGCTGGGGAGAATAAATGTGCATCCCGTAGTGCCACTCAGACGTGGGGACAATCCTCCGCAGCACCAGAGTTGCCTGCAAGAGACAAAGCACCCCGAGGCAGCGCTCAGTGCCGAGGTGCCCATGAGGCAGGGCCCGAGGGAAGACGCAGGGCGGGCACCCAGCCTGCTGTCCCTGAGCCTGCCCTGAGCCCAGCTTTCAGCCCAGGCCGGGAGCTGCAGCGTGGGGAGAGCATGGAGAGCTGCTGGAGAGGTGACCTGGAGGGCGAGCAAAGGCCAGCTCCAGAAACTCACAGCCAGGGCAAAGGCGGCCTCATTCCCGCTGCAGAAGATCCTGCTGTGCGGTGGCTGCTGCTCTAGCACGGAGAGCAGCGCCGGAAGGACCTCCTCCATGGCGACTTCTGAGGTGCCCATGGCCCTCCACATCAGTGTGGCAGCTCTGTGGGACCAGAGCTGTGTGTCAGCACCCTGCCCCGTGCAGCTGCGTGGGGCCGGGTGACAGAGCCCCGGTGCCCTGAGGGGCCGGGAGGGAGCATGGCAGCAGGCTTGGGAAACAGAGGTGCCCGAGGGGCCCTACGGGCCGGTGAGCACCGAGCTCTTGAGGCAGTGGTGCCCCGTACCTGTCACACAGTGGGGCGCAGTGCAGGAGGCTCATGACCACGTGAGCGGGATGTTCTTCGGTCAGGCTCACGATGGCCATTTGCAGCCCGGCGTCCACTGAGTCGCAGGACGCCAGTCTCTCCAGGATGGCCCTGACCGTGGCTAGCACCTGGAGGGAACGGCATGAGGGAGACTTGGTGTGCTATCCAAGGCAGCAACTTGCCCAGCTTCGCCCAGGAAGTGCTTGCCTTCCCAGCCCACTGTGATGGCCCCAAAGGCTGAGCTGGACCAGCAGACATGGCTTGAGGGGCCACGTGATCCTGGGAGGCCTTCAGCCCCGGCCCCAGGCTGATTGCCTGCTGCGGTGAAGAAACACCCTTCTGGCAAAACCCCAGACTGGGTGCAGGACTCACAGTCAGGGCAGTCACAGCGTCCGCCTCCGGGATGGCCTGATTGCGGGTGTTTGAGGTGGCCATCCCCTCCGTCAGGGCCATGTCAGCCTCCGCCCGGCCCTCGGCCGCTGCCCGCTCACAGCTTGCAGCGAGCTCAGCGGGCGCAGTGCTGGCAGCAGGCTCTGCCCGCAGCTGGCTGGGCACGGAGTCGGGCTGGGCCGGGCCTCCGGTCACGGTGGCCCTGTTCTTTCTACGCCGAAGGCGCAGGAACCTCCGCAGTGCCTGCAGCAGAAGGAAGGGCGGGAAGAGAGGGACGTTCCATGGTCTGCTGCAAGGACGGGGCTGGGCCGAGCAGGGCCAGCAGGCCCGGCCCAGGTGGGGATGGCCGCAGGTACCTGCGCCGCTCTACGGAAGCAGCCGCGGGTGGTCTCCTGCTCTTGAGTGGCGTCCTTGGCTGCATCTGGCAAAGAGGGAGAGCAGCCAGAGCTGAGGGGCTGTGGGAGAGGCCGGAGAACACAGGCCAGCCCTGCGCTCCCCAGGCAGGGACAGCCCCCTGCGTGCCCGAGGGATGGAGCACGACTGCCATCGGGGGGGCAGTCCCTGCCCCTGTCCCATCCTGTCCGTGGGCATGTCCATAGGGATGGGATGGGATGGGATGGGATGGGATGGGATGGGATGGGATGGGATGGGATGGGATGGGATGGGATGGGATGGGATGGGATGGGATGGGATGGGGTGGGATGGGATGGGATGGGGCGGGATGGGGCCTAGGCTGGCTGCAGGCACCAGGCCTGCGGCCCAGCTGCACCACTCACCGTCCTGCAGCGGCTGCAACTGCTCCGGCTCTGCAGGCTGCTGCACTGGGGCAGCTGCAGGGCCGTTCTTTTTCTTCCCCCGAAGGCTCCGGAATAGGCTGAGCACTTTGCTCGCCATCCCGCTGCCCGACCTGGAGGGACAGATGCCTCGGCAAAGGTCGGAGTCAGCGGTGCCGCAGTCGTGCCTTGCAGGCACCTGCGACAGGGAGGCCTCAGGAGGATGACAGGACAGCAAGTCCTGCCCTGTGTTCTCGAGGGCTCCTGCCACACTGACAGGAGACTCCTCGTGAAGGATGGAGTTCACCAACTCCCACGGCCTGGCCACAGGGGCACCGGCCGCAGGGATGGGAGATGCCTCGGAAAGACTCCGAGTCAACGTGTCCCGAGGTCTGGCCGTGAGGCCAGCCGCAGGAGTAGCGCTTCGGAAAAGCTTCGGGTGGGCAATGAAGGAGCTGGCTGTGCGGGGGATCCACACAGCACCACTCTGTCACGTCCTGTCCCGTCGCGTGCACCGAGCACTCTGGCGTGGCCGTGACGCTGCCAGCACCTATGTCAGCGCGTGTCACAAAGGGCTGCTGCCACACCCTGTTCCACTGCGCCGCACGGTGACCCTGCTGCACCGTGTCACAAGGGGCCCTTGCTGACGCTGCCACGTGCCCCGGGGCCACCCCCTCCCCAGGCAAGGCGCCCCTGCTTGGAAGGAATCCCTTGCCCCGAGTGTCTAACACAGCCCTGGACACACCAAGGCCGGCCAAGTGCTCAGGGAAGGCCTCTCCATGTCTGTGCCCGGCCCGCACAGCCCAACTCGGTGTGGCCCTGCAGCAGAGCGGCTTCCAGCAAGCAAGAAGCAAACGCATCTTGCCAAGAGCTAAAACACACCAGATAGGGAAGATGGCATTAATAAAGGCCTTGGAATTCACAGCTCTCTGAGAGACATTTGGGGTTCTTGCTGGGCAGAGGTGATCCGCCTCTGTCCTGTGCTCAAAGGGGGGAACACACCCTACCAGAGGTGCTTGGCTTGGTCTCCGCAGGCCCAGGCAGGTGCCAAAGCTGCTCTTGACCGCCTTCTCCCTTCCCACGCCCCACTGCCAAGTGCAAGGGGCCTCAGGGACAGAAAGGAGAGCAGGGAGGCAGAGGCAGACAGCTGCACCTACATCACTGGGGGGGCTCCTGGGGAATCACTTTGCTTGAGAAGCAAGCCCCTCTCTTCCAAAGGCATTTCCACAAATGCGCACATTTCCCGGGGAGCACCAACACACACTTCAGAAACTCTGGCAAGGCTGAATTCCTTCTGCTCCTTGCAACCATGGCACTCCAGCTCCAGCTCCTCTTTCTTCCCCCGAGTATGTTTCCATGGGTCCTTTCTGGCACGCAGCCCCGGGCCCCCTATAAACAGGAGCTGCCCGCTGCCTCTTCACGTGCCTGAACTCCTGCCTGCGCTCAGGGCAGCAAAAGCAGGCTGTTGCCAGCCAGGGAGCGGAGCCCTGTTCCCGCAGGAGGCTCTGGTCAGCCCCTTGCCCACTGTGCACTCAGCACTTCTCCTGCCTGCCCAGAACGCTCCTGGCAGAGCAGAGCACAAGCTGGCCGGCTCTGGGCTCAGCACAGCCCAAACACAGGCGCACCCCAAACACAAAGCAGCAGCTGTTTTGCAGCCATGCCCCAGAGAGATGGCAAGGATCCCCTGCCCCTGGGCTCACTTGCTTGCCTTTCTGACTGCCTCTGAGGCAGGGGCAGCGCTTCCTGGCTTGTGGGGAGAGCAGAGGCGCCGGAACCACACGCAGCCTGCAGGCACTGCCTGACAGCGCTGCGGCCACTGGGACGCTCGCGCCTCTGAGCCTCTGCCACTCCGCTGCTGCTGCTGCTGCTGGTGCAGCTTCATTTGCTTTTTGGCACAGCCAGAGCTCACTGCTAGGCCACGCTGGTCTCTGGTTCTGCCCTCTTCCTGTCCCTGTGTAGGGCTGGAGCATTGCTGTGCTTTCAGAAGCTTTCTGTGAAGACTTCCAGCATTGCAAGCTCCTTTGCCCTCGCTGGATGCCTGCCATGGAATCCCTCACGGCTGGCTTCAGAGCACACCCCAAGCCGGCTCTTCTAAAACCCAGGGTCACTGTCCCCCTCAGCGTGCTCAGCACCACCGTTAACTCCACGGCGCTGTGCAACTGGAGCAGCAGGATAGGGAGCTTTGCAGCCTGAGCTGCCCTTCTTCCTCTCTGTCCGTGCACAGAAGGCAGCAGGGAAGAGAAGGGCAGCAGGGTTCCGCGTGTCCCCGGGCTCAGGTTTTGGGCTGCTTCAGCTCCATGGAGATGCGGGTAATGTGGAAAAGCCAAACTCTTTATTAAGCAAAAGCCAAGGGAAGGGGTGAGCTGGGAGGTAAAAAACGGGGATGGGCAGGGCCTGAGGGCTGCAGGGAGGGAGATGCCAGCAGGGAGAGGGATGGCAGGAGCTACTGGAGCTTTCCACAGGCTCAGCTGTGAGCAGCTAGAGCTGTGCCTGGAGCTCCAGCTGGTTCCTTCTGCCGTGCAGCTGGTTCCATCTCCAAGGGGAACTGAAAATGGCTGAAGGAGGCCGCTCCATCCGATCCAGCTGACAAAGGAAGTGGCGAAGATCTGCTCTGGAATGTCAGCTGGATCCCTATGCTGGTGCAGGATGGGCTCTCCCCTGAGGGCGTGAAGAGCTGAAAGAGAGAGGAGCAGAGTCATGGCCAGAGGCCAGATTGAGGGAATGCAAGGAAAGCCTCCTGCCAGGGCCATCCCAGCGGGCTGTTGCCATGGCCAGGAGGGAGCGGCAGACACGGGCTTGGGCCGGAAGGTGCTGGCCACGGATCCCCCACGTGCCCCTGAAAGCTCTCCGGGCTCTGCCCCCTGCCGCCCCTGGTCCGCACAGGGAGCAGAGCCCTGGGCAGCCCGGGCACGGACTGTAGCTGCGGGGCCGGCATGTGCAGCTGCCCCCGGCGGTCCCCGCTGGCCCGCGGCTGCCCTCACTCACCCTCAGCGAAGACCTGGAGCTCCTCCTTCTGCCCCGTCATCAGCGCTCCGGCCACCCCTGGCAAGACAGAGGCACAGGTGGCGGCCCCAGGCGGCAAAGCTGCCCGACACGGGCGCTGCCAGCCCCGGGGCCGCACGCCCTCCTCCCCGGGCAGGGCTCGGGCCGGGCCCCTGCCGCACGCTGCCGCCCCGGGGAGGGCTCGGCTCCGGCTGCCGGGGCAGCAGCCGGGCCGGGAGGCGGGGAGGGACACCGGGCTCGTGGCTCACCGATGATGCTGACGGCCGTCTCTCGCAGGGGGCTCTGCGGGCTCTGCAGGCACGGCAGGGCGCAGCGCAGGTGCTCGGCCGCTGGGCTCAGGTCCTGCAACAGCTGCGGGGAGCGCTGGCAGGGAAGGCCCGGCGCGGGCTCTGCCCCTTGGCCGGGCGCTGCCCGAGCCCGGTACCGGCCCAGCCGGCCCGCACGTCCCAGGGCAGGGAGTGGTGTGCGGGGCGCAGGCTGGTGGCCCCGGGTGCGGCTTGGCAGGGGCACAGCTGCCAGCCCCCCACGCAGAGCACTGGGACCAGGGGGCTTCTCCAGCCTGCGGCTTGGGCTGCCGGGCTGTCCTTACCAGGCTCTGGGCGAACTTCATCCGCAGCTCCTCCAGGTCCGTCCTCCTCGGGCAGCGTGCCGCACAAAGCAGGGCTTCGTGAGAGTCCTGGAGAGCAGCAGAGAGCCGCAGGTGGCACCGGAGCCCAGGGCACAGGACCCGTGTCTCTGTGCCAAGGCCAGGGGGAGGCTGGAGCCTGCCAGGCGCCAGGGCAGGAGGGGGCCGAGCCCCCTGCCATGAATGGGGCAGCATCCCACAGAACCTCACCTTGGCCACGTGCCAAGCACAGGAATAGAGGCAGCAGGCACTGGCTCAGGATTCTCGTGAGAGCCTCTTCCCCCTCTTCCACTCCCAGCTCCATCACCTGGCTGAAGAGCTGAATGGAGAGCAGCTGCAGCTGGCTTTTGTCCTGGAAGGAAAGGAAAAGTCCTAAGCACCAAATGCTCCAGGCCCACTGGGGCAACGGCCGAAAACTGCAGAGAGCACAGAGTTTCCAGGCAGGGGCCAGTGCCCTGGGCAGGGGGCACAGAGCCTTACGTTGTCAAAGTGTGGCAGCAGGGGCTCAGCTAGCTTCAGGGCGGTGATGCTGGGTATCTTGAGGTGTTTGTCCTGCAGCACGTGCGTGAGCACGGAGAGGCTGGTCCAGAGCATCTCCGCATTGGGATCACGCAGCTGCTGCAGCAGGTGTTGATAGAGGCCGCATAGTCCTCTGCCCTGTGTGCAAGACGGGGCTGTGCTGTGAAGCCGTGAACGGCTGCAGCAGCAGCAGCTGCTCGGGGCACTGGGGCAGCTGAAGCGGGAGGCAGGAGAGCTGGGAGCAGCTGCCTCTGCTGGCAGAGGCCAGCCAAGGCCAAAGGTGTGTGTTCCCCCGCCCCACGCTGCCAGCGCGGCTTCAGCCACTGCCCCCTTCTCACCAGCGAGGGCTCCTTGCTGAGCAGCACGAGGCCTCTGAGCTGCAGGCGCAGCCTGTCCCTGCACTGGCTGGGCAGGTGCCTGGATAGGAGCCAGAGGGCACTGGGACCGTGTCGGCTCAAGTCCAGACAGTCCAGGAGCTGAAAGGCACAGGGCAGTGACGGGGGAGCCGGCCGGCAGGAGCCCGGAGCCGCACAGGGCCGGGCCCCTGCAGCAGCGGCAGCGGGCGCGGGCAGCGTCCCAGGCGGCTGCGGCTAGCAGAGGCCCGACAGCTGGGAGGCAGCTCAGGCAGGCAGCGCTGGCCGTCAGGCTCACCTCCACAAAGAACGCCAGAGCAGGCAGATCCCGGCGTGGCTGCTTGCGGATGAGCAGGCTGAGCAGGTGCGAGGCCATGTGGGGACACAGGGGGCTCAAGCCACGGCGCATCTCCCTGGCAGGGGAAAAAGGCAGCAAGGCCCTGAGCCGGCGGGCAAACCTCTCCCAGGAGTGACTGACAGAGGTCTGATCATTCCCCAGCACTCTGCAAGGGGACACGGGCCCCTTGGGAAGCGGCTGCTCCTGGGCATCCTCCTCTGCCAGGCTTGTGCAGTCTGCTCGGCCGTGCCTCGGTGGCAAGGCCCTCTCGCTTACGGCCGCGGGGACTGTGTGGGGCACTCTGGGCACGGGGCACAAATGCTGGCGGTGGTGGAGGGGAGAAGGGGGTCTCACCTGGCCAGCAGGCCCGCTGCCTCGTGCTGGGTGTTGGCACAGAGCAGGGCATCCCAGACCTGTGTGTGCTCCAGAGCCACCAGCTTCTTGTCGAAGCCCAGTCGGGAGAGCAGAGCCTTCATGGTGTGCGCTGCAAACCTGTGTGCCGAGCAAAGGCCGGGTCACGCTGGGAGCACTGGCCCTCGCCACAGGGGGCATGGGAAGGACAGGGCGACTGGGACCTGTTGGGGTCGCTGGGAAGGCCGTGTTCCTCCCAGCACACTCTCCAGAAGCTGCGGGTCTCAACGTCCTCTGGCATCTGCTCTGTGGTAGAAAACATTTGCAAGAGCAGATCCACGAGCAGCTGGGGAGAATAAATGTGCATCCCGTAGTGCCACTCAGACGTGGGGACAATCCTCCGCAGCACCAGAGTTGCCTGCAAGAGACAAAGCACCCCGAGGCAGCGCTCAGTGCCGAGGTGCCCATGAGGCCGGGCCCGAGGGAAGACGCAGGGCGGGCACCCGGCCTGCTGTCCCTGAGCCTGCCCTGAGCCCAGCTTTCAGCCCAGGCCGGGAGCTGCAGCGTGGGGAGAGCATGGAGAGCTGCTGGAGAGGTGACCTGGAGGGCGAGCAAAGGCCAGCTCCAGAAACTCACAGCCAGGGCAAAGGCGGCCTCATTCCCGCTGCAGAAGATCCTGCCGTGCGGTGGCTGCTGCTCTAGCACGGAGAGCAGCGCCGGAAGGACCTCCTCCATGGCGACTTCTGAGGTGCCCATGGCCCTCCACATCAGTGTGGCAGCTCTGTGGGACCAGAGCTGTGTGTCAGCACCCTGCCCCGTGCAGCTGCGTGGGGCCGGGTGACAGAGCCCCGGTGCCCTGAGGGGCCGGGAGGGAGCATGGCAGCAGGCTTGGGAAACAGAGGTGCCCGAGGGGCCCTACGGGCCGGTGAGCACCGAGCTCTTGAGGCAGTGGTGCCCCGTACCTGTCACACAGTGGGGCGCAGTGCAGGAGGCTCATGACCACGTGAGCGGGATGTTCTTCGGTCAGGCTCACAATGGCCATTTGCAGCCCGGCGTCCACTGAGTCGCAGGACGCCAGTCTCTCCAGGATGGCCCTGACCGTGGCTAGCACCTGGAGGGAACGGCATGAGGGAGACTTGGTGTGCTATCCAAGGCAGCAACTTGCCCAGCTTCGCCCAGGAAGTGCTTGCCTTCCCAGCCCACTGTGATGGCCCCAAAGGCTGAGCTGGACCAGCAGACATGGCTTGAGGGGCCACGTGATCCTGGGAGGCCTTCAGCCCCGGCCCCAGGCTGATTGCCTGCTGCGGTGAAGAAACACCCTTCTGGCAAAACACCAGACTGGGTGCAGGACTCACAGTCAGGGCAGTCACAGCGTCCGCCTCCGGGATGGCCTGATTGCGGGTGTTTGAGGTGGCCATCCCCTCCGTCAGGGCCATGTCAGCCTCCGCCCGGCCCTCGGCCGCTGCCCGCTCACAGCTTGCAGCGAGCTCAGCGGGCGCAGTGCTGGCAGCAGGCTCTGCCCGCAGCTGGCTGGGCACGGAGTCGGGCTGGGCCGGGCCTCCGGTCACGGTGGCCCTGTTCTTTCTACGCCGAAGGCGCAGGAACCTCCGCAGTGCCTGCAGCAGAAGGAAGGGCGGGAAGAGAGGGACGTTCCATGGTCTGCTGCAAGGACGGGGCTGGGCCGAGCAGGGCCAGCAGGCCCGGCCCAGGTGGGGATGGCCGCAGGTACCTGCGCCGCTCTACGGAAGCAGCCGCGGGTGGTCTCCTGCTCTTGAGTGGCGTCCTTGGCTGCATCTGGCAAAGAGGGAGAGCAGCCAGAGCTGAGGGGCTGTGGGAGAGGCCGGAGAACACAGGCCAGCCCTGCGCTCCCCAGGCAGGGACAGCCCCCTGCGTGCCCGAGGGATGGAGCACGACTGCCATCGGGGGGGCAGTCCCTGCCCCTGTCCCATCCTGTCCGTGGGCATGTCCATAGGGATGGGATGGGATGGGATGGGATGGGATGGGATGGGATGGGATGGGATGGGATGGGATGGGATGGGATGGGATGGGATGGGGTGGGATGGGATGGGATGGGGCGGGATGGGGCCTAGGCTGGCTGCAGGCACCAGGCCTGTGGCCCAGCTGCACCACTCACCGTCCTGCAGCGGCTGCAACTGCTCCGGCTCTGCAGGCTGCTGCACTGGGGCAGCTGCAGGGCCGTTCTTTTTCTTCCCCCGAAGGCTCCGGAATAGGCTGAGCACTTTGCTCGCCATCCCGCTGCCCGACCTCGAGGGACAGATGCCTCGGCAAAGGTCGGAGTCAGCGGTGCCGCAGTCGTGCCTTGCAGGCACCTGCGACAGGGAGGCCTCAGGAGGATGACAGGACAGCAAGTCCTGCCCTGTGTTCTCGAGGGCTCCTGCCACACTGACAGGAGACTCCTCGTGAAGGATGGAGTTCACCAACTCCCACGGCCTGGCCACAGGGGCACCGGCCGCAGGGATGGGAGATGCCTCGGAAAGACTCCGAGTCAACGTGTCCCGAGGTCTGGCCGTGAGGCCAGCCGCAGGAGTAGCGCTTCGGAAAAGCTTCGGGTGGGCAATGAACGAGCTGGCTGTGCGGGGGATCCACACAGCACCACTCTGTCACGTCCTGTCCCGTCGCGTGCACCGAGCACTCTGGCGTGGCCGTGACGCTGCCAGCACCTATGTCAGCGCGTGTCACAAAGGGCTGCTGCCACACCCTGTTCCACTGCGCCGCACGGTGACCCTGCTGCACCGTGTCACAAGGGGCCCTTGCTGACGCTGCCACGTGCCCCGGGGCCACCCCCTCCCCAGGCAAGGCGCCCCTGCTTGGAAGGAATCCCTTGCCCCGAGTGTCTAACACAGCCCTGGACACACCAAGGCCGGCCAAGTGCTCAGGGAAGGCCTCTCCATGTCTGTGCCCGGCCCGCACAGCCCAACTCGGTGTGGCCCTGCAGCAGAGCGGCTTCCAGCAAGCAAGAAGCAAACGCATCTTGCCAAGAGCTAAAACACACCAGATAGGGAAGATGGCATTAATAAAGGCCTTGGAATTCACAGCTCTCTGAGAGACATTTGGGGTTCTTGCTGGGCAGAGGTGATCCGCCTCTGTCCTGTGCTCAAAGGGGGGAACACACCCTACCACAGGTGCTTGGCTTGGTCTCCGCAGGCCCAGGCAGGTGCCAAAGCTGCTCTTGACCGCCTTCTCCCTTCCCACGCCCCACTGCCAAGTGCAAGGGGCCTCAGGGACAGAAAGGAGAGCAGGGAGGCAGAGGCAGACAGCTGCACCTACATCACTGGGGGGGCTCCTGGGGAATCACTTTGCTTGAGAAGCAAGCCCCTCTCTTCCAAAGGCATTTCCACAAATGCGCACATTTCCCGGGGAGCACCAACACACACTTCAGAAACTCTGGCAAGGCTGAATTCCTTCTGCTCCTTGCAACCATGGCACTCCAGCTCCAGCTCCTCTTTCTTCCCCCGAGTATGTTTCCATGGGTCCTTTCTGGCACGCAGCCCCGGGCCCCCTATAAACAGGAGCTGCCCGCTGCCTCTTCACGTGCCTGAACTCCTGCCTGCGCTCAGGGCAGCAAAAGCAGGCTGTTGCCAGCCAGGGAGCGGAGCCCTGTTCCCGCAGGAGGCTCTGGTCAGCCCCTTGCCCACTGTGCACTCAGCACTTCTCCTGCCTGCCCAGAACGCTCCTGGCAGAGCAGAGCACAAGCTGGCCGGCTCTGGGCTCAGCACAGCCCAAACACAGGCGCACCCCAAACACAAAGCAGCAGCTGTTTTGCAGCCATGCCCCAGAGAGATGGCAAGGATCCCCTGCCCCTGGGCTCACTTGCTTGCCTTTCTGACTGCCTCTGAGGCAGGGGCAGCGCTTCCTGGCTTGTGGGGAGAGCAGAGGCGCCGGAACCACACGCAGCCTGCAGGCACTGCCTGACAGCGCTGCGGCCACTGGGACGCTCGCGCCTCTGAGCCTCTGCCACTCCGCTGCTGCTGCTGCTGCTGGTGCAGCTTCATTTGCTTTTTGGCACAGCCAGAGCTCACTGCTAGGCCACGCTGGTCTCTGGTTCTGCCCTCTTCCTGTCCCTGTGTAGGGCTGGAGCATTGCTGTGCTTTCAGAAGCTTTCTGTGAAGACTTCCAGCATTGCAAGCTCCTTTGCCCTCGCTGGATGCCTGCCATGGAATCCCTCACGGCTGGCTTCAGAGCACACCCCAAGCCGGCTCTTCTAAAACCCAGGGTCACTGTCCCCCTCAGCGTGCTCAGCACCACCGTTAACTCCACGGCGCTGTGCAACTGGAGCAGCAGGATAGGGAGCTTTGCAGCCTGAGCTGCCCTTCTTCCTCTCTGTCCGTGCACAGAAGGCAGCAGGGAAGAGAAGGGCAGCAGGGTTCCGCGTGTCCCCGGGCTCAGGTTTTGGGCTGCTTCAGCTCCATGGAGATGCGGGTAATGTGGAAAAGCCAAACTCTTTATTAAGCAAAAGCCAAGGGAAGGGGTGAGCTGGGAGGTAAAAAACGGGGATGGGCAGGGCCTGAGGGCTGCAGGGAGGGAGATGCCAGCAGGGAGAGGGATGGCAGGAGCTACTGGAGCTTTCCACAGGCTCAGCTGTCAGCAGCTAGAGCTGTGCCTGGAGCTCCAGCTGGTTCCTTCTGCCGTGCAGCTGGTTCCATCTCCAAGGGGAACTGAAAATGGCTGAAGGAGGCCGCTCCATCCGATCCAGCTGACAAAGGAAGTGGCGAAGATCTGCTCTGGAATGTCAGCTGGATCCCTATGCTGGTGCAGGATGGGCTCTCCCCTGAGGGCGTGAAGAGCTGAAAGAGAGAGGAGCAGAGTCATGGCCAGAGGCCAGATTGAGGGAATGCAAGGAAAGCCTCCTGCCAGGGCCATCCCAGCGGGCTGTTGCCATGGCCAGGAGGGAGCGGCAGACACGGGCTTGGGCCGGAAGGTGCTGGCCACGGATCCCCCACGTGCCCCTGAAAGCTCTCCGGGCTCTGCCCCCTGCCGCCCCTGGTCCGCACAGGGAGCAGAGCCCTGGGCAGCCCGGGCACGGACTGTAGCTGCGGGGCCGGCATGTGCAGCTGCCCCCGGCGGTCCCCGCTGGCCCGCGGCTGCCCTCACTCACCCTCAGCGAGGACCTGGAGCTCCTCCTTCTGCCCCGTCATCAGCGCTCCGGCCACCCCTGGCAAGACAGAGGCACAGGTGGCGGCCCCAGGCGGCAAAGCTGCCCGACACGGGCGCTGCCAGCCCCGGGGCCGCACGCCCTCCTCCCCGGGCAGGGCTCAGGCCGGGCCCCTGCCGCACGCTGCCGCCCCGGGGAGGGCTCGGCTCCGGCTGCCGGGGCAGCAGCCGGGCCGGGAGGCGGGGAGGGACGCCGGGCTCGTGGCTCACCGATGATGCTGACGGCCGTCTCTCGCAGGGGGCTCTGCGGGCTCTGCAGGCGCGGCAGGGCGCAGCGCAGGTGCTCGGCCGCTGGGCTCAGGTCCTGCAACAGCTGCGGGGAGCGCTGGCAGGGAAGGCCCGGCGCGGGCTCTGCCCCTTGGCCGGGCGCTGCCCGAGCCCGGTACCGGCCGAGCCGGCCCGCACGTCCCAGGGCAGGGAGTGGTGTGCGGGGCGCAGGCTGGTGGCCCCGGGTGCGGCTTGGCAGGGGCACAGCTGCCAGCCCCCCACGCAGAGCACTGGGGCCATGGGGCTTCTCCAGCCTGCGGCTGGGGCTGCCGGGCTGTCCTTACCAGGCTCTGGGCGAACTTCATCCGCAGCTCCTCCAGGTCCGTCCTCCTCGGGCAGCGTGCCGCACAAAGCAGGGCTTCGTGAGAGTCCTGGAGAGCAGCAGAGAGCCGCAGGTGGCACCGGAGCCCAGGGCACAGGACCCGTGTCTCTGTGCCAAGGCCAGGGGGAGGCTGGAGCCTGCCAGGCGCCAGGGCAGGAGGGGGCCGAGCCCCCTGCCATGAATGGGGCAGCATCCCACAGAACCTCACCTTGGCCACGTGCCAAGCACAGGAATAGAGGCAGCAGGCACTGGCTCAGGATTCTCGTGAGAGGCTCTTCCCCCTCTTCCACTCCCAGCTCCATCACCTGGCTGAAGAGCTGAATGGAGAGCAGCTGCAGCTGGCTTTTGTCCTGGAAGGAAAGGAAAAGTCCTAAGCACCAAATGCTCCAGGCCCACTGGGGCAACGGCCGAAAACTGCAGAGAGCACAGAGTTTCCAGGCAGGGGCCAGTGCCCTGGGCAGGGGGCACAGAGCCTTACGTTGTCAAAGTGTGGCAGCAGGGGCTCAGCTAGCTTCAGGGCGGTGATGCTGGGTATCTTGAGGTGTTTGTCCTGCAGCACGTGCGTGAGCACGGAGAGGCTTGTCCAGAGCATCTCCGCATTGGGATCACGCAGCTGCTCCAGCAGGTGTTGATAGAGGCCGCATATTCCTCTGCCCTGTGTGCAAGACGGGGCTGTGCTGTGAAGCCGTGAACGGCTGCAGCAGCAGCAGCTGCTCGGGGCACTGGGGCAGCTGAAGCGGGAGGCAGGAGAGCTGGGAGCAGCTGCCTCTGCTGGCAGAGGCCAGCCAAGGCCAAAGGTGTGTGTTCCCCCGCCCCACGCTGCCAGCGCGGCTTCAGCCACTGCCCCCTTCTCACCAGCGAGGGCTCCTTGCTGAGCAGCACGAGGCCTCTGAGCTGCAGGCGCAGCCTGTCCCTGCACTGGCTGGGCAGGTGCCTGGATAGGAGCCAGAGGGCACTGGGACCGTGTCGGCTCAAGTCCAGACAGTCCAGGAGCTGAAAGGCACAGGGCAGTGACGGGGGAGCCGGCCGGCAGGAGCCCGGAGCCGCACAGGGCCGGGCCCCTGCAGCAGCGGCAGCGGGCGCGGGCAGCGTCCCAGGCGGCTGCGGCTAGCAGAGGCCCGACAGCTGGGAGGCAGCTCAGGCAGGCAGCGCTGGCCGTCAGGCTCACCTCCACAAAGAACGCCAGAGCAGGCAGATCCCGGCGTGGCTGCTTGCGGATGAGCAGGCTGAGCAGGTGCGAGGCCATGTGGGGACACAGGGGGCTCAAGCCACGGCGCATCTCCCTGGCAGGGGAAAAAGGCACCAAGGCCCTGAGCCGGCGGGCAAACCTCTCCCAGGAGTGACTGACAGAGGTCTGATCATTCCCCAGCACTCTGCAAGGGGACACGGGCCCCTTGGGAAGCGGCTGCTCCTGGGCATCCTCCTCTGCCAGGCTTGTGCAGTCTGCTCGGCCGTGCCTCGGTGGCAAGGCCCTCTGGCTTACGGCCGCGGGGACTGTGTGGGGCACTCCGGGCACGGGGCACAAATGCTGGCGGTGGTGGAGGGGAGAAGGGGGTCTCACCTGGCCAGCAGGCCCGCTGCCTCGTGCTGGGTGTTGGCACAGAGCAGGGCATCCCAGACCTGTGTGTGCTCCAGAGCCACCAGCTTCTTGTCGAAGCCCAGTCGGGAGAGCAGAGACTTCATGGTGTGCGCTGCAAACCTGTGTGCCGAGCAAAGGCCGGGTCACGCTGGGAGCACTGGCCCTCGCCACAGGGGGCATGGGAAGGACAGGGCGACTGGGACCTGTTGGGGTCGCTGGGAAGGCCGTGTTCCTCCCGGCACACTCTCCAGAAGCTGCGGGTCTCAACGTCCTCTGGCATCTGCTCTGTGGTAGAAAACATTTGCAAGAGCAGATCCACGAGCAGCTGGGGAGAATAAATGTGCATCCCGTAGTGCCACTCAGACGTGGGGACAATCCTCCGCAGCACCAGAGTTGCCTGCAAGAGACAAAGCACCCCGAGGCAGCGCTCAGTGCCGAGGTGCCCATGAGGCCGGGCCCGAGGGAAGACGCAGGGCGGGCACCCGGCCTGCTGCCCCTGAGCCTGCCCTGAGCCCAGCTTTCAGCCCAGGCCGGGAGCTGCAGCGTGGGGAGAGCATGGAGAGCTGCTGGAGAGGTGACCTGGAGGGCGAGCAAAGGCCAGCTCCAGAAACTCACAGCCAGGGCAAAGGCGGCCTCATTCCCGCTGCAGAAGATCCTGCCGTGCGGTGGCTGCTGCTCTAGCACGGAGAGCAGCGCCGGAAGGACCTCCTCCATGGCGACTTCTGAGGTGGCCATGGCCCTCCACATCAGTGTGGCAGCTCTGTGGGACCAGAGCTGTGTGTCAGCACCCTGCCCCGTGCAGCTGCGTGGGGCCGGGTGACAGAGCCCCGGTGCCCTGAGGGGCCGGGAGGGAGCATGGCAGCAGGCTTGGGAAACAGAGGTGCCCGAGGGGCCCTACGGGCCGGTGAGCACCGAGCTCTTGAGGCAGTGGTGCCCCGTACCTGTCACACAGTGGGGCGCAGTGCAGGAGGCTCATGACCACGTGAGCGGGATGTTCTTCGGTCAGGCTCACGATGGCCATTTGCAGCCCGGCGTCCACTGAGTCGCAGGACGCCAGTCTCTCCAGGATGGCCCTGACCGTGGCTAGCACCTGGAGGGAACGGCATGAGGGAGACTTGGTGTGCTATCCAAGGCAGCAACTTGCCCAGCTTCGCCCAGGAAGTGCTTGCCTTCCCAGCCCACTGTGATGGCCCCAAAGGCTGAGCTGGACCAGCAGACATGGCTTGAGGGGCCACGTGATCCTGGGAGGCCTTCAGCCCCGGCCCCAGGCTGATTGCCTGCTGCGGTGAAGAAACACCCTTCTGGCAAAACCCCAGACTGGGTGCAGGACTCACAGTCAGGGCAGTCACAGCGTCCGCCTCCGGGATGGCCTGATTGCGGGTGTTTGAGGTGGCCATCCCCTCCGTCAGGGCCATGTCAGCCTCCGCCCGGCCCTCGGCCGCTGCCCGCTCACAGCTTGCAGCCAGCTCAGCGGGCGCAGTGCTGGCAGCAGGCTCTGCCCGCAGCTGGCTGGGCACGGAGTCGGGCTGGGCCGGGCCTCCGGTCACGGTGGCCCTGTTCTTTCTACGCCGAAGGCGCAGGAACCTCCGCAGTGCCTGCAGCAGAAGGAAGGGCGGGAAGAGAGGGACGTTCCATGGTCTGCTGCAAGGACGGGGCTGGGCCGAGCAGGGCCAGCAGGCCCGGCCCAGGTGGGGATGGCCGCAGGTACCTGCGCCGCTCTACGGAAGCAGCCGCGGGTGGTCTCCTGCTCTTGAGTGGCGTCCTTGGCTGCATCTGGCAAAGAGGGAGAGCAGCCAGAGCTGAGGGGCTGTGGGAGAGGCCGGAGAACACAGGCCAGCCCTGCGCTCCCCAGGCAGGGACAGCCCCCTGCGTGCCCGAGGGATGGAGCACGACTGCCATCGGGGGGGCAGTCCCTGCCCCTGTCCCATCCTGTCCGTGGGCATGTCCATAGGGATGGGATGGGATGGGATGGGATGGGATGGGATGGGATGGGATGGGATGGGATGGGATGGGATGGGATGGGATGGGATGGGGTGGGATGGGATGGGATGGGATGGGGCGGGATGGGGCCTAGGCTGGCTGCAGGCACCAGGCCTGTGGCCCAGCTGCACCACTCACCGTCCTGCAGCGGCTGCAACTGCTCCGGCTCTGCAGGCTGCTGCACTGGGGCAGCTGCAGGGCCGTTCTTTTTCTTCCCCCGAAGGCTCCTGAACAGGCTGAGCACTTTGCTCGCCATCCCGCTGCCCGACCTGGAGGGACAGATGCCTCGGCAGAGGTCCGAGTCAGCGGTGCCGCAGTCGTGCCTTGCAGGCACCTGCGACAGGGAGGCCTCAGGAGGATGACAGGACAGCAAGTCCTGCCCTGTGTTCTCGAGGGCTCCTGCCACACTGACAGGAGACTCCTCGTGAAGGATGGAGGTCACCAACTCCCACGGCCTGGCCACAGGGGCACCGGCCGCAGGGATGGGAGATGCCTCGGAAAGACTCCGAGTCAACGTGTCCCGAGGTCTGGCCGTGAGGCCAGCCGCAGGAGTAGCGCTTCGGAAAAGCTTCGGGTGGGCAATGAACGAGCTGGCTGTGCGGGGCATACACACAGCACCACTCTGTCACGTCCTGTCCCGTCGCGTGCACCGAGCACTCTGGCGTGGCCGTGACGCTGCCAGCACCTATGTCAGCGCGTGTCACAAAGGGCTGCTGCCACACCCTGTTCCACTGCCCCGCACGGTGACCCTGCTGTACCGTGTCACAAGGGGCCCTTGGTGACGCTGCCACGTTCCCCGGGGCCACCCCCTCCCCAGGCAAGGCGCCCCTGCTTGGAAGGAATCCATTGCCCCGAGTGTCTAACACAGCCCTGGACACACCAAGGCCGGCCAAGTGCTCAGGGAAGGCCACTAAACGTCTGTGC
The DNA here is from genome assembly GCF_036417665.1 of Passer domesticus. Lineage (NCBI taxonomy): Eukaryota > Metazoa > Chordata > Aves > Passeriformes > Passeridae > Passer > Passer domesticus. The sequence continues at coordinate 83,398,884 of NC_087512.1, forward strand.
CCGGCCCGCACAGCCCAACTCGGTGTGGCCCTGGAGCAGAGCGGCTTCCAGCAAGCAAGAAGCAAACGCATCTTGCCAAGAGCTAAAACACACCAGCTAGGGAAGATGGCATTAATAAAGGCCTTGGAATTCACAGCTCTCTGAGAGACATTTGGGGTTCTTGCTGGGCAGAGGTGATCCGCCTCTGTCCTGTGCTCAAAGGGGGGAACACACCCTACCGCAGGTGCTTGGCTTGGTCTCCGCAGGCCCAGGCAGGTGCCAAAGCTGCTCTTGACAGCCTTCTCCCTTCCCATGCCCCACTGCCAAGTGCAAGGGGCCTCAGGGACAGAAAGGAGAGCAGGGAGGCAGAGGCAGACAGCTGCACCTACATCATTGGGGGGGCTCCTGGGGAATCACTTTGCTTGAGAAGCAAGCCCCTCTCTTCCAAAGGCATTTCCACAAATGCGCACATTTCCCGGGGAGCACCAACACACACTTCAGAAACTCTGGCAAGGCTGAATTCCTTCTGCTCCTTGCAGCCATGGCACTCCAGCTCAAGCTCCTCTTTCTTCTCCCGAGTATGTTTCCATGGGTCCTTTCTGGCACGCAGCCCCGGGCCCCCTATAAACAGGAGCTGCCCGCTGCCTCCTCATGTGCCTGAACTCCTGCCTGCGCTCAGGGCAGCAAAAGCAGGCTGTTGCCAGCCAGGGAGCGGAGCCCTGTTCCCGCAGGAGGCTCTGGTCAGCCCCTTCCCCACTGTGCACGCAGCACTTCTCCTGCCTGCCCAGAACGCTCCTGGCAGAGCAGAGCACAAGCTGGCCGGCTCTGGGCTCAGCACAGCCCAAACACAGGCGCACCCCAAACACAAAGCAGCAGCTGTTTTGCAGCCATGCCCCAGAGAGATGGCAAGGATCCCCTGCCCCTGGGCTCACTTGCTTGCCTTTCTGACTGGCTCTGAGGCAGGGGCAGCGCTTCCTCGTTTGTGGGGAGAGCAGAGGCGCCGGAACCACACGCAGCCTGCAGGCACTGCCTGACAGCACTGCCTCCACTGGAATGCTCGCGCCTCTGAGCCTCTGCCACTCCGCTGCTGCTGCTGCTGCTGCTGGTGCAGCTTCATTTGCTTTTTGGCACAGCCAGAGCTCACTGCTAGGCCACGGTGGTCTCTGGTTCTGCCCTCTTCCTGTCCCTGTGTAGGGCTGGAGCATTGCTGTGCTTTCAGGATGCTTTCTGTGAAGACTTCCAGCATTGCAAGCTCCTTTGCCCTCGCTGGATGCCTGCCATGGAATCCCTGACGGCTGGCTTCAGAGCACACCCCAAGCCGGCTCTTCTAAAACCCAGGGTCACTGTCCCCCTCAGCGTGCTCAGCACCACCTTGAACTCCACGGCGCTGTGCAACTGGAGCAGCAGGATAGGGAGCTTTGCAGCCTGAGCTGCCCTTCTTCCTCTCTGTCCGTGCACAGAAGGCAGCAGGGAAGAGAAGGGCAGCAGGGTTCCGCGTGTCCCCGGGCTCAGGTTTTGGGCTGCTTCAGCTCCATGGAGACGCGGGTAACGTGGAAAAGCCAAACTCTTTATTAAGCAAAAGCCAAGGGAAGGGGTGAGCTGGGAGGTAAAAAACGGGGATGGGCAGGGCCTGAGGGCTGCAGGGAGGGAGATGCCACCAGGGAGAGGGATGGCAGGAGCTACTGGAGCTTTCCACAGGCTCAGCTGTCAGCAGCTAGAGCTGTGCTTGGAGCTGCAGCTGGTTCCTTCTGCCGTGCAGCTGGTTCCATCTCCAAGGGGAACTGAAAATGGCTGAAGGAGGCCGCTCCATCCGATCCAGCTGACAAAGGAAGTGGCGAAGATCTGCTTTGGAATGTCAGCTGGATCCCTATGCTGGTGCAGGATGGGCTCTCCTCTGAGGGCGTGAAGAGCTGAAAGAGAGAGGAGCAGAGTCACGGCCAGAGGCCAGATTGAGGGAATGCAAGGAAAGCCTCCTGCCAGGGCCATCCCAGCCGGCTGTTGCCATGGCCAGGAGGGAGCGACAGACACGGGCTTGAGCCGGAAGGTGCTGGCCACGGATCCCCCACGTGCCCCTGAAAGCCCTCCGGGCTCTGCCCCCGCCGCCCCTGGTCCGCACAGGGAGCAGAGCCCTGGGCAGCCCGGGCACGGACTGTAGCTGCGGGGCCGGCATGTGCAGCTGCCCCCGGCGGTCCCCGCTGGCCCGCGGCTGCCCTCACTCACCCTCAGCGAGGACCTGGAGCTCCTCCTTCTGCCCCGTCATCAGCGCTCCGGCCACCCCTGGCAAGACAGAGGCACAGATGGCGGCCCCAGGCGGCAAAGCTGCCCGACACGGGCGCTGCCAGCCCCGGGGCCGCACGCCCTCCTCCCCGGGCAGGGCTCAGGCCAGGCCCCTGCCGCACGCTGCCGCCCCGGGGAGGGCTCGGCTCCGGCTGCCGGGGCAGCAGCCGGGCCGGGAGGCGGGGAGGGACGCCGGGCTCGTGGCTCACCCATGATGCTGACGGCCGTCTCTCGCAGGGACCTCTGCGGGCTCTGCAGGCGCGGCAGGGCGCAGCGCAGGTGCTCGGCCGTTGGGCTCTGCTCCTGAAACAGCTGCGGGGAGCGCTGGCAGGGAAGGCCTGGCGCGGGCTCTGCCCCTCGGCCGGGCGCTGCCCGAGCCCGGCACCGGCCCAGCCGGCCCGCACGTCCCAGGGCAGGGAGCGGCGTGCGGGGCGCAGGCTGGCGGCCCCGGGTGCGGCGCTGGGCAGGGGCACAGCTGCCAGCCCCCCACGCCGAGTACCGGGGCCAGGGGGCTTCTCCAGCCTGCGGCTGGCGCTGCCGGTCTCCGTCACATGAGCAATCCATGCAGGGTTCTCCAGCTAGGTCGGGTTTGTTGCAGTGATGCTATGCACTTATCCTCAGTTTCCAAAACAGAAAAGCAAATGTGAGAAGAATAATAACTGGGATGATTTGATGCCCTGCTGCTATTTCTTCTGCCATATTGCTTTGAAAAGTTGGAGCAGTGAAATGGAGAGTTGGGAAACACTGCAGTGGCTCTCAGGGCAGTTGAGAGAATAAAAGAAGGGCGGACTACTCTGTAAATATAATGTCTCAAAGCTTATTAGGCAGGAATCCTGCATAGGAGTTCTTGTGGGGTTTTTTTGGGGTTTTTTTTTTTGTTGTTTTGGTTTTTGTTTTTTTCTTTTTTACCCTATGTTTTTATAACTAAAAGGTACAGTGTATTTTTTTTTTGTTCATTTGTTTGTTTTGGTGTCCTGTTTTTGTGATCTATAGAAATCTAGAATCTCTCCTCTGGTTTTTTTTTGTGTTGTTTTTTCTTGTGTAATCGACATTATGACTGACTGTGTAACTTCCTTGCCAGGCAACAAAAATTCCTATGCACTTTTTGTTGCAGTGCTGGTACCTGTGCCAGCTGTCTCATGCTTGTTATGTGCCCATAAGATGTTACAGGGAGAAGCTGTAGCCAGTGTCAAGGGATTGCAAGGAGGGGTGGAGGAATCAATCCTTCATTCCTTAGGAAGAAAGGAAACAGAAGTACTGAGATGAGTTTACACTACTTCTGCTGCTATGGGTTTATGGCACATTGTAATACAGTTATTTACAAGCAGGAACTCAGCAGGCTGTTAAAAAATGGCAGCAGAGGGCTGAATAAGTTAGCCCTCTTCATGAAAGACAACGGATTTAGTTTGTCCCCAAGTTGGTAGGGATCTCATTCTGTGATAAGGTAAAGAAACAAATTGTGGGTAGAATAATTATACACACATCCACGTTGAGACAGTCTGACTGGCGAGGTATCTGGCTGTTGTGTAAGAATCTCTAACCAAATACTGAATTCTAATTGACTTTCACAAGTCAATTCATACTGGCTTTCACAAAGGCAGTTGTCAATGCTCTGTGGTTGAACAGCTTCTTGAATTAGGTGAAAGTCACTCACCATTCTGAGCAGACTGCATTCTGAAAGTACACATGAAACAGCTAAAAAATCCCATCAAATATAATTTAGCAGGGAAAGGATTTATAAAGATTTCATTGTAAATAAAAGCATATTGTTCTGATTTTACTTTCATTGTTCTGTAAAATTAGGATGACTTATAAATAATGAATAAATGAATTTTTTTTATTGAACATAAATTATTTTTTTCTTTACAACTGGCTGCATAGATAAAATACTATTTCTATATTTCGGAAAGCTGTGGGAGAGCTGTGGAGAGTTCTGTTTAAATCACCCCAAGTGATTTCTAAATCACTTCTAAATTGTTTAAATCATCTCCAGCTCATAAGATAGGAAACTCTTTTTGTTAGAGAAGCAGCTAACCCATGTCTCTTCATACTTGAAATATCTGATGCTTTGAATAATACATGACATTTGAATGCTGATTTTGCACTTGGGACCCAGATCATCTACTAATCTTTAGGGATATCGGGACTTGACACCCAGCTCAGCAGCTTGCTTTATGCAGTAGCCAGCTCCAAGCAACTTAAAGAACATCAGCTGTGAGAGTCACTTCTAAAACTTCCTGTCTCCAAAGTTAAATTATTTAAACAAATACTATAGGTTTTTAATAAGATGTAAAATGTATAAGGAAGCTTTCAGAATGGCTTAGTGAGATATAAATGGACTGTGATTGACTGGAAATACACCTAGGTGCTGTGATGGTACCTTTTTGCTATGGAAGTGTGAGCCTGTTGTTACTCAGGAATGACAGACTTCATGGTCAGGAAAACAAGAGGTTCCATAGAGCAAGGAGTTTCCAACAGTGCAAACCAGCACCAATCATTTTGCAAGTCAGGACAGCCTTCAGTCACGTTTTTTCTGAGTTTCATATCGGATGCTCTCATTACTGTTTTCTGTTCACAGACTCATCTGGAAAATGTGGAGATCCTGAGCTGTTTACACCGACTAATCCCTCAGGCTAGGAAATAGAGCAGAAAACAATGCATGTGACAGACTCCTTAATCCTTTTATGATCTCCATCTTTAATAGGCATCCTGATGGCAGACAAGAAACCTGACTGCAGAGTGGTCATGCATACAGAGCACATGTCACTAGTTGCTCAAAAGTGGGCCTATGGCTATTTCAGGCTGAGTGGGTGGGTGTTTTCTATATCACATGCATGTGACAGCTCTCTTCATGTAGTAGCTGAATGCAGTAACTGATGTTCCACCACTAACATTTGTTTAATGCAATCAAAGAAAAGGGTTTTTTCTTTACATTATTTGTTTCTATATATCCAACTCTGTATCATAATGGATTCTGAAAGCCATAGTGACTTTTTCATCTGCTGGGTTTTTGTTGGTTTTTTTTTTTAAGAGGTCTAATAGCACAGTTAACACAGTTGAATTATTTCTCCATGTAAGAAATTTCACTCCATTTTCCGCTTTCCACATTTATTCAGTTTATTTTCATCAGGTGCCAGCTTGCTGTCTGGCAAACCAATCTCATTCCATATTGGTTTGTGATGAGGCCACAGGGCAAAACAAAGCAAAAAGAATAGGAAAAAAGTAGCCAAGAAAAGAGAAGCCCTTGACCTCCTTCCTTTATGTGGCAGCGTCCTTTGGCTGAAAGATAAGTGTTGTAGTATAGATGAAAGTAATTCCTCTAATACAAGAAGTATAAATTTATTTCTAGCTCCTCTCAGTGTGGAATTTGTGTGCTAGATTTGGATAGTTAACACTTTGTGACGGGAGTCATGATTCAACAGAAAATATTTTCTAGTTGAAAAACGCGCATGACCGATAGCTGGTGAAAACCCAACACAAGCAGAAAGTTTGTTTGGCCACCCTGTCTGAAGAGCCTCACTCCTGAGTGAAATTGGCAAAATGAAGCCAAGATCTTTCCAAAGGCTCGGGCCTGTTTATTGAAAGTCAAGACAAGTGCAGAGGAGAGCCCAGGGTGAGCCTGGGACCTGGGCTGCAAGTCCGAGTTCCAAGCTAACAATGCTGCCTGCTGCACAGGGTGTTTCCTTGGACACGGGCTGGACAGAAGGACCCAGGTGCTCAGCACCCGGGGCTTTTAAAGTCTCTTAAAGCCACAGGAGTGATGCACTCTCAATCCACCTGTTGCTTGCTCCTTGTCTTGGTTGTTGGTTGCTCCATAAGATGGTGCATCTCTGGCCAATCATTCCAGAGTTCTGAGGCTTCATTGGCTGCCTGCTCTTGCAATCATGTTTCATATTAATGTCATCATCTCCTGAGGCAGTTTTCTAGCAAATTCCCTCACCCAGATCTCACCACCCTTCCTCTACTGGGCATGCATTCCTATTTCAGCACATTTAATTCCGTAACTTATTACTCTATAACTTATTACCTAAATTAAGTGTAACAATTGATTGCATTAAGTAACAATTCATGTCCCCGCCTACAAAAGCTAACTCATTTATAACCCTACTGCCAAGAACTTGGAGCTCTGCTCCTGTGCCTTTCTTGGCAGGGCTCCTGGGGCAGCTGGTTACTGTGACAACACTGCCTGTTCTTTTGTATCAGATACAGGAGTGATGAGAAAAAATAATAAAACACAGTCTAAAGCAGAGCTCCTGAAGAAGGGACAGCCACAGTGTGTCCTTTTGTTGTTCAGAAGCTTCTCACCGTCAGGGAAGGGAGCAACACATCAAAACCTACCACTTTAAACCTGAACTGGAAATCCGATCATCCTCTTGTGGTATTCACATATTCTGTGGACAGAAAGAGACTTCATTCTCTGCCAGGATTTTCCTGAGAAGCTGTGAGAAAGCTCAGAGAAAACAATTCTTCTCTTAATCTCTGCACCTGTTGTTGTGCACATGTGGAATGTGTTCTGGAGGTTGTTTACCAAAAGGTAGTTTCCTAATTGGACTCTGGTGCTGGTGTTGGATTCCTTGCCCAATTGGATCCAGTGTGTTGGACTGCCTGGCAATGGAGATGGGTTTTTCCTAGTAGTATAGTGTAGTAGTGTAATATAATATAGCATAGCTCAATAAAGCAATTGTTCAGTCTGTACTATACTATAATATAGTATAGCTCAATAAAGCAATTGCTCAGCCTTCTGCAATCATGGAGTCAAAGCACATTATTTCACCCGTTCGAGGGCCCCCTGCCACACAATAATCCTATAAGGATTGATCAATGGCCTTTAACAGAGAAAAAATTAAATATCCTTAAGAGATTGGTAACGGAGCAATTATAGGTCCAAGATCACATCACACCCATGAATAGTCCCTGGAATTCACCAATATTCCTCATCCACAAGAAGACATCGGGCTCCTGGAGGTTGCTTCATGACCTGAGGAAGATGAATGGAATGACTGAAGACATGGGACCTCTTCAGCCTGGACTTCTTTCTTTAAAAATGTCACATTAAAAATGTGACTTTATGGTCTCATTTTTCAATGGGACCCTTCTGAGAGATATCCTTTGTTGAGAATAGAATGGGTTTTTCTTCCCTACAGGTTTCCAAAGACTAGTTTTACAGTGTTAGGGATGATAGCACAAATTGTCATTAAGGCCAGAACAAGACTGTTCAGTTTAGCAAGTCAAAATTTGCAGTTATCTATTTATCACTGAAAAAAAGATTCTCTTGATTGGGCAATGCAAAATTCTGATGATTTACAATATGCATTGTTAAATTTTCCAGGTATTTGTTCTGTTCCTTACGTGGCTCACAAATTATTGCAAGCAAAATTGAGTTTTAGAGAGGAACCTATGTTAAGTGAGGAACCTTTAAATGCAATAACTCTCTTCACTGATGGATCTGGGAAAAGTCATAAATCAGTTGTAATTTGGTTGAACCAAACATCTAAAACCTGGGAATCAGATTTTCAAATAATAGAAGGATCTCTTCAGATTGCTGGGCTTGCTGCTGTGATTCAGGCTTTTCAGCTCTTCCCACAACCTTTTAATTTAATCAGAGATTCTGTTGCTAATGTGGTTAAACGATTAGAAGGATCAGTTCTAAACGATGTTAGTAATGACACTTTATATTGTTGGCTTTCCTGTCTTTATACATCGTTGCAATATAGAACTAATCCATATTTTGTTTCTCACATTGGGGCTCATTCTTCACTTCCTGGATTTTTAGTGGAAGAAAATGTGAGAGCAGACAAACTGGGAATGGTTATTTCAAACACTTTGCAAACATTTTTGAACAAGCAAAACTGAGTCATGTCTTTTTTCACTTGTGCAAATGTTTCAAATTTCTAAAAGTCAGTCTAAAGCTATCATCAGTACTTGCCCTGACTGCCAGCTTGTGAGCCTTCTGTTTCTACAGGAGCGGTCAACACGCGGTGTTTGCAGAGCCTGCAGTTGTGGCTATCACTAAATACCCTTCCTTTGGTAAATTTAAAAATACTCATGTTTCAGTGGGCACATTCTCTGGTGCAGTTTTTGCTTCTCTTCACACAGGTGAAACAGGTAATCATGCTTGTCAACATTTTTTGCAAGCTTTTGCTTCATTGGGTGTGCCCCAAAAAGTCAGCAATGGTCCCGCATATATATCTCAAAAATTTGCCACATTTTTAAAGGATTGGACTGTTTGTCACCATTCTCCCATACGTCAAGCAATTGTTGAGAGGACACATCAGACATTAGAACACATTCTTGATCAAGAATGAGGGGGGGAGTAGAGATCACACCACAGATGAGGTTGAACAAAGCTTTATATATTTTTAATTTCTTGAATTGTTCTGTTGCAGAACCTGATCCACCAATTTTTAGGCATTTTTCAAATAACACACAGGCAAAATGAAAAGAAAATCCCCCTGTTTTAATTAGAAACCCTGGGACAGGACAAATTGAAGGTCCTTTCTGATTAACCACTTGGGGCAAAGGGTATGCTTCTGTCTCTACAGGTGCAGGAATTAAGTGGGTCCCAGTGAAAAACATCAAACCATATCACACCCCAGAAGGTGTTGATAAGTCCAAGACTGTAGAAGCAAGTACGCAGACGTGAGCTGAACAGAGGGATCACGGGTCACACCTGACGTTCCTTGCTCATTGCTGGGACCTGCAAACTCTGATTTTATGCTGTTTATAAATGTGTCAATTGTTGGTTTTGTAGAGCTTTTTTGGCAAAAGTGTGGTTTTTGTTTTGTGACGTTATACATCCCCTCTATTGGGTTTTCAAAGGTGAAGTTTTTATTAAAGGTCAAAAGCAAAGTTTTTAAATTGAGGAAGATATGGGAGGATCTTTTGCCAAAAATTAGCTGATGAAAAGAATGGAGCAAAATTGAATGATACACTGATGTCTATTGGGTTTTCAAAGGTGAAGTTTTTATTAAAGGTCAAAAGCAAAGTTTTTAAATTGAGGAAGATATGGGAGGATCTTTTGCCAAAAATTAGCTGACGAAAAGAATGGAGCAAAATTGAATGATACACTGATGTTGGTTGGTTTTAATTGTTTAACAATTTAACAAACTAATGCCAATATCACTGCAATAACACAGTGATATTAAACAGATGTTAACATCTGTTTAGTATCACTGTTAAACAGATGTTAAGATTGTTGGGCATGCTACCCTTTGAAATAGAACAGCTGTTGATTTTTTCTTTTTCCTGGCACATGGACATGGTTGTGAGGAATTTGTGGATTGTGTTGCGTGAACCTGTCTGATCATTCTGAATCCATCCACAAAAACATACAAAAGCTGAAAGATTTGACAGCTCCAATTAAAGAAGATGCTGGATCCTGGTTAGATGATTTGTTCCTAGGATGGAGCTTTGCACCTTGACAAAGGGAACTTTGGAAGATAGGTCTATATGTGTTGGGTGTTTTGGCAGTGATACTGTAGTAATACCTTGCATACCTCAGTGTGTGCCACAAATGATGGACAAAACTATCAAAGAAGTGTTTAGCATATAAGAGACATAGGTAGGAAATGGATTCACAGAGAGTTCTCAAAATCTCACAGAGATGGTGGATGAAGGTATTGACATAGAAGAACAGGTGAGAACACCTTGGAACAGGTGAGACTTCTTCTGACAATGACTTGTAATTGCTATCAGACATGACTTATGCCCTTTGAACTGACTGGACTCTCACAACATTAAAATTGCTGTGTTGTAAAATAGCAAGGCTTAATGTGAGCAAAAAGGATGCTTTAAGCAAGTAAAAAGCAGATATACTATACTAAAGCTATGAAACGCAAGGCAGTTAATAAATGACATGGTTATGAAGGGTTTTTTTAGTCAGAAGGTTTTGGGAAAGCTGCAAAAGGCAGGGCTTAAAGACATAAGAACTGCGATTAGAGCTAAGCAGCAGCCATGAGATAAGTCAGCAGCAAAATTACATAAGACGTAAAAAAGTAAGGACAAATGGAACAATAGTCTTTGTATTAAAACTTGGCTAGAATAACTCCCTAAGCTACAGAAAAGTATATCTAGTGAGATATTAGGAACTTCTGAGCTTAATAATGGAGCTCTGTGCATTGTACTTTAAGGCTTACAATGGGTATTTCATTCCAAATAAGCAAGCACTGTTTGAACAAAAGGTACCTGTGCTTCTAGGGGTTGGATAGAACTATTGTCAATATTCTTTTGCTTTGTGGGATTGGTCAAAAAAGTTTACTTTTTTAAGGTAAGGTAACATTAAGTTCTTTGTGTACTGCCGGGGATGTGAGATGCTGGCATCTTCCCATTGTCATAACCATGTAATGAGAGTGGAAACCAAACAGCTGGAAAACAAACAGCTCGAGGCGTGTTCCTCAGCATTCCTGTCCTGTTCATGGATTGACACAGACCCCTGGCCAGCAATGCTCTCCTCTCAGGAAATGTGGAGGGACATGGAGTTATTCAGCTTTGTGAAGAACAGGCCCCAGGAAGACTTTAGCTCCACTTCCCAAAACTTCAGGGTGGCTTTGAAGAAAGTGGGAGACAGCTTTTTTAACAGGACCACTTACAATAGGATGTGGTCTAATATTTTGAGGGATAGATTGTAAACAAATCAAGTTCTTATATGAACTGTCCATGAGGTAAGTAGACTTCAGGATGCTTGTCTGTGGTTTCCAGTGTCCACTGAAGTGTATTTTAGGCAGCTGAATATCATAGGGTTATTATACTGTTATATTATTTACTGAAGAGTCAAAGATGCACCTTCACAACAACCCCTTCTTCCCCTTTTTTCTTTGTATAATAAATAAAAATAAGGACAAAACATGGGTTTTGAGCTCTGCCTGGGTCTCTTTTTCACTATGAGAACCTGAGAAAAACCTCTTCTGGATGAGGCTTTTTTTATTTCTCTCAATGGAAAAAGAGAATCTAGGTTTAATAATATCTTTTTCTTTACCAGCCAAGTTCATGGCTTGATCAGGATCATGAGCTTGGTTGGGGGAAGTTTTTTTGTATTTATACTTTAAAAACAAACTTTTACTAATATCTAGTGCACGAAAACTTTAGACATGAATAACAGTGCAAGCAATCCACCCTTCTCCCCTTGTTAAAAGTTATACATTTTGTTAGTGATTTAATAGATGACTTTTAACTTTTAAAATGTGTCTTGGTTTGAAATGACAGATGTCTGCTGAGGAAGGCAGAAACCTCCACTGAAATGGAAAATGTGAAACCCCTCCTTACAAATTGTTGTAGTTTTGAAATTAAGGGGGACTCCCAGGCAAAGATGCGGGAGCAGGAATAACAGTTCTTTATTAGGGAAGAAAATAAAAGTCAAATAAACAATGCAGTAATACAAAACAACACTGCCAGAGTCAGAATACAACCTGACACCTGTCAGCGATGGAGAGAGACGGAAGACTGACTCAGTGATAGAATCCAATTTTATTGTGGGATACAAACACTTTTATATTATATACTACTTCAGGGAGACTAGTAATGTGTACTAAAATGATTAGGTTAAAATCACATACACAAACTTATGCATATAACAACATCTCTTGCTTGCACAGTTTAATGGGATTTTCTTTTTCTGGTAAACCTCTTTGATTTAATCTTCTTGCAAGATTAAGTCTAAGTCTAACTTTCAAAGTTCCATTTGCTTTTGCCAAGGCATCCTGTTATCAAATCTCTTATGTTAACCCGGTCCAAAGTCCATCCTCTGCCTTGTGTCCTCCAACATTCCAACAGACACCTGTTGGTCAGGGGGTTGGTAGCAGTTTAATTGGAATGGTGGCTGCCGTCCTCCTGGAGTGTCAGGTGTGGTTCTGTTGAAGCAGTGATCCTGGAGAAAGGTGTAGTCATCCTCTGAAGATCCAGTGGTGGTGTACATGGGTCTGGTCTTCCTCTGGGAATCCAGTGGAAAAGGCAGCTGCTCCTCTGGGAATCCAGTGGAAAAGGCTGTCCTGGTGTCCAAAATCTCAGATGATATCCAGTTAGGAATGCTTGGCTCCTCTCTCTGGGCAGAGCTTCTCACAATGTGGGATGATGTAGTTTTATCAGTCATGCTGTGGCACTCAATGGCCCATTAACACAGATGTGTTCCCAGAGGGAGGATTGGTCATGGAAGAGATAAAGAAAACTGCCCAATTAAGAGAAGATAACAGAGCCACACCTCTAACAGATGGCAAATAGAATACACACATTACCTTGCAGTCTAGGACAAAATGATGACAAGTGGTAGAACTTCAGTGAAAGAACTTTGCAACAGTAATTTGGTTATGACAAATTGATATTTTTTTTTTAATGAGTATTTTAGTGGATATCCCTTGGAGCTTAACCATCCTTCTTGAAACAAGGCAATAATAATTAGTAGGAGTACTAGGAAAAAACATATTAATAGACACACTAAGGCTTCCTTGATGCACAGCCTGAAGAAGAAATAGCCCATTTTCCCAATTATAGGCCTATTGATTTTGGTCCTAACAATCGCAAACAGTCATAATGAGTATTGTACTATGAACTCTAAGGCATATTTTACAAACAGTTGTACATTTTTCTAACTTTTGTGTGATAACCCTTCAGTGTGTTTATTAGAGTTTTTGAAACATGCCAGCCTTGATTTGAAAGGCATTGTAGGGCAATGTTGGCTTTCTGTTGGACTTGGTGAGAAAGTGGCCCTCTCTCAGCTGCTGTGAAATGGCCGTGGCATGTGGCCAGCAGCATCTTTTCAGGACGGCTTGCTTGCTATTGCTGACACGGCCCCACACCCTTGCACGCTTCTTTCCACTGTATTTTGTTGGTTGGGCCCCCGCAGGGGCTTTTCCCACACTCTGCTTCTGGTCTTGGTATCTGCAGCTCTTCTCAGATCCGACCTTGGAGGCAGGCTCGGGGCAGGGCCACTCCCGATGCAGACACGCTGGGCTCCAGGGAGGGGTGACTTTGGAGCCAGCCCACTCGGTTTCTGTGGTGATGGGAATTGCGGCGGCCCCGGTGCGAATGGTGGGGGGCGATCTCAGCGGCCACGTGGCACGGTGTAATGGCTGCGGAATTCCCCTGTAACCCGGGAGGGCTCGGAGCGGCTGCATGGCATGGTGTCCCTGGCGGGGAACAGAAGCGTTCCCCACATGGTCTGCTCCCCCAGGGCAGGGCGGCGTGGTGTGCCCGCCCGGGTCGGCTGCCGGGGCTGTGGTGGCCGCCGTCTCTCCACGTGTCTGGATTGTGCAATCGGCGCCACCGGCCCTCTGGACGACATCGGTGTCCTTGGCTCGGGCAGCCCCCGGATGGTCTCCGTTTTCCAGGATTCCCCCACTCCCTGGGGCTGTGCTGGTTCCCACACACGCTCCACATTGGTCAGCCACAGTTCCAGTAGCAGAGCACGTTTTCACAGCAGCTGGGGCCTGCCGGCTCCCGCGGCAATGCCAGCTCGCACACAGGGTGGAAGGAAGAGGCGGCTGCGCTGCTGCCCTTCCCCCTTTGCCTTTCATAATCCAGTTCTTTAATAAGTCCAGAACAAATGTCCATGGTTTTATAATACTGGTGGCTGCATCATTGCCAAATGAGACTGCCTCAAATATATTTTGTCCAGCCCTCTCCCAAAAGGGCAAATCTAAAGCATCCCCTTTTGATACGTGCAGCTCATGGTTTTCGCACCATGTGAATAAAGCTTGTAGAGCTCGCTCATCGTGGTTTATTTCTCTTCTTTGAAAGAAGAAAATCAGTACCTTCATTACAGAGTTTTCTGGTCCTGACATCCAAGCTCCCATGGTCTCCTAAGTGATTCCAGTCCACAAAAACAGGGCTAGAAACCTCGCAGCACTTTATGCTACTTAGCAAAGTCCCAGGTTTTCAGCATATCAGCTCTGTCACCATTCCCAGCTCCCAGGCTGTATTTATCCAGTTCCAAACACCAATTTGGGCCTGTTGCTCTTGTAATCTGGTTCCCACACCATTTCCCAGCTCTTACGCTGCTTGTAATCCGGTTGTACACCAATTTCCAGCTCTAACGCCGTATGTCTCCTTTGCTCTGTGCTTCTGAGTTCTTATCACTCTGGGGTTCACCACGTGTTAGGTCACTTCTGGGGGTTGTGGGTGCAGGAGACAGAGATCACTCAGCCCCGAGGTTTGTGTGGCACAGAGAGGGTTTATTTCCCAGCCTACCCCTCATACAGAGCATTTGAAAGACCCAGTCTGCATATTCTCATTGGTCTGAACTCCACACCCCCTCGGCATCTGGCCGCTGAAATGCTTGCAGCTTCCTAAGAGATCTGACTGGGGGAAGCCCCTGGCAGTCAATCCCTGGGCTTGGCAGCAAGCTCATCTCTGACATTTGGAAGCACCAGCCAATGGGTGCCTTCTTTCTCTTCAGTTCTGTTAGGTCTCGGTTTGGTTTCAGTTATGTCAGGTTGAGACTAAAGGCATAAAAAGGGTGCCATGTTTACAATAAAGAGATCTCCTTTGGATGGATGAGGGGGTCTATGTCACTTTGTTCCCCACTGCTGCATCCAAATCTGCCTTTTGGGAGTGCTAATTCACTAAACAGTCACTATACACAAACAAGGCATGGGCTATAATTCTCAAAAAACTTAGAATTGTCTCAAGGCATTTTGTTTTGTTTTGTTTGTTTGACAGAACACCTACTTTATGTGTGAGGTAGAGAGTTCTATCTTACAGACTGCCTTAAAATAAGAGATACTGGAACCCCACCAGATCAGATCAATCAAAGCGCTCCTAATCTATTAGTAAGAATTAACAAGGTCTGAACGTATATTTTCTGTCTCAAGACTTTGTATGTACATCCATCCACACAATACCACTGTGATTAACTACACTGACACACAGGTTTGCATAAAGATTATTTTCCCAAATACATTGGAGTATGGTAGAGCAAAAGAAAACCTTGATTGCAGTGTCTAAAGACATTGCACGTGGTTAAACATTCCCTTTCTCTTCACAGCTTTAAATTAAAATTTACACCTTTATAAATAAAGGTACTATAAATAAAGGTCCTAGAGGTTCCCATGAACTCCACAGATCTTTGAGAGGTGTTTGAAGGCTAGGTCTATAGACACAAAAGTGCTTCATTAGCAGGTTTCAGCTGCAGAGTTTTCTGGCTATTTGCCACCTGTCACTTCTGTTTACAGTGTCTATAAAATCATTTTCATGCTGAAAATCACTAACAACTACCTTCCATATTTATTCATGGTTAAGCACTCATGCCAGCTCCTGTTGAAGTCAAGAGCAGGTTTCTGAAAATAGCACGAATAGGATGAAACCTAAAATGTCTGCCACTGCTATCATTGAAATATGAATTTGCATGTTTTCTTAATTTTCAACCAAAATACAACCATGGCTTTCAATGTTGGGTTTTTGCAGATAGTATGCAGATGTAATCATCACAGAACTGAGGTCATTTGACATTACAGAAAGGTTAAAAACTAGGCATGGGAAGGTCATCACGAGAACTTCTAACTGACAAAAAATTGTTTGTCCTGCAACCTTGAACTCATGTCCTTATACCCTTCCCAAAAGAAAACCTATTCATTGAAGATGCATCCCAAAAACATGTTGAAATTAGGCTCGTGATTCCCTCAGGGAGATAGGAGGTCATATTTTGCTGCAGCCAAAAGGTTATTAGAAAAAAGTACGAAAGTTTTTGGTGCTAGGTGGTGTTAGTTCTGGTTTGCATTTGTTCCAGTTAATTTCTTGGGTGTTGCTGAAGCTGGAAAAGGGGCAGGGGTGAACACCAGAACAAAAGAGAAGTAGGAGAAGAGGAGAGGGGACAGAAAAGTAGGCTGTCAGGAGAGAATAGAAGTTGCCTAGCACCCAGCCAAAGGGGAAGGGGACAGGGATCACCCAAGGCTGTGAAAAGCAATCAAAAACAGCATTGTGTTGGTGTGTGTGTATGTTCAGCTCTCAGGAGACAGAGATACACAGCCGGCTCAGTTGAATCCTTACTAAGAAGAAGGTTCTCTTTTACTTTAATGACTTTGTCTCCATTTAATGGTAACTAAGAGTTTGTTTATTTCTAACACCTCTCTCCCAGCAGCTCAGAGCAGCATTGCACAGTGCTTGCTGTGCTCCAGAGAGCACAAAGCAGGCTGGCCTGGTGGCCCTGAATATTTCTGCAAAGCACTCTGCATTTCACACCTTTGCTGTGGCTCAGGGCAGAACTGCAGGCCTGCAGGCGCTTCCTGGCAGAGCTGTGGGAGGCACTGGCTCCTGCAGATGGGAGCTGCCAAGCTGTCAGTGCCTCAGGCTGGCCTGGCTTGCCCTGGCAGAAGTGCCGTGCCTGAAGGACGCTGCCCTGTGCTCCAGCCTGCCCAGCAGCCCGGCTCCCTGCGCCGCTGCCCAGAGTGCTGCACACACTGCTGCCCTTTGCCAGGAGTCACAGGGCAGCCGGCACAAGAGTAGGAATCCTCAGCCAGGCCACCGGCCCTGGGCTGCCCCTGGCCTTCCTCTGCTCCTGGGCAGACTCCAGACGGCCAATGCCTCCAGTCTGGGCTGTGCCCAGCACGGCTACGCTTCCCCTCGGGAGCAGCCAGCTGCCAGCTGGGCTCTGAGAGCGGAGGATTCGCCCGCTGCCAGGAAGAGGCACCCAGGGCCCGGCTGCTGCCTCCTGCAGCTCCAAGGGCCTCCTTCCAGCCTGCCTCTGCCCAGGCTCAGGCTGCTCCGGGCTCTGCCAGGCCTCTGCTGGGGCTGCACCCCGGCCAAGGCCGGGCCCGCTCTCACCTCACAGGCGCTGCCAGCTCTGCACCAGAGGAGACCTTTCAGAGCCCCCGCTCTGATCCTTCTGCTTTCTCACTTGAGCAAGGCTCTCCTTCCGCCAAAGACATTGCACTTGGGGATACAAATCCTAGTGGCAGGAACAAAATGTTCTCGAGTCACAGCTGCAGGCCTGAATCTGCACAGGATGTCTTGGCTGCCCCACTCCTTTGGTTTTCCTGCAAATGCCATTGCCCTTTCTGCCTGCACTAGAAATACCACAGCTGGGCAAAAACAGGCCAGTGGGTCATATTGCAAAGGCAGTGTGGTCTGCAGAGGATGAATGAAGAAGATCCTTCCCCACTTACAAACCATACAAAAGAAGCCAGAAGTGTGACTCAGCACCAATAAAAAACAAGGAAATGTTGTGTTTTCTGAAGAGATCAGAAGGAGAGGAGTCTTCTAAATGAGTTGATGTTCCAGAAACTTTATTTAAATCCAATCCAATCTACAATCCTATTCTACAAAACTCTTCAACAATCCTACTCTACAATCCTACTCTACATTTCTAATCTAAATTTCTTATGAAGATAACATCTTCAAATTATTGTTAAATTCTTGTCTCCTAATACTTCTTTTTCTTCTTCTTCGATGAAATGATGAGTGGTGCCAGGATGGGGGCTGGTTTGGAGGATGTTACAAATGGATGCTGTACACAGGAAAAAGAAAAAGAAACTCTTTTTGAAACTCTTCTTTGTTGTAAGAAGAGTGGTGAACCATGACTTTCCAAGCTCAGTGCTTCACTGGCTCCATGAGGATTCCTCTAGTTCCTACAAAGACCCACAAAGTAGAACAATGGGACCATCTGCACCTCCATCTTTATGTGCAGGACCTTGCCATCACCGGCAAACCTGGCCCAGACTCCCACTCATCTGTTTATTGTCATGTCTTTGTCTTGCTGGGATTTTTGCACTGACAGTGCTCTAGAAATGCTGCTTTCAATCCTTGGAGTTTCTTCTTTTCAGGAAACTCCAAAGCCTCACATTGGTCCCTCTCTTTGAACAACAGGCACTGGGCTGATTCCCACAGGGAGACAGAGCAGTGTCTACCTTTCCATGCCCTGCCCCTCCTGTGCTGGATGGCACCTTCCTTCCCAGCAGGGACAGCCCAATGGCACTGGCTGCTGCACTTCCCTCTCTGCCACACAACCTGGCAGTAACCCTGGGGCAGTTCCTGTCTGCTTGAGCGTGCCAGGCAGCAGATGGGGCTGGGACAAGTCCCTCTCAGCTCTCCCTGTTTGCGTGCCAGAAACCTCGAAGGGTGGGCTGGGGGCACAAACCAGGGCCCCTCAGAGGCTGACAGTGAGCCCCCCACAGCCCCTCCTGCCCACAGCCAAATCTCTGACCACTCAGCCAGCCTGGCTTCCTTGGGTTCCTGCACCACCTTTGCATGTCTCTGTACCCTGCATTGCTCTACTTCAATTCTTTTGCCATTGGATAAAATGGAGCACACCACCAAATTACAAAACAGGGCAACAGAAGCAGTCAGAGGACAGAGCATCTCTCCTCTCAGGAAATGTGGAGATTGGTGGAGTTATTCAGCTGTGTGAAAAACAGGCCCCAGAGAGCCACTTGTTGCCACCTTTCAAGACTTTGGATTGTCAGAGTAGGTCGAAGGAAGAAATTGTTTACCCATGGCATGGTGCCACCCTGGCACAGGTTGCCCCAAGAGCTTGTAGTTGCCCCATCCCTGAAACCATTCCAGCTCAGGTGGCAAAGGACTCTGAGCAATGTGATCTCTTTAAAGATGTCCCTGCTCATTACAGGACACTTGCACCTGATGACCTTTACAGGGCCCTGCCAGCCCAGCCCAGTCTAGGACTCCTCACTGTTTCCATTTGAAGAGCACCAAGAGTGGAGGTGAGCAGGAAGGGGGCTCATCTGATGCCTTGGACTTCCATGGAGGAGGAGCCCATCCCTCACACCCTGTTTCACCTGCAGCCCCTTTGCTTTTTACCTGCAGGAGCTCCTTGGCAGACCAGCGCTGCTCCTCGTCTGTCTGCAGGCAGCAGCTCAGGAAGTCACGCAGCCAAGCTGAGAGGAGCTTGGGATGCAGCAGCTGCGGGGTTCCTATTGAGGCTATCATGAATTTAGCCTGGAGAAAACGGAAACACGAGGCTCCACCTGCTGCTTTCACATCTGTAACTGCTCTCCCAGGTCCCACTGTTTAACCCCTATTCTTCAGTGGCAGTTTCTGCCCTGGCAGAGACCCAGAGATGCCTTTCCTTCATCTACAAAAAACCCAAACCCCAACGCAGCCACAGCTTTTCCAACATCCCTCAGATCTTGCCATGGCTGCTGATTTCATTGACCTACTCAGTGGGAAGTACATCAACAAAAGCACATCTGCTTCTCTGAGGATTCACACCTGCTTGACAGGCTTTTTGGAAGAGGGACTTTGCTGTACTAATTCCAAGGATTAGTATATGAAAGGCATCACTGCAGTGCTTGTTGGTCCCTTAAGCACAGCTGCCATAGAACAAAACCCATCAAGATTTTTCTCCTGTTCTTGAAAACAATTGTAATTGGAAGGAAAGAAAGGAAATTCATCAGTCAATCCCCAGGTAAGGCAACTAACACCTACAATCTCATATTCCACACAGACACATTAAGATGCCTGCAGAAATGTGTTGGGATGAAAATGCCTGCTTGGGCGCACAGGAAACACCTGCAGCTCTGTGTCTCAGCAGTCTGAAAATTTCAGCTTCCCTTATGCAGCAAAAGAAAAGCTTTTCATGGTCAGAAGAAGGAGAGGTGCCACCCCTATGGTCACTCTCTGCTCATTTGGATACTCAAGTCAATGCATTAATGGTAGGCCCATCCCAGAAAGTGCCAGGAAACACTGGGAGGTTTTGGCAGGCTCTCCACATCACCAGCTGCTGGCTTGGTGACATGGAGAATGTGGCTTGAACTGTGAGAGAAACATGGTCACTGAGTGTTTCAGCAGCACTGCACAAGAAGCAGAAGAGACTCTGTGGTCTCTACACCCTCCTGCCCAGGTTTCAGGCAAGCTTCCCAGCAAGAAGAAACTGCACAGGGGATGCAGTCCCTCTCTGAAAACCACAGTTTTAGAAACTCTGTTTGGTTTGGGTTTTCTTCCTTCATTTCTGGAAGGATAAGAGTAGTTCTAAGATTCTTGTTTCATGTTATTGGGGCCATCTACAGAGACAAAAGAACTGGAACCACTTATTACCCAAAGGCAAGTGTTGCCTGAGAATGGAGTTTGTTTGCATGTGGTAAGGCTTGAATTCCCCCACTCATGCAACCAAAACTACAGCAGATGCTGATGTGTTGCAGGGACATTTTTAAAAGGGCACCGTTGTGGAAGTAATGCCAGCAGATGGCAATGGGATTTTGTCCAATGGCACACAGAACATGGGACAGGTGAGAAAGACAGCGGGATCAGTGAGGATTTGCTCCTTACTGAGGCAGGACTCTGGTTCCAGTAAGGAGGTTCTTCTTCCACCATTTCAATTCCCACAATTCCAAAAGACCATATGTCCACTTTGGGGCCATATGGTTCACGTGTCACCACTTCAGGTGCCATCCACCAAGCAGTCCCTGCTAACAATCTCCGTGTATTCTTCTAAGGGGTGAGCTGAGTAGGGAGGCCAAAATCGGCTGAGGAGAAAGCAAAACAACTGTTGTTATTTTATTCTGTGCAATTAGGAAACTAAGCAATAGAATTCCCCAGTGGAAGTTTGAGAATGTGCTGTTGAATCACCTGGACAACTGTGCCTACTCTGTTTTCTCAGGTCTTTAGCCAAGGATATATGGCATTGGTGACTTAAAAAATCCTCACATTTTTTTACACTACCTCCAGCAGCGGCTTTTGTTCGTTGGAAGCTTTAGACCTGTAGCTCCCTCCCTCTGGAAGGGACACACACAGAGCAACACCACTCTTGACTGCTTGTTCCTTGTCATGCCTCTGTACACATTGCAGCCATGTCACCAGCTCACAGGGAGTGTCCCTGCACTGTCACCAGCACCATTTCTGGGGAGCTGGGAGTCACTCCAAGCAGCCCCACACCCACATCCCTGGAATGTTGCACCTGACCAAGAATATACTGACCCAGCTTGACAGAGCCGTCGGTTCTGAGAAGGATGTTGCTGCTCTTCACATCTCGGTGGATCACATGGTTGGAGTGAAGAAAATCCAGTCCTTGCAGGCACTGAGAGAGGAAACAGAAACAACATGGCAAAAACTAAGTGATGTGATTTTATTACAAAAGAAAGGACAGAAAGAATCAAAAAAGATTCCCTTTCCCCAGGGGAATGGGGGATAATGGCAGAACACAGCTTCCTTTGAGAGGAAGAGCTTGCTGCTGCAACACTTGCAGAGCAGGACCTTTCTAAGGAAAGGCGTGTCAGCCTTTGAAAGAGCAACAGCACCTGCTGTTGTAGACTGTCCCCTGCAAACCAGCCAGGGTGACTGCTGCTGCAGGGGATGTGCTCAGAAGCAAACAGCGCTTTGGCTGCACTCCTATCCTTTTTAGCTGAGGACTGAGAGAAACGAGTCTCTCTCTCTTCCTTTGCTGTTCCTTTCAAATCCTGCCAGCAGCACCTTTGCTTTTACAGACAAGGAATGCAGTGAAGACAGGCAAAAGTTTAGAAAGCAAGATGGAGAAGAGCAAATACATGAGGCAGAGCAAGAACACAACAGCAGGAGATAAGAGTACAAGAACTGAGTTCAGTGAGTGCAGGGGCACTGGCAGCCATTTCACCTGAGATGTTTCTACTTGCCCACAGCATAGCAGCAACACACAAACAAAGCTTGGCACATAAAACCTCTCCTGTTCTGAGCCCCTGTTTCCCAGACAATCCTGCCCAAGCCCTCGGCAGCACAGATGGGATTGCTGACCTCCCGACTGATGGCTGCCATCTCCTCTTCAGACAGGTAGCTCTTGCTGATGACATTGCTCAGGGTGCCTCCATCCATGTACTCCATAACCAGCCAGAATTCCTCACCCAGAAGGTAGCTGAAAGAAGGAAACAAGGGCGTGGAGATAAACATGCATGGCAACGTTGATATTTTCCTTCCAGGTTTCTTGTTTCCAAGTGCCTTTGTGACCAGGACAGAATCAAAGGAATAGACATTCCCTCTAGGCTGTGCATTGTTTGCAGTCTCTGCAGTCTCAAGGAGCAAGGCACAGCTGTGAAAAAGGAGATGGCTTAGATGGCCTGCAAGCAAAAAGTGCACTTTAGTAACAGCCCAGATAAAAAACCTGTCAGGCATGGTGCTTCTGGAAATAAGCACCTAGTCTTCCTGGCATACATAGCAATGGCAAAGAGGGGAAAGGATCTAAGGGAAATCCACTTTAGGATGGATCAGCATTGAAGAAACTTTAAAAAATCAATCCTGAAAAACTGTGGAGGCAGTGAACTTCAAGGGTATTGACTTAGTAAAATACAGCCGATCCAGCTGATCCAGATTTTGAATAATTTTTAAACTATGTGTGCCTAGGAAGACTCATGCAAACATGATGCCATCTCTTCTCATCCATTGGAGATGAGTAGAGAAATATTCATAAATAATAATTAACAGCTCTACTTTCTGACACTGACCAAAGTGAGTTTTTAACCTCTCATGTTTGCCGTATATAAATGCACATTCGTGGAATAAGACCATGACCTGTCACATGTCTAAAGAATTCACAACACCATCCTCACCCTTTCTATCATTTCATCATTTCAGGGCACATGGGATAGAAGAGGAAAAGAAATGAAATGTGACCATGGCAGTGACTTAATGGGGGGAGTTCTGGGGCACTGATGTGCAAGGAACTCCAGATGAAATCAGCACCTTGGCCAAGAGTCCTCCTCAAGCATGAAATGCATCTCCTGGACTATCTGTGGCCTTAGTTTCCCCAGGAAAAGGACAATATCTTGGTACTCTGAAATTCCAGCTGCTGCCTGTATATATTTAGACTGGTACAAGTCCAATTCCAAATAAAATTGAATATAACTGCACAGTTTAAGAGGCACTTCCTCAAGCAAGGAAAAACACCCCTCCCAATAAAAAGAAAAAGATTTCCTGATGAACAAACATCCATCTTTTTCCATGAGGACTGTAAAGCACCAAAGCATGTCAGTGGACACCCTCCATGTGCACAGGTTTGAAGAGAGATCTCTGCCCCCTGAGGCAGACCCACCTGGTGGTTGCACGCAGCATCCTTGCCTCACACCAGCCAAGCCTCAAACCAGGAGAAAATAGTTCCAAGTGAAGAAAGAAGTGCTTGGGCTGATGACTCTCAGGGATGACAACAGCCAGAGGCAAGAGGGGATGATGGCACAGCATGGCCCACGTGGTGATGGGTCCTGGGCTCTCCAGAGTCATGACAGGGTTCCTCTGGCCCTCGTACCCCACTCTGCAGGGACAGCAACTCCAGCTCCTTCCTGAGATCACTGCCACCAGGGGCCAAAGCCACCCCCAGCTGTGCCGGTGTCCCCAGAGCAGGACCAGCCCCAGGAGGAGGCAGGTCCCTCTGTCCAGGGCACCAGCCCCAGACCCTCTGCTCCCACCCACGGCGGGCGCTGCTCACCTGGGCGGCCCCGGCGGGCCCTAAAGAGAAAGGCCCCAGACCCTGAGGAGTCTCCCCACCCCTGCCAGAGGCCCCCCTGCCAGTAGCACCAGCAAGGCTCCTTCAGACCCTTATTTTAGAGAAAAGAAATTGTTGTTGTTTCCCCCACAGAGTCTCTGGGCTCTGCTTCCTCAGCCTTCCCCTTGTGCCCCACCACGGGTGGCACCCATGTCCTGTGGGGCACAGCCTTAGGCCCAGGGCCATGGGGGCAGCACCTTTTCCCACAGGAAATCCAAGGCTCCAATCTCTCTGGATCTCTCTGCATCACACCTTGTTGTTGTGGTGTGTTTTCATTTTCTTTATTTGCTATATTTTATTGCTTGATTTGTGGTTTTTTAATCCCTCTGTGTTTTTCTCCCCGCCTTTGGAGTAGCACAGGTTCCCCATTTTGTATCTTATGTTGCTAAATTTAGACTCGCTCCCTCATTGTTATTCAGCTTGGTTAACTGTCTTCTTGTTTGTTGCCTGGCCACTCCCTGCCAAATCCTCAATCCTTCTTGTCCCTACTCTTTTTCCCCCAACACCTTCCCTGCTCCTTCCCTCCTCAGATGTCAATCCTTCCCTAAGCCTGCCTTTTTCTCCAAAACCTTCCTTGTCAGTTCTCTATCCTTTGAAACCCCATTGGTTTACTTAAGCCTTTCCCATCCCTTAAGATCCTCTATTGGTTTACAGATTGTATTTCCCCACCTTGTGTTCCACCCTCAGTTCTCTCCATTGGTTAACAATTGTATTCTCCCCCAAGACCATCCCTGTTTATGTTACTGCCTGCCCTTGGGTCAGGGTCTTGGGACCTTGGACTTGGGGAGTTTACCATCAAATAAAGCTACGCCTGTTCCGACTCCAGGACTCGTGCTGCTGCCTCTTTTTTCATCTGCGCCGAACCTCTGCTGGCAGCTGGAATTCTGCGGGGTCTGCCAGGGGGATCTGTCACACCCCTGTTTTCTCTGTCGCTGGGCTGGGGACACATAGCCTCTACACCGCAACATCTTGTCCCTCAAGAGAGTCAACAGCCCCTCCCAGTTTGAGATCAGCAGCAGCCTTGAATTGGGGCATCCAAATCTTTGAAAAATCCCAACCTTCTCCTCCAGCCGAGCTTCCAGCTGTCCCTCACTTGGTCAGTTCCCATGAGGTGTCCCACAACAACACAGGGAGGCCCACAAGACCCTGCTGGCAGCCTGGCTGCCCTGATTCAGACACATTTTCCTTTCTTCCCACAGTTCGGCAGCTTGAACAATGGGAAGGGGCCCTTGTTTGGTCAGCAGTGAAGTGTCAGACTGTACCTTGCTGGCACAGTGCCCTTCCCAGGCTTCAGAATTCAGGTGGGGAGGACAACTCAGCACAGGCAGGAGGAGAAAAGTTGAGCTGCACCCCTGGGGCACCATTTGTGTATTTGCAAATTCCCTTTCTTCAGGGGCCTACATGCTGTCCTTGTCACCTCAGGGGTGACAGCTGCCAGCATGGAGGCCTGGCCTTGTCATTGTGCAGATGAAAGAACTGCTGCCAAAACAAAAGGCAGAGAGAATTCCTTCCTGGGTTTGGAGCCCCCTGGACAGGACCCATTCTACTGAGCAAGCAAGGCTGAACAGCCCCACAGCCCTAAACACAGCTGCAAAGTGTCCTTGTGCCCATCACCCTCGATCCAGCAGGGCTGCAGAGAGGACAAACTCTGAGCTTTAAACCAAAAGGGACAAAACCTTGTACAGGGCCTGACCTGGAAGGCCTGGATGTGATGGCCTCTCCCAGGGAGAGAGACCAGAGGCCCTGTGAGTAGAGACCAGGACTGTTCCCAGGAAGCCATGGCAAGGTGTCAGGAGCAGGCATTAGAGACAGGGCCAGGGAGATGTGATGCAGGTGGCTGAGGAAGAGCATCATGGAAATGTAGAAATTGAAACTAGGAAACAGGATTTCCTTTGTTCTCTGACAACATGGGCCTGCACGGATGGAAGGCCTGCTGTGTCATCACAGTGTTAGAAATGAACTTTTAGATACACTTAAATGGAGAGACAAAGAAGTGGAGGCAAAAGAAATCAGTTTATTAGTAACAATTCACCTGAGTTGCAGGTATGCCTTCTTTCCCTCAAGAGCCAAACACACCCACTCTCCAAAAAAGGACTACATTTTATCCCCTTTCTTGGCCAGGGGCAATCCCTGTCCCCTTTCCCATTGCCTGGGTACTTGGGAATTTCTATTCTCTCCTCACCACCTACTTTTCTGTCCGCATTCCTCTGAGCCTACTTCCTTTTTGGTCAGGTCTTTAACCTGGCTGCTTTCCCAGCTCACACCAACACCCAACAAATTAACGGGAGCAAATGCAACCCAGAAGTAACAACACACAGAACCAAAAACTTTCATTGTTTTACCTAATAACCTTTTGGGTTCAGCAAAATATTACCTCATCGCTGACAACAGGGTAGAGGACTCTGATGTCACCAAGCTGTGGATGGTGACATCAGGCATTGCTGGATTGTGACCTCACCTTCTCTCCCTGCTTATCTCGGGGTTCCAAGGAGTTTCAATGCCTTTTGTGCTGTCACAAGGGTTGGAGGCTGGTGTCAGAGAGCAGTGGGCTGTGACATCACAGGGGGATGCATTGTGACATTGTGCCCCTCAATTCCAAGGAATACTTTTGAAAACTACCTCCCAAAGTGAATCTCTCTCCAAGCAGATGGACTGGCAAAACCCCTCATGTGATAAGACAGATTTGTACTCTCACAAATTTGTTTTTCCTCCTAAGACCTCTGAAAACCTCTATTTTTTCGGATTTTCTTTCTTCTTTAGAATCTGTGAGCAGAAGACAGGAATATTTTTGCCGGTTGGAAAAATGCCATAGTAATGTGCTGTTGATTAGGCATGCTCTTGTCCTTACCACAAAAAAAAGACACTGAACAAACTGAAGCACCAGGGATTTTGTGAGAGCAGATGGGAGAGACAAAATCTGTTTCATTCTTTAAGTTGTCTGGAATAATTCTGCAAGTTTGCAAAGTGCACAGAGATGCAGTCACTACAATGAGGCCATTACTCTCATCTGGCATCCCTAAGCCTTTGCCTCAGTTTTCAGACAGTTCCTAAGTGAGGGATACATGCAAGATTTGTCTAATTAGTAAAGGTAAAGATTCACTTAGAGTTTGATGTGTGGGGATATCTGCCATTCCAGAAGGCATGCTGAGACCAATTTCTTTGGTTTCATTCCCTCACAGAAAAAAAATAAAATAAAAAAAAAAAAAGATGAGGCTCTTTCTGTGCCACGCTGTGGCAGCTCTGCCCTCTCAGCCTTTGCCTTGAGCCCTTTGGTTCTTTTCCCTGAGCCTTGATCCCCATCCTCAGCCAAGGGCCCCTGGAGCCCTTTCCAGGGCTGCAGGAAAAGCTCCCTCAGCCATGACCACGGAAGAGCTTCTGGAAGAGTTTATCGTCTCTTGCTGTCTCTTAGTCAGAACTGGTATGGATCAACTTGAAGTTGTAGAGGAACAAATTTTCAGGGACTATTCCTCTTCAAATTTGTTTTGTTCGAACCCAGAAGGAAGACAAAGAGGAGGTTCTCTGCTGGTGCTAAGTTATGCTTGCAATTAGTGTAATAGTAGTCATTAAGTTGGGGGAAGCAACAAGTGCCGTTCAGCGAGCATTTAACAAAATACAAGTTAGGACCGAGCCCAAAAGATCCCGGAGTTGATGCAGTTTCACAGGTTGGTTTTGCCCAGGAAGTTTGTCTTGTTTGCTGTTTCTAGGAACACCTCTACTTCCCGGCTGAAGATCAGCAGAACCAGTCTGGGAGCAGGACAGCTGCCATCAGTTTTAAATTGAGATGTGATGATCGTTTTTCACTTAGGCTCTGTCACCTTTGGCTTAGATACAAGAGGCTTTCCTTCCTTTTCATAATGGGTATGTAGTGGGCCAAATTTTCTCTTTCCTTTTTATAGAAACCTTCCTAGAGTTGCGATGGAGCTGGGCGAGAGCCAATGAAATTTTGAATTGCCACCATAGTTGCTTCTATTGACAATTTACTAATGGTGGTGCCTTGTCTGCATTCTCATCACAAGTGACATGTTGAGAGACCAAATATGAGTTAAAGAACTATATTTTATTTTTTTAATGCAAAAAAAAAAAACCAAACAAGTGGTGTAGGAAAACTCCTATGGATGTCTAATTTTTCTCAACATAAACTTCTACGTATTTAAAATCATGTTAACCTTCCCAGCTTTGCCTTGGGAGGTTTTAGAAGTATTATGATCTGGCTACATTTTTCAGATTTCATAATAAGGAACTAAAGAATCCTAAGAGAAAACAAAAAATGTCCCATGAGGAATGGTTCCCTTCACCTTCCCCAACTCCTTTTTGCCTGCAATGCTGTCACCGCAGCAGCAGTGCCATCGCGGCAGTGAGTCTGAGAGGTGGCAGCTCTCTGGCCCACACGGTGCTGCTGGCAGAGCCGGCTGCTGCCTACTCAAGGCTCAGGCGGGCCCCTGAGCTGCCGAGCTGCACGGCCAGAGCCATCTCGATGCTGCAGTGCAGGCCAGAGGCGCCGCTCAGCCGGAAGCTGCAGGACTTGCCGGAGGGCAGCGCCGTGAGCTGGCAGTGCCGCGACTGCGGCAGAAGCGGCCAGGCCGCCAGCACCAACATCTGCATCCAGCGGGTGACTTTCTGCAGGTCCAAGTAGGAGCCCGTGCAGAGGGTGTCCAGCAGGTACCACTCCTGATCCGTGGGCAGCTGGCCACCAGCGGCGTGCAGGAAGCACGTGTGCCCCAGCAGCTGCTCCCCGGAGCACAGGCACTCCAGCGCCACACGGATGCACCTGGCTGGCGGCCGCTTGGTGCTCTCCGGGCTGAAGGAGTGGCCGGGGGGTGGCCGCAGGATGACCAGCGTGCGGTAGGTGCTGCTGCTCTCCTGGACGCTGCAGGCTGCAGGGCTGGTGTCCGTCCCGGCAGCTGGGTGCAGCTCCGGCATGAAGCTCCTCTTGGAGAGCACTCGGCACACACCGAGGAGCTCGTCCACCAGCTCCTGCAACCCCTTTGTGCTGGGCAGGCCCTGCTGCAGAATCACAGAACAGCTGGGCTTGGCAGTGACCTTTAAGGACTGCCCAATGTGATCCCACAGAAATGAGGAGGAACATTCCCAATGAGATCAGGTTGCTCACAGCCCCCTCCAGCCTTATCCCGGATGTGCCTATTGGTGATGGGCTGGACACAGCCAAAATGCTGCCACCCCTGTCTGCACCCTTGTCCTTCTCATGCTCACTCACCTTCTCCTTGCTGCTGAATATCAACCTCACAATATTCGTCTTGCTGCTGGATTCCTCCTTCGTGCTGTGTCTGGCAGAACCACACTTCCATCTCATGACCAGCCAGAAGGCCAGAGGGAGCAGAGGCAACCACAGCAGCTGCCATAGACAAAGGAGAAAGCTTTCCATGATTGAATTGTTTCCATCAATCTCCTGCAGGAGCCGAGTCATTTCCTGCAGCAGATACTCCTCACACTCTTGCATCCTTTGAGCTTCATTCTTTTCAATTTCTGGATTCCCCTTCTGCCCAGCTATGGTCAGCCAAGGCAGCCACAGCAGCTGTCGTACAGAAAGGAGCAGGCTTTCCATGATGGAATTGCTGTCATCCACCTCCTGCAGGAGCCGAGTCATCTCCTGATGCAGAAATTCCTCGCGCTCCCGGATCCGCCTGACCGTGTCCTTATCGATTTTCATGTCCGCTTTCAACCCACTGGGGGTGCATAACAGGGCCAGGATGAAGGCCAGTGTTGGAGACATGGCCTGGTGGGAGAAAGGGGGCTCAGCATGTCTGGCTGGGAGGGACCAGGGGGCTGGTGACACCTGCAATGTCCCCAGAGCCTCTCTGGGCACCTGCCACATTGAGAGCCCCAAGCCCCACTTCCCTCAGCCCTGGGGACAGTGCCCTGCCCTGGGGGTCCCAGCTCTCACTCTGGCTTTAAATCCCCAGGGCATCTTTCCCAGCCCCCATCCAGCCCAGCATTTTCCCTGCATGTGCACTCACTGGCTGCCAGAATCCAACTGCCCAGAGCTGCTCCTGACACAGAGGGCAGCGTGACCTCTCCTCTCACAGGAGCAGAACCATGTCACTCAGCTGCCAAGCTGGCCGTGCCCCTGCTCACAGCTCCCACTGTGACCCAAGCCCTGGCATGTCCCAGCCCCCAGAGCCACACCTGCCAGGCCACGAGCCCCAGCCTTGGTCCCCACTGCCGGCCTCAGCGGCTCCTGGCCATCCTCACCCTGAGTGCAAAGCCAGCCCCAGGAGCCCCCCAGGGCGCTCTGGATCCAGGCTGAGACACCCTCAAGCCATCAGTGAAAGGGACATGGATGGGGACTGCAGCTGGATCTTCCAGTGCTCACCACCCCTGACTGTGCTCCAGGTGAACCCAAACCTCAGCAGCTGCACATTGAGCACATTGACCTTTCTTGCCCATCCTGGAACGCGGTGTTCCCACATCATACACGAGCCCTTTGCAGGGAGTGACCAGCTGATCTGCTACCCTGGCCTTACTTTCTGTTTCCCAGCAATGAACTTGGTGGATCCACTCATGAGAATGCCAGCACATCATTTGTTTCTCAAGAGCTCTTAGCCAAAAAAACTGCACTCATCACTAGTTTTTGCACAGAGAAGGAAGTGCTGACAAGCATAAGGCACAGAGAGAGCCCTTACATAAGAATTCCTGAGCCATTGGATTCCAAAAGTTGCTGATGTCAGCTGTTTGGTTCATATCTTATAGCCAGTTGTGGATGGGAGCTGCTGCTAAGGTGGGAAAATTTGGAGAAATGAAGGTGCAGGAGACAACCCAAACCAAGAGGGAAGACACTTAGAAATACAGAGCACAAGAGAAGACCTTGGAGATGGCTCAATAGAAAATGCCAGCAGCAGCGCTCGGAGCTCCAAGCTGCTCACTGCCACTGCAGGGGCTCCTCAGTAAAAGAGTTGAGAGGCAGGGAAAGCCTGAAAGGGAGAGTCAGGAATTTATCATTCTGGCTATGAAATAAACTGGGAAGGAAGTACACGCCAGTGCCAGCAACCTATCATGAACTAGGTGATGGAAAACAGACACCAGCAGGAAAAGATGACATTTTCAAGACACTTTGAAAGGTAATTTTCAGTTACAATAGTGATCCACAGCACTGAGAAATTAGACCAGTCAGATGCTTAGTGATGAGCACCACATGATGGAGTGAAGCTGTTTGACAACAACCGTCAGCACAAGCACAAACAAAAACCACCAGCTACATCAACAACAGTCCCATTCAGCATATTAATGAGGGAGCTGGGACAATCCTTCAAAGCATCCTGCAAGACTGAGCTCAAGTCACAAGTGATTTCATTTCAGGCTAAACACCCTGGTAATAATTCATTAGCTGGTACTTTTTGGTTGCACTCCTTTAGAAAACAAATCAGTTTCTTACTAAGAAAAGCAATCTCATTTAACCACATACTGCACTTTGGTCTGAACTTGGACAAACACGCTCCTAAAGGAAAACCATTACTATCTAGGATAAAGGAGGTTTTTGGCCTTAACCTCAAAGTCCTATTTAGAAATCTACTTTTATAATTTTAATCAAATTTATTCACCCCCACATAGTGCAGCATCAATCTAATCACTTGCTCTGCAAGTTTAGTACTCAGAGACACTACAGAAGTTTTAACAGCTGTTGGAAAAATGTTCCAACCTCTGACTTTTTTAATGGAGTTACTGCAGCCAAGGTTTGCTGTAAATTGATGTCACTGGATTAGATGTTAACATGCAGCTTGATATATGATTCATGAGAATGAGTCACAGGCCTAACTAGAAATAAGACAGACCGAATTAGAAACATGACAAGAAAAGCTTTTGAGTCCAGAGCCTGGATTCTCCCTGACATGAAAGATTTGACATGTGAATACATTTTCACTTCCTGAGAGAAAAGAGACAAATTTCACATTGAAGCACAAAAATGTCATGCTGGAGATGCAGAACTTCCTTCCTGAGAGTTTGGGGAAAAACAGAAGTAGCCAATTGGATAGAAAAGAAAGCCTTCCAAAATGTGATTTACCCTTTGATGAGCATCTATCTGCTTACAAAACATCCATTCCATGTACCTTTCCAGTCACAGATGTTCCACAGAGGCTTTGTGGCCCTCTGCCAGGTGATCATGTCTGGGGCTCCAATAAGGTGGCACAGGAACATGTCCCATCCAGGTATTTAGGCCTGCTAAGTGGAATTTGGATAGAAATCACTGCTTTTCCTGGGGTTTTTGCACATTTGGGTGAATTATTCTCTCAGAATCTCCTCTGGTCTGGTCTGGTTGGGAAGATCCCGAGGTGTGTCTCTGTTAAAAGTCTCTTTTCCCCAACCCAGCAGCCAAAGAAGGAGACGAGAAGTCTTCAGTTCACGTTCTCAAGGTAGTTTACTATTTCTTTATCTCAAACATTTTCTGTCTGGCCTGACAAGGTCTGTTCTGCAGGCTGGTCTGAGGCACACACACTGCCTCTCGGGCTGGTGCTATCTTTTATACTAAAAACTACGTATACTATGTTTACAATAATGTTCCAATACCTATCACCTATGTTAGACAGTGACTTTCTATGAATGCCAACATCATCCTGTACATGGAGGGAGAAGAAAGAAGAAAGAAGAAAGAAGAAAGACAGGGCACGCCCAGATCCCTCCATCTTGGAACCCCTGACCCCCATGTACAGAATTCCAAACCTCCCTGTACAAGGTTCAAAACCCCCATGCACAGTGCTCCAAAATTTTTCCCTTCACCCTGTGATTGCTACTACTATGCTACTTAAACTTTTGTAACTTGTAATTCTTCATATAAGGTTGGCAATTTGCTCCATGGTTTGAGATAGAATCCTTAGGTGTCTTTGGCTTCCTGCCAGAGTCTCTGAGCCCCTGCAAGGGCTTTGAGACATCCAGGGCATCCAGAGAGATGTTCTGGGTTTTGACAGCAGTCCATGCTGACTGGTCCCACCACTCTGCTCCTCACAGAAAACCTTGGTGAGGTGTCAGCAGTGGGGATGAGACACAGGGCCATGGACCCAGGATGCAGGTGGCCAAGGCAGAGCAAAATGGAAATGCAGAAGTTGAAGACAAGAAAAAAAATTTTTTTCTTCTTTCTCCTGACAACATGCACTGGTGGGGACATTGCCTGCTGATGGAGGGTGACATGACCAAGCAGAGGGGACATCTCACCCCTCACTGCTTAAACAGAGATGTGGGCAGAGCCAGTGCCAGTCAGGCTCTGGCCTGAACTCCTAGCGAGCGTGGCTGTGAGGTGTGGATGGTCGAGCCAGGTTTCTCTGGTGCTGAGTGGTGCCTGTTCTTGGCAGGTCCCAGTGCCAATCCCAGAACAACCAGCAGGGTTTCCCCAGCCCTGCCTGGCTGGGGCAGAGCATACTTGCAACACTGACAGGAAACATCCCCCAGTCAGACGTGGGCAGGCGACGGGGCTTTAGGGAGGTGGGAGGGTGTCCTAGGGTGATGTTATGATGCTTGTATCCCCAATGGTGTGTTCTGTTCATGATGGATATTTTGTCCTGTGCCTTCAAGACTGGCTCTGAAGAGGGAATGTTTTGTTTTGGTTTATCAGCCTGCTCCCCCATGGCTGGTGTGACACAGAGATGGGGCAGTACATAGTGCGGCTTTTGCTTTGCTCTTGCTTCTGCTGTGCTCCTGCTTTGTCCTTGCTTTTTGCTTCTGCTCGTTAGTTAGTTTAGCTAAGCACTCCAAATTTTTCCCTGGACTGTTTTTCCTTTCCCTTTTTGGAACCACTCGAGCCTGCTCTGGACTGGGACCTGGGAAACACCGAGAGTTTGCATCTTGTGGCAGCAGCAGCCATCCCCAGCGCCGGAGGGATTGATAACAGAGCGACCACTCCCAGGAGAGACTCTGAACTTGTCATTCTTTTCAGATCGGTGAAAGAATGCTGTCATCTGATATTGTTCAGTTTGTGTGCTGGGGGTGTTTTGCCTGTTAAATAAACAGGTTCTTTCCACTTCTCTCTGAGGAACCCTTCCTGAACCGGTAGGATCATTGCA
The DNA here is from genome assembly GCF_036417665.1 of Passer domesticus. NCBI lineage: Eukaryota > Metazoa > Chordata > Aves > Passeriformes > Passeridae > Passer > Passer domesticus. The sequence continues at coordinate 83,432,526 of NC_087512.1, forward strand.
GTGAGCTGGGCCCTGGCATATGCTGATCGCACACTGCTAGATGCTCTAGGGCAGCAGACAGAGGAAGGGGGACAGGGAGATAAATCAGCAGCTATCCCAGTCACTCAGGCTGCAGCCAACACCCCAGGCTTGAAGCCAGCAGTTAAACCAGAGAGCCAGCCTAAGCCAGCAGCTAAACCAGACAATAAGCCTCAACCAATGGCTGCTGCTACTAGGACTAGAACTGGAAAGTGCACAGACAAGGCTGATCGACCAGTGGATGATGATGATGAGGATGGTGATGATGATGATGCAGGAGAAGGACCCTCAACACTTCCTGACATAAAATCAGGCGCAAGATCAGAAGCCAATATTGAGTCCTTTTCCCTGAAGGACCTTTGTGGCCTAAGGAAGGATTACACCCAATGATCTGATGAATCCATAATTAGCTGGTTAGTCCGTCTTTGAGATGCTGCAGGCGAGGCTACAATTCTGGATGGCACTGAAGCGAGGCATTTGGGATCCCTGTCACAGGATCCTGTCATTAACCAAGGAATGATGATGAACCCTCACAGCCTCTGGGCACATTTCTTGGACAGTGTAGCACAAAGATACCTGTGTGCAGATGATCTCTGTAAGTAGCAAACCCAGTGGAAGACCATAGAACAAGGGATCCAACACCTGAGAGAAAGGCAGTGGCAGAGATTGTCTTCTCAGATGACATATCAACTAGGAATCCAGACCTGGTAGGTACCATGTACATCTGTGATGTGGCGAAAACTTGTACGACTTGGGCCACACAAATATGTTTCTGCTTTAGCAGTAATGAAGTGGGATGACAGGGATGAGACTGTGCTTGATATGGCAAAGAAGCTCTGATCATATGCAGATGCTGTACAGGGTCCAACACATGCCAGAATTGCAGCAGTGGAAACACATCTGCAGAAATTAGAGGGCAAGATAGAGAAGAATAGTAAGAAACTTAGGGAGGAGATTAAGGAAGACCTTCTCCAAATCTCGGCAGTACAGATCAGAGGTTCTGGTATACAGATGTTCCCTAGATGAGGGAGAGAAGGTACACCCCATCAGCTGAGCTGTGGTTCTTCCTGCGTGATTGTGGAGAAAACATGAGGAGATGGGATGCAAAATCTACTGCTGCTCTGGCCCAACAGATGTGTGAATTGAAGGAAGGCAAGACTCCAAGAGGAAGTTCCACCAAAAGGAAAGCAGCTCCAGTTGCCCATAGCTGAACTGCCAGGTATGATGATGATGACACGTCCAATCCCCTTGAAGGAACCTCCAAGATATATGCCCAAGGAAAGAAGGATAACCAGGCTTAAAGGGGCCCTCCTCTAGCCAGGTAGGAGCTAGAGAAAAACGTGATTTTTGGACTGTATGGATTCCATTGGCCTGGCACATCTGAACCACAAGAATATAAAGCTTTGGTTGACACTAGTGCGCAGTGCACGTTAATCCCATCAAGACATGTGGGGATAGAATCTGTCTCCATTTCTGGCGTGACAGGGGAATCACAGGATTTTACTTTGGTGGAAGCTGATGTGAGCCTGACTGGAAATGAGTGGAAGAATGTGACTATTGTGACTGGCCTATTGTGACTGGCCCAGAGGCCCCATGTATGTTGGGCATAGATTACCTGCAAAGTGGGTATTTCAAAGACCCAAATGGACTCGGGGGCATTCAGGATAGTGGCTGTAGTGACACAGGGCATCCAGCAATTGAACCCCCTGCCTTGACTGTCTGAGAATCCATCTGCAATAGGACTTCTGAAGGGAAAAGAGCAACAGGTACCAAGCTCCACTTCAACAGTGTATCACCGACAGTACAGAACCACTCGAGGTGCTGCGGTTCCCATCCATAAAATGATTCGAGAGCTGGAGAGCCAAGGGGTGGTCAGCAAAACCCACTCGCCCTTCAACAGCCCCATCTGGCCTGTGCGTAAATCTGAAGGAGGATGGAGACTGACGGTGGACTACTGTGCATTGAATGAAGCGACTCCACCACTGAACACTGCCGTGCCAGACATGTTAGAGCTGCAGTACGAGCTTGAGCCCAAGGCAGCAAAGTGGTATGCCACTATCGATATTGCCAATGCATTTTTCTCCATTCCTCTGGCAGCAGAATGCAGGCCTCAGTTTGCCTTCACATGGAGGGGAATGCAGTACACCTGGAAGCGACTGCCCCAGGGGTGGAAGCACAGTCCTACCATCTGCCATGGACTGATCCAGACTGCACTAAAAAAGAGTGAGGCTCCAGAACACCTACAGTATACTGATGGCATCATTTTGTGAGGGAACACAGCCGCAGAAGTGTTTGAGAAAGGAGAGAAAATCATCCAAATGCTTCTGGAAGCTGGTTTTACCACCAAAAGATCAAATTTAAGGGACCAGCTTGTGAGATTCAGTTCCTAGGCGTAAAATGGCAAGGTGGATGGTGTCAGATTCCTGTGGATGTCATCAACAAGATCACAGCTATGTCTCCACCAACCAAGAAGAGGGATACACAAGCTTTCCTAGGTGCCATGGGCTTTTGGAGAATGCACATTCCTGAGTACAGTCAGATCGTGAGCCCTCTTTACCTGGTAACCTGCAAGAAGAATGACTTCCACTGGGGCCCTGAGCAGCAACAAGCTTTTGCCCAGATTAAGCAGGAGAACGCTCATGTGGTAGCCCTTGGCCCAGTCTTGGCCCAGGACAGGACGGGATGAGAAGAACATATTCTATTCTGCAGCTGGGAACCGTGGCTTCTTCTGGAGCCTTTGGCAGAAGGTGCTTGGGGAGACTCGGGCTTGACCACTAGGATTTTGGAGTTGAAGCAAGGTTTGAAGCAAACTACACCCCAACAGAGAAAGAAATCTTGGCTGCCTATGAAAGAGTCCAGGCCACCTCAGAGGTGATTGGTACCGAAGCACAACTCCTCCTGGCACCCCGACTACCGGTGCTGGGGTGGATGTTCAAAGGCAAGGTTATATCCACCCACCATGCCACCGGTGCTACATGGAGCAAGTGGATTGTTCTTATCACACAGTGCGCCCAAATCGGTAAACTGAATCATGCTGGAAGTAAGTACAAATTGGCCCAAAGGTGAAAATTTTGGTGTCACAGATGAAGAAAAAGAACCAGTGACACGGCCTTAAGAAGCTGCACCATACAACCAACTGCCAGCAGAGGAAACACACTATGCTCTTTTCACTGACGGTTCCTGTCGCGTCGTAGGAATGAATCAGAAGTGGTAAGCAGCTGTATGGAGCCCCACACCACAGGTCGCAGAGGCCACTAAAGGAGAAGGTCGATCAAGCCAACTTGCTGAACTTAAAGCTGTTCAACTGGCCCTGGACATTGCAGAAACAGAGAAGTGGCCAAAGCTCTATCTCTACAGTGATTCATGGATGGTAGCCAATGCTCCATGAGGATGGCTGGAGAGGTGGAAGGAGGCTAACTGGCAGCATAGAGGAAAACCAGTTTGGGCTGCTGAAGAGTGGAAAGACATTGCTACCAGGGTAGGGAGGCTGCCTGTGAAAGTTCATCAGGTAGATGCCCATTGCTGGGGTCACCTGTCAGTTGTCTCTGCCCCAGCACGGGAAAAGGTGGTTCTGGGCAGGCCGTGCTCTCGAAGAAGGAGTCTGGACTCTTGCTTTTGGTCTTCAGTTGAGTTTATTGTTCCTTATCTACAAAGTTTTTCTGTCTGTCCAGCTGAGGTCTGATCAGCAAGACAGCCAAGGGCACTCTCTCCCGCCCACAGGCGGGTTGTCTCTTTTATAGTAAAAACTTCGTATAAGATATTTACCTTTAATTTCCAATACTTTTCGCCCTTGTTGGCAAGTGCACTTTCCCTATTAAGCAATCCACACATGCCAACATCATGCTGAACATGGATGCCAAGGAGAAGAAAGAAGGACAGGGCACACCCAAATTCCTCCATCTTGGGACTCCCGACCCATGTACAGAATTCCAAACCCCCTGTACAATATATAAAACCCCCCTGTACAGTGCATTATAATTCAAGTTTTATCAAGTGAATATCATCCCCTCACCATTCAGGCCTGAAATTCTCTCATTTCCTCACATTCAGGTGTCTTTGGCTTCCTGCCAGGGTCTCCGAGCCCCTGCCAGGGCTTTGAGACATCCAGGGCATCCAGAGAGATGCTCTGGGTTCCGACAGCCCACGTCCCCAAGAGTAGAGCTAATGAGGAGCACAAAAACAATGAGCAGGTAGATCAGGCTGCAAAGATAGGGGTGTTCAAGACAGACCTAGATTGGGAACACAAGGGAGAGTTGTTCCTAGCTCGATGGGCCCATGATGCCTCAGGCCATCAGGGTAGAGATGTCACCTGTAAGTGGGCACGAGACCGAGGGGTGGATTTAACCATGGACAGTTATGTCTCAGGTTATCCACGACTGTGTGACGTGTGCTGCCATCAAACAGGGCAAGCGAGTGAAGCCCCTGTGGTATGGTGGGCGGTGGTCCAAGTATAAGTATGGGGAGGCCTGGCAGATTGACCACATCACACTGTCCCAGGCACACCAAAGCAAGTGCTCACAATGGTAGAAGCCACCACGGGATGGTTGGAAACCTACCCTGTGTCTCACGCTACTGCCCGTAACACCATCCTGGGCCTTGAAAAGCAGGTCCTGTGGAGGCATGGTACCCCTGAGAGGATTGAGTCAGACAATGGGACTCATTTCAAGAACAGTCTTATTAACACCTGGGCTAGGGAACATGGCACTGAGTGGGTGTACCATATCCTCTACCTTGCACCAGCTGCAGGCAAAGTGGAGAGGTACAATGGACTATAAAAACCCAGTGGAAAGCCTTGGGTGGGGGATCTTTCAAAAACTGGGAGCAGCATTTAGCAAAGGTCACCTGGTTAGTTAATATCCGAGGTTCCAACAACTGAGCAGGTCCTGCCCAGTCTGAGTCCCTGGATATAACAGATGAAGTCCCAGTGGTAAATGTCAGAGATTTGTTAGGGAAGACGGTGTGGATCAATTCTGCCTCAAGTAGACAAACCCATTTGCGGGATTGTCTTTGATCAGGGACCAGGTTGCACATGGTGGATAATGCAGAGAGATGGAACAACACAATGTGTACCTCAGGGAGATCTGATTGTGGGGTGAAAATCATATGCAAATATCACTGTTTGCTGGATGTTACTGCCATTGTCTATACATTAAACCATACAGATGTGAAACAGAAAAAAACGTGTAATTGTCAAGGGTCCGAGCAAGTGAAAGATGGAGTTTTGAGTCAGCAAAATGGAAGTGAGGAATCCTGCAGCTCTGTAGTCTGGGACCTGGATTGAGTGCTCCGGTGTGGTTACATGACAGGGGCACAATGGGAATTGCTTGTAATGTTTTGGGGGAAGCAGATGGAAATTTTTACTTGAATAAAATGCATGAGGTTTGGTAGTAAGTTGACGATATGGGGATAAGGGGTGGAATGTCCTAGGGTGATGTTATGATGGTCAGAGATCAGAGGAGCTGGGAGGGGGTAGGCAGCATTTCTGATCACAACCACTTTAGCAGTGTCAGTGGGGTTGAGTCCAAGAGAAGAACTTGCTCCAGCACAGATGCACAAAGAGTGAGGTTTCCAGTGCAATGCTCTGGGCCAGATCACTTTCCGTAAGGACCTACACACTCCAGATTCCCCAAGAGTCTGGTTTATTGAAGCAACAAGACAGCAATCTCAGGATTGCTGCTGACTGGGGGCACTGGCTACCAAGTGCTGATGTGTGTAGCAACAGAGAGAACAGTAAAGACAGATTATAGTAGATGTATCTATCTATCTATCTGTCAGTCTGCCTGTCTGTCTGTCTTTGTAACATTTACATAATTGAATCTTCCTGGATCTGGTCCAATGATGTTGGAGGCGAAAAGCTCACCTAAAGCATCCCTTTCAGGAGAGGATTAGTGACATGTTCTGTCAACTGATTCTGAGCAGGCAGAGATGTTTCCCCCTTCAGACATGGGTTTTTTTCCCCTCAGAGCTGTTTTTCTCCTCCAGCCTCTTCTGTCCTGAAGTCCGCAGTTTAAATTTCTGCCTGTCCTAGGAAAGTGGAACACTTCCATGGTTCGGTGGTGTTTGGTGACTTTGCTCATACAGGCATTACATGACACATTGGTATGAGTTTCATTTTAATAAAGTTGGGGAAGAATGGGGGGTTTGTTCGTTGTGGGGGAAGGGAAGTGTCCAGGACTTGGTGGGGGCTGGAGGTGGAAAGTGATTGGACCAGGGCACTGACCAATCACTCGACGCCCTGGGGAAATGATTGGTCCAAAATGAACATCAGTAAGGACCAATCAAAGCGCCCAAATTCCACCAATCGGTGCGCGGATCCAAAACCCACCAATCCTGGACCAGGGACTGTTATGGAAAGGGGGGCTTTGAGTTCTTCAGGGTTTATTCCTGTTGGTGTGCGGTTTGTTTTCGGGAGAACCCAACGTGTGCTTAACATGTTGTTCTAGATTTTGAGCTGTTGTGTGTGGATTCTGAGCTTATCTCAGGTCCTCTGTCCTCTCTGGCTTGTTTTAATAAAGGAGAGCCTTTTTCAACCACTTTCTGAAAATTGGCCTTGTTCGGTTTTTAACAACGTGGTTTCCTTCACTGGCATCCCCAGGGGTGTGTAAATGCATTCATTAATGGGGTCTTATGAGAGTCTCTGTTACTGCTGGTCACAATTCTCAGCTGACAAAAGACAGGAGAAGAAACACCTTAGTCCTCTTCCATATACTGAGGTTCAGAGAACCGTAAATGTTCTCTGATGTCAGAGGATCTTTGCACATATTCTTATCTCCCGAATGACCAGGATTTCTAACAAGAGTGTAGATGTCAGAAAGGCAGGAATGCTGGTGCAGGCCTGAGGAGAACGTGAACTGCAGAAGTGTCTCTCCCAAGGGCTGAGCTCAGCCAGGAAGCCACCTGCAGAGCCAGGATGGAGCTGTGGGACAGGGCTGGGTGTCAGTCACTACTGAAAGACAAAGAGGACATGGCAGGAGCAGAGGGAGGCCCTCACCAGAACCTTGAGGAATGCCACACCTTCCCTGTCAGCTGCCTGACAGGCTGTTGGAGCTTCAGTGCCAGATGGCCCCTGATTGTAGTGCCAGGCTCACTTTGGAATCTGTGCCTCCCCTTGGGCAGGGAATGACCCAAGAGAGCAGCAGCACAGAGCTTTGGGAATGTGTGAGCCCATCAGCCTTTGAGTCTTGGCCCTCAAATATCGTATGGCAAGTCGAAACACATCTTCTCTTGCTTTCTCTGCAGGTCCTTGTAGAGAAAGAGCAGGAGCAGATTGCTTTATCAGAGATGCCATGCCAGGCTCAGGGAGAGCTGTTCCCAGCCCAAGAGCAGGAAGAGCAGCTCAGGCAGCAGGTGGAAGAGCCACAGCAGAATGACCAGGTAAGCCTGACTGGCCAGGTGCCAGAGGGAAGGGCAGGAAGAGGGGCATAAAACAGAGCTCTTGGGCCTGAGGAGGCCAGGAGTCCCACAGGCACTGAAAGCACAGAGCCTTGGAATCTGCAGAGATCAGCATTGGGACAGGAGGTTTGCAGTGGAAGCAGAGGTGGGTAGGGAAGCAGAAAGAAGTGGCTGAATAGATGTGCTTTTGAAGCTGCAAGAGGAAAAAGCTGAGCCTGATGGCAGCTCCCAGTCACTTGCTGTGCATTTGTGTGTATAGAACATCAAGGCAGAGCCACAAGCAGAGCTGCCCAAAGCTCAGAGTGCCATCATGGCAGTGGAGAGGAGGAAGAAGGAAGACATGAGAAGAATTCAAGAGGAGATTCATCTCCACCAGCACAGGGGCAATCAACAAAAACAGGTAAGTGAAAGAGTGGCAGCCACTCCACCCATGAAACAGCGTGTTTATTCTTGGTTACAGACCATCAAGGAAGATGTGCAGGCGGAGCTGCAGGAATCTGAGGATAGGAACAAGGAAGGGGTGAGGAGGCTGGAGGAAGAAATGAAAATCATCAGAGAGAAACTTAACCGCCTCCCTTGGGCTCTGAAAAAGCAAGTGAGTGAAGGATGGATAGCCACTGCAGATACCTTGCAAGAAATAAACGCTCCGTTTTGCAGAGACAAGGTTGCTTGCTGATAGCAGACAAGAAGGAGAATCAAATTTGTAGCTATATAATGTTCTGTTGAATTGGCCGGCTTTAATAGGGTTGGAGTGACTGAGAATCCCACTGCTAACACAGTTGACGAGTTCTCCTTACAAGATGTAGTTGTAAATGCCAGGAGAAATGAGGTTAGAAATGGTAGATAACGGCCTGTCCCTCATGCTTCTCTCTTGCCACAGGTGACAAAAGCAACAGCCATCTCTCCCCTGGCTCCCTCTGCTCCTGGAGAAGATGCCAAAAAGGAGCAAAATGAGCAGGACAACCACATGCGCCCAGCCGTGGTCACAGCCCAGCCTGATCATCCCAAGAGAGTAAGTGCCAGTTGTGGGTGGCGCTGTCTTTAGTGCAAGGCAGAGGTGCAAGCTGCTGAGCAGCCAGCACTTGCTGTTGCTGGCCGAGGAGGCGGAGTGCTGGAGTCCTGCAGGACGCAGCCATTTCCTGCAGGCAGTGCCAGCTGGAAATTGGCCTTTGGCCTGTCATGTTGAGGCACCGAAGAGCTGGGGGCTCTGGGTGAGCTTTTGGCTGCCTGGCTGAGTGCAGCTCTATGTCTGGGCTTCTGCAGTGCATTGGCCAAGGGCACAGGTGGTGGTGCTGGCAGTCCCAGGGCTTTGTTCCTTTGATTTTCCCTCGTGGAAAGGTGTGTTTGGCTTGTGGAAGTGTTCTGCAGTTTTCTTGAGGAATTCTTTACTCGTGCAGACTCTTTTGGCCCAGCTATCTTTTGGCTTTTGCTAAGCTGCAAGGAGATGATTGTGCTGCCCATGGAGCTGTGGGGGGCCATTCTTGTCCCGTGTGGCCAAAGGAAGGAAGCGCGTAGTTGTGAAGCCTTCTGCTGAGTCAAAAGGCAGAATGGGCGAATTTCTGTGGCTCCCTTTAGCAGTGAAGTCTGCAGCTTTGGAAAGTGCACTGGAGCCTGGAGTGGGGGGAAACTGCAAGTTCTTGAGAGCTGTATTGTGTCGCTCCAAAGAGGAAGGACATCTAGAAATGGAGGATGCTGTATTTGAAGTCAAATGGGCAACTCTGTGGCTGGGGAGCTGCATGGGCCAAAAGGAGGCAGGGCTGCTGCTGGTGCAGAGCAGCTGAGCAAGAGCCAGCCTGTGGCCAGGTGGCCAAGAAGGCCAAGGGCATGGTGGGCTGTGTCAGCAGCAGAGGGGCAGCAGGAGCAGGGCAGTGAGCGTCGGGCTGTGCTGGGCAGCGCTGCGGCCGCAGCTGCAGTGAGTGCTGTGTGCAGTTGTGGGCCCTGTGAAGCAGCAAGTCCTTGAGGGGCTGGAGCGTGTGCACAGAAGGAGACGGGAGGTGGGCAAGGGTGTGGAGCATAAGGCCAGGGAGGAGGTGTTGAGGGAGCTTTAGCCTGGACAAGGGGAGTCTCATGAGGAACCTTCAGCTTTTCATCAATGCTTCCAAATGTTTTAGTCACTTTCAGGTGTGACTTTTTGCCTTTTTTTTATTTTAATTTCTTTTTTTTTTTTATTGCTTGTAGTACAAGTCTTGTCCCATTTTCTTTTTCTCCCATCTAAGGCACTTTTCCTCATTATTTCTTGGTCTTTTATTGTACTGGGACTGTGTCTGTTAGAATTCTGATTTCCTCGGTGTCACTTTTGGAGAATATAATGTTTTTGCTTGTGACATCATCCTTCGGTGCAGGCACCTTGGTGCAGAAGAAGCTGTTGTTCTTCCAGGGTAGACAGACCAGTTTGAGGTTATCAGTGCCTGTTCCTTTTTTCAGCCTAGTGAATCAGTGTGTGTTGTTTTTGGGAATTTAGCATGACATCAATGCCTTTGCATTCCAGCTGGTCCTCAGAAATCAGAGGAGCTGGGAGTGGCTGGGCTTTATGTCTTATTACAGCCACTTTAGAATTGTCAGTGTGGTCGAGTCCAAGAGAAGAACTTGCTCCAGCACAGATGCACAGGGAATGCAGCTCCCAGTGCAATGCTCTGGATCAGATAACTTTCCATAAGGACTTACACACTCCAGATTCCCCAAGAGTGTGGTTTATTGAAGCAACACAACAGCAGTCTCAGGATTGCTGCTGACCAGGGCACTGGCTACCAAGTGTTGATGTGTGCAGCAGCAGAGAGGACAGTAAAGAGAGATTGTATCAGTGAGATCTATCTGTCTATGTTTCTGTCTGTCTATCTGTCTATCTATGTAACATTTACATAACTGAATTTTCCCAGCTCTGGCACAAAGGAGTTGGAGGTGCAAAGCTCACCTAAAGCATCCCTTTCAGGAGAGGATTAGTGACATGTTCTCTTGACCAATTCCGATCAGGCAGAGATGTTTCCCCCTCCGGATACGGTGGTTTTTTTCCCCTCAGAGCTGTTCACCTCCTCTGGCCTCTTCGGCCCAGAAGTCCCCAGTTAAATCTTGAAATTTCTGCCTGTCGTAGAGAGGTGGAATAATTCCATGGTTCAGGGGTGTTTGGTGACTCTGCTCATACATGCATTACATGACACACGGTTTCCTTCACTGGCATCCCCAGGGGTGTGTAAGTGCATTCGTTATTGGAGCCTTATGAGAGTCTCTGTTACTGCTGGTCAGAATTCTCAGCTGACAAAAGAGGGAGAAGAAACACCTTGGTCCTCTTCCAAATACTGAGGTGGTCATAGAGGCTCTGTGACCGATATCAGAGGATCTTTGCAGGCATTCTTATCTCCCAAAAGACCAGGATTTCTAACAAGAGTGTAGATGTCAGAAAGGCAGGAATGCTGGTGCAGGCCTGAGGAGAACGCGAACTGCAGAAGTGTCTCTCCCAAAGGGTGAGCTCAGCCAGGAAGCCACCTGCAGAGCCAGGATGGAGCTGTGGGACAGGGCTGGGTGTCAGTCACTACTGAAAGACAAAGAGGACATGGCAGGAGCAGAGGGAGGCCCTCACCAGAGCCTTGAGGAATGCCACACCTTCCCTGTCAGCTGCCTGACAGGCTGTTGGAGCTTCAGTGCCAGATGGCCCCTGATTGTAGTGCCAGGCTCACTTTGGAATCTGTGCCTCCCCTTGGGCAGAGAATGACCCAGGAAATCAGCACAGAGCTTTGGGAATGTGTGAGCCCATCAGCCTTTGAGTCTTGGCCCTCAAATATCGTATGGCAAGTCAAAACCCATCTTCTCTTGCTTTCTGTGCAGGTCCTTGTAGAGAAAGAGCCAGAGCAGATTGCTTTATCAGAGATGCCATGCCAGGCTCAGGGAGAGCTGTTCCCAGCCCGAGAGCAGGAAGAGCAGCTCAGGCAGCAGGTGGAAGAGGCACAGCAGAATGGCCAGGTAAGCCTGACTGGCCAGGTGCCAGAGGGAAAGGCAGGAAGAGGGACATAAAACAGAGCTCTTGGGCCTGAGAAGGCCAGGAGTCCCACCAGGCACTGAAAGCACAGAGCCTTGGAATCTGCAGAGATCAGCACTGGGACAGGAGGGTTGCAGTGGAAGCAGAGGTGGGTAGGGAAGCAGAAAGAAGTGGCTGAATAGATGTGCTTTTGAAGCTGCAAGAGGAAAAAGCTGAGCCTGATGGCAGCTCGCAGTCACTTGCTGTGCATTTGTATGTATAGAACATCAAGGCAGAGCCAGAAGCAGAGCTGCTCAAAGCTCAGAGTGCCATCATGGCAGTGGAGAGGAGGAAGAAGGAAGACATGAGAAGAATTCAAGAGGAGATTCATCTCCACCAGCACAGGGGCGATCAACAAAAACATGTAAGTGAAAGAGTGGCAGCCACTCCACCCACGAAACAGCGTGTTTATTCTTGGTTACAGACCATCAAGGAAGATGTGCAGGCGGAGCTGCAGGAATCTGAGGATAGGAACAAGGAAAGGGTGAGGAGGCTGGAGGAAGAAATGAAAATCATCAGAGAGAAACTTAACCGCCTCCCTTGGGCTCTACAAAAGCAAGTGAGTGAAAGATGGACATCCACTGCAGACACCTTGCAAGAAATAAACGCTCCGTTTTGCAGAGACAACGTTGCTTGCTGATAGCAGACAAGAAGGAAAATCAAATTTGTAGCTATATAGTGTTCTGTTGAATTGGCCAATTTTAATGGGGTTGGAGTGACTGAGAATCCCACTGCTAACACAGCTGACGAGTTCTCCTTACAAGATGTAGTTGTAAATGCCAGGAGAAATGAGGTTAGAAATGGTAGATAACGGCCTGTCCCTCATGCTTCTCTCTTGCCACAGGTGACAAAAGCAACAGCCATCTCTCCCCTGGCTCCCTCTGCTCCTGGAGAAGATGCCAAAAAGGAGCAAAATGAGCAGGATAACCACATGCGCCCAGCCGTGGTCACAGCCCAGCCTGATCATCCCAAGAGAGTAAGTGCCAGTTGTGGGTGGTGCTGTCTTTAGTGCAAGGCAGAGGTGCAAGCTGCTGAGCAGCCAGCACTTGCTGTTGCTGGCCGAGGAGGCAGAGTGCTGGAGTCCTGCAGGATGCAGCCATTTCCTGCAGGCAGTGCCAGCTGGCAATTGGCCTTTGGCCTGTCATGTTGAGGCACCGAAGAGCTGGGGGCTCTGGGTGAGCTTTTGGCTGCCTGGCTGAGTGCAGCTCTATGTCTGGGCTTCTGCAGTGCATTGGCCAAGGGCACAGGTAGTGGTGCTGGCAGTCCCAGGGCTTTGTTCCTTTGATTTTCCCTCGTGGAAAGGTGTGTTTGGCTTGTGGAAGTGTTCTGCAATTTTCTTGAGGAATTCTTTACTCGTGCAGACTCTTTTGGCCCAGCTGTCTGTCAGCTTTGGATAAGCTGCAAGGAGATGTGTGTGCTGTGCGTGAAGCTGTGAGGGGCCATTCTTGTGCCGTGTGGCCAAGGAAAGGAAGCGCGTAGTTGCGAAGGGTTCTTGTGAGGCAAAAGGCAGAAGCGGGGAGTTTCTGTGGCTACCTTTTGCGGTGAAGTCTTCAGATTTGGCAAGTGCACTGGAGCCTGGAGTGAGGATGAAGCTGCAAGTCCTTGAGTGCTGTCTTTTGTTGTAGAGAAGAGGAAGGAGATGTTGAAATGGAGGATGCAATATTTGAAGTCAAATGGGCAACTCTGTGGCTGGGGAGCTGCATGGGCCAAAAGGAGCCAGGGCTGCTGGTGGTGAAGAGCAGCTGCACGTGAGGCAGCCTGTGGCCAGGCGGCCAAGAAGGCCAAGGGCATGGTGGGCTGTGTCAGCAGCAGAGGGGCAGCAGGAGCAGGGCAGTGAGCTTCGGGCTGTGCTGGGCAGCGCTGCGGCCGCAGCTGCAGTGAGTGCTGTGTGCAGTTGTGGGCCCTGTGAAGCAGCAAGTCCTTGAGGGGCTGGAGCGTGTGCACAGAAGAAGACGGGAGGTTGGCAAGGGTGTGGAGCATAAGGCCAGGGAGGAGGTGCTGAGGGAGCTTTAGCCTGGACAAGGGGAGTCTGGTGAGGGACCTTCAGGCAGACTTCCATAGATGCCGACGTGACAGCGCTCAGCACAAGGGCTGTTGCCCGTTCAAACATGGCCTCAGTGCATGCCAGTGCTTCAGAGGCTGGAGTAGCTGCCGCTTGCACCCTGTGGCTTCTGCGTTTTTTGGTATGCTAGGAGGAGAAGCCCTGTTTGTTTTCTCTTTCTGCAGCCAGCAAGGGAGCTTACGCACAACATTTCCTGCCCTTTTCCAGCACAGGATGGGATTGTGATCCAGTTGTAGTTTTCCCTGTCTGCAGCAGCAATAGCTAAGGCCTTGCCGGCTCTTTGCTACTTGTCCATTGCAGAGCTTGCAAGAAATAAAAGCTGCGTTTTGCAGAGACAAGGTTGCTTGCTGATAGCAGGCAAGGAGGAATGTGAAATTCATAGCCATATAGAGTTGTGTTGAAATGGCCCATTTTAATCTGGTTGGAGTGACTTGGAATGCCATTGCTAACAGAGCTGATGAGTTCTCCTTAGAAGATGTGGTTGTAGGTGCCAGGAGAAATTAGTTTAGAAATGCAAGGTAATGGCGTGTCCCTCATGCTTCTCTCTTGCCACAGGTGACGAAAGGAACAGCCGTCTCTCCTGTGGCTCCCTCTGCTCCCGGAGAAGAAGGCAAAGAGAAGCAAAGGGAGCGAGACAAGCAGAAGCAGCCCTCTGTTTTGACAGCCCAGGCTGCTCCTTGCAAGAGAGTAATTGCCAGTTGTGGGTGGTGCTGTCTTTAGTGCAAGGCAGAGGTGCAAGCTGCTGAGCAGCCAGCACTTGCTGTTGCTGGCCAAGGAGGCAGAGTGCTGGAGTCCTGCAGGACGCAGTCATTTTGTGCAGGCAGTGCCAGCTGGCAATTGGCCTTTGGCCTGTCATGTTGAGGCACCGAAGAGCTGGGGGCTCTGGGTGTGCTTTTGGCTGCCTGGCTGAGTGCAGCTCTATGTCTGGGCTTCTGCAGTGCATTGGCCAAGGGCACAGGTGGTGGTGCTGGCAGTCCCAGGGCTTTGTTCCTTTGATTTTCCCTCGTGGAAAGGTGTGTTTGGCTTGTGGAAGTGTTCTGCAGTTTTCTTGAGGAATTCTTTACTCGTGCAGACTCTTTTGGCCCAGCTATCTTTCGGCTTTTGATAAGCTGCAAGGAGATGATTGTGCTGCCCATGGAGCTGTGAGGGGCCATTCTTGTCCCTATGGCCAAAGGAAGGAAGCGCGTAGTTGTGAAGCCTTCTGCTGAGTCAAAAGGCGGAATGGGCGAATTTCTGTGGCTCCCTTTAGCGGTGAAGTCTGCAGCTTTGGCAAGTGCACTGGAGCCTGGAGTGGGGGGAAACTGCAAGTCCTTGAGAGCTGTATTGCGTCGCTCCAAAGAGGAAGGACATCTAGAAATGGAGGATGCAGTATTTGAAGTCAGATGGGCAAGAGTGTGGCTGGGGAGCTGCATGGGCCAAAAGGAGTCAGGGCTGCTGCTGGTCCAGAGCAGCTGAGCAAGAGCCAGGCTGTGGGCAGGTGGCCAAGAAGGCCAAGGGCATGGTGGGCTGTGTCAGCAGCAGAGGGGCAGCAGGAGCAGGGCAGTGAGCGTCGGGCTGTGCTGGGCAGCGCTGCGGCCGCAGCTGCAGTGAGTGCTGTGTGCAGTTGTGGGCCCTGTGAAGCAGCAAGTCCTTGAGGGGCTGGAGCGTGTGCACAGAAGGAGACGGGAGGTGGGCAAGGGTGTGGAGCATAAGGCCAGGGAGGAGGTGCTGAGGGAGCTTTAGCCTGGACAAGGGGAGTCTCATGAGGAGCCTTCAGCTTTTCATCAATGCTTCCAAATGTTTTAGTCACTTTCAGGTGTGACTTTTTGCCTTTTATTTTTTTTTAATTTCTGATTTTTGTTGTGCTTGGAGTGCAAGTCCAGTCATACTTTCTTTTCCTCCCTTCTAAGGCACATTTCCTCATTATTTCTTGCCCTTTTATGGTACTTGGACTGGATCTGCTAGAATTCTGTTTCCCTAGGTGTCACTTTTGGACAATGGAATGTTTTTGCTTGTGAACTCATCCTTCGGTGCAGGCACCTTGGTGCAGAAGAAGCTGTTGTGGTTCCAGGGTAGACAGTATGGCATTACAGACCACTTTGAGGTTATCAGTGCCTGTGCCTTTTTGCAGCCCAGTGAATCATTGTGTGTGTTGTGTTTGGGAATTTAGCAGGATATCAATACCTTTGTATTTTGTTGGTCCTGAGAGATCAGAGGAGCTGGAAGGGGCTGGGCTTTATGTCTTATTACAGCCACTTTAGAATTGTCAGTGTGGTCGAGTCCAAGAGAAGAACTTGCTCCAGCACAGATGCACAAAGAGTACTGTTCCCAGTACATTGCTCTGGATCAGATCACTTTCCATAAGGACTTACGCACTCCAGATTCCCCAAGAGTGTGGTTTACTGAAGCAACACAACAGCAATCTCAGGATTGCTGCTGAGCAGGGCACTGGCTACCAAGTGTTGATGTGTGTAGCAGCAGAGAGGACAGTAAAGAGAGATTATATCAGTGAGATCTATCTGTCTATGTTTCTGTCTATCTGTCTATCTATGTAACATTTACATAACTGAATTTTCCCAGCTCTGGCACAAAGGAGTTGGAGGTGCAAAGCTCACCTAAAGCATCCCTTTTGGGAGAGGATTAGAGACATGTTCTCTTGACCAATTCCAAGCAGGCAGAGATGTTTCCCCCTCCGGATACGGTGGTTTTTTTCCCCTCAGAGCTGTTTTCCTCCTCTGGCCTCTTCTGCCCAGAAGTCCCCAGTTAATTCTTTAAATTTCTGCTTGTCCTAGAGAGGTGGAACAATTCCATGGTTCAGTGGTGTTTGGTGACTCTGCTCATACATGCATTACATGACACACGGTTTCCTTCACTGGCATCCCCAGGGGTGTGTAAGTGCGTTCGTTATTGGGGCCTTATGAGAGTCTCTGTTACTGCTGGTCACAATTCTCAGCTGACAAAAGAGGGAGAAGAAACACCTTGGTCCTCTTCCATATCCTGAGGTGCAGAGAACCATAGAAGCTCTCTGATGTCCATCAGAGGATCTTTGCACGCATCCTTATCTCCCAAATGACCAGGATTTCTAACAAGAGTGTAGATGTCAGAAAGGCAGGAATGCTGGTGCAGGCCTGAGGAGAACGTGAACTGCAGAAGTGTCTCTCCCAAAGGGTGAGCTCAGCCAGGAAGCCACCTGCAGAGCCAGGATGGAGCTGTGGGACAGGGCTGGGTGTCAGTCACTACTGAAAGACAAAGAGGACATGGCAGGAGCAGAGGGAGGCCCTCACCAGAGCCTTGAGGAATGCCACACCTTCCCTGTCAGCTGCCTGACAGGCTGTTGGAGCTTCAGTGCCAGATGGCCCCTGATTGTAGTGCCAGGCTCACTTTGGAATCTGTGCCTCCCCTTGGGCAGAGAGTGACCCAGGAGATCAGCACAGAGCTTTGGGAATGTGTGAGCCCATCAGCCTTTGAGTCTTGGCCCACAAATATCGTATGGCAAGTCGAAACCCATCTTCTTTTGCTTTCTCTGCAAGTTCCTGTAGAGAAAAAGCAGGAGCAGACTGCTTTATCAGAGATGCCATGCCAGGCTCAGGGAGAGCTGTTCCCAGCCCGAGAGCAGGAAGAGCAGCTCAGGCAGCAGGTGGAAGGGCCAGAGCAGAATGGCCAGGTAAGCCTGACTGGCCAGGTGCCAGAGGGAAGGGCAGGAAGAGGGGCATAAAACAGAGCTCTTGGGCCTGAGGAGGCCAGGAGTCCCACCAGGCACTGAAAGCACAGAGCCTTGGAATCTGCAGAGATCAGCACTGGGACAGGAGGGTTACATTGGAAGCAGAGGTGGGTAGGGAAGCAGAAAGAAGTGACTGAATAGATGTGCTTTTGAAGCTGCAAGAGGAAAAAGCTGAGCCTGATGGCAGCTCCCAGTCACTTGCTGTGCATTTGTGTGTATAGAACATCAAGTCAGAGCCCCAAGCAGAGCTGCCCAAAGCTCAGAGTGCCATCATGGCAGTGGAGAGGAGGAAGAAGGAAGACATGAGAAGAATTCAAGAGGAGATTCATCTCCACCAGCACAGGGGCAACGAACAAAAACATGTAAGTGAAAGAGTGGCAGCCACTCCACCCATGAAACAGCGTGTTTATTCTTGGTTACAGACCATCAAGGAAGATGTGCAGGCGGAGCTGCAGGAATCTGAGGATAGGAACAAGGAAAGGGTGAGGAGGCTGGAGGAAGAAATGAAAATCATCAGAGAGAAACTTAACCGCCTCCCTTGGGGTCTGAAAAAGCAAGTGAGTGAAAGATGGACATCCACTGCAGAGACCTTGCAAGAAATAAACGCTCCGTTTTGCAGAGACAAGGTTGCTTGCTGATAGCAGACAAGAAGGAGAATCAAATTTGTAGCTATATAGTGTTCTGTTGAATTGGCCAATTTTAATGGGGTTGGAGTGACTGAGAATCCCACTGCTAACACAGTTGACGAGTTCTCCTTACAAGATGTAGTTGTAAATGCCAGGAGAAATGAGGTTAGAAATGGTAGATAACGGCCTGTCTCTCATGCTTCTCTCTTGCCACAGGAGACAAAAGCAACAGCCATCTCTCCCCTGGCTCCCTCTGCTCCTGGAGAAGATGCCAAAAAGGAGCAAAATGAGCAGGATAACCACATGCGCCCAGCCGTGGTCACAGCCCAGCCTGATCATCCCAAGAGAGTAAGTGCCAGTTGTGGGTGGCACTGTCTTTAGTGCAAGGCAGAGATGCAAGCTGCTGAGCAGCCAGCACTTGCTGTTGCTGGCCGAGGAGGCAGAGTGCTGGAGTCCTGCAGGACGCAGCCATTTCCTGCAGGCAGTGCCAGCTGGCAATTGGCCTTTGGCCTGTCATGTTGAGGCACCGAAGAGCTGGGGGCTCTGGGTGAGCTTTTGGCTGCCTGGCTGAGTGCAGCTCTATGTCTGGGCTTCTGCAGTGCATTGGCCAAGGGCACAGGTGGTGGTGCTGGCAGTCCCAGGGCTTTGTTCCTTTGATTTTCCCTCGTGGAAAGGTGTGTTTGGCTTGTGGAAGTGTTCTGCAGTTTTCTTGAGGAATTCTTTACTCGTGCAGACTCTTTTGGCCCAGCTATCTTTCGGCTTTTGATAAGCTGCAAGGAGATGATTGTGCTGCCCATGGAGCTGTGGGGGGCCATTCTTGTCCCGTATGGCCAAAGGAAGGAAGCGCGTAGTTGTGAAGCCTTCTGCTGAGTCAAAACGCAGAATGGGCGAATTTCTGTGGCTCCCTTTAGCGGTGAAGTCTGCAGCTTTGGCAAGTGCACTGGAGCCTGGAGTGGGGGGAAACTGCAAGTCCTTGAGAGCTGTATTGTGTCGCTCCAAAGAGGAAGGACATCTAGAAATGGAGGATGCTGTATTTGAAGTCAAATGGGCAACTCTGTGGCTGGGGAGCTGCATGGGCCAAAAGGAGGCAGGGCTGCTGCTGGTGCAGAGCAGCTGAGCAAGAGCCAGCCTGTGGCCAGGTGGCCAAGAAGGCCAAGGGCATGGTGGGCTGTGTCAGCAGCAGAGGGGCAGCAGGAGCAGGGCAGTGAGCGTCGGGCTGTGCTGGGCAGCGCTGCGGCCGCAGCTGCAGTGAGTGCTGTGTGCTGTTGTGGGCCCTGTGAAGCAGCAAGTCCTTGAGGGGCTGGAGCGTGTGCACAGAAGAAGACGAGAGGTGGGCAAGGGTGTGGAGCATAAGGCCAGGGAGGAGGTGCTGAGGGAGCTTTAGCCTGGACAAGGGGAGTCTCATGAGGAGCCTTCAGCTTTTCATCAATGCTTCCAAATGTTTTAGTCACTTTCAGGTGTGATTTTTTGCCTTTTATTTTTTTTTTAATTTCTGATTTTTGTTGTGCTTGGAGTGCAAGTCCAGTCATACTTTCTTTTCCTCCCTTCTAAGGCACATTTCCTCATTATTTCTTGCCCTTTTATGGTACTTGGACTGGATCTGCTAGAATTCTGTTTCCCTAGGTGTCACTTTTGGACAATGGAATGTTTTTGCTTGTGAACTCATCCTTCGGTGCAGGCACCTTGGTGCAGAAGAAGCTGTTGTGGTTCCAGGGTAGACAGTATGGCATTACAGACCACTTTGAGGTTATCAGTGCCTGTGCCTTTTTGCAGCCCAGTGAATCATTGTGTGTGTTGTGTTTGGGAATTTAGCAGGATATCAATGCCTTTGCATTCCAGCTGGTCCTGAGAGATCAGAGGAGCTGGAAGGGGCTGGGCTTTATGTCTTATTACAGCCACTTTAGAATTGTCAGTGTGGTCGAGTCCAAGAGAAGAACTTGCTCCAGCACAGATGCACAAAGAGTACGGTTCCCAGTGCAATGCTCTGGATCAGATCACTTTCCATAAGGACTTACGCACTCCAGATTCCCCAAGAGTGTGGTTTATTGAAGCAACACAACAGCAATCTCAGGATTGCTGCTGAGCAGGGCACTGGCTACCAAGTGTTGATGTGTGCAGCAGCAGAGAGGACAGTAAAGAGAGATTGTATCAGTGAGATCTGTATGTCTATGTTTCTGTGTTTCTATCTGTCTATCTATGTGACATTTACATAATTGAATTTTCGCAGCTGTGGCACAAAGGAGTTGGAGGTGCAAAGCTCACCTAAAGCATCCCTTTCAGGAGAGGATTAGAGACATGTTCTCTTGACCAATTCCGAGCAGGCAGAGATGTTTCCCCCTCCAGATATGGTGGTTTTTTTCCCCTCAGAGCTGTTCACCTCCTCTGGCCTCTTCTGCCCTGAAGTCCCCAGTTAAATCTTCAAATTTCTGCCTGTCCTAGAGAGGTGGAACAATTCCATGGTTCAGTGGTGTTTGGTGACTCTGCTCATACATGCATTACATGACACACGGTTTCCTTCACTGGCATCCCCAGGGGTGTGTAAGTGCATTCGTTATTGGGGCCTTATGAGAGTCTCTGTTACTGCTGGTCAGAATTCTCAGCTGACAAAAGAGGGAGAAGAAACACCTTGGTCCTCTTCCATATACTGAGGTGGCCATAGAGGCTCTGTGACTTCCATCAGAGGATCTTTGCACGCATCCTTATCTCCCGAATGACAGGATTTCTAACAAGAGTGTAGATGTCAGAAAGGCAGGAATGCTGGTGCAGGCCTGAGGAGAACGTGAACTGCAGAAGTGTCTCTCCCAAGGGCTGAGCTCAGCCAGGAAGCCACCTGCAGAGCCAGGATGGAGCTGTGGGACAGGGCTGGGTGTCAGTCACTACTGAAAGACAGAGAGGACATGGCAGGAGCAGAGGGAGGCCCTCACCAGAGCCTTGAGGAATGCCACACCTTCCCTGTCAGCTGCCTGACAGGCTGTTGGAGCTTCAGTGCCAGATGGCCCCTGATTGTAGTGCCAGGCTCACTTTGGAATCTGTGCCTCCCCTTGGGCAGAGAGTGACCCAGGAGAGCAGCAGCACAGAGCTTTGGGAATGTGTGAGCCCATCAGCCTTTGAGTCTTGGCTCACAAATATCACATGGGAAGTCAAAACCCATCTTCTCTTGCTTTCTGTGCAGGTCCTTGTAGAGAAAGAGCAGGAGCAGATGGCTTTATCAGAGATGCCATGCCAGGCTCAGGGAGAGCTGTTCCCAGCCCGAAAGCAGGAAGAGCAGCTCAGGCAGCAGGTGGAAGAGCCAGAGCAGAATGGCCAGGTAAGCCTGACTGGCCAGGTGACAGAGGGAAGGGCAGGAAGAGGGACATAAAACAGAGCTCTTGGGCCTGAGGAGGCCAGGAGTCCCACAGGCACTGAAAGCACAGAGCCTTGGAATCTGCAGAGATCAGCACTGGGACAGGAGGGTTGCAGTGGAAGCAGAGGTGGGTAGGGAAGCAGAAAGAAGTGGCTGAATAGATTTGCTTTTGAAGCTGCAAGAGGAAAAAGCTGAGCCTGATGGCAGCTCCCAGTCACTTGCTGTGCATTTGTGTGTATAGAACATCAAGTCAGAGCCCCAAGCAGAGCTGCCCAAAGCTCAGAGTGCCATCATGGTAGTGAAGAGGAGGAACAAAGATGAGATGAGAAGAATTCAAGAGGAGATTCATCTCCATCAGCACAGGAGCGATCAACAAAACCAGTAATAGTGGCAGCCACCCACTCATGAGACATCCTCTCTCTTGTTCTCTACAGAACATTTACAAACAGATGCCGGCAGAGCTGCAGGAAACTGAGGCTAGGAACAAGGCAAGGAAGAAGAGGCCAGAAGAAATTCTTGAAATCATCATAAAGAAATTTAAACTCCTCCTTCAGGAGAAAATGGCTCTAGATGCGAAAGTGAGTGAAATAGCAATAGCCTCTGCAGTCACCAAACTGGTGCTTTCTGCCATTCTTGCCTTTCCTCTGCCCAGCAGGGGAGGGGTGGCGTGATGCCTCTTAAATGCCACCCTGCTGAGGCCTCTATCACAGCTGCTCTGAAGGACACTTTCTGGTCTGCTGAATCTCAGCTGTTGGCTTGGACAGTGGGATTAGTCCTTTTTACATCTTGCTCAGAAGTCATCCAAAAAAAGTCCTGGTGACTTCTTCCAGGTCCCCTTGTTTCTTGGGGTTTTTGCAGGTGTACATGATCACTCAGATAGAGTTGGAATACAAGCCACAGGCTATCTGTATCCCTTGTGAATCTGCTCCTGTCCTGTTCTTTCCCTTTCCTCACAGTGGATGACTCCTGGCTGACAAGGAGAAGCTGTAGTCTCTGACTGCTTTGTTCTGTTTGACTTGAGGTGCATGTGTTGACATCCTACCTGGAAGCCTTTGAAGAGTTCCAGCAAATGACAGGAGACCAAGAGACCCAAGACTGGAGTGAGGCCCAGGAACCAAACCAACCAGAGATGCTGCAGGATAAGCACATCCCCAGGATGGTGCAGGAAAAGACAAATCAAGACCGGGAGGTAAAAACATTAGAACGAGGAGCTGCAATGTGTCTGCAGCCTAAGAGGGGGAAAGGAGTCCTTGGGAGGATGTAGAGTGGTCATTGTTTCAGTCATCCTTCCGAACATGAAACTGGCCATGAACTCGAATTAAACCAACCTTTGGTTTTGACCATTTGGTTTCACAAGCGGACAGCCAAACCAATCCAGTTGAAGAGCTCTGCATGTGGCTGACAGCAGCTTTCCTAAGGGCTTGCATTTGAAATGGGATCTCAGGGAAATCTCTGCTGGCCACTTTCCTGACACAAACTCATTTCTTGTCTCAGACCTGCAGTGGCCTTCTCACTGAAGCAGCTGCTTCAGCAGCAGCAGCAGCAGCACCATCCCAAGGAGCCTTTGCTCTCCAGCTGGAGAAGTGGAGCTGGGGCACTTGGTTCACCTCCTGTGCTGACCCAGCTGCCGCTCAGCAACAGCGGATCGAGGATGACTCCCTGCAGCAATGGAGTACGTCTGCTGTCTTTCTTGTCTGAGCAACAGTGTATTGTGTGCACGTGTCAGCATAGCTGTGCCAAAGGGTCCTCCTCAGTTTGGTGTCACAAGGACATTTAGGACTGCCCACGGGAAGTGCTGGCAGTGCTCTGAGGCAGCGAGAGAGCGCCTGGTTGTTCCTGCTGCCTCTGAGGGCAGCTTAGACTGGGCTTCCCTCTGGGCTGAAGACAGAAGCAGGGATTGTTCCTGGATCAGCAGAAGGCTGTGACTGCTTGAGTGACTAGCCATGGGCAGAAGCCCACCTCACATCAGTCTCTCAGAAAACACATCAAGTCCTTTGTGATTCTGCAGCACAAGGCATTTAATCTGCTTCTTGTCCATAACAGCTGCCAGTGCTGTGCTCTCAGATAAGACCTGGTGGGGCTGAGAGCAGAGCCCAGTGGATTCTGGGTCTACCATCACCTGTTGGGACAAGAAGGGCATTGATCTGCACCTCGCTGTGTCTGATCTCAAAGCCCATCCTGTTGTGTCCTGAATGGGGGCAACAGCTTGTACAGGGCTCAGGCTGCCTGTGGCTTCTTCCCACTGCTTGTCAGTGCTTCTGCTTGGGCTTTGCCAGCCTTGTTGTGGTAGCTGCCCTGTCCCTGAGGGCTGGTGGGACTGCAGAGGCTGGAGCCTTCCTTAGCTGGGAGAGTCCTGCTGCTGCCCAGCACTGCAGCACGGAGCTGCCTGGGGCAGCAGCCCCTCGTCTGGGCCGGCTTCTGCATCGCACGGCCTGGCCTCAGGAGAGGGTCAGCATCTCCTCTGGCAGCTGTCTGTGTCACACTGGCGCCTCAGGAGCACTGCTGTCCTCTCTGCCCGTGCCCGCCGTGCCGAGCTGGGAAGATGGGGATGTGTGCAGTGCCCAGAGGGGGAGTGCAATGGGAGCGACTGATCCGCGCTGTCAGGGTGAAGAGAAGCAGTGTGGTTCTTCACAGGGGCACAGGCCAGGGTGATTTTGAGCTCAGCCTGCTCATAAAGGGTGAGGGTGCTGATGTTGAAAGTCCCATCGGGATTGGTTATAGCATGAGCTGCTCTGGTTTACAAACACAGAGGCATTCTTCTGGTAAACTGCTGCAAGGTGGAAAAGATGAGAACACTTGGCAATATTCCTCCTGTTCTGAAATTGGCATCTGTTCAGAGGAATTGATTCTAGATGTCAAGGTGCATTTAATCTTAGCAAGTAGGAAATCTTTTGTTGAACCTCACAGTGCTTTTTCTCAAGCAAACAAAGGCACTATTAGTTCAAAGTCTCCTTAATGTTTGTAGATGACAAACTTTCTTGCCTTGGTATCTGTTTTCTTCTGGTCTCTGTCTCCTCTGAATCTATCTCCCTGTGCTTCCCTGTGTGTCCACTGTCAAGAGGTCTCTCTCTTCAAAGGATGCTAGAAAATCAGTGTCTGTGCCAGCCACTTGTGCTGCAGAACATCTGCTTTCTTGTTGTTGTTCCTGTTCCTGTTCTTGTTAGCCATCTGTCCACAAAGGGAGGGCTCAGAGCCCCAGGCAGTGGGACTGCATTTTGTATTCCCTAGAAAGTGGGATCTCTGCTTTCAAGTGAGCATTTTGCATTTTGTTTCCCCCAGGGAGAATGGTGAAGATGGAAAATCCCATGATGAAATACACTAATCTGGAATATATTGGCAGGGGGTGAGTCCAAGCAATGTTGATTTTACAAAACTATGCACCAGGTTTTTTGCTGGTGGAATAGCTATCATGTGTGAATTCAGACAAGCTACCAACGTGTTCAGACACTGGGCTTAGATTGTCAGTGCTGATCAGAATTTGTGAATGTGGTCAGAAGGCATTGTCAAAGACATCTCCATGTTTCCGGCATCCTGCAGGTCTTAGGCATTTACAGCTGAGATCTCCTGTGTGGGTTGGCTTTCACTGCAAGAGCTAAATGACTTCTCCTTTCTTTGCTGCTGTTTTGTTTCTAGGACTTTTGGAGATGTTTGTAAAGCACTCGACACTGCCACAGGAGGAGAGGTAAATGTCAACAGCTGTCGCAGACTCTGCTGCACTCGAGGGCTTTCCCCTCTGCTGTGAGCTGGGGCTGGAGCTTTGGGTAGAGCTGTGCTGAAAAGGCACAAGAAGCACAGACTGGTGCCAGCCTGCAAAATACATTTGGGGCTTTGTCCTTCTCAGCTGCCAGAAGGAAGGCACGGAGGGCAGCGGTTCCTTTCAGAGAAGGACGCGCTCACTCGCCCTCCATGGCTAAAACAAAGGTGGTGCCTTAGAGCACCTCACTGCCCTTTGGGGCTACAGCTTCAGAGTCCTGAATTCTCATTTCTGGCTGCCAGCAAATAGATCTGAAAGTTCCTGGTAGTTCCTTAGCCACCTGCAGTGCTGCACTTGGGAGCTGCACGTAGGGAGAGATCTGCAAGGCGTCCCTAAAAACCTAAGCCCTGCCCATAGCCCAGGATGTATCCACAGAGTATCAAGGCCTGGATTACTTCTTCTGAATCCCATCCAAAGTAGCAGAGAGTGTGGTCAGAGCTTTGTGGGTGATGGTTGAGACATAATTGTTACCAAATGGTCAAGGCAAAACATCAGTGGCCCCACATGTCCTGTAACTGGCCCCCAAGGCAGCAGAGACATGGGCTGTTGGAATGTCTGTTCCCATTAACAAGTCTAATCACAAGGCAGTTTGGTGCAGTTTGGCTGAGTCATCCAAAATCACTTACTCCACGTGAGAAGTTGTTCTCATGAAACCAATTTTTACTGTTACTGATTTTCAACATCATTTTAGGTGGCCATAAAGAAAATAAATCTTCAAGAACTGATCAGAAGGGAAGTAACCTTTAAGGAACTCATGGTCATGAAAATTAATAAGCACCTAAACATTGTGAATTATTTAAAGAGGTGAGTGGTTGTTGTTTTATCCCTGCAACATTTGTTTACAGATTACATTTGTTTACAGTTAAAAACCCACTTTGGTCACTGGCAGAAAATAGAGCTGTTAATTATTGTTTAATTATTATTGCTCTACTTATCTCCAGTGGATGGAAAGAGAGTGCATTTTGTCTGCATTAATCTACCCTGGCAAACACAGTTTGAAAATTTTTCAAAACATGGGTCAGCCCTACTTTACCAATTCAATGCCCTGTACATTCACTGCCTCCACATTCTTTTGAGGCTTAATTTTTTCAAATTTTTTTCAGCACCTTTTAAGTTCTGATAAATCTATAGAGGATTTCCCTTGGATTGTTGTCCCTTTTCCATTGCTTGTGCATGCCAGGAAGACTAGGTGTTTATTTCCAGAAATAGCATGTGTGACAGGTTTTTCATCTGGGCTTTTACTAAACTGCACTTTTTGCTTGCTGGCCATCTAAGCCATCTCCTTTTTCACAGCTGTGCCTCTCTCCTTGAGACTGCGAAGACTGCAAACAATGCAGAGCCGAGAGGGAATGTCTATTCCTTTTATTCTGTCCGCATCACAAAGGCACCTGGAAACAACCCTTGTTGTTTCCAAAGAGCAACGAAGCCATGCATGTTTATCTCCATGCCCTTGTTTCCTTCTTTCAGCTACCTTCTGGGTGATGAACTCTGGCTGGTTATGGAGTACATGGATGGAGGTGCCCTGAGCGATGTCATCAATGAGACTCACATGTCTGAAAGAGAGATTGCAGCCGTCAGTCGGGAGGTCAGCAATTCCATCTGTGCTTCCGAGGGTTTGGGCAGGATTGTCTGGGAAACAGGGGCTTGGAACAGGAGTGATTTCATGCATAATGCTTTGTTTGTGTGTTGCTGCTATGCGATGGGCAAGCAAAAGCATCTCAAGTGAAATGCCTGCCAGTGCTCCTGCACTCACTGTACTGTGTTTCCTGTACTCTTATCTCCTGCTGTTGTATGCTGGCTCTGTCTCATATTTGTATTTGCTGTTCCCCACCTTGCCTCTCTAAACCTTCACCTCGAGCCTGTCTGCACTGCATTTCTTGTCTGTAAAAGCAAAGGTGCTGGGGGCAGGATTTGAAACTAATGGCTAAGAAAAAGAGACTAATTTCTCACAGTCCTCAACTGAGAAGTATAGTAGTCACACAAATTAGTGTTTGCTGCAGGAAGGTGACTGATGTGATACTTCCAAGTCTGTGCTGAGGCCAGCAATAAAACCTTTGTCATGCCGCCTCCCACCCAATAGTGATCCACTTCACACCCCAGGGGTTTTTTATTTCTTGGCAAACCCTTGTCTGGAGAGAGCACATCCCCTGCAGCAGCAGTCATCCTGGCTGGTTTGCAGGGGACAGTCTACAACAGCAGGTGCTGTTGCTCTTTCAAAAGCTGACATGCCTTTCTTTAGAAAGGTCCTGCTCTGCAAGTGTTGCAGCAGCAAGCTCTTCCTCTCAGTGGCACTGTCTTCTGCCATCACTCCCCATTCCCCTGGGGAAAGGGAATATTTTAGAGCTGTTTCCTTTCTTTTGTGATGAAATCACATCACTTGGTTTTGCTCTCCTGTTTCTGTTTTCTCTCTCAGTGCCTGCGAGGACTGGATTTTCTTCACTCAAACCACATGATCCACCGAGGTCTGAAGAGCTGCAACATCCTTCTCGGAACCAACGGCTCTGTCAAACTGGGTCAGTGTATTCTTGGTCAGGTGCAGCATTCCAGGGATGTGGGTGTGAGGCTGCTTGGAGTGACTGCCAGCTCCCCAGAAATGGTGCTGGTGACAGTGCAGGGACATCCGCTGTGAGCTGGTGACATGGTTGCAATGTGCACAGAGGTATGACAAGGGACCACAAGCAGTCGAGTGGTGTTGCTCTGTGTGGAGCAGGTGGGCTCCTGCTCTTGAGACCGCTCCTTGGCTGCATCTGGCAAAGAGGGAGAGCAGCCGGAGCTGAGGGGCTGTGGGAGAGGCCGGAGAACACAGGCCAGCCCTGCGCTCCCCAGGCAGGGACCGCCCCCTGCGTGCCCGAGGGACGGAGCACGACTGCCATCGGGGGGGCAGTCCCTGCCCCTGTCCCATCCTGTCCGTGGGCATGTCCATAGGGATGGGATGGGATGGGATGGGATGGGATGGGATGGGATGGGATGGGATGGGATGGGATGGGATGGGATGGGGCGGGATGGGGCCTAGGCTGGCTGCAGGCACCAGGCCTGTGGCCCAGCTTCGCCACTCACCGTCCTGCAGCGGCTGCAACTGCTCTGGCTCTGCAGGCTGCTGCGCTGGGGCAGCTGCAGGGCCGTTCTTTTTCTTCCCCCGAAGCCTCCGGAATAGGCTGAGCACTTTGCTCGCCATCCCGCTGCCCGACCTGGAGGGACAGATGCCTCGGCAAAGGTCGGAGTCAGCGGTGCCGCAGTCGTGCCTTGCAGGCACCTGCGACAGGGAGGCCTCAGGAGGATGACAGGACAGCAAGTCCTGCCCTGTGTTCTCGAGGGCTCCTGCCACACTGACAGGAGACTCCTCGTGAAGGATGGAGGTCACCAACTTCCACGGCCTGGCCACAGGGGCACCGGCCGCAGGGATGGACAATGCCTCGGAAAGACTCCGAGTCAACGTGTCCCGAGGTCTGGCCGTGAGGCCAGCCGCAGGAGTAGCGCGTCGGGAAAGCTCCGGGTGGGCAATGAAGGAGCTGGCTGTGCGGGGGATCCACACAGCACCACTCTGTCACGTCCTGTCCCGTCGCGTGCACCGAGCACTCTGGCGTGGCCGTGACGCTGCCAGCACCTATGTCAGCGCGTGTCACAAAGGGCTGCTGCCACACCCTGTTCCACTGCGCCGCACGGTGACCCTGCTGTACCGTGTCAGGTGCAAAGAGGGAGAGCAGCCTATGTCAGCGCGTGTCACAAAGGGCTGCTGCCACACCCTGTTCCACTGCGCCGCACGGTGACCCTGCTGCACCGTGTCACAAGGGGCCCTTGGTGACGCCGCCACGTGCCCCGGGGCCACCCCCTCCCCAGGCAAGGCGCCCCTGGTTGGAAGGAATCCGTTGCCCTGAGTGTCTAACACAGCCCTGGACACACCAAGGCCGGCCAAGTGCTCAGGGAAGGCCTCTCCACGTCTGTGCCAGGCCCGCACAGCCCAGCTCGGTGCTGGCCCTGGAGCAGAGCGGCTTCCAACAAGCAAGAAGCAAACTCATCTTGCCAAGAGCTAAAACACACCAGATAGGGAAGATGGCATTAATAAAGGCCTTGGAATTCACAGCTCTCTGAGAGACATTTGGGGTTCTCAGCTGGACAGAGATGATCCGCCTCTGTCCTGTGCTCAAAGGGGGGAACACACCCTACCACAGGTGCTTGGCTTGGTCTCCGCAGGCCCAGGCAGGTGCCAAAGCTGCTCTTGACAGCCTTCTCCCTTCCCACGCCCCACTGCCAAGTGCAAGGGGCCTCAGGGACAGAAAGGAGCGCAGGGAAGCAAAGGGAGACAGCTGCACCTACCTCACTGGGGGCTCCTGGGGAAGCACTTTGCTTGAGAAGCAAGCCCCTCTCTTCCAAAGGCATTTCCACAAATGCGCACATTTCCCAGGGAGCACCAACACACACTTCAGAAACTCTGGCAAGGCTGAATTCCTTCTGCTCCTTGCAGCCATGGCACTCCAGCTTGAGCTCCTCTTCCTTCCCCCGAGTCTGTTTCCACAGGTCCCTTCTGCCACGCAGCCCCGGGCCCCCTATAAACAGGAGCTGCCCGCTGCCTCTTCACATGCCTGAACTCCTGCCTGCGCTCAGGGCAGCAAAAGCAGGCTGTTGCCAGCCAGGGAGCGGAGCCCTGTTCCCGCAGGAGGCTCTGGTGAGCCCCTTCCCACTGTGCACGCAGCACTTCTCCTGCCCGCCCAGAACGCTCCTGGCAGAGCAGAGCACAAGCTGGCCGGCTCTGGGCTCAGCACAGCCCAAACACAGGCGCAGGGAGACGCAGCAGCTGTTTTGCATCCATGCCCCAGAGAGATGGGAAGGATCCCCTGGCCCTGGTCTCACTTGGTTGGGTTTCTGACTGGCTCTGAGGCAGGGGCAGCGCTTCCTCGCTTGTGGGGAGAGCAGAGGCGCCGGAACCGCACGCAGCGTGCAGGCACTGCCTGACAGCGCTGCGGCCACTGGGACGCCTCTGAGCCTCTGCCACTCCGCTGCTGCAGGACAGGGAGCTTTGCAGCCTGAGCTGCCCTTCTTCCTCTCTGTCCGTGCAGAGAATGCAGCGCAGAAGAGAAGGGCAGCAGGGTTCCGCGTGTCCCCGGGCTCAGGGTTTGCGCCGCTTCAGCTCCACGGAGACGCGGGTAACGTGCAAAAGCTAAACTGTTTATTAAAGGAAAGCGAAGGGAAGGGGTGAGCTGGGAGGTAAAAAAGGTGATGAGCAGGGCCTGAGGGCTGCAGGGAGGGAGATGCCACCAGGGAGAGGGATGGCAGGAGCTCCTGGATCTTCCCACAGGCTCAGCTGTGAGCAGCTAGAGCTGTGCCTGGAACTCCAGCTGGTCTCTTCTGTTCTGCAGGTGCTCCCATCTCCAGTGGGAGCTGGAAATTGCCAGACTCCGGTCCATCTGATTCAGCTGACAAACGAAGTCGCAGAGATCTGGTTTTGAATGCCAGCTGCATCAGTGTGCTCCTGCAGGATGGGCTCTGATCTTCCCCGATGGCTTGAAGAGCTGGAAGAGAGAGGAACAGAGCCACGGCCAGAGGCCGGATTGAGGGAATGCAAGGAAAGCCTCCTGCCAGGGCCATCCCAGCCGGCTGTCGCCATGGCCAGGAGGGAGAGGCAGCCACGGGCTTGGGCCGGAGGGTGCTGGCCACGGATCCCCCACGTGTCCCTGAAAGCTCTCTGGGCTCTGCCCCCGCCGCCCCTGCTCCGCACAGGGAGCAGAGCCCTGGGCAGCCCGGGCACGGACTGTAGCTGCGGGGCCAGCATGTGCAGCTGCCCCCGGCGGTCCCCGCTGGCCCGCGGCTGCCCTCACTCACCCTCAGTGAGGACCTGGAGCTCCTCCTTCTGCCCCGTCATGAGCGCTCCGGCCGCCCCTGGCAACACAGAGGCACAGGTGGCGGCCCCGGGCGGCACAGCTGCCCGACACGGGCGCTGCCAGCCCCGGGGCCGCACGCCCTCCTCCCCGGGCAGGGCTCGGGCCGGGCCCCTGCCGCACGCTGCCGCCCCGGGGAGGGCTGGGCTCTGGCTGCCGGGGCAGCAGCCGGGCCGGGAGGCGGGGAGGGACGCCGGGCTTGTAGCTCACCGATGATGCTGACGGCCGTCTCTCGCAGGCACCTCTGCGGGCTCTGCAGGCGCGGCAGGGCGCAGCGCAGGTGCTCGGCCGCTGGGCTCAGGTCCTGCAACAGCTGCGGGGAGCGCTGGCAGGGAAGGCCCGGCGCGGGCTCTGCCCCTCGGCCGGGCGCTGCCCGAGCCCGGTACCGGCCGAGCCGTCCCGCACGGCCCAGGGCAGGGAGTGGTGTGCGGGGCGCAGGCTGGCGGACCCGGGTGCGGCGCCGGGCAGGGGCACAGCTGCCAGCCCCCCACGCTGAGCACTGGGGCCAGGGGGCTTCTCCAGCCTGCGGCTGGGGCTGCCGGGCTGTCCTTACCAGGCTCTGGGCGAACTTCATCCGCAGCTCCTCCAGGTCCGTCCTCCTCGGGCAGCGTGCCGCACAAAGCAGGGCTTCGCGAGAGTCCTGGAGAGCAGCAGAGAGCCGCAGGTGGCACCAGAGCCCAGGGCACAGGACCCGTGTCCCTGTGCCAAGGCCAGGGGGAGGCTGGAGCCCGCCAGGCGCCAGGGCAGGAGGGGGCCGAGCCCCCTGCCATGGATGGGGCAGCATCCCACAGAACCTCACCTTGGCCACGTGCCAAGCACAGGAATAGAGGCAGCAGGCACTGGCTCAGGATTCTCGTGAGAGGCTCTTCCCCCTCTTCCACTCCCAGCTCCATCACCTGGCTGAAGAGCTGAATGGAGAGCAGCTGCAGCTGGCTGTTGTCCTGGAAGGAAAGGAAAAGTCCTAAGCACCAAATGCTCCAGGCCCACTGGGGCAACGGCCGAAAACTGCAGAGAGCACAGAGTTTCCAGGCAGGGGCCAGTGCCCTGGGCAGGGGGCACAGAGCCTTACGTTGTCAAAGTGTGGCAGCAGGGGCTCAGCTAGCTTCAGGGCGGTGATGCTGGGTATCTTGAGGTGTTTGTCCTGCAGCACGTGCGTGAGCACGGAGAGGCTCATCCAGAGCATCTCCGCATTGGGATCACGCAGCTGCTCCAGCAGGTGTTGATAGAGGCCGCGTATTCCTCTGCCCTGTGTGCAAGACGGGGCTGTGCTGTGAAGCCGTGAACGGCTGCAGCACCAGCAGCTGCTCAAGGCACTGGGGCAGCTGAAGCGGGAGGCAGGAGAGCTAGGAGCAGCTGCCTCTGCTGGCAGAGGCCAGCCAAGGCCAAAGGTGTGTGTTCCCCCGCCCCACGCTGCCAGCGCGGCTTCAGCCACTGCCCCCTTCTCACCAGCGAGGGCTCCTTGCTGAGCAGCATGAGGCCTCTGAGCTGCAGGCGCAGCCTGTCCCTGCACTGGCTCGGCAGGTGCCTGGATAGGAGCCAGAGGGCACTGGGACCGTGTCGGCTCAAGTCCAGACAGTCCAGGAGCTGAAAGGCACAGGGCAGTGACGGGGGAGCCGGCCGGCAGGAGCCCGGAGCCGCACAGGGCCGGGCCCCTGCAGCAGCGGCAGCGGGCGCGGGCAGCGTCCCAGGCGGCTGCGGCTAGCAGAGGCCCCAGAGCTGGGAGGCAGCTCAGGCAGGCAGCGCTGGCCGTCAGGCTCACCTCCACAAAGAAGGCCAGGGCAGGCAGATCCCGGCGTGGCTGCTTGCGGATGAGCAGGCTGAGCAGGTGCGAGGCCATGTGGGGACACAGGGGCCTCAAGCCACGGCGCATCTCCCTGGCAGGGGAAAAAGGCACCAAGGCCCTGAGCCGGCAGGCAAACCTCTCCCAGGAGTGACTGACAGAGGTCTGATCATTCCCCAGCACTCTGCAAGGGGACACGGGCCCCTTGGGAAGCGGCTGCTCCTGGGCATCCTCCTCTGCCAGGCTTGTGCAGTCTGCTCGGCCGTGCCTCGGTGGCAAGGCCCTCTGGCTTACGGCCGCGGGGACTGTGTGGGGCACTCCGGGCACGGGGCACAAATGCTGGCAGTGGCGGAGGGGAGAAGGGGGTCTCACCTGGCCAGCAGGCCCGCTGCCTCGTGCTGGGTGTTGGCACAGAGCAGGGCGTCCCAGACCTGTGTGTGCTCCAGAGCCACCAGCTTCTTGTCGAAGCCCAGTCGGGAGAGCAGAGCCTTCATGGTCTGCGCTGCAAACCTGTGTGCCCAGCAAAGGCCGGGTCACACTGGGAGCACTGGCCCTGGCCACAGGGGGCATGGGAAGGACAGGGCGACTGGCACCTGTTGGGGTCGCTGGGAAGGCCGTGTTCCTCCCGGCACACTCTCCAGAAGCTCCTGGTCTCAACGTCCTCTGGCATCTGCTCTGTGGTAGAAAACATTTGCAAGAGCAGATCCACGAGCAGCTGGGGAGAATAAATGTGCATCCCGTAGTGCCACTCAGACGTGGGGACAATCCTCCGCAGCACCAGAGTTGCCTGCAAGAGACAAAGCACCCCGAGGCAGAGCTCAGTGCCAAGGTGCCCATGAGGCAGGGCCCGAGGGGAGACGCAGGGCGGGCACCCGGCCTGCTGCCCCTGAGCCTGCCCTGAGCCCAGCTTTCAGCCCAGGCCGGGAGCTGCAGCGTGGGGAGAGCATGGAGAGCTGCTGGAGAGGGTGACCTGGAGGGCAAGCAAAGGCCAGCTCCAGAAACTCACATCCAGGGCAAAGGCGGCCTCATTCCCGCTGCAGAAGATCAGGCTGTGTGGTGGCTGCTGCTCTAGCACAGAGAGCAGCGCCGGAAGGAGCTCCTCCATGGCGACTTCTGAGGTGGCCATGGCCCTCCACATCAGTGTGGCAGCTCTGTGGGACCAGAGCTGTGTGTCAGCACCCTGCCCCGTGCAGCTGCGTGGGGCCGGGTGACAGAGCCCCGGTGCCCTGAGGGGCCGGGAGGGAGCATGGCAGCAGGTTTGGGAAACAGAGAGGCCCGAGGGGCCCTACGGGCCGGTGAGCACCGAGCTCCTGAGGCAGTGGTGCCCTATACCTGTCACATAGTGGGGCGCAGTGCAGGAGGCTCATGACCACGTGAGCGGGATGTTCTTCGGTCAGGCTCACGATGGCCATTTGCAGCCTGGCGTCCACGGTGTCGCAGGACGCCAGTCTCTCCAGGATGGCCCTGACCGTGGCTAGCACCTGGAGGGAACGGCATGAGGGAGACTTGGTGTGCTGTCCAAGGCAGCAACTTGCCCAGCTTCGCCCAGGAAGTGCTTGACTTCCCACCCCACTGTGATGGCCCCATAGGCTGAGCTGGACCAGCAGACATGGCTTGAGGGGCCACGTGATCCTGGGAGGCCTTCAGCCCCGGCCCCAGGCTGATTGCCTGCTGCGGTGAAGAAACACCCTTCTGGCAAAACCCCAGACTGGGTGCAGGACTCACAGTCAGGGCAGTCACAGCGTCCGCCTCCGGGATGGCCTGATTGCGGGTGTTTGAGGTGGCCATCCCCTCTGTCAGGGCCATGTCAGCCTCCGCCCGGCCCTCGGCCGCTGCCCGCTCACAGCTTGCAGCGAGCTCAGCGGGCGCAGTGCTGGCAGCAGGCTCTGCCCGCAGCTCGCTGGGCACGGAGTTGGGCTGGGCCGTGCCCCCGGTCACGGTGGCGCTGGTCTTTCTGCGCCGGAGACGCAGGAACCTCCGCAGTGCCTGCAGCAGAAGGAAGGGCGGGAAGAGAGGGACGTTCCATGGTCTGCTCCAAGCGCGGGGCTGGGCTGAGCAGGGCCAGCAGGCCCGGCCCAGGTGGGGATGGCCGCAGGTACCTGCGCCGCTCTACGGAAGCGGCCGCGGGTGGTCTCCTGCTCTTGAGACCGCTCCTTGGCTGCATCTGGCAAAGATGGAGAGCAGCCGGAGCTGAGGGGCTGCGGGAGAGGCCGGAGAACACAGGCCAGCCCTGCGCTCCCCAGGCAGGGACAGGCCCCTGCGTGCCCGGTGGACGGAGCACGACTGCCATCGGGGGGGCAGTCCCTGCCCCTGTCCCATCCTGTCCGTGGGCATGTCCATAGGGATGGGATGGGATGGGATGGGATGGGATGGGATGGGATGGGATGGGATGGGATGGGATGGGATGGGATGGGATGGGATGGGATGGGATGGGGCAGGATGGGATGGGATGGGATGGGATGGGATGGGATGGGATGGGATGGGATGGGATGGGATGGGATGGGATGGGACGGGATGGGATGGGATGGGATGGGGCAGGATGGGATGGGATGGGATGGGATGGGATGGGATGGGATGGGATGGGATGGGATGGGATGGGATGGGATGGGGCGGGATGGGATGGGATGGGATGGGATGGGATGGGATGGGATGGGATGGGATGGGATGGGATGGGATGGGGCAGGATGGGGCCTAGGCTGGCTGCAGGCACCAGTTCTGCGGCCCAGCTGCGCCACTCACCGTCCTGCAGCGGCTGCAACTGCTCCGGCTCTGCAGGCTGCTGCACTGGGGCAGCTGCAGGGCCGTCCTTTTTCTTCCCCCGAAGCCTCCGGAATAGGCTGAGCACTTTGCTCGCCATCCCGCTGCCCGACCTCGAGGGACAGATGCCTCGGCAAAGGTCCGAGTCAGCGGTGCCGCAGTCGTGCCTTGCAGGCACCTGCGACAGGGAGGCCTCAGGAGGATGACAGGACAGCAAGTCCTGCCCTGTGTTCTCAAGGGCTCCTGCCACAATGACAGGAGACTCCTCGTGAAGGATGGAGGTCACCAACTCCCACGGCCTGGCCACAGGGGCACCGGCCGCAGGGATGGGAGATGCCTCGGAAAGACTCCGAGTCAACGAGTCCCGAGGTCTGGCCGTGAGGCCAGCCGCAGGAGTAGCGCTTCGGAAAAGCTTCGGGTGGGCAATGAACGAGCTGGCTGTGCGGGGGATCCACACAGCACCGCTCTGTCACGTCCTGTCCCGTCGCGTGCACCGAGCACTCTGGCGTGGCCGTGACGCTGCCAGCACCTATGTCAGCGCGTGTCACAAAGGGCTGCTGCCACACCCTGTTCCACTGCACTGCACGGTGACCCTGCTGTACCGTGTCAGGTGCAAAGAGGGAGAGCAGCCTACGTCAGCACGTGTCACAAAGGGCTGCTGCCACACCCTGTTCCACCACGCCGCACGGTGACCCTGCTGCACCGTGTCACAAGGGGCCCTTGGTGACGCTCCCACATGCCCCGGGGCCACCCCCTCCCCAGGCAAGGCGCCCCTGCTTGGAAGGAATCCATTGCCCCGAGTGTCTAACACAGCCCTGGACACACCAAGGCCGGCCAAGTGCTCAGGGAAGGCCTCTCCACGTCTGTGCCAGGCCCGCACAGCCCAACTCGGTGTGGCCCTGGAGCAGAGCGGCTTCCAGCAAGCAAGAAGCAAACGCATCTTGCCAAGAGCTAAAACACACCAGCTAGGGAAGATGGCATTAATAAAGGCCTTGGAATTCACAGCTCTCTGAGAGACATTTGGGGTTCTTGCTGGGCAGAGGTGATCCGCCTCTGTCCTGTGCTCAAAGGGGGGAACACACCCTACCAGAGGTGCTTGGCTTGGTCTCCACAGGCCCAGGCAGGTGCCAAAGCTGCTCTTGACAGCCTTCTCCCTTCCCACGCCCCACTGCCAAGTGCAAGGGTCCTCAGGGACAGAAAGGAGAGCAGGGAGGCAGAGGCAGACAGCTGCACCTACATCACTGGGGGCTCCTGGGGAAGCACTTTGCTTGAGAAGCAAGCCCCTCTCTTCCAAAGGCATTTCCACAAATGCGCACATTTCCCGGGGAGCACCAACACACACGTAAGAAACTCTGGCAAGGCTGAATTCCTTCTGCTCCTTGCAGCCATGGCACTCCAGCTCAAGCTCCTCTTTATTCCCCCGAGTATGTTTCCATGGGTCCTTTCTGGCACGCAGCCCCGGGCCCCCTATAAACAGGAGCTGCCCGCTGCCTCCTCATGTGCCTGAACTCCTGCCTGCGCTCAGGGCAGCAAAAGCAGGCTGTTGCCAGCCAGGGAGCGGAGCCCTGTTCCCGCAGGAGGCTCTGGTCAGCCCCTTCCCACTGTGCACGCAGTACTTCTCCTGCCTGCCCAGAACGCTCCTGGCAGAGCAGAGCACAAGCTGGCCGGCTCTGGGCTCAGCACAGCCCAAACACAGGCGCACCCCAAACACAAAGCAGCAGCTGTTTTGCAGCCATGCACCAGAGAGATGGCAAGGATCCCCTGCCCCTGGGCTCACTTGCTTGCCTTTCTGACTGGCTCTGAGGCAGGGGCAGCGCTTCCTGGCTTGTGGGGAGAGCAGAGGCGCCGCAACCACACGCAGCCTGCAGGCACTGCCTGACAGCGCTGCGGCCACTGGGACGCTCGCGCCTCTGAGCCTCTGCCACTCCGCTGCTGCTGCTGCTGCTGGTGCAGCTTCATTTGCTTTTTGGCACAGCCAGAGCTCACTGCTAGGCCACGGTGGTCTCTGGTTCTGCCCTCTTCCTGTCCCTGTGTAGGGCTGGAGCATTGCTGTGCTTTCATTAACTTTCTGTGAAGACTTCCAGCATTGCAAGCTCCTTTGCCCTGGCTGGATGCCTGCCATGGAATCCCTGACGGCTGGGTTCAGAGCACACCCCAAGCCGGCTCTTCTAAAACCCAGGGTCACTGTCCCCCTCAGCGTGCTCAGCACCACCTTGAACTCCACGGCGCTGTGCAACTGGAGCAGCAGGATAGGGAGCTTTGCAGCCTGAGCTGCCCTTCTTCCTCTCTGTCCGTGCACAGAACGCAGCAGGGAAGAGAAGGGCAGCAGGGTTGCGCGTGTCCCCGGGCTCAGGTTTTGGGCTGCTTCAGCTCCATGGAGACGCGCGTAACGTGGAAAAGGCAAACTCTTTATTAAGCAAAAGCCAAGGGAAGGGGTGAGCTGGGAGGTAAAAAACGGGGATGGGCAGGGCCTGAGGGCTGCAGGGAGGGAGATGCCAGCAGGGAGAGGGATGGCAGGAGCTACTGGAGCTTTCCACAGGCTCAGCTGTGAGCAGCTAGAGCTGTGCCTGGAGCTCCAGCTGGTTCCTTCTGCCGTGCAGCTGGTTCCATCTCCAAGGGGAACTGAAAATGGCTGAAGGAGGCCGCTCCATCCGATCCAGCTGACAAAGGAAGTGGTGAAGATCTGCTCTGGAATGTCAGCTGGATCCCTATGCTGGTGCAGGATGGGCTCTCCCCTGAGGGCGTGAAGAGCTGAAAGAGAGAGGAGCAGAGTCACGGCCAGAGGCCAGATTGAGGGAATGCAAGGAAAGCCTCCTGCCAGGGCCATCCCAGCCGGCTGTTGCCATGGCCAGGAGGGAGCGGCAGACACGGGCTTGGGCCGGAAGGTGCTGGCCACGGATCCCCCACGTGCCCCTGAAAGCCCTCCGGGCTCTGCCCCCGCCGCCCCTGGTCCGCACAGGGAGCAGAGCCCTGGGCAGCCCGGGCACGGAATGTAGCTGCGGGGCCGGCATGTGCAGCTGCCCCCGGCGGTCCCCGCTGGCCCGCGGCTGCCCTCACTCACCCTCAGTGAGGACCTGGAGCTCCTCCTTCTGCCCCGTCATCAGCGCTCCGGCCACCCCTGGCAAGACAGAGGCACAGGTGGCGGCCCCTGGCGGCACAGCTGCCCAACACGGGCGCTGCCAGCCCCGGGGCCGCACGCCCTCCTCCCCGGGCAGGGCTCAGGCCGGGCCCCTGCCACACGCTGCCGCCCCGGGGAGGGCTCGGCTGCGGGAGGGCGGCGGCAGCGGCCAGGGCTGGGCTCCGGCTGCCGGGGCAGCAGCCGGGCCGGGAGGCGGGGAGGGACGCCGGGCTCGTGGCTCACCCATGATGCTGACGGCCGTCTCTGGCAGGGACCTCTGCGGGTTCTGCAGGCGCGGCAGGGCGCAGCGCAGGTGCTCGGCCGCTGGGCTCAGGTCCTGCAACAGCTGCGGGGAGCGCTGGCAGGGAAGGCCTGGCGCGGGCTCTGCCCCTCGGCCGGGCGCTGCCCGAGCCGGGCACCGGCCCAGCCGGCCCGCACGGCCCAGGGCAGGGAGCGGCGTGCGGGGCGCAGGCTGGCGGCCCCGGGTGCGGCGCTGGGCAGGGGCACAGCTGCCAGCCCCCCACGCCGAGTACCGGGGCCAGGGGGCTTCTCCAGCCTGCGGCTGGCGCTGCCGGTCTCCGTCACAGGGGCAATCCATGCAGGGTTCTCCAGCTAGGTCGGGTTTGTTGCAGTGATGGTATGCACTTATCCTCAGTTTCCAAAACAGAAAAGCAAAGGTGAGAAGAATAATAACTGGGATGATTTGATGCCCTGCTGCTATTTCTTCTGCCATATTGCTTTGAAAAGTTGGAGCAGTGAAATGGAGAGTTGGGAAACACTGCAGTGGCTCTCAGGGCAGTTGAGTGAATAAAAGAAGGGCGGACTACTCTGTAAATATAATGTCTCAAAGCTTAGTAGGCAGGAATCCTGCATAGGAGTTCTTGTGGGGTTTTTTTGGTTTTTTTTTTTGTTGTTGTTGTTTTGGTTTTTGTTTTTTTCTTTTTTACCCTATGTTTTTATAACTAAAAGGTACAGTGTATTTTTTTTTTTTTTCATTTGTTTGTTTTGGTGTCCTGTTTTTGTGATCTATAGAAATCTAGAATCTCTCCTCTGTTTTTTTTTTGTTTTGTTTTTTCTTGTGTAATCGACATTATGACTGACTGTGTAACTTCCTTGCCAGGCAACAAAAATTCCTATGCAGTTTTTGTTGCAGTGCTGGTACCTGTGCCAGCTGTCTCATGCTTGTTATGTGCCCATAAGATGTTACAGGGAGAAGCTGTAGCCAGTGTCAAGGGATTGCAAGGAGGGGTGGAGGAATCAATCCTTCATTCCTTAGGAAGAAAGGAAACAGAAGTACTGAGATGAGTTTACACTACTTCTGCTGCTATGGGTTTATGGCACATTGTAATACAGTTATTTACAAGCAGGAACTCAGCAGGCTGTTGAAAAATGGCAGCAGAGGGCTGAATAAGTTAGCCCTCTTCGTGAAAGACAACGGATTTAGTTTGTCCCCAAGTTGGTAGGGATCTCATTCTGTGATAAGGTAAAGAAACAAATTGTGGGTAGAATAATTATACACACATCCACGTTGAGACAGTCTGACTGGCGAGGTATCTGGCTGTTGTGTAAGAATCTCTAACCAAATCCTGAATTCTAATTGACTGTCACAAGTCAATTCATACTGGGTTTCACAAAGGCAGTTGTCAATGCTCTGTGGTTGAACAGCTTATTGAATTAGGTGAAAGTCACTCACCATTCTGAGCAGACTGCATTCTAAAAGTACACATGAAACAGCTAAAAAATCCCATCAAATATAATTTAGCAGGGAAAGGATTTATAAAGATTTCATTGTAAATAAAAGCATGTTGTTCTGATTTTACTTTCATTGTTCTGTAAAATTAGGATGACTTATAAATAATGAATAAATGAATTTTTTTATTGAACATAAATTATTTTTTTCTTTACAAATGGCTGCATAGATAAAATACTATTTCTATATTTCGGAAAGCTGTGGGAGAGCTGTGGAGAGTTCTGTTTAAATCACCCCAAGTGATTTCTAAATCACTTCTA
Organism: Passer domesticus; assembly: GCF_036417665.1. Lineage (NCBI taxonomy): Eukaryota > Metazoa > Chordata > Aves > Passeriformes > Passeridae > Passer > Passer domesticus. The sequence goes on from NC_087512.1 coordinate 83,472,968, forward strand.
AATTGTTTAAATCATCTCCAGCTCATAAGATAGGAAACTCTTTTTGTTAGAGAAGCAGCTAACCCATGTCTCTTCATACTTGAAATATCTGATGCTTTGAATAATACATGACATTTGAATGCTGATTTTGCACTTGGGACCCAAATCATCTACTAATCTTTAGGGATATCGGGACTTGACACCCAGCTCAGCAGCTTGCTTTATGCAGTAACCAGCTGCAAGCAACTTAAAGAACATCAGCTGTGAGAGTCACTTCTAAAACTTCCTGTCTCCAAAGTTAAATTATTTAAACAAATACTATAGGTTTTTAATAAGATGTAAAATGTATAAGGAAGCTTTCAGAATGGCTTAGTGAGATATAAATGGACTGTGATTGACTGGAAATACACCTAGGTGCTGTGATGGTACCTTTTTGTTATGGAAGTGTGAGCCTGTTGTTACTCAGGAATGACAGACTTCATGGTCAGGAAAACAAGAGGTTCCATAGAGCAAGGAGTTTCCAACAGGGCAAACCAGCACCAATCATTTTGCAAGTCAGGACAGCCTTCAGTCACGTTTTTTCTGAGTTTCATATTGGATGCTCTCATTACTGTTTTCTGTTCACAGACTCATCTGGAAAATGTGGAGATCCTGAGCTGTTTACACCGACTAATCCCTCAGGCTAGGAAATAGAGCAGAAAACAATGCATGTGACAGACTCCTTAATCCTTTTATGATATCCATCTTTAATAGGCATCCTGTTGGCACACAAGAAACCTGACTGCAGAGTGGTCATGCATACAGAGCACATGTCACTAGTTGCTCAAAAGTGGGCCTGTGGCTATTTCAGGCTGAGTGGGTGGGTGTTTTCTATATCACATGCATGTGACAGCTCTCTTCATGTAGTAGGTGAATGCAGTAACTGATGTTCCACCACTAACATTTGTTTAATGCAATCAAAGAAAAGGGTTTTTTCTTTACATTATTGGTTTCTATATATCCAACTCTGTATCATAATGGATTCTGAAAGCCATAGTGACTTTTTCATCTGCTGGGGTTTTTTTTGTTTTTTTTTTTAAGAGGTCTAATAGCACAGTTAACACAGTTGAATTATTTCTCCATGTAAGAAATTTCACTCCATTTTCCGCTTTCCACATTTATTCAGTTTATTTTCATCAGGTCCCAGCTTGCTGTCCGGCAAACCAATCTCATTCCATATTGGTTTGTGATGAGGCCACAGGGCAAAACAAAGCAAAAAGAATAGGAAAAAAGTAGCCAAGAAAAGAGAAGCCCTTGACCTCCTTCCTTTATGTGGCAGCGTCCTTTGGCTGAAAGATAAGTGTTGTAGTATAGATGAAAGTAATTCCTCTAATACAAGAAGTATAAATTTATTTCTAGCTCCTCTCAGTGTGGAATTTGTGTGCTAGATTTGGATAGTTAACACTTTGTGACGGGAGTCATGATTCAGCAGAAAATATTTTCTAGTTGAAAAACGCGCATGACCGATAGCTGGTGAAAACCCAACACAAGCAGAAAGTTTGTTTGGCCACCCTGTCTTAAGAGCCTCACTCCTGAGTGAAATTGGCAAAATGAAGCCAAGATCTTTCCAAAGGCTCGGGCCTGTTTATTGAAAGTCAAGACAAGTGCAGAGGAGAGCCCAGGGTGAGCCTGGGACCTGGGCTGCAAGTCCGAGTTCCAAGCTAACAATGCTGCGTGCTGCACAGGGTGTTTCCTTGGACACGGGCTGGACAGAAGGACCCAGGTGCTCAGCACCCGGGGCTTTTAAAGTCTCTTAAAGCCACAGGAGTGATGCACTCTCAATCCACCTGTTGCTTGCTCCTTGTCTTGGTTGTTGGTTGCTCCATAAGATGGTGCATCTCTGGCCAATCATTCCAGAGTTCTGAGGCTTCACTGGCTGCCTGCTCTTGCAATCATGTTTCATATTAATGTCATCATCTCCTGAGGCAGTTTTCTAGCAAATTCCCTCACCCAGATCTCACCACCCTCCCTCTACTGGGCATGCATTCCTATTTCAGCACATTTAATTCCGTAACTTATTACTCTATAACTTATTACCTAAATTAAGTATAACAATTGATTACATTAATTAACAATTCATGACCCCACCTACAAAAGCTAACTTTATTTATAACCCTACTGCCAAGAACTTGGAGCTCTGTTCCTGCGCCTTTCTTGGCAGGGCTCCTGGGGCAGCTGGTTACTGTGACAACACTACCTGTTCTTCTGTATCAGATACAGGAGTGATGAGAGAAAATAATAAAACACAGTGTAAAGCAGAGCTCCTGAAGAAGGGACAGCCACAGTGTGTCCTTTTGTTGTTCAGAAGCTTCTCACCATCAGGGAAGGGAGCAAAACTGAAAGTTGGCCTGTGATGGAAACCACATCAAAACCTACCACTTTAAACCTGAACTGGAAATCCGATCATCCTCTTATGGTATTCACATATTCTCTGGACAGAAAGGGACATCATTCTCTGCCAGGATTTTCCTGAGAAGCTGTGAGAAAGCTCAGAGAAAACAATTCTTCTCTTAATCTCTGCACCTGTTGTTGTGCACATGTGGAATGTGTTCTGGAGGTTGTTTACCAAAAGGTAGTTTCCTAATTGGACTCTGGTGCTGGTGTTGGATTCCTTGCCCAATTGGATCCAGTGTGTTCGACTGCCTGGCAATGGAGATGGGTTTTTCCTAGTAGTATAGTGTAGTAGTGTAATATAATATAGCATAGCTCAATAAAGCAATTCTTCAGCCTGTACTATACTATAATATAGTATAGCTCGATAAAGCAATTGCTCAGCCTTCTGCAATCATGGAGTCAAAGCACATTATTTCACCCGTTCGAGGGCCCCCTGCCACACAATAATCCTATAAGGATTGATCAATGGCCTTTAACAGAGAAAAAATTAAATATCCTTAAGAGACTGGTAAGGGAGCAATTACAGGTCCAAGATCACATCACACCCATGAATAGTCCCTGGAATTCACCAATATTCCTCATCCACAAGAAGACATCGGGCTCCTGGAGGTTGCTTCATGACCTGAGGAAGATGAATGGAATGACTGAAGACATGGGACCTCTTCAGCCTGGACTTCTTTCTTTAAAAATGTCACATTAAAAATGTGACTTTATGGTCTCATTTTTCAATGGGACCCTTCTGAGAGATATTCTTTGTTGAGAATAGAATGGGTTTTTCTTCCCTACAGGTTTCCAAAGACTAGTTTTACAGTGTTAGGGATGATAGCACAAATTGTCATTAAGGCCAGAACAAGACTGTTCAGTTTAGCAAGTCAAAATTTGCAGTTATCTATTTACCACTGAAAAAAAGATTCTCTTGATTGGGCAATGCAAAATTCTGATGATTTACAATATGCATTGTTAAATTTTCCAGGTATTTGTTCTGTTCCTTACGTGGCTCACAAATTATTGCAAGCAAAATTGAGTTGTAGAGAGGAACCTATGTTAAGTGAGGAACCTTTAAATGCAATAACTCTCTTCCCTGATGGATCTGGGAAAAGTCATAAATCAGTTGTAATTTGGTTGAACCAAACATCTAAAACCTGGGAATCAGATTTTCAAATACCAGAAGGATCTCTTCAGATTGCTGAGCTTGCTGCTGTGATTCAGGCTTTTCAGCTCTTCCCACAACCTTTTAATTTAATCAGAGATTCTGTTGCTAATGTGGTTAAATGATTAGAAGGATCAGTTCTAATGGATGTTAGTAACGACACTTTATATTGTTGGCTTTCCTGTCTTTATACATCATTGCAATAGAGAACTAATCCATATTTTGTTTCTCACATTGGGGCTCATTCTTCACTTCCTGGATTTTTAGTGGAAGAAAATGCGAGAGCAGACAAACTGACAATGGTCATTTCAAACACTTTGCCAAACATTTTTGAACAAGCAAAACTGAGTCATGTCTTTTTTCACTGAAATGTGCAAGCACTTGTGCAAATGTTTCCAATTTCTAAAAGTCAGGCTAAAGCTATCATCAGTACTTGCCCTGACTGCCAGCTTGTGCAGCCTCCTGTTTCCACAGGAGCGGTCAATCCACGAGGTTTGCAGAGCCTGCAGTTGTGGCAAATGGATATCACTAAATACCTTTCCTTTGGTAAATTTAAAAATACTATTTTTTCAGTAGACACATTCTCTGGTGCAGTTTTTGCTTTTCTTCACACAGGGGAAACAGGTAACCATGCTTGTCAACATTTTTTGCAAGCTTTTGCTTCATTGGGTGTGCCCCAAAAAGTAAAAGTCTGCAACGGTCCCGCATATATATCTCAAAAATTTGCCACATTTTTAAAGGATTGGACTGTTTGTCACCATTCTCTCACAAGTCAAGCAGTTGTTGAGAGGACACATCAGACATTAGAACACATTCTTGATCAAGAATGGGGGGTGGGGTAGAGATCACACCACAGATGAGATTGAACAAAGCTTTATATATTTTTAATTTCTTGAACTGCTCTGTTGCAGAACCTGATCCACCAATTTTTAGGCATTTTTCAAATAACACACACGCAAAATGAAAAGAAAATCCCCCTGTTTTAATTAGAAACCCTGGGACAGGACAAATTGAAGATCCTTTCTGATTAACCACTTGGGGCAAAGGGTATGCTTCTGTCTCTACAGGTGCAGGAATTAAGTGGGTCCCAGTGAAAAACATCAAACCATATCACACCCCAGAAGGTGTTGATGAGTCCAAGACCGTAGAAGCAAGTACGCAGACGTGAGCTGAACAGAGGGATCATGGGTCACACCTGACGTTCCTTGTTCATTGCTGGGACCTGCAAACTCTGATTTTATGCTATTTATAAATGTGTCAGTTGTTGGTTTTGTAGAGCTTTTTTGGCAAAAGTGTGGTTTTTGTTTTGTGACGTTATGGATCCCCTCTATTGGGTTTTCAAAGGTGAAGTTTTTATTAATGGTCAAAAGCAAAGTTTTTAAGTTGAGGAAGATATGGGAGGATCTTTTGCCAAATATTAGCTGACGAAAAGAATGGAGCAAAATTGAATGATACACTGATGTTGGTTGGTTTTAATTGTTTAACAATTTAATAAACTAATGCCAATATCACTGTTAAACAGATGTTAACAGTGTTGGGCATGCTACCCTTTGAAATAGAGCAGCTGTTGATTTTTTTCCTGGCACATGGACATGGTTGTGAGGAATTTGTGGATTGTGTTGCATGAACCTGTCTGATCATTCTGAATCCATCCCCAAAAGTATACAAAAGCTGAAAGATTTGACAGCTCCAGTTAAAGAAGATGGTGGGTCCTGGTTAGATGATTTGTTCCAAGGATGGAGCTTTGCACCTTGGCTAAAGGAACTTTGGAAGATAGGTCTATATGTGTTGGGTATTTTGGCAGTGATACTCTAGTAATACCTTGCATACCTCAGTGTGTGCCACAAATTATGGACAAAACTATCAAAGAAGTGTTTAGCATATAAGAGACATAGGTAGGAAATGGATTCACAGAGAGTTCTCAAAATCTCACAGAGATGGTGGCTGAAGGTATAGACATAGAAGAAGGTTTTGAATTAAGACCTTGGAACAGGTGAGACTTCTTCTGACAATGACTCGTAATTGCTATCAGACATGACTTATGCCCTTTGAACTGACTGGACTTTCACAACATTAAAATTGCTGTGCTGTAAAATAGCAAGGCTTAAGGTGAGCAAAAAGGATTTTTTAAGCAAGTCATAAGCAGATATACTATAGTAAAGCTATGATACACAAGGTAGTTAATAAATGACACAGTTATGAAGGGTTTTTTTTAGTCAAACTGAGAGGGAGAATTGTGGGAATCCTTAAAATCAGAAGGTTTTGGGAAAGCTGCAAAAGGCAGGGCTTAAAGACATCAGAACTGCGATTAGAGCTAAGCAGCAGCCATAAGATAAGTCAGCATCAAAATTACATAAGACGTAAAAAAGTAAGGGTAAATAAAACAATGGTCTTTGTAGTAACGCTTGGCTAGAATAACACTCTAAGTTACAGAAAAGTATATCTAGTGAGATATTAGGAACTTCTAAGCTTAATAATGGAGCTCTGTGCATTGTATCTTAAGGCTTACAAGTGGGTATTGTATTCCAAATAAGCAAGCATTGTTTTAACCAAAGGTACCTGTGCTTCTAGGGGTTGGATAGAACTACTGTCAATATGCTTTTGCTTTGTGGGATTGGTCAAAAAAGTTTACTTTTTTAAGGTAAGGTAACATTAAGTTCTTTGTGTGCTGCCGGGGATGTGAGCTGCTGGCATCTTCCCATTGTCATAACCATGTAATGAGAGTGGAAACCAAACAGCTGGAAAACAAACAGCTCGAGGCGCGTTCCTCAGCATTCCCGTCCTGTTCATGGATTGACACAGACCCCTGGCCAGCAATGCTCTCCTCTCAGGAAATGTGGAGGGACATGGAGTTATTCAGCTTTGTGAAGAACAGGCCCCAGGAAGACTTTAGCTCCACTTCCCAAAACTTCAGGGTGGCATTGAGGAACGTGGGAAACAGCTTTTTTAACAGGACCAGTTACAATAGGATGTGGTCGAATATTTTAAGGAATAGATTGTAAACAAATCAAGTTCTTATATGAACTGTCCATGAGGTAGGTAGACTTCAGGATGCTTGTCTGTGGTTTCCAGTGTCCACTGAAGTGTATTTTAGGCAGCTGAATATCATAGGGTTATTCTACTGTTATATTATTTACTTAAGAGTCAAAGATGTACCTTCACAACAACCCCTTTTCCCCCCTTTTTCTTTGTATAATAAACAAAAATAAGGACAAAACATGGGTTTTGAGCTCTGCCTGGGTCTCTTTTTCACTATGAGAACTTGAAAAAAACCCTCTTCTGAATGAGGCTTTTTTCATTTCTCTAATTGGAAAAAAAGCACCTAGGTTTAATAATATATTTTTCTTTACCAGCCAAGTTCATGGCTTGATCAGGATCATGAGCTTGGTTGTGGGAGATTTTTTGTATTTATACTTTAAAAACAAACTTTTACTAATATCTAGTGCACAAAAACTTCAGACATGAATAACAGTGCAAGCAATCCACCCTTCTCCCCTTGTTAAAAGTTATACAATTTGTTAGTGATTTAATAGATGACTTTTAATTTTTAAAATGTGTCTTGGTTTGAAAAGACAGGTGTCTGCTGAGGAAGGCAGAAACCGCCCCTGAAATGGAAAATGTAAAACCCCTCCTTACAAATTGTTATAGTTTTGAAATTTAGGGGGCCTCTCAGGCAAAGATATGGCAGCAGGAATAACAGTTCTTTATTAGAGAAGAAAATAAAAGTCAAATAAACAATGCAGTAATACAAAACAACACTGCCAGAGTCAGAATACAACCTGACACTTGTCAGCGATGGAGAGAGACGGGGAAGACTGACTTGGTGATCAGAATCCAATTTTATTGTGGGATACAAACAGTTATATATTATACACTATTTCAAGGAGGCTAGTAATGTGTACTACAATGATTAGGTTAAAATCACAGAGACAAACTTATGCATATAACAACATCTCTTGCTTGCAGAGTTTAATGGGAATTTCTTTTTCTGGTAAACCTCTTTGATTTAATCTTCTTGCAATCTAAGTCTAACTTTCAAAGTTCCATTTGCTTTTGCCAAGGCATCCTGTTATCAAATCTCTTATGTTAACCCGGTCCAAAGTCCATCATCTGCTTTGTGCCCTCCAACACTCCAACAGACACCTGTTGGTCAGGGGGTTGGTAGCAGTCCAATTGGAATGGTGGCTGCCGTCCTCCTGGAGTGTCAGGTGTGGTTCTGTTGAAGCAGTGATCCTGTAGAAAGGTGTAGTCATCCTCTGAAGATCCAGTGGTGGTGTACATGGACCTGGTCTTCCTCTGGGAATCCAGTGGAAAAGGCAGCTGCTCCTCTGGGAATCCAGTGGAAAAGGCTGTCCTGGTGTCCAAAATCTCAGATGATATCCAGTTAGGAATGCTTGGCTCCTCTCTCTGGGCAGAGCTTCTCACAATGTGGGATGATGTAGTTTTATCAGTCATGCTGTGGCACTCAATGGCCCATTAACAGCAGATGTGTCCCCAGAGGGAGGATTGGTCATGGAAGAGATAAAGAAAACTGCCCAATTAAGAGAAGATAACAGAGCCACACCTCTAACAGATGGCAAATAGAATACACACATTTCCTTGCAGTCTAGGACAAAATGATGACAAGTGTTAGAACTTCAGTGAAAGAACTTTGCAACAGTAATTTGGTTATGACAAATTGATTTTTTTTTTTTTAAATGAGTATTTTAGTGGATATCCCTTGGAGCTTAACCATCCTTCTTGAAACAAGGCAATAATAATTAGTAGGAGTACTAGGAAAACAAATATTAATAGACACACTAAGGCTTCCTTGATGCACAGCAGTTATTGCCTGAAGAAGAAATAGCACATTTTCCCAATTATAGGCCTATTGATTTTGGTCCTAACAATCGCAAACAGTCATAATGAGTATTGTACTATGAACTCTAAGGCATATTTTACAAACAGTTGTACATTTTTCTAACTTTTGTGTGATAACCCTTCAGTGTGTTTATTAGAGTTTTTGAAACATGCCAGCCTTGATTTGAAAAGCATTGTAGGGCAATGTTGGCTTTCTGTTGGACTTGGTGAGAAAGTGGCCCTCTCTCAGCTGCTGTGAAATGGCCGTGGCATGTGGCCAGCAGCATCTTTTCAGGACGGCTTGCTTGCTATTGCTGACACGGCCACACACCCTCACACGCTTCTTTCCACTGTATTTTGTTGGTTGGGCCCCTGCAGGGGCTTTTCCCACACTCTGCTTCTGGCTTTGGTGTCTGCAGCTCTTCTCAGATCCGACCTTGGAGGCAGGCTCGGGGGCAGGGCCACTCCCGATGCAGACACGCTGGGCTCCAGGGAGGGGTGACTTTGGAGCCAGCCCACTCGGTTTCCATGGTGATGGGAATTGCAGCGGCCCCGGTGCGAATGGTGGGGGGCGATCTCAGCGGCCACGTGGCACGGTGTAATGGCTGTGGAATTCCCCTGTAACCCGGGAGGGCTTGGAGCGGCTGCATGGCATGGTGTCCCCGGGGAGGAGCAGAAGCGTTCCCCACATGGTCTGCTCCCCCAGGGCAGGGCGGCGTGGTGTGCCCGCCCGGGTCGGCTGCCGGGGCTGTGGCGGCCGCTGTCTCTCCACGTGTCTGGATTGTGCAATCGGCGCCACCGGCCCTCTGGACGACATCGGTGTCCTTGGCTCGGGCAGCCCCCGGATGGTCTCCGTTTTCCGGGATTCCCCCACTCCCTGAGGCTGTGCTGGTTCCCACACACACTCCACATTGGTCAGCCACAGTTCCAGTAGCAGAGCACGTTTTCACAGCAGCCGGGGCCTGCCGGCATCCGCGGCAATGCCAGCTCGCACACAGGGTGGAAGGAAGAGGCGGCTGCGCTGCTGCCCTTCCCCCTTTGCCTTTCATAATCCAGTTCTTTAATAAGTCCAGAACAAGTGTCCATGGTTTTATAATACTGATGGCTGCATCATTGCCAAATGAGACTGCCTCAAATATATTTTGTCCAGCCCTCTCCCAAAAGGACAAATCTAAAGCATCCCCTTTTGATACATGCACCTCATGGTTTTCGCACCATGTGAATAAAGCTTGTAGAGCTCGCTCATCGTGGTTTATTTCTCTTCTTTGAAAGAAGAAAATCAGTACCTTCATTACAGAGTTTTCTGATCCTGACATCCAAGCTCCCATGGTCTCCTAAGTGATTCCAGTCCACAAAAACAGGGCTAGAAACCTCGCAGCACTTTATGCTACTTAGCAAAGTCCCAGGTTTTCAGCATATCAGCTCTGTCACCATTCCCAGCTCCCAGGCTGTATTTCTCCAGTTCCAAACACCAATTTAGGCCTGTTGCTCTTGTAATCTGGTTCCCACACCATTTACCAGCTCTTACGCTGCTTGTAATCCGGTTGTACACCAATTTCCAGCTCTAACGCCCTGTGTCTCCTTTGCTCTGTGCTTCTGAGTTCTTATCACTCTGGGGTTCACCACGTGTTAGGTCACTTCTGGGGGTTGTGGGTGCAGGAGACAGAGATCACTCAGCCCCGAGGTTTGTGTGGCACAGAGAGGGTTTATTTCCCAGCCTACCCCTCATACAGAGCATTTGAAAGACCCGGTCTGCATATTCTCATTGGTCTGAACTCCACACCCCCTCGGCATCTGGCCGCTGAAATGCTTGCAGCTTCCTAAGAGATCTGACTGGGGGAAGCCCCTGGCAGTCAATCCCTGGGCTTGGCAGCAAGCTCATCTCTGACATTTGGAAGCACCAGCCAATGGGTGCCTTCTTTCTCTTCAGTTCTGTTAGGTCTCGGTTTGGTTTCAGTTATGTCAGGTTGAGACTAAAGGCATAAAACGGGTGCCATGTTTACAATAAAGAGATCTCCTTTGGATGCATGAGGGGGTCTGTGTCACTTTGTTCCCCACTGCTGCATCCAAATCTGCCGTTTGGGAGTGCTAATTCACTAAACAGTCACTATACACAAACAAGGCATGGGCTACAATTCTCAAAAAACTTAGAATTGTCTCAAGCCGTTTTGTTTTGTTTTGTTTGTTTGACAGAAAACCTACTTTATGTGTGAGGTAGAGAGTTCTATCTTACAGACTGCCTTAAAAGAAGAGATACTGGAACCCCACCAGATCAGATCAATCAAAGCACTCCTAATCTATTAGTAAGAATTAACAAGGTCTGAACTTATATTTTCTGTCTCAAGACTTTGTATGTACATCCATCCACACAATACCACTGTGATTAACTACACTGACACACAGGTTTGCATAAAGATTATTTTCCCAAATACATTGGAGTATGGTAGAGCAAAAGAAAACCTTGATTGCAGTGTCTAAAGACATTGCACGTGGTTAAATATTCCCTTTCTCTTCACAGCTTTAAATTAAAATTTACACCTTTATAAATAAAGGTACTATAAATAAAGGTCCTAGAGGTTCCCATGAACTCCACAGATCTTTGAGAGGTGTTTGAAGGCTAGGTCTATAGACACAAAAGTGCTTCATTAGCAGGTTTCAGCTGCAGAGTTTTCTGGCTATTTGCCACCTGTCACTTCTGTTTACAGTGTCTATAAAATCATTTTCATGCTGAAAATCACTAACAACTACCTTCCATATTTATTCATGGTTAAGCACTCATGCCAGCTCCTGTTGAAGTCAAGAGCAGGTTTCTGAAAATAGCACGAATAGGATTAAACCTAAAATGTCTGCCACTGCTATCATTGAAATATGAATTTGCATGTTTTCTTAATTTTCAACCAAAATACAACCATGGCTTTCAATGTTGGGTTTTTGCAGATAGTATGCAGATGTAATAATCACAGAACTGAGGTCATTTGACATTACAGAAAGGTTAAAAACTAGGCATGGGAAGGTCATCACGAGAAATTCTAACTGACAAAAAATTGTTTGTCCTGCAACCTTGAACTCATGTCCTTATACCCTTCCCAAAAGAAAACCTATTCATTGAAGATGCATCCCAAAAACATGTTGAAATTAGGCTCGTGATTCCCTCAGGGAGATAGGAGGTCATATTTTGCTGCAGCCAAAAGGTTATTAGAAAAAAGTACGAAAGTTTTTGGTGCTAGGTGGTGTTAGTTCTGGTTTGCATTTGTTCCAGTTAATTTCTTGGGTGTTGCTGAAGCTGGAAAAGGGGCAGGGGTGAACACCAGAACAAAAGAGAAGTAGGAGAAGAGGAGAGGGGACAGAAAAGTAGGCTGTCAGGAGAGAACATAAGTTGCCTAGCACCCAGCCAAAGGGGAAGGGGACAGGGATCACCCAAGGCTGTGAAAAGCAATCAAAAACAGCATTGTGTTGGGGTGTGTGTATGTTCAGCTCTCAGGAGACAGAGATACACAGCCGGCTCAGTTGAATCCTTACTAAGAAGAAGGTTCTCTTTTACTTTAATGACTTTGTCTCCATTTAATGGTAACTAAGAGTTTGTTTATTTCTAACACCTCTCTCCCAGCAGCTCAGAGCAGCATTGCACAGTGCTTGCTGTGCTCCAGAGAGCACAAAGCAGGCTGGCCTGGTGGCCCTGAATATTTCTGCAAAGCACTCTGCATTTCACACCTTTGCTGTGGCTCAGGGCAGAACTGCAGGCCTGCAGGCGCTTCCTGGCAGAGCTGTGGGAGGCACTGGCTCCTGCAGATGGGAGCTGCCAAGCTGTCAGTGCCTCAGGCTGGCCTGGCTTGCCCTGGCAGAAGTGCCGTGCCTGAAGGACGCTGCCCTGTGCTCCAGCCTGCCCAGCAGCCCGGCTCCCTGCGCCGCTGCCCAGAGTGCTGCACACACTGCTGCCCTTTGCCAGGAGTCACAGGGCAGCCGGCAGAAGAGTAGGAATCCTCAGCCAGGCCAGCGGCCCTGGGCTGCCCCTGGCCTTTCTCTGCTCCTGGGCAGACTCCAGACGGCCAATGCCTCCAGTCTGGGCTGTGCCCAGCACGGCTACGCTTCCCCTCGGGAGCAGCCAGCTGCCAGCTGGGCTCTGAGAGCGGAGGATTCGCCCGCTGCCAGGAAGAGGCACCCAGGGCCCAGCTGCTGCCTCCTGTAGCTCCAAGGGCCTCCTTCCAGCCTGCCTCTGCCCAGGCTCAGGCTGCTCCGGGCTCTGCCAGGCCTCTGCTGGGGCTGCACCCCGGCCAAGGCCGGGCCCGCTCTCACCTCACAGGCGCTGCCAGCTCTGCACCAGAGGAGACCTTTCAGAGCCCCCTCTCTGATCCTTCTGCTTTCTCACTTGCGCAAGGCTCTCCTTCCGCCAAAGACATTGCACTTGGGGATACAAATCCTAGTGGCAGGAACAAAATGTTCTCGAGTCACAGCTGCAGGCCTGAATCTGCACTGGATGTCTTGGCTGCCCCACTCCTTTGGTTTTCCTGCAAATGCCATTGCCCTTTCTGCCTCCACTAGAAATACCACAGCTGGGTAAAAACAGGCCAGTGGGTCATATTGCAAAGGCAGTGTGGTCTGCAGAGGATGAATGAAGAAGATCCTTCCCCACTTACAAACCATACAAAAGAAGCCAGAAGTGTGACTCAGCACCAATAAAAAACAAGGAAATGCTGTGTTTTCTGAAGGGGTCAGAAGGAGGGGAGTCTTCCAAATGAGTTGATGTTCCAGAAACTTTATTTAAATCCAATCTGAATCTATAATCCCATTCTACAAAATTCTTCAAGAATCCTACTCTACAATCCCACTCTACATTTCTAATCTAAATTTCTTATGAAGATAACATCTTCAAATTATTGTTAAATTCTCGTCTCCGAATACTTCTTTTTCTTCTTCTTCGATGAAATGATGAGTGGTGCCAGGATGGAGGCTGGTGTGGAGGATGTTACAAATGGATGCTGTACACAGGAAAAAGAAACAACAAAGAAGAGTGGTGAACCATGACTTTCCAAGCTCAGTGCTTCACTGGCTCCATGAGGATTCCTCTAGTTCCTACAAAGACCCAGAAAGTAGAACAATGGGACCATCTGCACCTCCATCTTTATGTGCAGGACCTTGCCATCACCGGCAAACCTGGCCCAGACTCCCACTCATCTGTTTATTGCGATGTCTTTGTCTTGCTGGGATTTTTGCACTGACAGTGCTCTAGAAATGGTGTTTCTGCCCTGAGGTTTCTTCCTTTCAGGAAACTCCAATGAATCACATAGGTCCCTGTCTTTGAAAGACAGGCACTGGGCTGATTCCCACAGGGAGACAGAGCAGTGCCTACTTTTCCATGCCCTTCCCCTCCTGTGCTGGATGGCACCTTCCTTCCCAGCAGGGACAGCCCAGTGGCACTGGCTGCTGCACTTCCCTCTCTGCCACACAACCTGGCAGTAACCCTGGGGCAGTTCCTGTCTGCTTGAGTGTGCCAGGCAGCAGATGGGGCTGGGACAAGTCCCTCTCAGCTCTCCCTGTTTGCGTGCCAGAAACCTCCAAGGGTGGGCTGGGGGCACAACCAGGGCCCCTCAGAGGCTGACAGTGAGCCCCCCACAGCCCCTCCTGCCCACAGCCAAATCTCTGACCACTCAGCCAGCCTGGCTTCCTTGGGTTCCTGCACCACCTTTTCATGTCTCTGTACCCTGCATTGCTCTACTTCAATTCTTTTGCCATTGGATAAAATGGAGCACCCCACCAAATTACAAAACAGGGCAACAGAAACAGTCAGAGGACAGGGCACCCGTCCTCTCAGGAAATGTGGAGAGAGGTGAAGTTATTCAGTTGTGTGAAAAACAGGCCCCAGTGGACCACCTATTGCCACTTTCCAGGACTTCAGCTTGGCTTTGAAGAAAGTGGGGGACACCTTTTTGAACGGGACAAGTTACAACAGGATATGGGCAAATAATTTTAAACATAAAGGGGATTGTCAGAGTAGGACGAAGGAAGAAATTGTTTACTCATGGCATGGTGCCACCCTGGCATGGCTTGCCCCAAGAGCTTGTAGTTGCCCTGTCCCTGGAACCATTCCAGCTCAGGTGGCAAAGGGCTCTGAGCAATGTGATCTCTTTAAAGATGTCCCTGCTCGTTGCAGGACACTTGCACCTGATGACCTTTACAGGGCCCTGCCAGCCCAGCCCAGTCTAGGACTCCTCGCCATTGTCATTTGAAGAGCACCAAGAGTGGAGGTGAGCAGGAACAGGGGCTCATCTGATGCCTTGGACTTCCATGGAGGAGGAGCCCATCCCTCGCACCCTGTTTCACCTGCAGCCCCTTTGCATTTTACCTGCAGGAGCTCCTTGGCAGACCAGCGCCGCTCCTCGTTTGCCTGCAGGCAGCAGCTCAGGAAGTCACGCAGCCATGCCGAGAGGAGCTTGGGATGCAGCAGCTGTGGGGTCCCTATTAAGGCTATCATGAATTTAGCCTGGAGAAAAAGGAAACACCTGCTGCTTTCCCCATCTGTAACTGCTCTCCCACATCCCACTGTTTAACGCCTGTTCTTCAGTGGCAGCCACTGCCCTGGCAGAGACCCAGAGATGCCTTTCCTTCACCAACAAAAAAACCCAAACCCCGATGCAGCCACAGCTTTTCCAACATCCCTCAGATCTTGCCATGGCTGCTGATTTCATTGACCTACTCAGTGGGAACGACATCAACAAAAGCACGTTTGCTTCTCTGAGGATTCACAGCAGCTTGACAGGCTTTTTGGAAGAGGGACTTTGCTGTACTAATTCCAAGGATTAGTACATGAAAGGCATCACTGCAGTGCTTGTTGGTCCCTTAAGCACAGCTGCCATAGAACAAAACTCATCAAGCTTTTTGTCCTGTTCTTGAAAACAATGGTAATTGGAAGGAAAGAAAGGAAATCCATCAGTTATTCCCCAGGTAAGGCAACTAACACCTACAATCTCATATTCCACACGGACATATGAGGATGCCTGCACAAATGTGTTGGGATGAAAATGCCTGCTTGGGCACACAGGAAACACCTGCAGCTCTGTCTCTCAACTGTGAAAAATTCAGCTTCTCTTATGTAGAAAAGAAAAGCTTTTCATGGTCAGAAGAAGGAGAGGTGCCATCCCTATGGTCACTCTCTGCTCCTTTGGATACTCAAGTCAATGCATTAATGGTAGGCCCATCCCAGAAAGTGTCAGGAAACACTGGGAGGTTTTGGCAGGCTCTCCACATCACCAGGTTCTGGCTTGGTGACGTGGAGAACATGGCTTCAACTGTGAGAGAAACATGGTCACTGAGTGTTTCAGCAGCACTGCACAAGAAGCAGAAGAGACTCTGTGGCCTCTACACCCTCCTGCCCAGATTTCAGGCAACCTTCCCAGCGAGAAGAAAGTCCACAGCGGATGCAGTCCCTCTCTGAAAACCACAGTTTTAGAAACTCTGTTTGGTTTGGGTTTCCTTCCTTCATTTCTGGAAGGATAAGAGTAGTTCTAAGATGCTTGTTTCCTGTTATTGGGGCCATCTACACAGACAAAAGAACTGGAACCACTTATAACCCAAAGGCAAGTGTTGCCTGAGAATGGAGTTTGTTTGCATGTGGAAAGGCTTGAGTTCCCCCACTGATGCAACCAAAACTACAGCAGACGCTGGTGTGTTGCAGAGACATTTTCAGGAGGGCACTGTGCTGGAAGTAGTCCTAGCAGATGGCAATGGGATTTTGTCCAATGGCACACAGAACATGGGACAGGTGAGAAAGACAGCAGGATCAGTGAGGATTTGCTCCTTACCAAGGCAGGACTCTGGTTCCAGTAAGGAGGTTCTTGTTCCACCATTTCAATTCCCACAATTCCAAAAGACCATATGTCCACTTTGGGGCCATATGGTTGACCTGTCACTACTTCAGGCGCCATCCACCAAGCAGTCCCTGCTTACACGCTCCGTGTATTCTTCTCAGGGGTGAGTTGAGTAGAGAGGCCAAAATCGGCTGAGGAGAAAGCAAAACAACTGTTGTTATTTTAATTCTGTGCAATTTGGAAACCAAGCAAAAGAATTCCCCAGTAGAAGTTTGAGAATGTGCTTTTGACTCTGCTGGACAGACAGTCCTGCTCTGTTTTCTCAGGTCTTTAGCCAAGGAAATATGGCATTGTGACTTAAAAAATTCCCACAGTTTTTTACACTGCCTCCAGCAGTGGCTGTTGTTCTTTGGAAGTTTTAGACCTGTAGCTCCCTCCCCCTGGAAGGGACACACAGAGCAACACCACTCTTGACTGCTTGTTCCTTGTCATGCTTCTGTACATGTTGCAGCCATGTCACCAGCTCACAGCGGGTGTCCCTGCACTGCCACCAGAACCATTTCTGGGGAGCTGGCAGTCACTCCAAGCAGCCCCACACCCACATCCCTGGAATGCTGCACCTGACCAAGAATACACTGACCCAGCTTGACAGAGCCGTCGGTTCTGAGAAGGATGTTGCTGCTCTTCACATCTCGGTGGATCACATGGTTGGAGTGAAGAAAATCCAGTCCTTGCAGGCACTGAGAGAGGAAACAGAAACAAGAGGGCAAAACTAAGTGATGTGATTTCATCACATAAGAAAGGGCACAAAGAATCAAAAAGATTCCCTCTTCGGGGGAATGGGGAGGAATGGAGAACACAATGCCACTGAGAGGAAGGGCTTGCTGCTGCAACACTTGCAGAGCAGAACCTTTCTAAGGAAAGGCATGCCAGCCTTTGAAAGAGCAACAGCACCTGCTGTTGTAGACTGTCCCCTGCAAACCAGCCAGGGTGACTGCTGCTGCAGGGGATGTGCTCAGAAGCAAACAGTGCTTTGGCTGCACTCCTATCCTTTTTAGCTGAAGACTGAGAGAAACGAGTCTCTCTCTTTTCCTTTGCTGTTCCTTTCAAATCCTGCCACCAGCACCTTTGCTTTTACAGGCAAGGAATGCAGTGAAGACAGGCAAAAGTTTAGAGAGGCAAGATGGAGAAGAGCAAACACAAGAGGCAGAGTGAGAACACAACAGCAGGAGATAAGAGTACAAGAACTGAGTTCAGTGAGTGCAGGGGCACTGGCAGCCATTTCACTTGAGATGCTTCTACTTGCCCACAGCATAGCAGCAACACACAAAGCTTGGCACATAAAACCTCTCCTGTCCTGAGCCCCTGTTTCCCAGACAATCCTGCCCAAGCCCTCCGCAGCACAGATGGCATTGCTGACCTCCCGACTGATGGCTGCCATCTCCTCTTCAGACAGGTAGCTCTTGCTGATGACATCGCTCAGGGTGCCTCCATCCATGTACTCCATAACCAGCCAGAGTTCCTCACCCAGAAGGTAGCTGAAAGAAGGAAACAAGAGTGTGGAGATAAACATGCATGGTTGTGTTGATATTTTCTTTCCAGGTTTCTTGTTTCCAAGTGCCTTTGTGACCAGGACAGAATCAAAGGAATAGACATTCCCTCTAGGCTGTGCACTGTTTGCAGTCTGTGCAGTCTCGAGGAGAAAGGCACAGCTGTGAACAAGGAGATGGCTTAGATGGCCTGCAAGCAAAAAGTGCAGTTTAGTAACAGCCCAGATAAAAAACCTGTCAGGCATGGTGCTTCTGGAAATAAGCACCTAGTCTTCCTGGCATGCATAGCAATGGCAAAGAGGGGAAAGGATCTAAGGGAAATCCACTTTAGGATGGATCAGCATTGAAGAAACTTTAAAAAATCAATCCTGAAAAACTGTGGAGGCAGTGAACTTCAAGGGTATTGACTTAGAAAGATGCAGCTGATCCAGCTGATGCAGGTTTTGAATAATTTTTGAATAATTTTCAAACTATGTGTGCCTGGGAAGACTCATGCAAACATGATGCCATCTCTTCTCATCCATTGGAGATGAGTAGAGAAATATTCATAAATAAGAATTAACAGCTCTACTTTCTGACACTGACCAAAGTGAGTTTTTAACCTCTCATGTTTGCCGTGTGTAAATGCACATTCGTGGAATAAGACCATGACCTGTCACATGTCTAAAGAATTGGCAACACCATCCTCACTCTTTCTATCATTTCATCATTTCAGGGTACATGGGATAGAAGAGGAAAAGAAATGAAATGTGACCATGGCAGTGAGTTAATGGGGGGAGTTCTGGGGCACTGATGTGCAAGGAACTCCAGATGAAATCAGCACCTTGGCCAAGAGTCCTCCTCAAGCATGAAATGCATCTCCTGAACTATCTGTGGCCTTAGTTTCCCCAGGAAAAGGACAATATCTTGGTACTCTGAAATTCCAGCTGCTGCCTGTATATATTTAGACTGTTACAAGTCCAATTCCAAATAAAATGGAATATAACTGCACAGTTTAAGAGGCACTTTCTCAAGCAAGGAGAAACACCCCTCCGAATAAAAAGAAAAATAATTCCTGATGAACAAACTTCCATTTTTTTCCATGTGGACTGTAAAGCACCAAAGTATGTCAGTGGACATCCTCCATATGCACAGGTTTGAAGAGAGATCTCTGCCCCCTGAGGCAGACCCACGTGGTGGTTGCACGCAGCATCCTTGCCTCACACCAGCCAAGCCTCAAACCAGGAGAAAATAGTTCCCAGTGAAGAAACAAGTGCTTGGGCTGATGACTCTCAGGGATGACAACAGCCAGAGGCAAGAGGGGATGATGGCACAGCATGGCCCACGTGGTGATGGGTCCTGGGCTCTCCAGAGTCATGACAGGGTTCCTCTGGCCCTCGTACCCCACTCTGCAGGGACAGCAACTCCAGCTCCTTCCTGAGATCACTGCCACCAGGGGCCAAAGCCACCCCCAGCTGTGCCGGTGTCCCCAGAGCAGGACCAGCCCCAGGAGGAGGCAGGTCCCTCTGTCCAGGGCACCAGCCCCAGACCCTCTGCTCCCACCCACGGCGGGCGCTGCTCACCTGGGCGGCCCCGGCGGTCCCTAAAGAGAAAGGCCCCAGACCCTGAGGAGTCTCCCCACCCCTGCCAGAGGCCCCCCTGCCAGTAGCACCAGCAAGGCTCCTTCAACCCCTTATTTTAGAGCAAAGAAAGAAATTGTTGTTGTTTCCCCCACAGAGTCTCTGGGCTCTGCTTCCTCAGCCTTCCCCTTGTGCCCCACCATGGGTGGCACCCATGTCCTGTGGGGCACAGCCTTAGGCCCAGGGCCATGGGCGCAGCACCTTTTCCCACAGGAAATCCAAGGCTCCAATCTCTCTGCATCTCTCTGCATCACATCTTGTTGTTGTGGTGTGTGTTCATTGTCTTTATTTGCTATATTTTATTGCTTGATTTGTGGTTTTTTAATCCCTCTGTGTTTTTCTCCCCGCCTTTGAAGTAGCACAGGTTCCCCATTTTGCATCTTATGTTGCTAAATTTAGACTCGCTCCCTCATTGTTATTCAGCTTGGTTAACTGTCTTCTTGTTTGTTGCCTGGCCACTCCCTGCCAAATCCTCAATCCTTCTTGTCCCTACTCTTTTTCCCCTAACACCTTCCCTGCTCCTTCCCTCCTCAGATGTCAATCCTTCCCTAAGCCTGCCTTTTTCTCCAAAACCTTCCTGGTCAGTTCTCTATCCTTTGAAACCCCATTGGTTTACTTAAGCCTTTCCCATCTCTTAAGATCCTCTATTGGTTTACAGATTGTATTTCCCCACCTTGTGTTCCACCCTCAGTCCTCTCGATTGGTTAACAATTGTATTCTCCCCCAAGACCGTCCCTGTTTATGTTATTGCCTGCCCTTGGGTCAGGGTCTTGGGACCTTGGACTTGGGGAGTTTACCATCAAATAAAGCTACGCCTGTTCCGACTCCAGGACTCGTGCTGCTGCCTCTTTTTTCATCTGCGCCGAACCTCTGCTGGCAGCTGGAATTCTGCGGGGTCTGCCAGGGGGATCTGTCACACCCCTGTTTTCTCTGTCGCTGGGCTGGGGACACATAGCCTCTACACCGCAACATCTTATCCCTCAAGAGAGTCAACAGCCCCTCCCAGTTTGAGATCAGCAGCAGCCTTGAATTGGGGCATCCAAATCTTTGAAAAATCCCAACCTTTTCCTCCAGCCGAGCTTCCAGCTGTCCCTCACTCAGTCAGTTCCCATGAGGTGTCCCACAACAGCACAGGGAGGCCCACAAGACCCTGCTGGCAGCCTGGCTGCCCTGATTCAGACACATTTTCCTTTCTTCCCACAGTTCGGCAGCTTGAACAATGGGAAGGGGCCCTTGTTTGGTCAGCAGTGAAGTGTCAGACTGTACCTTGCTGGCACAGTGCCCTTCCCAGGCTTCAGAATTCAGGTGGGGAGGACAACTCAGCACAGGCAGGAGGAGAAAAGTTGAGCTGCACCCCTGGGGCACCATTTGTGTATTTGCAAATTCCCTTTGTTCAGGGGCCTACATGCTGTCCTTGTCACCTCAGGGGTGACAGCTGCCAGCATGGAGGCCTGGCCTTGTCATTGTGCAGATGGAAGAACTGCTGCCAAAACAAAAGGCAGAGAGAATTCCTTCCTGGGTTTGGAGCCCCCTGGACAGGACCCATTCTACTGAGCAAGCAAGGCTGAACAGCCCCACAGCCCTAAACACAGCTGCAAAGTGTCCTTGTGCCCATCACCCTCGATCCAGCAGGGCTGCAGAGAGGACAAACTCTGACCTTTAAACCAAAAGGGACAAAACCTTGTACAGGGCCTGGCCTGGAAGGCCTGGATGTGATGGCCTCTCCCAGGGAGAGAGACCAGAGGCCCTGTGAGTAGAGACCAGGACTGTTCCCAGGAAGCCATGGCAAGGTGTCAGGAGCAGGCATTAGAGACAGGGCCAGGGAGATGTGATGCAGGTGGCTGAGGAAGAGCATCATGGAAATGTAGAAATTGAAACTAGGAAACAGGATTTCCTTTGTTCTCTGACAACATGGGCCTGCATGGATGGAAGGCCTGCTGTGTCATCACAGTGTTAGAAATGAACTTTTAGATACACTTAAATGGAGAGACAAAGAAGTGGAGGCAAAAGAAATCTGTTTATTAGTAACAATTCACCTGAGTTGCAGGTATGCCTTCTTTCCCCCAAGAGCCAAACACACACACTCTCCAAAAAAGGACTACATTTTATCCCCTTTCCTGGCCAGGGGCAATCCCTGTCCCCTTTCCCATTGCCTGGGTACTTGGGAATTTCTATTCTCTCCTCACCACCTACTTTTCTGTCCGCATTACTCTGATCCTCCTTCCTTTTTGGTCAGGTCTTTAACCTGGCTGCTTTCCCAGCTCGCAGCAACACCCAACAAATTAACTGGAGCAAATCCAACCCAGAAGTAACAACACACAGAACCAAAAACTTTCATTTTTTTACCTAATAACCTTTTGGGTTCAGCAAAATATTACCTCATCTCTGACAACAGGGTAGAGGACTCTGATGTCACCAAGCTGTGGATGGTGACATCAGGCATTGCTGGATTGTGACCTCACCTTCTCTCCCTGCTTATCTTGGGGTTCCAAGGAGTTTCAATGCCTTTTGTGCTGTCACAAGGGTTGGAGGCTGGTGTCAGAGAGCAGTGGGCTGTGACATCACAGGGGGATGCATTGTTACATTGTGCCCCTCAATTCCAAGGAATACTTTTGAAAACTACCTCCCAAAGTGAATCTCTCTCCAAGCAGATGGACTGGCAAAACCCCTCATGTGATAAGACAGATTTGTACTCTCACAAATTTGTTTTTCCTCCTAAGACCTCTGAAAACCTCTATTTTTTCGGATTTTCTTTCTTCTTTAGAATCTGTGAGCAGAAGACAGGAATATTTTTGCCGGTTGGAAAAATGCCATAGTAATGTGCTGCTGATTAGGCATGCTCTTGTCCTTACCACAAAAAAAAGACACTGAACAAACTGAAGCACCAAGGATTTTGTGAGAGCAGATAGGAGAGACAAAATCTGTTTCATTCTTTAAGTTGTCTGGAATAATTCTGCAAGTTTGCAAAGTGCACAGAGATGCAGTCACTAGAATGAGGCCATTACTCTCATCTGGCATCCCTAAGCCTTTGCCTCAGTTTTCAGACAGTTCCTAAGTGAGGGATACATGCAAGATTTGTCTAATTAGTAAAGGTAAAGATTCACTTAGAGTTTGATGTGTGGGGATATCTGCCATTCCAGAAGGCATGCTGAGACCAATTTCTTTGGTTTCATTCCCTCACAGAAAAAAATAAAATAAAAAAAAAAAGATGAGGCTCTTTCTGTGCCACGCTGTGGCAGCTCTGCCCTCTCAGCCTTTGCCTTGAGCCCTTTGGTTCTTTTCCCTGAGCCTTGATCCCCATCCTCAGCCAAGGGCCCCTGGAGCCCTTTCCAGGGCTGCAGGAAAAGCTCCCTCAGCCATGACCACGGAAGAGCTTCTGGAAGAGTTTATCGTCTCTTGCTGTCTCTTAGTCAGAACTGGTATGGATCAACTTGAAGTTGGAGAGGAACAAATTTTCAGGGACTATTCCTCTTCAAATTTGTTTTGTTCTAACCCAGAAGGAAGACAAAGAGGAGGTTCTCTGCTGGTGCTAAGTTATGCTTGCAATTAGTGTAATAGTAGTCATTAAGTTGGGGGAAGCAACAAGTGCCGTTCAGTGAGCATTTAACAAAATACAAGTTAGGACCGAGCCCAAAAGATCCCGGAGTTGATGCAGTTTCACAGGTTGGTTTTGCCCAGGAAGTTTGTCTTGTTTGCTGTTTCTAGGAACACCTCTACTTCCCTGCTGAAGATCAGCAGAACCAGTCTGGGAGCAGGACAGCTGCCAGCAGTTTTCAATTGAGATGTGATGATCGTTTTTCACTTAGGCTCTGTCACCTTTGGCTTAGATACAAGAGGCTTTCCTTCCTTTTCATAATGGGTATGTAGTGGGCCAAATTTTCTCTTTCCTTTTTATAGAAATCCTCCTAGAGTTGAGATGGAGCTGGGCGAGAGCCAATGAAATTTTGAATTGCCACCATAGTTGCTTCTATTGACAATTTACTAATGGTGGTGCCTTGTCTGCATTCTCATCACAAGTGACATGTTGAGAGACCAAATATGAGTTAAAGAACTATATTTTATTTTTTTAATGCAAAAAAAACCCCAAACAAGTGGTGTAGGAAAACTCCTATGGATGTCTAATTTTTCTCAACATAAACTTCTACGTATTTGAAATCATGTTAACCTTCCCAGCTTTGCCTTGGGAAGTTTTAGAAGTATTATGATCTGGCTACATTTTTCAGATTTCATAATAAGGAACTAAAGAATCCTAAGAGAAAACAAAAAATGTCCCATGAGGAATGGTTCCCTTCACCTTCCCCAACTCCTTTTTGCCTGCAATGCTGTCACCGCAGCAGCAGTGCCATCGCGGCAGTGAGTCTGAGAGGTGGCAGCTCTCTGGCCCACACGGTGCTGCTGGCAGAGCCGGCTGCTGCCTACTCAAGGCTCAGGGGGGCCCCTGAGCTGCCGAGCTGCACGGCCAGAGCCATCTCGATGCTGCAGTGCAGGCCAGAGGCGCCACTCAGCCGGAAGCTGCAGGACTTGCCGGAGGGCAGCGCCGTGAGCTGGCAGTGGCGCGACTGCGGCAGAAGCGGCCAGGCCGCCAGCACCAACATCTGCACCCAGCGGGTGACTTTCTGCAGGTCCAAGTAGGAGCCCGTGCAGAGGGTGTCCAGCAGGTACCACTCCTGATCAGTGGGCAGCTGGCCACCAGCGGCGTGCAGGAAGCACGTGTGCCCCAGCAGCTGCTCCCTGGAGCACAGGCACTCCAGCGCCACACGGATGCGCCTGGCTGGCGGCCACTTGGTGCTCTCCGGGCTGAAGGAGTGGCCGGGGGGTGGCCGCAGGATGACCAGTGTGCGGTAGGTGCTGCTGCTCTCCTGGACGCTGCAGGCTGCAGGGCTGGTGTCCGTCCCGGCAGCTGGGTGCAGCTCCGGCATGAAGCTCCTCTTGGAGAGCACTCGGCACACACCGAGGAGCTCGTCCACCAGCTCCTGCAACCCCTTTGTGCTGGGCAGGCCCTGCTGCAGAATCACAGAACAGCTGGGCTTGGCAGTGACCTTTAGGGACTGCCCAGTGTGATCCCACAGCAATGAGCAGGGCCATTCCAATGAGATCGGGTTGCTCACAGCCCCCTCCAGCCTTATCCCAGATGTGCCCATTGGTGATGGGCTGGGCACAGCCAAAATGCTGCCACCCCTGTCTGCACCCTTGTCCTTCTCATGCTCACTCACCTTCTCCTTGCTGCTGAACTTCACCCTGACAATCTTCATCTTCCTGCTGGATTCCTCCTGTGTGCTGTGTCTGGCAGAGCCACACTTCCATCTCATGACCAGCCAGAAGGCCAGAGAGAGCAGAGGCAGCCACAGCAGATGCCATAGAGAATGGAACAGATTTTCCACGATGGAATTGTTGCCATCAATTTCCTGCAGGAGCCGAGTAATTTCCTGCAGCAGATACTCCTCGCGCTCCTGCATGCATTTAGCTTCATTTTTTTCAATTGCTGGATTCCCCTTCTGCCCCGCTATGGTCAGCCAAGGCAGCCACAGCAGCTGCCGTACAGAAAGGAGCAGGCTTTCCATGATGGAATTGTTGTCATCCACCTCCCGCAGGAGCCGAGTCATCTCCTGATGCAGAAATTCCTCGCGCTCCCGGATCCGCCTGATTGCATCCTTATTGATTTTCATGTCCGCTTTCAACCCACTGGGGGTGAATAACAGGGCCAGGATGAAGGCCAGTGTTGGAGACATGGCCTGGTGGGAGAAAGGGGGCTCAGCATGTCTGGCTGGGAGGGACCAGGGGGCTGGTGACACCTGCAATGTCCCCAGAGCCTCTCTGGGCACCTGCCACATTGAGAGCCACAAGCCCCACTTCCCTCAGCTCTGGGGTCAAGTGCCCCCTGCCCTGAGGGTCCCAGCTCTCACTCTGGCTTTAAATCCCCAGGGCATCTTTCCCAGCCCCCATCCAGCCCAGCATTTTCCCTGCATGTGCACTCACTGGCTGCCAGAATCCAACTGCCCAGAGCTGCTCCTGACACAGAGGTCAGCGTGACCTCTCCTCTGTGATGTCACAGCCAGCAGAACCATGTCACTCGGCTGCCAAGCTGGCCGTGCCCCTGCTCACAGCTCCCACTGTGACCCAAGCCCTGGCATGTCCCAGCCCCCAGAGCCACACCTGCCAGGCCACGAGCCCCAGCCTTGGTCCCCACTGCCGGCCTCAGTGGCTCCTGGCCATCCTCACCCTGAGTGCAAAGCCAGCCCCAGGAGCCCCCCAGGGCACTCTGGATCCAGGCTGAGACACCCTCAAGCCATCACTGAAAGGGACATGGATGGGGACTGCAGCTGGATCTTCCAGTGCTCACCACCCCTGACTGTGCTCCAGGTGAACCCAAACCTCACCTGCAGCAACTTCAGAAGTTTATAAGACTTGGTGTTCTATATGTGTGAATTTCATGCAAAGATATATACCAATGTGCAATTGCTCAAACACATTCAAGTCATCTAATAATTTTTTTTTTTTAAAGGCATAGCTTCTTCTATATCTATTTTTGTGAGCTTTTAAGAATGCTTTCAGTTTTCAAAATTCTGTTATATTCTAACAGCACAACTGTGTCTCCTTTTTATAAAGGTAGTTAGAAGATCCAAGTAAATTTGTCTTAAGAATCACAAGTCTTTAAAGCCACTGGAAAGCAGAGAGGGAAAACCCTCTAACAGCCTTACTAAAAAGATATGTAACTAAATACAGTTTTGTCTCTCTGTGTACTCTGGACGTAACAAATCCGTGAATTGAAATTTTCAAATACTCAGTGCTTACTAACTCTTTCAGCCTATCACAATTTAATTTTTTCTTGCCAATGTATTCTATTTACAGGTTCTTCTCTGAGAAATTACCTCTGAGGGAGCCCTGCTCACCCATGAAGCCTCTTGGAAACCTTACTCCCCATCAGCAAATAAATGGTGCCATGGTCAACACACCCTGTGACTTGGGGAAGCCTGCTCTGCTAGCACCTAGCATTACTGTAATTCGTGATGAAAAAAATTAAGCACAACAGATTTGTCCATCAGTTTAAATCTGGCTGCAGAAACAATATTGATTTTTGAGGCAGAAAAAAGAAAATAGAAGCCTCAATATTGGTCCCTGGGGTTAATGCTGCAAAAACTTAAAACAAATGCTAAGAGAATTGAAAGTGCTCGCTCAGTAAGCAAACCAGTGCTCCCTCCTAAGCACCGAGTGAGCTGCTACCAAATGCTAATAACACCAAGCATGTAACACTCTAAAACCAGCAGCAACACACTTTTCACTGCTCGCCCATGGACACAGCTGCCACAACTTTGAAAGGATGTACTGCTTCAAATTTCTTCACACCCAACATCCATCCACATAAACATCCAGAACTGAGGGAGCAAGTAAAGGACTTAAAAGTTGAGAAGAACCCAGATGCCATCAATGAACTTTTCAGACAATGGGGGTTGACAGGATAGGTTTCATCGTTTGTTAGAGGAATTTTTTGGGTTGCAATCATTGTTTTTACTCATGTTTTCCTGTTTAGTTAAGTGTCTGCAGAGGTCCACTGGGGAAGTCTTCATAGTAAGAAAAAACAGGGGAGTTGTGGAATCCTCTGACTCCTCCCCCTCAAGGAAGATTAGATCACAGAGTTTTCCCCACCTAGGCTGATAGAGAAGACTTAACCCCTGACGCTCTGCAGCACTTCTGCCAATCCACATCAGATTGCCTCCCCCACTGGCCAGCTGACACCGCCCACCCCAATTATTCATCCCTCATCCCCCCTACAGGTTGCTGCCCTTGGCCCTGCCCTGTGCCCGCCCCTGTGCCCTCAGGTCATCGGTCACTGACCCCACACTGAAGTCCTGCAGAGCACATGGTTTGGTCTTTTGTCTCTGGTCCCTCTGGCGTGCTGGATGCAGTAAAACCCTTGCTGGACTATGTCATGCAAAGACCCTTCCTGACTTTCCTGCGCTGAGCTGTCTGTGGCGTGTGCGTGTGCATGGACTGGAAATGGCTGTTCTCGTGGCCTTCCGCTGAGTGGCTTCTGAAGGAGACGCCTCCAAGAAGATTGCAGCATTTCTAC
This sequence comes from Passer domesticus, assembly GCF_036417665.1. Classification (NCBI taxonomy): domain Eukaryota; kingdom Metazoa; phylum Chordata; class Aves; order Passeriformes; family Passeridae; genus Passer; species Passer domesticus. The sequence goes on from NC_087512.1 coordinate 83,500,408, forward strand.
CAAGAAATGCTGCATATCTCCAAGAAGATTGCAGCACTGCAACACTAAATAAATACACAAAAATCAACTTAGGTTAAAAAAATGAAAATTTTTGTAAATTGTTACACTGGCGATGTCAACATACAAATATCAATTTAAGGTTGCAAAACAAATTTTTTTTCCTACTCTCATGCAATGTAAATATTTACAAATATCAAATACAGTTAAAAAAACCTAATGTACTGAAACCCTCTACAAACACTAATTAGAAACAAATATCAATCAAAGTTTAACAATTAAATTGATTACAAACTACTACAACTGAACAGCCCATATACAAACACAGGAATATCAATATTCCTCTCTAAATAACCCTAGGCCTAGAACTAAATGAACACAATTTCAGAACTGTACAAATCCATACACATTTCAATAGAAGTAACTACACCACAACAATGTGCACTGTAAATATATATTAAGTGTTACATATGACATATAGTAAGACATATGTAAACATATTCTTAAGAATCCTATCTATAAATACAAATATCAGTGTACCAATAGAAAAATCCATCTAACTGTAACAGTGGAACTATAGAGCTGTACAACTGTACACATATGTGAATATAACAAAGCAGGGATGTAAAATGAACATAGGTACGCATATATATAACTGCATACATATCTATGTTTTTATATATCTTTACACACACACACTCACATATATATACATACATAACATACATCCATAAATGCAACTAGATACACGTTCATAATATCTACACAAATATCAGTCACCGTATGTAAATATCCCTACACTTGTAACTATCCAAGTCTAACTCTACCCATCCATAAACAGAACCAGATCAGGAGGGATTGCAGCCCCCCCATGTTCCCAGGCTCTCCCTCGGTCTCTTCCTCCCCTGCAGAGCAGCTCTCCTGGACAGGGAGAGCAGATGGGACATGAGGCAAGCAAAGGGAACACTGAGTCAGTACGGGGACGTTTCCCTTGGCAGCAGCTGCACTTCCATCAGGGAAGAGGAAATCTCAGAGCCTCCCCAGGAGGGTCAGAAGGAAAAGCAGCCGAGGGGCCGGGCTGTGGTAAGCTGTTCACTTCTTTCAGGCATCCCAGTTGCTCTGGGGGAACTCCCTCATGTCACGTTATTGAACCACCTCTGCACTTACCAGGACTGTGGCCCCCAGATCAAGCAGTATTTCTGTCTCCAGCTGCTTGCACCAATGACAGGGAACGTCCTCTGGCAGCGCTGGGGCACAAAGTTACCTTCCACAGCTCATCTGACAGGTCCTTGTTCTTCCTCTGCTTCCTGTCTTTCTCCTTATCTTCCATTCGAATTTTTGCAGCATTTCTTTTTCTTTCCCCTTGATCAGTGCTAAAATGAATGTTTCTCTTCCAAGCTTGAGTTTGTTCAGTGATCCTGTGGAGTGTTTTCTCAGAACCCTTTGTCATGGAATTAAGTGTTAATTTCAGCAATTTTGGTGATGTTCTGTGTGATTTATGCAAGTCTCCAGTTCATTAGGGCACCAGTTAGGAAGGTACAAAGATAAGAAGGATGTTTCTACATGTCAGTTCACTAGTGGAATATCCATGGAGAGAGAGAGTGATTAGCTGCATTTTACATGTACTCCTAACCTGAAAGTGCAACAGGTAACTTGGGGAGAAATCAAAGCCAGATCTCTCTTTCTACCAGCTTGTATTCAAATGTAAAGTAAATAGAGCAGGGTGAGAATGTTAGTGTTCAGTTCCTAATGTGCCTTATTAAGGTGTTCTTAAAGTAACGAAGATAAAATCTGGGTTGGCATTCCTGATCTCCAGATACTCCTGGTCAGTTTCAGTGACTCTGAAAACAGCAGAGATGTGCCCACCATACCTTATTAATCGATTTGGGGAGGTTTTAGGTTCAGATTCTCTGAGGCTTTAGCTTTTTAGATCTCTAGACAATGCTTCCAGGAATCTAAATGGCTTTCAGAATTTAAACTTCGATCCTTTTTCCCTCAGTCTTTGCACTCGTGCACCAGATAATTTCAGTGAATGGATTCCACTCTATTACAGCTCCAAGCTGAATCTCTCAGCTCTGTTTACACTGGTGGTTTACTCTTCTGCACAGTGCAATTTTAAAACCTTCATTCCTTTTTATCTCTGCCTTTCTTTTTCTGTTTTAGCTTGCAAATGCATGCAGATGTATCAGAAACTATACATTTCATTTCTGATACATCGCTTCCTGTCTAGGAATTTCATTTTATCCTGTTCTGATGTTATGCTAGCCTTGTATCTTTTATTCTAAGTGCACTCATGATTTCTTGAATGTGGAAGTTTTATACTGCAATGCTCTCATACACCTCCTTTCACAAAACCCTTCACTAACAAGAAGTAACTCAGTGGTTCCTTTCTGCTTTTAGAAGATTTTGGGAAACTCAAGTCCTGCTCAGCTCCAAAAAACATTTATGATGATAGGTAATTCTCCTAAGAACTGAAGTTAATGTTAAGCAACAGCATCTGCTTGTTCACTTGTCAGAAATTGGGAGAAAACACACTGCAGACACTGAGGAATGCAGTGCAAGGAAGATGAGCATCCCTCAGTTATCCTGGCAGATTGATATCACTGGCAAAATTCCCTCTTTTCCAAAGGGTTTTCATTTGCTTTGGCTGTACTTTGTATGGCTGCAGATCACATTTCCCTTGATTTCAGGAAGTATCTTGGCAGTAACTCTTGGTAATATACCTTGCTAATTCCCCCTTTGGAGGAATTACTCAGTTCTGCACTCCTCATTATATGCCCTGTTTTAAAAGACTTTTATGTTATTTTCCTTCTCTTGGTGTCTTCACACTTGTTCAACAAGGTTCTCTTTCTAAGAATATTAATCACAATAACCCAAAGGATTAAAAAATGCTTGGGTATTTATTCGCTAAGTGCTTACAAAAGAAAAATTAAAAAAAAAAATCTGTATAAATGCTGGATGTAAAATGCAAATAAAAATAAACCTGAAAGTTCTCCCAAAAATATTGTTATATTTGCCCAATTATAAAAGAAAAAAAAAGGCAAAATTAAATGTAACAGCAATTTTAATTAAGTAGCTTATGTTATATAAAATTGAATACACTTGAAATATTGACAACACACTTTGGTAAAATAAGGAATAATTTGGTTCTGATAATAGTGTATAAGCAAAAAGAACCGTGCGGGGTATGGAGGGCAGGGCTTGACCCCCGTCACCTCACATACAAGCTTTTCAAGCCTGAATTCCCCTTTTTATGCTGTATGCCATTACCATTTCCTCCCATTTTCGATTCATCACACTTGTATCACCACCCTCATCATCACCTTTACCACGCATGCTCCACCATCCTTTTAGGGTGTTGCGCCACTCTTTGGGGTCTTTTTTGAGGAAGGCCTCTCCTCTTCCTCAGTGTCCTTTAGTTCACCTTTTGGGTTACACATGTGCACCAGGCTGGTATAGTGTAGCCAATCTTATGTTCTAACATTAAAGCATCAAATCTCATGTAATTAACATTTTCCTGGTGTCCAACCAAATTTTCCTCTTCAAACTAAATTTAGTAATAGTTATCTCTTGCATCTTCCTGTTCTGAACATCTGCAGGAGAAGGGCGCGGGGGGAGCTCTCATCTCCCTTTCTTTCTTGGCATTGCACCTTCAACTCTTTTATTATTTCCAAACATTAATTACAGTATCAATATTGATTACTGTTTCAATTTTATCAGCATGAATCATACCTATTTATTACATTTCCTTTCTAAGTATACGAATCACAATATCCCTAAGAACTGAAAAATTATTGTTCCCTAATATTCACAACAGAAGAATAAAAAGAAATCTCTATGAATACTATTTGTAGTATGGAAACAAAAATAAACTTGAGAGTTCTCCCAAAAACCTTAAGAAAAAATCCCAATGCATTTTTGTCTTGGTTTGAAAAGACAGGAGCCTGTGAAGGAAGGCAAAAGCCTCCTGTGAAATGGAGAAGGTAAACCCCCTCCCTCCGAATTATCACAACTTCAGAATTAAAAAGGGGCTCTCAGGCAAAGATATGGGAACGGGAATAACAGTTCTTTACTGGAAAAAAACTAAATAACAATGTAATTTAACACAAGCAAAACAACCACTGGCAGAGTGAGAAAAACCTGGCACCCTGAGAAGTCAGGGTGCTGATAGCAGTCCAGCCAAATGGTGGCTGCTCCTCCTGGAGCGGCGATCTGCAGAAGGGTGTAGATTCCTTCCGAAAATGCGGCGAAGGAGCAGCTGGGCCTCGGTTCCTGAAAGAGATAAGAAAAAACTGCCTAACCCCCAACAGATGGCAAAATAGAATACATGCTTATTTTACAAGCCAGGACAATTTTATAAATCCTGATAATTCGTCTACAGAATACAAAAAGGGACATGTTCTAGAAGAGAAAATTTGTACCACAGTGCTGCACAGAATTCTATGCTTTCAAGCTTTTTGCACTTCAGGGGCAGTATCATTCTCTGCACTGCAGTGCTCTCAGCATGTTCTGCTCACCGTGCCAGCTTTCTGCTCTCCCCTGGTACAGATCATCCTCCCAGCCAAGGCTGAGTGCAGCCTGTTGCTTAGGCTGAGACCCCTGGTGCGAGGACACAAGCCTTGACTCCATGTTGATCAGAAGGCTGATTTATTATGATATATATTATACTAAAATGCTACATTATAACTATACTAAAAAGCACAGAGAGAAGAAGATCAGAAGGCTACAAAGACAAGGAATAGGAATGAATAACAAAAATCCTGTGACTGCTCACAGCCTTGGCACAGGTGGCTGTGATTGGTCACTGATTGAAAACAATCCACATGGACCAATGGAAGATTCACCTGTGCACTCCACAGCAGTAGATAGTTATTGTTTACATTTCTTTCCTGAGGCCCTCAGCTCCTCAGGACAGGAAAAATCCTAGCAGAGGCTTTTTCACTAAAAATCCTGGCAACATCTCACCCTTTTAAATTATTAAATTAAATAGAAAAAGAAATGTTTGCAATCTCTTCTACTAGGGCTTTGCCAAAGAGAGAACAACACCTCTTGAGGTTCATCTGTTGCCAATCAAAATCTCAATCATCTGCTGATGTGGAATGGTCAGGGAAACTCTTCCCCTGTAGAACATTCAGGGAAATTCTTCACTTATCAAACATCAAATTCTATCATATCACTAAAACAATCTTAAAAATATAAGAAAATGCAAAAACACATGCAGAGAAAGTTCATTGTTTCAAGTCCAAACAGCTGAGTTTCAGGACAGAGTCCATGGACTGAAGATGTTCCTCTTTGACATCTCTGGAAGTCCCCTTTGGTCTTGAAACAGGCTTGCAGAATTCTGAAACAAAGAACTGCTAAAGAAAACAAGAATTATGAAAAATTCATTGACAATCACAAAACAATTCAGAGAAAATTTCTAGAATGCCCTGGCCACAGCCCTTCATTGAACCACTTGGGCTGAGGCTAATTTTTGGCTTTTCAACGCTTTTGAGCTGCTAGCTCTTTCCACTTTTCTTTATAAATTTTTTTTTTTTTTTTTTTTTTTTTTTTTTTTTTTTAAGGAAGAAGAGTAGCAGCAGCAGAGGGTCTCTAGGACCCTTGGGTGGCCCTGGTCCTGGTGGGCGGACCAGAGAACCCAGACCTGGCTCACAGAATGGTGGCCCAGGTCCCTGTGAGGAAAGCAAAGTCCCCAAACCCAGCACTGGGCGGGGCCCAGGGAAATGAGCCAAACGGCCCAGAACCAGCCTGTGAGGCGGGCTCTGCATGCTCAGAACCTGGCAGGACCATGCTGCCAGTGTCTTCAGAGCAGAAATGACCCAATGCTTCTTCCCCCCAGCAGCACCGGTGCACACCGACAGCTCGGGAAGAGAAGCTTTCTCAGAAATTGTCATCCCAGATCTGAGGGTTTCTTGTCCCCCGAGCAAGCGAGCAATGCTTGCTTTGCTCTGTTTCTCTTGCTCCTGCAAGGCAAATGGCACTTCTCCTGCATTCTGCCCCTCAGCACCACCACCATCCCCACTGGGCTGGGAATCAGAGGCAGATGCCACAGGAGCCAACTCCCCCACGCCGTTGGGGCGCTCAGGGGAAGGCAGGCACCCCAACCCCCAGGGAGAAGCCCCCGACCACACACGAAATGACCCAGAAACCACACTGATTTTGAACACAGCCAGCCGAACTGCTCCTGCAGTTAGCTGGAGGGCCACGCCTCCTCCACGGAAGGACAGGCTCTTCGCAGGGTCTGATGCGAACGATGGAGCTTCGGAAACCTGCGGGACAACTGGGGTGGGTGGTGCGGGCAGCACGGGCGCTGGTGTCGACTCTTGAGACGATCCCGTGGGCTCAGCACCATTCTCGGCAAGCTCTTGCACTGCAATTGGATCGGCAGGGAGCGGCGGGACAGGCGGGGGCGGCGGGCTCGGAGCGGGGTCGGCTCTCGCCGGCGCCGCCTGCACCGTTGCGAATTCAGTTGCCGGCTGGGATGCAGAGAAAGAAGACACGGAGGCAGCTCCTGCAGCTCCCGGGAACAGCAGCACAGCCGGGGAATCACTGTTGTTGATCGCGTTGCCTGGCAACACGGGCGGATCGGCGGGAGGCGGTTCCGGGTCCTCCCCCTCCCGGGGTGGAGAAAGCGGAGAGTTCCGCGGTGGAGCGGGCGGGACCGGCCCGGAAAGCGGCGGGCTCGGCTCCCCATCCCCGCCAAGAGAAGGATCTGGGGGGAAAGGCAGCTCTGTCTGCTCCGAAGGAACAGAGAAAAACTTTTGCTCAGCTGTGGGCAGTGCGGGGGGGCTGGGAACCCGCGGTTCGTCTTTTTGGAGAGGCTTCTCTCGTGCCGAACCTGGCGGGTACGGAGCGCGACCAAACCAGGCCACGACGTCCCCCGCAGCCTTCCTTTTTTCCAAAATACAGAAAAAAAGCCATAGGTGCACTCCATATATTGTTGGGAGTGTAACACCCTGGTCCATTGTCCAGTCAAAAGCAGCGTCCATGAACTCCCAAAGATGTAAATCGAGGGAGTATGCTACATTTGTAAAAAATCCATGAAATTTTGCCCATCTGAAAAACTCAACACACAGTCTCTCCCACAGACTATTAACTCCGTCCTCGCGTCCCCATCTGTGCCAGAGTTTAATAACTTTCTCCTCTGACGCAGTAAACGGAACCTGAGCTTCTTAAGGTACATTTTTCCAACTTTCCTCCCACCTTTTGCGAATGGCAGGATCTTCAGGAAGAGAAAAAATAACAGTACCTTTAGACAGTGTCCTTGTGGATCCAGCTGTGCAGCTCTGCTGCTCTGCGGTCTCTGGACACAATCTCCAGGAAAGTCCAACAGGTTCTCCTGTTCGCCTTGGCTGTGAACTCTGCCCATCTTCAGGGTCTCGTTTCTTCAGCTCCAGGCTGGATTCCATGGTCACTCTTGGGGTGACCATCACTTTCACACGTGCAGGGTTCACCAATTGTTGCTTTGACTTGGACCCCTGGTGCGAGGACACGAGGCTTGACTCCATGTTGATCAGAAGGCTGATTTATTATGATATATATTATACTAAAATGCTACATTATAACTATACTAAAAAGAACAGAGAGAAGAGATCAGAAGGCTACAAAGACAAGAATAGAACAGGAATGAATAACAAAAATCCTGTGACTGCTCACAGCCTTGGCACAGGTGGCTGTGATTGGTCACTGATTGAAAACAATCCACATGGACCAATGGAAGATTCACCTGTGGCACTCCACAGCAGCAGATAGTTATTGTTTACATTTCTTTCCTGGGGCCCTCAGCTCCTCAGGACAGGAAAAATCCTAGCAGAGGCTTTTTCACTAAAAATCCTGGCAACAGGCATGAGCTGTCATTCTTTATGTTATTATGTGTGCGTGAAATACTGTCACTAAGCCTCTATAAAACACACAGTGCCATGGGAATCTCTATTTAATCTCCTCATCAGTACAACTTATTCTGGATTCTGAGAGACCTATTTAATTACTTTAATGCTTCGACCATTCCTGTGAATGTTCAAAAGCCATTAACCATGGCACTCAGACTCTGGCAGATATTTGGTCTTGAAGGAAAACTTTTTACTGATTTTTTTCTTATGTTTTTTAAAACACACTGTGATCAGTTAATATCATGAGTTAGAAAGCCATAGCATGTCGAAAAGCACTATTGTAGCAAACATCTATGTAGTCAGAAAACGTCCTTTAGATAAAATCAGAATGTCCAAGGACTCTATCCTCTCCCTCTCTCTTTCCCTTGCCTCTTTTTTCTACCTTTCCCTTCCCTTTTCCCATTCCCTCTTCACTCCTACAGTCTCTTATATTCACAGAGAGAGGTTTCTATAACCTGTCCCCTTTAAAGGGATTTACCACCCCTTCATTAACTCTGCCAGATGCTGTTTGAAGGTGTTCTCTCCGTTCTCTGAGAGGCATCTCTACACCATCCTGCCCCTGCAGACACTCTGCCTTGGTGGCAGAGGCTGTCACAGCACTGCCAACAGCAACTGTGCAGCCAGAGCTGCAGAATCTGTCACTGCTGGCCTGAAAGTGCCAGCCCTGGATGGAAATATCAGCAGGAGCTCATGCTCTGCCTCCCCGTGCTGACAAATCCCTGGAATCCCTCCTGCTGTGCTCTGTGGCAGCACTGGCACAGGAGGCAGAGGATGTGACACATCCTCAGGGACACCTCGGGCTGGCTCTGGGCAGCAGGACCTTCCCTTGGCCCATGCTCACTTCTGCAGACAGCTATGGCCATGAGCCTCACACACTCCTTGCTTTTTGGGGCAAATCCCTTCAGCTTTGCTCATTTAAGGCTCTGCAAGGGGCCAAAGACTCAACCCTCTTTTTCTGAAAAAGCAGATGGTGGGCAGTTCTTCAGCCCACAGAATTTAAAATAAATTCTTTTGACCCAAGTAGCCTCCAAGCACATATTTTGGGAAGGAATTACTTTCCCACACATAGTGCACTTTCCCTCTTTTCCTGCTAACAAAATCCCAGTGTTTGATGCAAACAGCCCCAGGATATGTTCATGAATAGCTCATCAAATAGCTCACAACCAGCCCCTTGAGAAAAGCAAAGTGTGCTTTCTAATGTAACCAGTTAGTCTGAGTTTTGAATGTTTTGCATTTGCAACTGAGGCCCTGTAAGCAATTCTAATTGTTGTCAGTAGGTGAGATACTTCTGAACAAAGAAATCAGTTTTACCTGGCATTTACCTGGTCATACAAAAGAATGGATGTTTGGAGAGTGTGTTTTTTTAATGTCGTATGTTTAAGGTGGGACACACACAGTGTACAACATCTCTCCTTTATACTTTTCTTTTATAAATACATAGTTCTAAGAATTTATAACTTTTATTTGGCTTAAAAGGTCAAAGACTCAGTAGCAAACACCGGTCAAGCCTCCTGGACCTCCTTTCTGGCCACCCAGGGCCATAGGGTGCTACTGCAAAAGTTATTTTTCAGGCAACAGTAGCAAACATAGGCCCCAAGGCACCAACCTGCCCCCTTTCTGTATCATCAGCAATAGAAATTGGTTTTAAATTATCAGAATTTCCACCTCCCAAATTTCAAAAAGTATGTATTTTCACATGCAAACTATGATGGCTTTTGCTGATGTTTATAACATTTCACAGGGCCAAAGATGACTCAGATTTCTGAAGTTTTACAAAATAGAGATGCAAATGTCACAGGAAGCACAGCAAGGATGAAGGTTTAATCACCCTGAAAAAACCTCTCTTGCTGAAGTGTCCATAGAATCACAGCTTGATGCAGAGAGCACCGACAGCACCTTACCCTGTCCATGAGCCATCCTGGAAATGCAGAGCATGCCAGCCCCAAGTCTGGTTCTAGTGCCCATTCTTATGCACAATTGTCTCCAAAATCTGCAGCAGCACAAGCCAAGGTGAGGGCAAAGCCCATTCTGAGGCTGCCTTGGGGACCCTCCACGCCTTTTCCGAGCGCAGGGGACAGCAGGTTCTGCCACAGCAGCAGAAATTACATTACGTGTTAGTAAATGCAGCATTTAGAGTAGCAACTAAATAGTCCTATCTCAGAGTTAAATATTCAATTCTTCATAAATGCAGTACCTAAACCAGTTAAATCCCACCTACACGCCAGACATCCACCTATACCTGCCTGTGTAAATTGTATTTTCCACTCCACTCCCTGGCCCTTCTCTCACCACAGTCCTCAAGCCCTCAACCAGGCACAAGCCAACTTCTCACCATGCTGTTAGTAATCACCTGCCCCACCCACAGCAGCTGTGCAGGTCCCTGACTGCTGGGAGAACAGGCTTGAAATGCAGACCCCAACCTCCAGAAAAAAAAAAAAGAAAAAAAAAATCAAATTTTTCTAAATCATTTCAGACTAGTGAAAGATCAGGACATTGAGAGACTTGTTTATTCCCTTCAGGCCAATCAAGATAAAGTTTATGTCCTTCTGTGTCAAGGGAAGTCATGGCTTCATTTTGAAGCCCAGTTTTATGTTTTATGAGCCCACTTTCCTTCCTCGTTTGTCCCTGCTCCCCAGGAGGCCACTCACTAGGCATATATAGAAATACCTGTGTCTGAAAACACATCTACATGAGTGCATGACTTGCACTGCAGCAGTTGAAGGCATCATTTTCATTGCACAAAGATCACAAACCTCTTCTAGAAGAACTGTAGAGTTCTTACTATGGAGCTGCAAGAACCCTGCCCGCACATCTGCTGCTAAAGCAACAATTCCAGCTTTGCAGTGGCTTAAGCGGGCTGAGACAGAAGTGTTGCTCCATCAATGCATAAACCACAACAAAGCAGTGGGGACAAGCCTTTGTTCCAAGTGTGACTGAAGCTTTGGGAAGCAGCTTTGCCTGCAGAGGGCACACAGAAGCATGACACCTTTGCCTCCTGTGCACCTACAATTTCTACACCGTCATTATCACTGCTCCGGTGACTGAGCAAGCTGACAGTGTGTGACAGATTGTCTGTCGTGTACAGAAAGTCACAGAAAGAAGAAGGGAGGGAGAAAACAGGGAAGATGACAATGCAAAAGATGTTGAAGGAGTGTGGCAAGGATTGAGGATTAAGAACAGAAATAAGAAGAGACCATACCTCTTAGCTGTCAAGTGCTGAGGGGAAACTGCAAGTACTTGCATATTTGAGCTCACCACCTGGACTTGCATGCCTTGTCCACATTACCATTATTTCAATAATTTTGCTTCCTGGACAAGCTGCCAGGTCTCCATTACCAGTCCTACCTCCCTTCCAGCAGTCTCTGTCTGGGCAGAGTTGAAAATAGATCAGGGATTACCTTTTACTCCATAAGCATTCAAGACAGCCAGAGAGGTTCCAGGAAAAGGCCATAGTGAGTGTCCAGGACAAAGAGATTTTAAGCAAGTGGAAGAAGGGAGTATTAATTGAGGATCACAGTTATATGTTGGGGTATAACCTTTCAAATATTTGTTGCTTTTGAAATAGAGATTTTTGGAGTTCACTTGAGTTAGCAATATGAATTAAGCATTTAAATTTTAGCTTGTAGAATTAAGTGTTGATTTTTTTCCTTTTACTTAAGAAATCATGGATGTAATTATCATGCCAGGCAAGAACAGGCGGGGCCAGGGGTTGGATATGCATGAAAAGGTTGAGCAATGTCATCTATATGGAGCACCTTTGTGAATAAAAGATTGGGCTCAGACCAGGGCTCAGGGCACAAGTTTTCAGGAGAGCTATCTCGCTTGTTCCGGGTGCTGACAATACAGACCCACTTCACAACTACATCAGATTGTGGAGTCTATTTATTCCACCTATGGCTTCACTTTTCTACTGAAAACTGCAGGTGAGAAAGCCCAGGCAGAAAAGGGAAGGAGAAGCCATGTAAACAAACCCATAGCTCTATACAAGGACAGAAGCAGATTTCATCTTCACCAAGCTGAAAAGAGTGGTTTTATTAGAAGAAAAAACAAAAGCAAAAATACCCTAACATCATATATATTCTCCCACCACATTCAGACATTACAACAATAAAAATGCACTCTAAAATCACTGCAGTAAATTGGTGAGTTAGGAAAAATAAACAGGGCACAGGTTAATCTATATAGATCTTTGGAAAGATGAGCAATTACAATCTGCACCCCAGCTCATGCTCAGTATTTACTATAATCTTAAATAACAATAAAGTCAAACACAATAGAAGACTGATGTTCCTACCTTCTGCTTCCCAAACACAGCCAAGGGTGGCAGCAGCTACAGCTCCATTCTCCTGAGCTCACAGCGCAGCGCAGCTGTTCCAGCCGCACCAGCACGGGACTGGCCGCAGGTTGTACAGCCCGTGCCTGAGCCAGGATCAGAGCGCGTTTCCTCTCAGGTAAGGGGAGCCCCGTGCTCTTCCACAGCTTCTCCACCTTCTCCAGGAGCAAAGCAAACCCCACCACAGCTACAAAAGCCGACGCTTATCAAAGTTTTCCCTTAGCAGCTTGGAAGAGCCAACTCACGCAGACTCCGCAGAGCGTCCGTCCCGGAGAGCCAGCCGCAGCTGCCCTGCTCTCCTTTCATCAGATCCGGGTGGCATCCACCCACAGCCATTGAAAAGGGTCATTCCCAGCCTGGGAGCCAGGCGGGTCTAAGCAGTGAACAGTGATGATCATTAGAACCCCCTGAGTAACAGCTGAGGTGACTTAGCTCCCTTCTTTGGACAGGCCCCTTTGGTGTCCTTGTGCAGTGGGGCAGTCCCTGCCCCGGCACTGGCAGGGCTGGAGGGCAGCTGGGAGCCTTTCCCAGCGCCTGGCAGCTTCTGCAGCTTTGGCAGCTGGGGCATGTCTTGTGTCTTCTGGAAACCTGGCAGCCCAGGCGGGATTCTCAGGTAGCCTCGGGCTGGCATCTCTGATTTTTTTTTGCAGTTCTTTTGTTTGTCTTAGGTCTGAGATCAACAAAAGGGCTTTTCCCACAACTTCCAAGCAGCTAAGTGAAAAAATCTCATTAATTCACCAAACACAATATTGCTGCCCCAAAGCAAGAACACACAGGCCAGAAATATGTCCATGCATGTGAAAAACACATGTGAAAACTGATAAAGTTTAATAAAGGACAACAGGAGACAAGGACCATAGCGCAAAGGTTATTATGGCTGGATGCATCTGGGCACTCAGCCAAGCCCACGCTGTGTGTTGCACAAAGATTGCTGCATATGCATAGACCCTTATGCATAGTAAACTTTAGTTTACATGTTCCAAGAATTGTTTTGCATGGCTCCTCCTGTGTCTTAGAGCATGCATATTCCTTGGCTGTGGTTTTAGTCCATTCTTACCACCTCCAATTTTTGGACCTTGGTCCGCACCATCTTCAGACAGTGAGTGCTGACAGTGGGCACATCTGTAGCAGGTGTCTTCTTTCTATGTTCATTGGATGTTATCCCATTTAAGTAGGCATTTGAACACAAGCATACTTCTATCAGCTATTTCACTACTATGTCTAAGCCTAATTAAGAACTGAAATAAAAACTATATCTTTATAAGAAAGTTACTTTAACACATATAAAATCCATTTTAATATTTGCAAAAAGCCAAAATTAGAATATTATAATATGTATCTATAACAATCTATTGATAATATTGCTGAAAGAAGGAAAACTTTTCTAAATACCTAGTGCCTTTGGTAATCGCTAAAGGTAATGTAGCTTGGGCTCTACAACTGTTTACTCATCTTTCTATTGAACAGAAATCTTGGATACTTTAGTGTGTAGATCTGTATTTATGACATTCTCTGAAATGAAAGTGAAAGGAAAAATGGGCTAAATTCAGATATCTGAAGTTCTGTCTGAACATTTGCTGAGGTAAATCAAAGACTAAAGGACAGCTACTCTTTGTGAAGAATGCCAGAGCAAGTTAAAATATGTATTAACAGGCATAATCAACACACTAGAATTAAAAGAGCATCTCCACCAGAAGAGAGAGTCTATAAAATCACACTCTGCATCAAGAAAACATAATGTCTATCACTACATGGATTTGTCGCTTTGCACGCCCCTCTGCCAAGTGCAAGGGGCCTCAAGGACTGAAAGCACAGGGAGCCAAAGGGAGACAGCTGCACCTACGTCACTGGGGGCTCCCGGGGAAGCAGTTTCCTTGAGAATCAAGCTCCTCTCCTCCAAAGGCACTTGCCCAAATGTCTGCATTTCCCGGGAAACACCAACACACACTTCAGAAACCCTGGCAAGGCCAAATTCCTTGTGCTCCTTGCAGCACAGGCACTCCAACTGGAGCTCATCTTCCTTCATCCAGGTCTGTGTCACTTCCTTCCCCACGCCCACGTGTCGCTTTGGGCGCGCAGCCCCAGCCCCTACAAACACGAGCTGCCCGCTGCCTCTGCACGTGCCTGAACTCCTGCCTGCGCTCACGGCAGCAAAAGCAGGCTGTTGCCAGCCAGGGAGCGGAGCCCTGTTCCCGCAGGAGGCTCTGGTCAGCCCCTTGCCCACTGTGCACGCAGCACTTCTCCTGCCCGCCCAGAACGCTCCTGGCAGAGCAGAGCACAAGCTGGTCGGCTCTGGGCTCAGCACTCCCCAAACACAGGCACAGGAAGACGCAGCGGCTGCTTTGCAGCCATGCCCAAGAGAGATGGGAAGGATCCCCTGCCCCTGGTCTCACTTGGTTGGCTTTCTGACTGGGCCTGAGGCACGGGCTGCGATTCCTCACTTGTGGGGAGAGCAGAGCTGCCAGAAGCGCACCCAGCCTGCAGGCACTGCCTGACAGCGCTGCGGCCACTGGGACGCTCGCGCCTCTGAGTCACAGCCACTGCCCTGCTGCTGCTGCTGCTGCTTCATTTGCTTAGAAGCACAGCCAGAGCTCACTGTTAGGCCACCATAGTCTCTGGTTCTGCCCTCTTCCTCTCCCTGTGTATGCATGGAGCATTGCTGTGCTTTCAGCAAGCTCTTGGTGAGAACTTCCAGCACCGCAAGCTCCTCTGCCCTCGGTGGATGCTCGACATGGAAGAGCATACTCAAGCTGGCTCTTCTAAATCCCAGGGTCCTTGTTCCCTTCAGCGTGCTCAGCACGACCTTCAACTCCACGGTGCTGTGCAACTGGAGCAGCAGGACAGGGACCTCTGCAGCCTGAGCTGCCCTTGTTCCTCTCTGCCTGTGCACAGACGACAGCGTGGAAGAGAACGGCAGCAGGGCCCTGCGTGTCCCCGGGCTCAGGATTTGTGCTGCTTCAGCTCCACAGACAGAGCCATGGCTTAAGTGAAAACGCCAAAATGTTTATTAAGGGAAGGCAAAGTGAAGGGGTGAATTGGGAGGGAAAACAGGGGATTGGCAGGGCCAGGGGGCTGGAGGGAGGGAGCTGCAAACAGGGAGCAAGAAGGCAGGAGCTCCTGGAGCTTGCCACAGGCTCAGCTGTGAGCAGCAAGAGCTGGGCCTGGAGCTGCAGCTGGTCCCCTCTGCTCTGCAGGTGCTCCCATCTTCAGTGGGAACTGGGGGTGGCCAAAGGACGCTGGTTCTTCCCATCCTGCAGGCGCAGTTCGGCAGATCTTGCGTCGAAGGTCAGATTGACAGGGGGAGGCTGGAGCCCGCCAGGCGCCAGGGCAGGAGGGGGCCGAGCCCTCTCCCATGGATACAGCAGCATCCCACAAAACCTCACCTTGGCCACGTGCCAAGCACAGGAATAGAGGGAGCAGGCTCTGGCTCAGGATTCTCGTGAGAGCCTCTTCCCCCTCTTCCACTCCCAGCTCCATCACCTGGCTGAAGAGCTGAATGGAGAGCAGCTGCAGCTGGCTGTTGTCCTGCAAGGAAAGGAAAAGTCCTAAGCACCAAATGCTCCCGACCCATTGAAGCAAAGGCCCAAACCTGCAGAGAGCACAGAGTTTGCAGGCAGGGGCCAGTGCTCTTGGCTGGGGGCACAGAGCCTTACGTTGTCAAAGTGTGGCATCTGGGGCTCAGCCAGCTTCAGGGTGCTGATGCTGGGTATCTTGAAATCTTTGTCCTGCAGCAGACGCGTGAGCACGGAGAGGCTGGTCCAGAGCATCTCTGCATTGGGATCACGCAGCTGCTCCAGCAGGTGTTGATAGAGGCCGTGTATTCCTCCGCCCTGTGTGCAAGACGAGGCTGTGCTGTGAAGCCGTGAACGGCTGCAGCAGCAGCAGCTGCTGGTGGCACTGGGGCAGCTGAAGCGGGAGGCAGGAGAGCTGGGAGCAGCTGCCTCTGCTGGCAGAGGCCAGCCAAGGCCAAAGGTGTGTGTTCCCCCGCCCCACGCTGCCAGCGCGGCTTCAGCCACTGCCCCCTTCTCACCAGCGAGGGCTCCTTGCTGAGCAGCACGAGGCCTCTGAGCTGCAGGCGCAGCCTGTCCCTGCACTGGCTGGGCAGGTGCCTGGATAGGAGCCAGAGGGCACTGGGACCGTGTCGGCTCAAGTCCAGACAGTCCAGGAGCTGAAAGGCACAGGGCAGTGAAGGGGGAGCCGGCCGGCAGGAGCCCGGAGCCGCACAGGGCCAGGCCCCTGCAGCAGCGGCAGCGGGCGCGGGCAGCGTCCCAGGCGGCTGCGGCTAGCAGAGGCCTGAGAGCTGGGAGGCAGCTCAGGCAGGCAGCGCTGGCCGTCAGGCTCACCTCCACAAAGAAGGCCAGAGCAGGCAGATCCCGGCGTGGCTGCTTGCGGATGAGCAGGCTGAGCAGGTGCGAGGCCATGTGGGGACACAGGGGGCTCAAGCCACGGCGCATCTCCCTGGCAGGGGAAAAAGGCACCAAGGCCCTGAGCCGGCGGGCAAACCTCTCCCAGGAGTGACTGACAGAGGTCTGATCATTCCCCAGCACTCTGCAAGGGGACATGGGCCCCTTGGGAAGCGGCTGCTCCTGGGCATCCTCCTCTGCCAGGCTTGTGCAGTCTGCTCGGCCGTGCCTCGGTGGCAAGGCCCTCTGGCTTACGGCCGCGGGGACTGTGTGGGGCACTCCGGGCACGGGGCACAAATGCTGGCAGTGGCGGAGGGGAGAAGGGGGTCTCACCTGGCCAGCAGGCCCGCTGCCTCGTGCTGGGTGTTGGCACAGAGCAGGGCGTCCCAGACCTGTGTGTGCTCCAGAGCCACCAGCTTCTTGTCGAAGCCCAGTCGGGAGAGCAGAGCCTTCATGGTCTGCGCTGCAAACCTGTGTGCCCAGCAAGGGCCAGGTCACGCTGGGAGCACTGGCCCTGGCCACAGGGGGCATGGGAAGGACAGGGCGACTGGGACCTGTTGGGGTCGCTGGGAAGGCCGTGTTCCTCCCGGCACACTCTCCAGAAGCTGCGGGTCTCAACGTCCTCTGGCATCTGCTCTGTGGCAGAGAAAATTTCCAAGAGCAGATCCACCAGCAGCTGGGGAGAATAAATGAGCATCCCGTAGTGCCACTGGGACGTGGGGACAATCCTCTGCAGCACCAGAGTTGCCTGCAAGAGACAAAGCACCCCGAGGCAGCGCTCAGTGCCGAGGTGCCCATGAGGCAGGGCCCGAGGGGAGAGGCAGGGCGGGCACCCGGCCTGCTGCCCCTGAGCCTGCCCTGAGCCCAGCTTTCAGCCCAGGCCGGGAGCTGCAGCGTGGGGAGAGCATGGAGAGCTGCTGGAGAGGTGACCTGGAGGGCGAGCAAAGGCCAGCTCCAGAAACTCACAGCCAGGGCAAAGGCGGCCTCATTCCCGCTGCAGAAGATCCTGCCGTGCGGTGGCTGCTTCTCTACTACGGAGAGCAGCGCCGGAAGGACCTCCTCCACGGCGACTTCTGAGGTGCCCATGGCCCTCCACATCAGTGTGGCAGCTCTGTGGGACCAGAGCTGTGTGTCAGCACCCTGCCCCGTGCAGCTGCCTCGGGCCAGGTGACAGAGCCCTGGTGCCCTGAGGGGCCGGGAGGGAGCATGGCAGCAGGCTTGGGAAACAGAGGTGCCCGAGGGGCCCTACGGGCCGGTGAGCACCGAGCTCTGGAGGCGCTTGTGCCCCGTACCTGTCACATAATGGGGCACAGTGCAGGAGGCTCATGACCACGTGAGCGGGATGTTCTTCGGTCAGGCTCGCGATGGCCATTTGCAGCCCGGCGTCCACGGTGTCGCAGGACGCCAGTCTCTGCAGGATGGCCCTGACCGTGGCTAGCACCTGGAGGGAACGGCATGGGGGAGACTTGGTGTGCTGTCCTAGGCAGCAACTTGCCCAGCTTCCTTCCCCCAGGAAGTGCTTGCCTTCCCACCCCACTGTGATGGCCCCAAAGGCTGAGCGGGACCAGCGGACATGGCTTGAGGGGCCACGTGATCCTGGGAGGCCTTCAGCCCCGGCCCCAGGCTGCTTGCCTGCTGCAGAGAAGAAACACCCTTCTGGCAAAACTCCAGACTGGGTGCAGGACTCACAGTCAGGGCAGTCACGGCGTCCGTCTCTTGGATGGCCTGATTGAGGGTGTTTGTGGTGGCCATCCCCTCAGTCAGGGCCATGTCAGCCTCCGCCCTGCCCTCGGCCGCTGCCCGCTCACAGCTTGCAGCCAGCTCAGCAGGCGCAGTGCTGGCAGCAGGCTCTGCCCGCAGCTGGCTGGGCACGGAGTCGGGCTGGGCCGTGCCCCCGGTCACGGTGGCGCTGTTCTTTCTGCGCCGGAGACGCAGGAACCTCCGCAGTGCCTGCAGCAAAAGGAAGGGCGGGAAGAGAGGGACGTTCCATGGTCTGCTCCAAGCGTGGGGCTGGGCTGAGCAGGGCCAGCAGGCCCGGCCCAGGTGGGGATGGCCGCAGGTACCTGCGCCGCTCTACGGAAGCAGCCGCGGGTGGGCTCCTGCTCTTGAGTGGCGTCCTTGGCTGCATCTGGCAAAGAGGGAGAGCAGCCGGAGCTGAGGGGCTGTGGGAGAGGCCGGAGAACACAGGCCAGCCCTGCACTCCCCAGGCAGGGAAAGGCCCCTGCCCGTCTGGGAGATGGGGCATAGCTGCCATCGGGGGGGCAGTCCCTGCCCCTGTCCCATCCTGTCCGTGGGCATGTCCATAGGGATGGGATGAGATGGGATGGGATGGGATGGGATGGGATGGGATGGGATGGGATGGGATGGGATGGGATGGGATGGGATGGGATGGGATGGGATGGGGCAGGATGGGGCCTAGGCTGGCTGCAGGCACCAGTGCTGCGGCCCAGCTGCGCCACTCACCGTCCTGCAGCGGCTGCAACTGCTCCGGCTCTGCAGGCTGCTGCACTGGGGCAGCTGCAGGGCCGTTCTTTTTCTTCCCCTGAAGCCTCCGGAATAGGCTGAGCACTTTGCTCGCCATCCCGCTGCCCGACCTGGAGGGACAGATGCCTCGGCAAAGGTCGGAGTCAGCGGTGCCGCAGTCGTGCCTTGCAGGCACCTGCGACAGGGAGGCCTCAGGAGGATGAGAGGACAGCAAGTCCTGCCCTGTGTTCTCGAGGGCTCCTGCCACAATGACAGGAGACTCCTCGTGAAGGATGGAGTTCACCAACTCCCACGGCCTGGCCACAGGGGCACCGGCCGCAGGGATGGGAGATGCCTCGGAAAGACTCCGAGTCAATGTGTCCCGAGGTCTGGCCGCGAGGCCAGCCGCAGGAGTAGCGCGTCGGGAAAGCTCCGGGTGGGCAATGAACGAGCTGGCTGTGCGGCGGATCCACACAGCACCACTCTGTCACGTCCTGTCCCGTCGCGTGCACCGAGCACTCTGGCGTGGCCGTGACGCTGCCAGCACCTATGTCAGCGCGTGTCACAAAGGGCTGCTGCCACACCCTGTTCCACTGCGCCGCACGGTGACCCTGCTGCACCGTGTCACAAGGGGCCCTTGGTGACGCTGCCACGTGCCCCGGGCCACCCCCTCCCCAGGCAAGGCGCCCCTGCTTGGAAGGAATCCGTTGCCCCGAGTGTCTAACACAGCCCTGGACACACCAAGGCCGGCCAAGTGCTCAGGGAAGGCCTCTCCACGTCTGTGCCCGGCCCGCACAGCCCAACTCGGTGTGGCCCTGGAGCAGAGCGGCTTCCAGCAAGCAAGAAGCAAATGCATCTTGCCAAGAACTAAAACACACCAGCTAGGGAAGATGGCATTAATAAAGGCCTTGGAATTCACAGCTCTCTGAGAGGCATTTGGGGTTCTTGCTGGGCAGAGGTGATCCGCCTCTGTGCTGTGCTCAAAGGGGGGAACACACCCTACCACAGGTGCTTGGCTTGGTCTCCGCAAGCCCAGGCTGGTGCCAAAGCTGCTCTTGACAGCCTTCTCCCTTCCCACGCCCCACTGCCAAGTGCAAGGGTCCTCAGGGACAGAAAGGAGAGCAGGGAGGCAGAGGCAGACAGCTGCACCTACATCACTGGGGGGGCTCCTGGGGAAGCACTTTGCTTGAGAAGCAAGCCCCTCTCTTCCAAAGGCATTTCCACAAATGCGCACATTTCCCGGGGAGCACCAACACACACTTCAGAAACTCTGGCAAGGCTGAATTCCTTCTGCTCCTTGCAGCCATGGCACTCCAGCTCGAGCTTCTCTTTCTTCCCCCGAGTATGTTTCCACGGGTCCTTTCTGGCACGCAGCCCTGGGCCCCCTATAAACAGGAGCTGCCCGCAGCCTCCTCATGTGCCTGAACTCCTGCCTGCGCTCAGGGCAGCAAAAGCAGGCTGTTGCCAGCCAGGGAGCGGAGTCCTGTTCCCGCAGGAGGCTCTGGTCAGCCCCTTCCCCACTGTGCACGCAGCACTTCTCCTGCCTGCCCAGAACGCTCCTGGCAGAGCAGAGCACAAGCTGGCCGGCTCTGGGCTCAGCACAGCCCAAACACAGGCGCACCCCAAACACAAAGCAGCAGCTGTTTTGCAGCCATGCCCCAGAGAGATGGCAAGGATCCCCTGCCCCTGGGCTCACTTGCTTGCCTTTCTGACTGGCTCTGAGGCAGGGGCAGCGCTTCCTGGCTTGTGGGGAGAGCAGAGGCGCCGCAACCACACGCAGCGTGCAGGCACTGCCTGACAGCACTGCGGCCACTGGGACGCTCGCGCCTCTGAGCCTCTGCCACTCCGCTGCTGCTGCTGCTGCTGCTGGTGCAGCTTCATTTGCTTTTTGGCACAGCCAGAGCTCACTGCTAGGCCACGGTGGTCTCTGGTTCTGCCCTCTTCCTGTCCCTGTGTAGGGCTGGAGCATTGCTGTGCTTTCAGGAAGCTTTCTGTGAAGACTTCCAGCATTGCAAGCTCCTTTGCCCTCGCTGGATGCCTGCCATGGAATCCCTCACGGCTGGCTTCAGAGCACACCCCAAGCCGGCTCTTCTAAAACCCAGGGTCACTGTCCCCCTCAGCGTGCTCAGCACGACCTTCAACTCCACGGTGCTGTGCAACTGGAGCAGCAGGACAGGGACCTCTGCAGCCTGAGCTGCCCTTGTTCCTCTCTGCCCGTGCACAGACGACAGCGTGGAAGAGAACGGCAGCAGGGCCCTGCGTGTCCCCGGGCTCAGGATTTGTGCTGCTTCAGCTCCACAGACAGAGCCATGGCTTAAGTGAAAACGCCAAAATGTTTATTAAGGGAAGGCAAAGTGAAGGCGTGAACTGGGAGGGAAAACAGGGGATTGGCAGGGCCAGGGGGCTGGAGGGAGGGAGCTGCAAACAGGGAGCAAGAAGGCAGGAGCTCCTGGAGCTTGCCACAGGCTCAGCTGTGAGCAGCAAGAGCTGGGCCTGGAGCTGCAGCTGGTCCCCTCTGCTCTGCAGGTGCTCCCATCTTCAGTGGGAACTGGGGGTGGCCAAAGGACGCTGGTTCTTCCCATCCTGCAGGCGCAGTTCGGCAGATCTTGCGTCGAAGGTCAGATTGACAGGGGGAGGCTGGAGCCCGCCAGGCGCCAGGGCAGGAGGGGGCCGAGCCCTCTGCCATGGATACAGCAGCATCCCACAAAACCTCACCTTGGCCACGTGCCAAGCACAGGAATAGAGGCAGCAGGCTCTGGCTCAGGATTCTCGTGAGAGCCTCTTCCCCCTCTTCCACTCCCAGCTCCATCACCTGGCTGAAGAGCTGAATGGAGAGCAGCTGCAGCTGGCTGTTGTCCTGCAAGGAAAGGAAAAGTCCTAAGCACCAAATGCTCCCGACCCATTGGAGCAAAGGCCCAAACCTGCAGAGAGCACAGAGTTTGCAGGCAGGGGCCAGTGCTCTTGGCTGGGGGCACAGAGCCTTACGTTGTCAAAGTGTGGCATCTGGGGCTCAGCCAGCTTCAGGGTGCTGATGCTGGGTATCTTGAAATCTTTGTCCTGCAGCAGACGCGTGAGCACGGAGAGGCTGGTCCAGAGCATCTCTGCATTGGGATCACGCAGCTGCTCCAGCAGGTGTTGATAGAGGCCGTGTATTCCTCCGCCCTGTGTGCAAGACGAGGCTGTGCTGTGAAGCCGTGAACGGCTGCAGCAGCAGCAGCTGCTGGTGGCACTGGGGCAGCTGAAGCGGGAGGCAGGAGAGCTGGGAGCAGCTGCCTCTGCTGGCAGAGGCCAGCCAAGGCCAAAGGTGTGTGTTCCCCAGCCCCACGCTGCCAGCGCGGCTTCAGCCACTGCCCCCTTCTCACCAGCGAGGGCTCCTTGCTGAGCAGCACGAGGCCTCTGAGCTGCAGGCGCAGCCTGTCCCTGCACTGGCTGGGCAGGTGCCTGGATAGGAGCCAGAGGGCACTGGGACCGTGTCGGCTCAAGTCCAGACAGTCCAGGAGCTGAAAGGCACAGGGCAGTGACGGGGGAGCCGGCCGGCAGGAGCCCGGAGCCGCACAGGGCCGGGCCCCTGCAGCAGCGGCAGCGGGCGCGGGCAGCGTCCCAGGCGGCTGCGGCTAGCAGAGGCCCGAGAGCTGGGAGGCAGCTCAGGCAGGCAGCGCTGGCCGTCAGGCTCACCTCCACAAAGAAGGCCAGAGCAGGCAGATCCCGGCGTGGCTGCTTGCGGATGAGCAGGCTGAGCAGGTGCGAGGCCATGTGGGGACACAGGGGGCTCAAGCCACGGCGCATCTCCCTGGCAGGGGAAAAAGGCACCAAGGCCCTGAGCCGGCGGGCAAACCTCTCCCAGGAGTGACTGACAGAGGTCTGATCATTCCCCAGCACTCTGCAAGGGGACACGGGCCCCTTGGGAAGCGGCTGCTCCTGGGCATCCTCCTCTGCCAGGCTTGTGCAGTCTGCTCGGCCGTGCCTCGGTGGCAAGGCCCTCTGGCTTACGGCCGCGGGGACTGTGTGGGGCACTCCGGGCACGGGGCACAAATGCTGGCGGTGGCGGAGGGGAGAAGGGGGTCTCACCTGGCCAGCAGGCCCGCTGCCTCGTGCTGGGTGTCGGCACAGAGCAGGGCGTCCCAGACCTGTGTGTGCTCCAGAGCCACCAGCTTCTTGTGGAAGCCCAGTCGGGAGAGCAGAGCCTTCATGGTCTGCGCTGCAAACCTGTGTGCCCAGCAAGGGCCAGGTCACGCTGGGAGCACTGGCCCTGGCCACAGGGGGCATGGGAAGGACAGGGCGACTGGCACCTGTTGGGGTCGCTGGGAAGGCCGTGTTCCTCCCGGCACACTCTCCAGAAGCTGCGGGTCTCAACGTCCTCTGGCATCTGCTCTGTGGCAGAGAAAATTTCCAAGAGCAGATCCACCAGCAGCTGGGGAGAATAAATGAGCATCCCGTAGTGCCACTGGGACGTGGGGACAATCCTCTGCAGCACCAGAGTTGCCTGCAAGAGACAAAGCACCCCGAGGCAGCGCTCAGTGCCCAGGTGCCCATGAGGCAGGGCCCGAGGGGAGAGGCAGGGCGGGCACCCGGCCTGCTGCCCCTGAGCCTGCCCTGAGCCCAGCTTTCAGCCCAGGCCGGGAGCTGCAGCGTGGGGAGAGCATGGAGAGCTGCTGGAGAGGGTGACCTGGAGGGCGAGCAAAGGCCAGCTCCAGAAACTCACAGCCAGGGCAAAGGCGGCCTCATTCCCGCTGCAGAAGATCCTGCCGTGCGGTGGCTGCTTCTCTACTACGGAGAGCAGCGCCGGAAGGACCTCCTCCACGGCGACTTCTGAGGTGCCCATGGCCCTCCACATCAGTGTGGCAGCTCTGTGGGACCAGAGCTGTGTGTCAGCACCCTGCCCCGTGCAGCTGCGTGGGGCCGGGTGACAGAGCCCTGGTGCCCTGAGGGGCCGGGAGGGAGCATGGCAGCAGGCTTGGGAAACAGAGGTGCCCGAGGGGCCCTACGGGCCGGTGAGCACCGAGCTCTGGAGGCGCTTGTGCCCCGTACCTGTCACATAATGGGGCACAGTGCAGGAGGCTCATGACCACGTGAGCGGGATGTTCTTCGGTCAGGCTCACGATGGCCATTTGCAGCCCGGCGTCCACGGTGTCGCAGGACGCCAGTCTCTGCAGGATGGCCCTGACCGTGGCTAGCACCTGGAGGGAACGGCATGGGGGAGACTTGGTGTGCTGTCCTAGGCAGCAACTTGCCCAGCTTCCTTCCCCCAGGAAGTGCTTGCCTTCCCACCCCACTCTGATGGCCCCAAAGGCTGAGCGGGACCAGCGGACATGGCTTGAGGGGCCACGTGATCCTGGGAGGCCTTCAGCCCCGGCCCCAGGCTGCTTGCCTGCTGCAGAGAAGAAACACCCTTCTGGCAAAACTCCAGACTGGGTGCAGGACTCACAGTCAGGGCAGTCACGGCGTCCGTCTCTTGGATGGCCTGATTGAGGGTGTTTGTGGTGGCCATCCCCTCAGTCAGGGCCATGTCAGCCTCCGCCCTGCCCTCGGCCGCTGCCCGCTCACAGCTTGCAGCCAGCTCAGCAGGCGCAGTGCTGGCAGCAGGCTCTGCCCGCAGCTGGCTGGGCACGGAGTCGGGCTGGGCCGTGCCCCCGGTCACGGTGGCGCTGTTCTTTCTGCGCCGGAGACGCAGGAACCTCCGCAGTGCCTGCAGCAAAAGGAAGGGCGGGAAGAGAGGGACGTTCCATGGTCTGCTGCAAGGACGGGGCTGGGCCGAGCAGGGCCAGCAGGCCCGGCCCAGGTGGGGATGGCCACAGGTACCTGCGCCGCTCTACGGAAGCGGCCGCGGGTGGGCTCCTGCTCTTGAGACCGCTCCTTGGCTGCATCTGGCAAAGAGGGAGAGCAGCCGGAGCTGAGGGGCTGTGGGAGAGGCCGGAGAACACAGGCCAGCCCTGCACTCCCCAGGCAGGGAAAGGCCCCTGCCCGTCTGGGAGATGGGGCATAGCTGCCATCGGGGGGGCAGTCCCTGCCCCTGTCCCATCCTGTCCGTGGGCATGTCCATAGGGATGGGATGAGATGGGATGGGATGGGATGGGATGGGATGGGATGGGATGGGATGGGATGGGATGGGATGGGGCGGGATGGGGCCTAGGCTGGCTGCAGGCACCAGTGCTGCGGCCCAGCTGCGCCACTCACCGTCCTGCAGTGTCTGCAACTGCTCCGGCTCTGCAGGCTGCTGCACTGGGGCAGCTGCAGGGCCGTTCTTTTTCTTCCCCTGAAGCCTCCGGAATAGGCTGAGCACTTTGCTCGCCATCCCGCTGCCCGACCTGGAGGGACAGATGCCTCGGCAAAGGTCGGAGTCAGCGGTGCCGCAGTCGTGCCTTGCAGGCACCTGCGACAGGGAGGCCTCAGGAGGATGAGAGGACAGCAAGTCCTGCCCTGTGTTCTCGAGGGCTCCTGCCACAATGACAGGAGACTCCTCGTGAACGATGGCGGTCACCAACTCCCACGGCCTGGCCATAGGGGCACCGGCCGCAGGGATGGGAGATGCCTCGGAAAGACTCCGAGTCAACGTGTCCCGAGGTCTGGCCGCGAGGCCAGCCGCAGGAGTAGCGCGTCGGGAAAGCTCCGGGTGGGCAATGAACGAGCTGGCTGTGCGGCGGATCCACACAGCACCACTCTGTCACGTCCTGTCCCGTCGCGTGCACCGAGCACTCTGGCGTGGCCGTGACGCTGCCAGCACCTATGTCAGCGCGTGTCACAAAGGGCTGCTGCCACACCCTGTTCCACTGCGCCGCACGGTGACCCTGCTGCACCGTGTCACAAGGGGCCCTTGGTGACGCTGCCACGTGCCCCGGGGCCACCCCCTCCCCAGGCAAGGCGCCCCTGCTTGGAAGGAATCCGTTGCCCCGAGTGTCTAACACAGCCCTGGACACACCAAGGCCGGCCAAGTGCTCAGGGAAGGCCTCTCCACGTCTGTGCCCGGCCCGCACAGCCCAACTCGGTGTGGCCCTGGAGCAGAGCGGCTTCCAGCAAGCAAGAAGCAAATGCATCTTGCCAAGAACTAAAACACACCAGCTAGGGAAGATGGCATTAATAAAGGCCTTGGAATTCACAGCTCTCTGAGAGGCATTTGGGGTTCTTGCTGGGCAGAGGTGATCCGCCTCTGTGCTGTGCTCAAAGGGGGGAACACACCCTACCACAGGTGCTTGGCTTGGTCTCCGCAAGCCCAGGCTGGTGCCAAAGCTGCTCTTGACAGCCTTCTCCCTTCCCACGCCCCACTGCCAAGTGCAAGGGGCCTCAGGGACAGAAAGGAGAGCAGGGAGGCAGAGGCAGACAGCTGCACCTACATCACTGGGGGGGCTCCTGGGGAAGCACTTTGCTTGAGAAGCAAGCCCCTCTCTTCCAAAGGCATTTCCACAAATGCGCACATTTCCCGGGGAGCACCAACACACACTTCAGAAACTCTGGCAAGGCTGAATTCCTTCTGCTCCTTGCAGCCATGGCACTCCAGCTCGAGCTCCTCTTTGTTCCCCCTAGTATGTTTCCATGGGTCCTTTCTGGCACGCAGCCCCGGGCCCCCTATAAACAGGAGCTGCCCGCTGCCTCCTCATGTGCCTGAACTCCTGCCTGCGCTCAGGGCAGCAAAAGCAGGCTGTTGCCAGCCAGGGAGCGGAGCCCTGTTCCCGCAGGAGGCTCTGGTCAGCCCCTTCCCCACTGTGCACGCAGCACTTCTCCTGCCTGCCCAGAACGCTCCTGGCAGAGCAGAGCACAAGCTGGCCGGCTCTGGGCTCAGCACAGCCCAAACACAGGCGCACCCCAAACACAAAGCAGCAGCTGTTTTGCAGCCATGCCCCAGAGAGATGGCAAGGATCCCCTGCCCCTGGGCTCACTTGCTTGCCTTTCTGACTGGCTCTGAGGCAGGGGCAGCGCTTCCTGGCTTGTGGGGAGAGCAGAGGCGCCGCAACCACACGCAGCGTGCAGGCACTGCCTGACAGCACTGCGGCCACTGGGACGCTCGCGCCTCTGAGCCTCTGCCACTCCGCTGCTGCTGCTGCTGCTGCTGGTGCAGCTTCATTTGCTTTTTGGCACAGCCAGAGCTCACTGCTAGGCCACGGTGGTCTCTGGTTCTGCCCTCTTCCTGTCCCTGTGTAGGGCTGGAGCATTGCTGTGCTTTCAGGAAGCTTTCTGTGAAGACTTCCAGCATTGCAAGCTCCTTTGCCCTGGCTGGATGCCTGCCATGGAATCCCTGACGGCTGGGTTCAGAGCACACCCCAAGCCGGCTCTTCTAAAACCCAGGGTCACTGTCCCCCTCAGCGTGCTCAGCACGACCTTCAACTCCACGGTGCTGTGCAACTGGAGTAGCAGGACAGGGACCTCTGCAGCCTGAGCTGCCCTTGTTCCTCTCTGCCCGTGCACAGACGACAGCGTGGAAGAGAACGGCAGCAGGGCCCTGCGTGTCCCCGGGCTCAGGATTTGTGCTGCTTCAGCTCCACAGACAGAGCCATGGCTTAAGTGAAAACGCCAAAATGTTTATTAAGGGAAGGCAAAGTGAAGGCGTGAACTGGGAGGGAAAACAGGGGATTGGCAGGGCCAGGGGGCTGGAGGGAGGGAGCTGCAAACAGGGAGCAAGAAGGCAGGAGCTCCTGGAGCTTGCCACAGGCTCAGCTGTGAGCAGCAAGAGCTGGGCCTGGAGCTGCAGCTGGTCCCCTCTGCTCTGCAGGTGCTCCCATCTTCAGTGGGAACTGGGGGTGGCCAAAGGACGCTGGTTCTTCCCATCCTGCAGGCGCAGTTCGGCAGATCTTGCGTCGAAGGTCAGATTGACAGGGGGAGGCTGGAGCCCGCCAGGCGCCAGGGCAGGAGGGGGCCGAGCCCTCTGCCATGGATACAGCAGCATCCCACAAAACCTCACCTTGGCCACGTGCCAAGCACAGGAATAGAGGGAGCAGGCTCTGGCTCAGGATTCTCGTGAGAGCCTCTTCCCCCTCTTCCACTCCCAGCTCCATCACCTGGCTGAAGAGCTGAATGGAGAGCAGCTGCAGCTGGCTGTTGTCCTGCAAGGAAAGGAAAAGTCCTAAGCACCAAATGCTCCCGACCCATTGGAGCAAAGGCCCAAACCTGCAGAGAGCACAGAGTTTGCAGGCAGGGGCCAGTGCTCTTGGCTGGGGGCACAGAGCCTTACGTTGTCAAAGTGTGGCATCTGGGGCTCAGCCAGCTTCAGGGTGCTGATGCTGGGTATCTTGAAATCTTTGTCCTGCAGCAGACGCGTGAGCACGGAGAGGCTGGTCCAGAGCATCTCTGCATTGGGATCACGCAGCTGCTCCAGCAGGTGTTGATAGAGGCCGTGTATTCCTCCGCCCTGTGTGCAAGACGAGGCTGTGCTGTGAAGCCGTGAACGGCTGCAGCAGCAGCAGCTGCTGGTGGCACTGGGGCAGCTGAAGCGGGAGGCAGGAGAGCTGGGAGCAGCTGCCTCTGCTGGCAGAGGCCAGCCAAGGCCAAAGGTGTGTGTTCCCCAGCCCCACGCTGCCAGCGCGGCTTCAGCCACTGCCCCCTTCTCACCAGCGAGGGCTCCTTGCTGAGCAGCACGAGGCCTCTGAGCTGCAGGCGCAGCCTGTCCCTGCACTGGCTGGGCAGGTGCCTGGATAGGAGCCAGAGGGCACTGGGACCGTGTCGGCTCAAGTCCAGACAGTCCAGGAGCTGAAAGGCACAGGGCAGTGACGGGGGAGCCGGCCGGCAGGAGCCCGGAGCCGCACAGGGCCGGGCCCCTGCAGCAGCGGCAGCGGGCGCGGGCAGCGTCCCAGGCGGCTGCGGCTAGCAGAGGCCCGACAGCTGGGAGGCAGCTCAGGCAGGCAGCGCTGGCCGTCAGGCTCACCTCCACAAAGAAGGCCAGAGCAGGCAGATCCCGGCGTGGCTGCTTGCGGATGAGCAGGCTGAGCAGGTGCGAGGCCATGTGGGGACACAGGGGGCTCAAGCCACGGCGCATCTCCCTGGCAGGGGAAAAAGGCACCAAGGCCCTGAGCCGGCGGGCAAACCTCTCCCAGGAGTGACTGACAGAGGTCTGATCATTCCCCAGCACTCTGCAAGGGGACACGGGCCCCTTGGGAAGCGGCTGCTCCTGGGCATCCTCCTCTGCCAGGCTTGTGCAGTCTGCTCGGCCGTGCCTCGGTGGCAAGGCCCTCTGGCTTACGGCCGCGGGGACTGTGTGGGGCACTCCGGGCACGGGGCACAAATGCTGGCGGTGGCGGAGGGGAGAAGGGGGTCTCACCTGGCCAGCAGGCCCGCTGCCTCGTGCTGGGTGTTGGCACAGAGCAGGGCGTCCCAGACCTGTGTGTGCTCCAGAGCCACCAGCTTCTTGTGGAAGCCCAGTCGGGAGAGCAGAGCCTTCATGGTCTGCGCTGCAAACCTGTGTGCCCAGCAAGGGCCAGGTCACGCTGGGAGCACTGGCCCTGGCCACAGGGGGCATGGGAAGGACAGGGCGACTGGCACCTGTTGGGGTCGCTGGGAAGGCCGTGTTCCTCCCGGCACACTCTCCAGAAGCTGCGGGTCTCAACGTCCTCTGGCATCTGCTCTGTGGCAGAGAAAATTTCCAAGAGCAGATCCACCAGCAGCTGGGGAGAATAAATGAGCATCCCGTAGTGCCACTGGGACGTGGGGACAATCCTCTGCAGCACCAGAGTTGCCTGCAAGAGACAAAGCACCCCGAGGCAGCGCTCAGTGCCCAGGTGCCCATGAGGCAGGGCCCGAGGGGAGAGGCAGGGCGGGCACCCGGCCTGCTGCCCCTGAGCCTGCCCTGAGCCCAGCTTTCAGCCCAGGCCGGGAGCTGCAGCGTGGGGAGAGCATGGAGAGCTGCTGGAGAGGGTGACCTGGAGGGCGAGCAAAGGCCAGCTCCAGAAACTCACAGCCAGGGCAAAGGCGGCCTCATTCCCGCTGCAGAAGATCCTGCCGTGCGGTGGCTGCTTCTCTACTACGGAGAGCAGCGCCGGAAGGACCTCCTCCACGGCGACTTCTGAGGTGCCCATGGCCCTCCACATCAGTGTGGCAGCTCTGTGGGACCAGAGCTGTGTGTCAGCACCCTGCCCCGTGCAGCTGCGTGGGGCCGGGTGACAGAGCCCTGGTGCCCTGAGGGGCCGGGAGGGAGCATGGCAGCAGGCTTGGGAAACAGAGGTGCCCGAGGGGCCCTACGGGCCGGTGAGCACCGAGCTCTGGAGGCGCTTGTGCCCCGTACCTGTCACATAATGGGGCACAGTGCAGGAGGCTCATGACCACGTGAGCGGGATGTTCTTCGGTCAGGCTCACAATGGCCATTTGCAGCCCGGCGTCCACGGTGTCGCAGGACGCCAGTCTCTGCAGGATGGCCCTGACCGTGGCTAGCACCTGGAGGGAACGGCATGGGGGAGACTTGGTGTGCTGTCCTAGGCAGCAACTTGCCCAGCTTCCTTCCCCCAGGAAGTGCTTGCCTTCCCACCCCACTCTGATGGCCCCAAAGGCTGAGCGGGACCAGCGGACATGGCTTGAGGGGCCACGTGATCCTGGGAGGCCTTCAGCCCCGGCCCCAGGCTGCTTGCCTGCTGCAGAGAAGAAACACCCTTCTGGCAAAACTCCAGACTGGGTGCAGGACTCACAGTCAGGGCAGTCACGGCGTCCGTCTCTTGGATGGCCTGATTGAGGGTGTTTGTGGTGGCCATCCCCTCAGTCAGGGCCATGTCAGCCTCCGCCCTGCCCTCGGCCGCTGCCCGCTCACAGCTTGCAGCCAGCTCAGCAGGCGCAGTGCTGGCAGCAGGCTCTGCCCGCAGCTGGCTGGGCACGGAGTCGGGCTGGGCCGTGCCCCCGGTCACGGTGGCGCTGTTCTTTCTGCGCCGGAGACGCAGGAACCTCCGCAGTGCCTGCAGCAAAAGGAAGGGCGGGAAGAGAGGGACGTTCCATGGTCTGCTGCAAGGACGGGGCTGGGCCGAGCAGGGCCAGCAGGCCCGGCCCAGGTGGGGATGGCCACAGGTACCTGCGCCGCTCTACGGAAGCGGCCGCGGGTGGGCTCCTGCTCTTGAGACCGCTCCTTGGCTGCATCTGGCAAAGAGGGAGAGCAGCCGGAGCTGAGGGGCTGTGGGAGAGGCCGGAGAACACAGGCCAGCCCTGCACTCCCCAGGCAGGGAAAGGCCCCTGCCCGTCTGGGAGATGGGGCATAGCTGCCATCGGGGGGGCAGTCCCTGCCCCTGTCCCATCCTGTCCGTGGGCATGTCCATAGGGATGGGATGAGATGGGATGGGATGGGATGGGATGGGATGGGATGGGATGGGATGGGATGGGATGGGATGGGATGGGATGGGGCGGGATGGGGCCTAGGCTGGCTGCAGGCACCAGTGCTGCGGCCCAGCTGCGCCACTCACCGTCCTGCAGTGTCTGCAACTGCTCCGGCTCTGCAGGCTGCTGCACTGGGGCAGCTGCAGGGCCGTTCTTTTTCTTCCCCTGAAGCCTCCGGAATAGGCTGAGCACTTTGCTCGCCATCCCGCTGCCCGACCTGGAGGGACAGATGCCTCGGCAAAGGTCGGAGTCAGCGGTGCCGCAGTCGTGCCTTGCAGGCACCTGCGACAGGGAGGCCTCAGGAGGATGAGAGGACAGCAAGTCCTGCCCTGTGTTCTCGAGGGCTCCTGCCACAATGACAGGAGACTCCTCGTGAACGATGGCGGTCACCAACTCCCACGGCCTGGCCATAGGGGCACCGGCCGCAGGGATGGGAGATGCCTCGGAAAGACTCCGAGTCAACGTGTCCCGAGGTCTGGCCGCGAGGCCAGCCGCAGGAGTAGCGCGTCGGGAAAGCTCCGGGTGGGCAATGAACGAGCTGGCTGTGCGGCGGATCCACACAGCACCACTCTGTCACGTCCTGTCCCGTCGCGTGCACCGAGCACTCTGGCGTGGCCGTGACGCTGCCAGCACCTATGTCAGCGCGTGTCACAAAGGGCTGCTGCCACACCCTGTTCCACTGCGCCGCACGGTGACCCTGCTGCACCGTGTCACAAGGGGCCCTTGGTGACGCTGCCACGTGCCCCGGGGCCACCCCCTCCCCAGGCAAGGCGCCCCTGCTTGGAAGGAATCCGTTGCCCCGAGTGTCTAACACAGCCCTGGACACACCAAGGCCGGCCAAGTGCTCAGGGAAGGCCTCTCCACGTCTGTGCCCGGCCCGCACAGCCCAACTCGGTGTGGCCCTGGAGCAGAGCGGCTTCCAGCAAGCAAGAAGCAAATGCATCTTGCCAAGAACTAAAACACACCAGCTAGGGAAGATGGCATTAATAAAGGCCTTGGAATTCACAGCTCTCTGAGAGGCATTTGGGGTTCTTGCTGGGCAGAGGTGATCCGCCTCTGTGCTGTGCTCAAAGGGGGGAACACACCCTACCACAGGTGCTTGGCTTGGTCTCCGCAAGCCCAGGCTGGTGCCAAAGCTGCTCTTGACAGCCTTCTCCCTTCCCACGCCCCACTGCCAAGTGCAAGGGGCCTCAGGGACAGAAAGGAGAGCAGGGAGGCAGAGGCAGACAGCTGCACCTACATCACTGGGGGGGCTCCTGGGGAAGCACTTTGCTTGAGAAGCAAGCCCCTCTCTTCCAAAGGCATTTCCACAAATGCGCACATTTCCCGGGGAGCACCAACACACACTTCAGAAACTCTGGCAAGGCTGAATTCCTTCTGCTCCTTGCAGCCATGGCACTCCAGCTCGAGCTCCTCTTTGTTCCCCCTAGTATGTTTCCATGGGTCCTTTCTGGCACGCAGCCCCGGGCCCCCTATAAACAGGAGCTGCCCGCTGCCTCCTCATGTGCCTGAACTCCTGCCTGCGCTCAGGGCAGCAAAAGCAGGCTGTTGCCAGCCAGGGAGCGGAGCCCTGTTCCCGCAGGAGGCTCTGGTCAGCCCCTTCCCCACTGTGCACGCAGCACTTCTCCTGCCTGCCCAGAACGCTCCTGGCAGAGCAGAGCACAAGCTGGCCGGCTCTGGGCTCAGCACAGCCCAAACACAGGCGCACCCCAAACACAAAGCAGCAGCTGTTTTGCAGCCATGCCCCAGAGAGATGGCAAGGATCCCCTGCCCCTGGGCTCACTTGCTTGCCTTTCTGACTGGCTCTGAGGCAGGGGCAGCGCTTCCTGGCTTGTGGGGAGAGCAGAGGCGCCGCAACCACACGCAGCGTGCAGGCACTGCCTGACAGCACTGCGGCCACTGGGACGCTCGCGCCTCTGAGCCTCTGCCACTCCGCTGCTGCTGCTGCTGCTGCTGGTGCAGCTTCATTTGCTTTTTGGCACAGCCAGAGCTCACTGCTAGGCCACGGTGGTCTCTGGTTCTGCCCTCTTCCTGTCCCTGTGTAGGGCTGGAGCATTGCTGTGCTTTCAGGAAGCTTTCTGTGAAGACTTCCAGCATTGCAAGCTCCTTTGCCCTGGCTGGATGCCTGCCATGGAATCCCTGACGGCTGGGTTCAGAGCACACCCCAAGCCGGCTCTTCTAAAACCCAGGGTCACTGTCCCCCTCAGCGTGCTCAGCACGACCTTCAACTCCACGGTGCTGTGCAACTGGAGCAGCAGGATAGGGACCTCTGCAGCCTGAGCTGCCCTTGTTCCTCTCTGCCCGTGCACAGACGACAGCATGGAAGAGAACGGCAGCAGGGCCCTGCGTGTCCCCGGGCTCAGGATTTGTGCTGCTTCAGCTCCACAGACAGAGCCATGGCTTAAGTGAAAACGCCAAAATGTTTATTAAGGGAAGGCAAAGTGAAGGGGTGAACTGGGAGGGAAAACAGGGGATTGGCAGGGCCAGGGGGCTGGAGGGAGGGAGCTGCAAACAGGGAGCAAGAAGGCAGGAGCTCCTGGAGCTTGCCACAGGCTCAGCTGTGAGCAGCAAGAGCTGGGCCTGGAGCTGCAGCTGGTCCCCTCTGCTCTGCAGGTGCTCCCATCTTCAGTGGGAACTGGGGGTGGCCAAAGGACGCTGGTTCTTCCCATCCTGCAGGCGCAGTTCGGCAGATCTTGCGTCGAAGGTCAGATTGACAGGGGGAGGCTGGAGCCCGCCAGGCGCCAGGGCAGGAGGGGGCCGAGCCCTCTCCCATGGATACAGCAGCATCCCACAAAACCTCACCTTGGCCACGTGCCAAGCACAGGAATAGAGGGAGCAGGCTCTGGCTCAGGATTCTCGTCAGAGCCTCTTCCCCCTCTTCCACTCCCAGCTCCATCACCTGGCTGAAGAGCTGAATGGAGAGCAGCTGCAGCTGGCTCTTGTCCTGCAAGGAAAGGAAAAGTCCTAAGCACCAAATGCTCCCGACCCATTGAAGCAAAGGCCCAAACCTGCAGAGAGCACAGAGTTTGCAGGCAGGGGCCAGTGCTCTTGGCTGGGGGCACAGAGCCTTACGTTGTCAAAGTGTGGCATCTGGGGCTCAGCCAGCTTCAGGGTGCTGATGCTGGGTATCTTGAAATCTTTGTCCTGCAGCAGACGCGTGAGCACGGAGAGGCTGGTCCAGAGCATCTCTGCATTGGGATCACGCAGCTGCTCCAGTAGGTGTTGATAGAGGCCGTGTATTCCTCCGCCCTGTGTGCAAGACGGGGCTGTGCTGTGAAGCCGTGAACGGCTGCAGCACCAGCAGCTGCTCGGGGCACTGGGGCAGCTGAAGCGGGAGGCAGGAGAGCTGGGAGCAGCTGCCTCTGCTGGCAGAGGCCAGCCAAGGCCAAAGGTGTGTGTTCCCCAGCCCCACGCTGCCAGCGCGGCTTCAGCCACTGCCCCCTTCTCACCAGCGAGGGCTCCTTGCTGAGCAGCACGAGGCCTCTGAGCTGCAGGCGCAGCCTGTCCCTGCACTGGCTGGGCAGGTGCCTGGATAGGAGCCAGAGGGCACTGGGACCGTATCGGCTCAAGTCCAGACAGTCCAGGAGCTGAAAGGCACAGGGCAGTGACGGGAGAGCCGGCCGGCAGGAGCCCGGAGCCGCACAGGGCCGGGCCCCTGCAGCAGCGGCAGCGGGCGCGGGCAGCGTCCCAGGCGGCTGCGGCTAGCAGAGGCCCGAGAGCTGGGAGGCAGCTCAGGCAGGCAGCGCTGGCCGTCAGGCTCACCTCCACAAAGAAGGCCAGGGCAGGCAGATCCCGGCGTGGCTGCTTGCGGATGAGCAGGCTGAGCAGGTGCGAGGCCATGTGGGGACACAGGGGCCTCAAGCCACGGCGCATCTCCCTGGCAGGGGAAAAAGGCACCAAGGCCCTGAGCCGGCAGGCAAACCTCTCCCAGGAGTGACTGACAGAGGTCTGATCATTCCCCAGCACTCTGCAAGGGGACACGGGCCCCTTGGGAAGCGGCTGCTCCTGGGCATCCTCCTGTGCCAGGCTTGTGCAGTCTGCTCGGCCGTGCCTCGGTGGCAAGGCCCTCTGGCTTACGGCCGCAGGGACTGCGTGGGGCACTCCGGGCACGGGGCACAAATGCTGGCAGTGGCGGAGGGGAGAAGGGGGTCTCACCTGGCCAGCAGGCCCGCTGCCTCGTGCTGGGTGTTGGCACAGAGCAGGGCGTCCCAGACCTGTGTGTGCTCCAGAGCCACCAGCCTCTTGTGGAAGCCCAGTCGGGAGAGCAGAGCCTTCATGGTCTGCGCTGCAAACCTGTGTGCCGAGCAAAGGCCGGGTCACGCTGGGAGCACTG
This sequence comes from Passer domesticus, assembly GCF_036417665.1. Taxonomy (NCBI): domain Eukaryota; kingdom Metazoa; phylum Chordata; class Aves; order Passeriformes; family Passeridae; genus Passer; species Passer domesticus. The sequence goes on from NC_087512.1 coordinate 83,536,099, forward strand.
GCCCTGGCCACAGGGGGCATGGGAAGGACAGGGCGACTGGCACCTGTTGGGGTCGCTGGGAAGGCCGTGTTCCTCCCGGCACACTCTCCAGAAGCTGCGGGTCTCAACGTCCTCTGGCATCTGCTCTGTGGTGGAAAACATTTCCAAGAGCAGATCCACGAGCAGCTGGGGAGAATAAATGTGCATCCCGTAGTGCCACTGGGACGTGGGGACAATCCTCTGCAGCACCAGAGTTGCCTGCAAGAGACAAAGCACCCCGAGGCAGCGCTCAGTGCCGAGGTGCCCATGAGGCAGGGCCCGAGGGGAGAGGCAGGGCGGGCACCCGGCCTGCTGCCCCTGAGCCTGCCCTGAGCCCAGCTTTCAGCCCAGGCCGGGAGCTGCAGCGTGGGGAGAGCATGGAGAGCTGCTGGAGAGGGTGACCTAGAGGGCGAGCAAAGGCCAGCTCCAGAAACTCACAGCAAGGGCAAAGGCGGCCTCATTCCCGCTGCAGAAGATCCTGCTGTGCGGTGGCTGCTGCTCTAGCACGGAGAGCAGCGCCGGAAGGACCTCCTCCACGGCGACTTCTGAGGTGCCCATGGCCCTCCACATCAGTGTGGCAGCTCTGTGGGACCAGAGCTGTGTGTCAGCACCCTGCCCCGTGCAGCTGCGTGGGGCCGGGTGACAGAGCCCCGGTGCCCTGAGGGGCCGGCAGGGAGCATGGCAGCAGGCTTGGGAAACAGAGGGGCCCGAGGGGCCCTACGGGCCGGTGAGCACCGAGCTCTGGAGGCAGTGGTGCCCTGTACCTGTCACATAGTGGGGCGCAGTGCAGGAGGCTCATGACCACGTGAGCGGGATGTTCTTCGGTCAGGCTCACGATGGCCATTTGCAGCCCGGCGTCCACGGTGTCGCAGGACGCCAGTCTCTCCAGGATGGCCCTGACCGTGGCTAGCACCTGGAGGGAACGGCATGAGGGAGACTTGGTGTGCTATCCAAGGCAGCAACTTGCCCAGCTTCGCCCAGGAAGTGCTTGCCTTCCCACCCCACTGTGATGGCCCCAAAGGCTGAGCTGGACCAGCAGACATGGCTTGAGGGGCCACGTGATCCTGGGAGGCCTTCAGCCCCGGCCCCAGGCTGATTGCCTGCTGCGGTGAAGAAACACCCTTCTGGCAAAACCCCAGACTGGGTGCAGGACTCACAGTCAGGGCAGTCACAGCGTCCACCTCCGGGATGGCCTGATTGCGGGTGTTTGAGGTGGCCATCCCCTCCGTCAGGGCCATGTCAGCCTCCGCCCGGCCCTCGGCCGCTGCCCGCTCACAGCTTGCAGCCAGCTCAGCGGGCGCAGTGCTGGCAGCAGGCTCTGCCCGCAGCTGGCTGGGCACGGAGTCAGGCTGGGCCGTGCCCCCGGTCACGGTGGCCCTGTTCTTTCTGCGCCGGAGACGCAGGAACCTCCGCAGTGCCTGCAGCAGAAGGAAGGGCGGGAAGAGAGGGACGTTCCATGGTCTGCTGCAAGGACGGGGCTGGGCCGAGCAGGGCCAGCAGGCCCGGCCCAGGTGGGGATGGCCGCAGGTACCTGCGCCGCTCTACGGAAGCAGCCGCGGGTGGTCTCCTGCTCTTGAGTGGCGTCCTTGGCTGCATCTGGCAAAGAGGGAGAGCAGCCAGAGCTGAGGGGCTGTGGGAGAGGCCGGAGAACACAGGCCAGCCCTGCGCTCCCCAGGCAGGGACAGCCCCCTGCGTTCCCGAGGGATGGAGCACGACAGCCATCGGGGGGCAGTCCCTGCCCCTGTCCCATCCTGTCCGTGGGCATGTCCATAAGGATGGGATGGGATGGGATGGGATGGGATGGGATGGGATGGGATGGGATGGGATGGGATGGGATGGGATGGGATGGGATGGGATGGGATGGGGCGGGATGGGGCCTAGGCTGGCTGCAGGCACCAGGCCTGAGGCCCAGCTGCACCACTCACCGTCCTGCAGCGGCTGCAACTGCTCCGGCTCTGCAGGCTGCTGCACTGGGGCAGCTGCAGGGCCGTTCTTTTTCTTCCCCCGAAGGCTCCTGAACAGGCTGAGCACTTTGCTTGCCATCCCGCTGCCCGACCTGGAGGGACAGATGCCTCGGCAAAGGTCGGAGTCAGCGGTGCCGCAGTCGTGCCTTGCAGGCACCTGCGACAGGGAGGCCTCAGGAGGATGAGAGGACAGCAAGTCCTGCCCTGTGTTCTCGAGGGCTCCTGCCACAATGACAGGAGACTCCTCGTGAAGGATGGAGGTCACCAACTCCCACGGCCTGGCCACAGGGGCACCGGCCGCAGGGATGGGAGATGCCTCGGAAAGATTCCGAGTCAACGTGTCCCGAGGTCTGGCCGTGAGGCCAGCCGCAGGAGTAGCGCTTCGGAAAAGCTTCGGGTGGGCAATGAACGAGCTGGCTGTGCGGGGGATCCACACAGCACCGCTCTGTCACGTCCTGTCCCGTCGCGTGCACCGAGCACTCTGGCGTGGCCGTGACGCTGCCAGCACCTGTGTCAGCGCGTGTCACAAAGGGCTGCTGCCACACCCTGTTCCACTGCGCCGCACGGTGACCCTGCTGCACCGTGTCACAAGGGGCCCTTGGTGACGCTGCCACGTGCCCCGGGCCACCCCCTCCCCAGGCAAGGCGCCCCTGCTTGGAAGGAATCCATTGCCCCGAGTGTGTAACACAGCCCTGGACACACCAAGTCCGGCCAAGTGCTCAGGGAAGGCCTCTCCACGTCTGTGCCCGGCCCGCACAGCCCAACTCGGTGTGGCCCTGGAGCAGAGAGGCTTCCAGCAAGCAAGAAGCAAACGCATCTTGCCAAGAACTAAAACACACCAGATAGGGAAGATGGCATTAATAAAGGCCTTTGAATTCACAGCTCTCTGAGAGACATTTGGGGTTCTTGCTGGGCAGAGGTGATCTGCCTCTGTCCTGTGCTCAAAGGGGGGAACACACCCTACCACAGGTGCTTGGCTTGGTCTCCGCAGGCCCAGGCAGGTGCCAAAGCTGCTCTTGACAGCCTTCTCCCTTCCCATGCCCCACTGCCAAGTGCAAGGGGCCTCAGGGACAGAAAGGAGAGCAGGGAGGCAGAGGCAGACAGCTGCACCTACATCATTGGGGGGGCTCCTGGGGAATCACTTTGCTTGAGAGGCAAGCCCCTCTCTTCCAAAGGCATTTCCACAAATGTGCACATTTCCCGGGGAGCACCAACACACACTTCAGAAACTCTGGCAAGGCTGAATTCCTTCTGCTCCTTGCAGCCATGGCACTCCAGCTCGAGCTCCTCTTTGTTCCCCCTAGTATGTTTCCATGGGTCCTTTCTGGCACGCAGCCCCGGGCCCCCTATAAACAGGAGCTGCCCGCTGCCTCCTCATGTGCCTGAACTCCTGCCTGCGCTCAGGGCAGCAAAAGCAGGCTGTTGCCAGCCAGGGAGCGGAGCCCTGTTCCCGCAGGAGGCTCTGGTGAGCCCCTTCCCACTGTGCACGCAGCACTTCTCCTGCCTGCCCAGAAGGCTCCTGGCAGAGCAGAGCACAAGCTGGCCGGCTCTGGGCTCAGCACAGCCCAAACACAGGCGCACCCCAAACACAAAGCAGCAGCTGTTTTGCAGCCATGCCCCAGAGAGATGGCAAGGATCCCCTGCCCCTGGGCTCACTTGCTTGCCTTTCTGACTGGCTCTGAGGCAGGGGCAGCGCTTCCTGGCTTGTGGGGAGAGCAGAGGCGCCGGAACCACACGCAGCCTGCAGGCACTGCCTGACAGCGCTGCGGCCACTGGGACGCTCGCGCCTCTGAGCCTCTGCCACTCCGCTGCTGCTGCTGCTGCTGGTGCAGCTTCATTTGCTTTTTGGCACAGCCAGAGCTCACTGCTAGGCCACGGTGGTCTCTGGTTCTGCCCTCTTCCTGTCCCTGTGTAGGGCTGGAGCATTGCTGTGCTTTCAGGAAGCTTTCTGTGAAGACTTCCAGCATTGCAAGCTCCTTTGCCCTCGCTGGATGCCTGCCATGGAATCCCTCACGGCTGGCTTCAGAGCACACCCCAAGCCGGCTCTTCTAAAACCCAGGGTCACTGTCCCCCTCAGCGTGCTCAGCACCACCTTGAACTCCACGGCGCTGTGCAACTGGAGCAGCAGGATAGGGAGCTTTGCTGCCTGAGCTGCCCTTCTTCCTCTCTGTCCGTGCACAGTACACAGCAGGGAAGAGATGGGCAGCAGGGTTCCGCGTGTCCCCGGGCTCAGGTTTTGGGCTGCTTCAGCTCCATGGAGATGCGGGTAACGTGGAAAAGGCAAACTCTTTATTAAGCAAAAGCGAAGGGCAGGGGTGAGCTGGGAGGTAAAAAACGGGGATGGGCAGGGCCTGAGGGCTGCAGGGAGGGAGATGCCGCCAGGGAGAGGGATGGCAGGAGCTACTGGAGCTTTCCACAGGCTCAGCTGTGAGCAGCTAGAGCTGTGCCTGGAGCTCCAGCTGGTTCCTTCTGCCGTGCAGCTGGTTCCATCTCCAAGGGGAACTGAAAATGGCTGAAGGAGGCCGCTCCATCTGATCCAGCTGACAAAGGAAGTGGCGAAGATCTGCTTTGGAATGTCAGCTGGATCCCTATGCTGGTGCAGGATGGGCTCTCCCCTGAGGGCGTGAAGAGCTGAAAGAGAGAGGAGCAGAGTCACGGCCAGAGGCCAGATTGAGGGAATGCAAGGAAAGCCTCCTGCCAGGGCCATCCCAGCCGGCTGTTGCCATGGCCAGGAGGGAGCGGCAGACACGGGCTTGGGCCGGAAGGTGCTGGCCACGGATCCCCCACGTGCCCCTGAAAGCTCTCCGGGCTCTGCCCCCGCCGCCCCTGGTCCGCACAGGGAGCAGAGCCCTGGGCAGCCCGGGCACGGACTGTAGCTGCGGGGCCGGCATGTGCAGCTGCCCCCAGCGGTCCCCGCTGGCCCGCGGCTGCCCTCACTCACCCTCAGTGAGGACCTGGAGCTCCTCCTTCTGCCCCGTCATGAGCGCTCCGGCCACCCCTGGCAAGACAGAGGCACAGGTGGCGGCCCCAGGCGGCAAAGCTGCCCGACATGGGCGCTGCCAGCCCCGGGGCCGCACGCCCTCCTCCCCGGGCAGGGCTCAGGCCGGGCCCCTGCCGCACGCTGCCGCCCTGGGGAGGGCTCGGCTGCGGGAGGGCGGCGGCAGCGGCCAGGGCTGGGCTCCGGCTGCCGGGGCAGCAGCCGGGCCGGGAGGCGGGGAGGGACGCCGGGCTGGTGGCTCACCCGTGATGCTGACGGCCGTCTCTGGCAGGGACCTCTGCGGGCTCTGCAGGCGCGGCAGGGCGCAGCGCAGGTGCTCGGCCGCTGGGCTCTGCTCCTGAAACAGCTGCGGGGAGCGCTGGCAGGGAAGGCCTGGCGCGGGCTCTGCCCCTCGGCCTGGCGCTGCCCGAGCCGGGCACCGGCCCAGCCGGCCCGCACGTCCCAGGGCAGGGAGTGGCGTGCGGGGCGCAGGCTGGCGGCCCCGGGTGCGGCGCTGGGCAGGGGCACAGCTGCCAGCCCCCCACGCCGAGTACCGGGGCCAGGGGGCTTCTCCAGCCTGCGGCTGGCGCTGCCGGTCTCCGTCACATGAGCAATCCATGCAGGGTTCTCCAGCTAGGTCGGGTTTGTTGCAGTGATGGTATGCACTTATCCTCAGTTTCCAAAACAGAAAAGCAAAGGTGAGAAGAATAATAACTGGCATGATTTGATGCCCTGCTGCTATTTCTTCTGCCATATTGCTTTGAAAAGTTGGAGCAGTGAAATGGAGAGTTGGGAGACACTGCAGTGGCTCTCAGGGCAGTTGAGAGAATAAAAGAAGGGCGGACTACTCTGTAAATATAATGTCTCAAAGCTTATTAGGCAGGAATCCTGCATAGGAGTTCTCGTGGGGTTTTTTTTTGGTTTTTTTTTTTGTTTTGTTTTTTTGTGGTTTTTTTTTTTGTTGTTGTTTTGTTTTTTGTTTTTTTCTTTTTTACCCTATGTTTTTATAACTAAAAGGTACAGTGTATTTTTTTTTTGTTCATTTGTTTTTTTTTGGTGTCCTGTTTTTGTGATCTATAGAAATCTAGAAATCTCCTCTGTTTTTATTTTTTTTGTTTTTTCTTGTGTAATCGACATTATGACTGACTGTGTAACTTCCTTGCCAGGCAACAAAAATTCCTATGCACTTTTTGTTGCAGTGCTGGTACCTGTGCCAGCTGTCTCATGCTTGTTATGTGCCCATAAGATGTTACAGGGAGAAGCTGTAGCCAGTGTCAAGGGATTGCAAGGAGGGGTGGAGGAATCAATCCTTCATTCCTTAGGAAGAAAGGAAACAGAAGTACTGAGATGAGTTGACACTACTTCTGCTGCTATGGGTTTATGGCACATTGTAATACAGTTATTTACAAGCAGGAACTCAGCAGGCTGTTAAAAAATGGCAGCAGAGGGCTGAATAAGTTAGCCCTCTTCATGAAAGACAACGGATTTACTTTGTCCCCAAGTTGGTAGGGATCTCATTCTGTGATAAGGTAAAGAAACAAATTGTGGGTAGAATAATTATACACACATCCACGTTGAGACAGTCTGACTGGCGAGGTATCTGGCTGTTGTGTAAGAATCTCTAACCAAATCCTGAATTCTAATTGACTTTCACCAGTCAATTCATACTGGCTTTCACAAAGGCAGTTGTCAATGCTCTGTGGTTGAACAGCTTATGGAATTAGGTGAAAGTCACTCACCATTCTGAGCAGACTGCATTCTGAAAGTACGCATGAAACAGCTAAAAAATCCCATCAAATATAATTTAGCAGGGAAAGGATTTATAAAGATTTCATTGTAAATAAAAGCATGTTGTTCTGATTTTACTTTCATTGTTCTGTAAAATTAGGATGACTTATAAATAATGAATAAATGAATTTTTTTTATTGAACATAAATTAATTTTTTCTTTACAAATGGCTGCATAGATAAAATACTATTTATATATTTCGGAAAACTGTGGGAGAGCTGTGGAGAGTTCTGTTTAAATCACCCCAAGTGATTTATAAATCACTTCTAAATTGTTTAAATCATCTCCAGCTCATAAGATAGGAAACTCTTTTTGTTAGAGAAGCAGCTAACCCATGTCTCTTCATACTTGAAATATCTGATGCTTTGAATAATACATGACATTTGAATGCTGATTTTGCACTTGGGACCCAGATCATCTACTAATCTTTAGGGATATCGGGACTTGACACCCAGCTCAGCAGCTTGCTTTATGCAGTAACCAGCTGCAAGCAACTTAAAGAACATCAGCTGTGAGAGTCACTTCTAAAACTTCCTGTCTCCAAAGTTAAATTATTTAAACAAATACTATAGGTTTTTAATAAGATGTAAAATGTATAAGGAAGCTTTCAGAATGGCTTAGTGAGATATAAATGGACTGTGATTGACTGGAAATACACCTAGGTGCTGTGATGGTACCTTTTGCTATGGAAGTGTGAGCCTGTTGTTACTCAGGAATGACAGACTTCATGGTCAGGAAAACAAGAGGTTCCATAGAGCAAGGAGTTTCCAACAGTGCAAACCAGCACCAATCATTTTGCAAGTCAGGACAGCCTTCAGTCACGTTTTTTCTGAGTTTCATATTGGATGCTCTCATTACTGTTTTCTGTTCACAGACTCATCTGGAAAATGTGGAGATCCTGAGCTGTTTACACCGACTAATCCCTCAGGCTAGGAAATAGAGCAGAAAACAATGCATGTGACAGACACCTTAATCCTTTTATGATCTCCATCTTTAATAGGCATCCTGATGGCACACAAGAAACCTGACTGCAGAGTGGTCATGCATACAGAGCACATGTCACTAGTTGCTCAAAAGTGGGCCTGTGGCTATTTCAGGCTGAGTGGGTGGGTGTTTTCTATATCACATGCATGTGACAGCTCTCTTCATGTAGTAGGTGAATGCAGTAACTGATGTTCCACCACTAACATTTGTTTAATGCAATCAAAGAAAAGGGTTTTTTCTTTACATTATTGGTTTCTATATATCCAACTCTGTATCATAATGGATTCTGAAAGCCATAGTGACTTCTTCATCTGCTGGGTTTTTGTTGGTTTTTTTTTTTAAGAGGTCTAATAGCACAGTTAACACAGTTGAATTATTTCTCCATGTAAGAAATTTCACTCCATTTTCCGCTTTCCACATTTATTCAGTTTATTTTCATCAGGTCCCAGCTTGCTGTCTGGCAAACCAATCTCATTCCATATTAGTTTGTGATGAGGCCACAGGGCAAAACAAAGCAAAAAGAATAGGAAAAAAGTAGCCAAGAAAAGAGAAGCCCTTGACCTCCTTCCTTTATGTGGCAGCGTCCTTTGGCTGAAAGATAAGTGTTGTAGTATAGATGAAAGTAATTCCTCTAATACAAGAAGTATAAATTTATTTCTAGCTCCTCTCAGTGTGGAATTTGTGTGCTAGATTTGGATAGTTAACACTTTGTGATGGGAGTCATGATTCAACAGAAAATATTTTCTAGTTGAAAAACTCGCATGACCGATAGCTGGTGAAAACCCAACACAAGCAGAAAGTTTGTTTGGCCACCCTGTCTTAAGAGCCTCACTCCTGAGTGAAATTGGCAAAATGAAGCCAAGATCTTTCCAAAGGCTCGGGCCTGTTTATTGAAAGTCAAGACAAGCGCAGAGGAGAGCCCAGGGTGAGCCTGGGACCTGGGCTGCAAGTCCGAGTTCCAAGCTAACAATGCTGCCTGCTGCACAGGGTGTTTCCTTGGACACGGGCTGGACAGAAGGACCCAGGTGCTCAGCACCCGGGGCTTTTAAAGTCTCTTAAAGCCACAGGAGTGATGCACTCTCAATCCACCTGTTGCTTGCTCCTTGTCTTGGTTGTTGGTTGCTCCATAAGATGGTGCATCTCTGGCCAATCATTCCAGAGTTCTGAGGCTTCACTGGCTGCCTGCTCTTGCAATCATGTTTCATATTAATGTCATCATCTCCTGAGGCAGTTTTCTAGCAAATTCCCTCACCCAGATCTCACCACCCTTCCTCTACTGGGCATGCATTCCTATTTCAGCACATTTAATTCCGTAACTTATTACTCTATAACTTATTACCTAAATTAAGTGTAACAATTGATTGCATTAAGTAACAATTCATGTCCCCGCCTACAAAAGCTAACTTTATTTATAACCCTACTGCCAAGAACTTGGAGCTCTGCTCCTGCGCCTTTCTTGGCAGGGCTCCTGGGGCAGCTGGTTACTGTGACAACACTGCCTGTTCTTTTGTATCAGATACAGCAGTGATGAGAGAAAATAATAAAACACAGTCTAAAGCAGAGCTCCTGAAGAAGGGACAGCCACAGTGTGTCCTTTTGTTGTTCAGAAGCTTCTCACCATCAGGGAAGGGAGCAAAACTGAAAGTTGGCCTGTGATGGAAACTACATCAAAACCTACCACTTTAAACCTGAACTGGAAATCCAATCATCCTCTTGTGGTATTCACATATTCTGTGGACAGAAAGAGACTTCATTCTCTGCCAGGATTTTCCTGAGAAGCTGTGAGAAAGCTCAGAGAAAACAATTCTTCTCTTAATCTCTGCACCCGTTGTTGTGCACATGTGGAATGTGTTCTGGAGGTTGTTTACCAAAAGGTAGTTTCCTAATTGGACTCTGGTGCTGGTGTTGGGTTCCTTGCCCAATTGGATCCAGTGTGTTGGACTGCCTGGCAATGGAGATGGGTTTTTCCTAGTAGTATAGTGTAGTAGTGTAATATAATATAGCATAGCTTAATAAAGCAATTCTTCAGCCTGTACTATACTATAATATAGTATAGCTCAATAAAGCAATTGCTCAGCCTTCTGCAATCATGGAGTCAATGCACATTATTCCCCCTGTTTGAGGGCCCCCTGCCACACAATAATCCTATAAGGATTGATCAATGGCCTTTAACAGAGAAAAAATTGAATATCCTTAAGAGACTGGTAAGGGAGCAATTACAGGTCCAAGATCACATCACACCCATGAATAGTCCCGGGAATTCACCAATATTCCTCATCCACAAGAAGACATCGGGCTCCTGGAGGTTGCTTCATGACCTGAGGAAGATGAATGGAATGACTGAAGACATGGGACCTCTTCAGCCTGCACTTCTTTCTTTAAAAATGTCACATTAAAAATGTGACTTTATGGTCTCATTTTTCAATGGGACCCTTCTGAGAGATATCCTTTGTTGAGAATAGAATGGGTTTTTCTTCCCTACAGGTTTCCAAAGACTAGTTTTACAGTGTTAGGGATGATAGCACAAATTGTCATTAAGGCCAGAACAAGACTGTTCAGTTTAGCAAGTCAAAATTTGCAGTTATCTATTTACCACTGAAAAAAAGATTCTCTTGATTGGGCAATGCAAAATTCTGATGATTTACAATACGCATTGTTAAATTTTCCAGGTATTTGTTCTGTTCCTTACATGGCTCACAAATTATTGCAAGCAAAATTGAGTTTTAGAGAGGAACCTATGTTAAGTGAGGAACCTTTAAATGCAATAACTCTCTTCACTGATGGATCTGGGAAAAGTCATACATCAGTTGTAATTTGGTTGAACCAAACATCTAAAACCTGAGAATCAGATTTTCAAATAATAGAAGGATCTCCTCAGATTGTTGAGCTTGCTGCTGTGATTCAGGCTTTTCAGCTCTTCCCACAACCTTTTAATTTAATCAGAGATTCTGTTGCTAATGTGGTTAAAAGATTAGAAGGATCAGTTCTAAAGGATGTTAGTAACGACACTTTATATTGTTGGCTTTCCTGTCTTTATACATCATTGCAATATAGAACTAATCCATATTTTGTTTCTCACATCAGGGCTCATTCTTCACTTCCTGGATTTTTAGTGGAAGAAAATGTGAGAGCAGACAAACTGGGAATGGTTATTCCAAACACTTTGCAAACATTTTTGAACAAGCAAAACTGAGTCATGTCTTTTTTCACTTGTGCAAATGTTTCCAATTTCTAAAAGTCAGACTAAAGCTATCATCAGTACTTGCCCTGACTGCCAGCTTGTGAGCCTTCTGTTTCTACAGGAGCGGTCAACACGCGGTGTTTGCAGAGCCTGCAGTTGTGGCTATCACTAAATACCCTTCCTTTGGTAAATTTAAAAATACTCATGTTTCAGTGGGCACATTCTCTGGTGCAGTTTTTGCTTCTCTTCACACAGGTGAAACAGGTAATCGTGCTTGTCAACATTTTTTGCAAGCTTTTGCTTCATTGGGTGTGCCCCAAAAAGTAAAAGTCAGCAATGGTCCTGCATATATATCTCAAAAATTTGCCACATTTTTAAAGGATTGGACTGTTTGTCACCATTCTCCCATACGTCAAGCAATTGTTGAGAGGACACATCAGACATTAAAACGCATTCTTGATCAAGAATGAGGGGGGGAGTAGAGATCACACCACAGATGAGGTTGAACAAAGCTTTATATATTTTTAATTTCTTGAATTGCTCTGTTGCAGAACCTGATCCACCAATTTTTAGGCATTTTTCAAATAACACACAGGCAAAATGAAAAGAAAATCCCCCTGTTTTAATTAGAAACCCTGGGACAGGACAAATTGAAGGTCCTTTCTGATTAACCACTTGGGGCAAAGGGTATGCTTCTGTCTCTACAGGTGCAGGAATTAAGTGGGTCCCAGTGAAAAACATCAAACCATATCACACCCCAGAAGGTGTTGATGAGTCCAAGACTGTAGAAGCAAGTACGCAGACGTGAGCTGAACAGAGGGATCACGGGTCACACCTGACGTTCCTTGTTCATTGCTGGGACCTGCAAACTCTGATTTTATGCTGTTTATTAATGTGTCAATTGTTGGTTTTGTAGAGCTTTTTTGGCAAAAGTGTGGTTTTTGTTTTGTGACGTTATAGATCCCCTCTATTGGGTTTTCAAAGGTGAAGTTTTTATTAAAGGTCAAAAGCAAAGTTTTTAAATTGAGGAAGATATGGGAGGATCTTTTGCCAAAAATTAGCTGACGAAAAGAATGGAGCAAAATTGAATGATACACTGATGTTGGTTGTTTTTAATTGTTTAACAATTTAACAAACTAATGCCAATATCACTGCAATAACACAGTGATATTAAACAGATGTTAACATCTGTTTAATATCACTGTTAAACAGATGTTAAGATTGTTGGGCATGCTACCCTTTGAAATAGAACAGCTGTTGATTTTTTCTATTTCCTGGCACATGGACATGGTTGTGAGGAATTTGTGGATTGTGTTGCGTGAACCTGTCTGATCATTCTGAATCCATCCACAAAAACATACAAAAGCTGAAAGATTTGACAGCTCCAATTAAAGAAGATGCTGGATCCTGGTTAGATGATTTGTATTTTGGATGGAGCTTTGCACCTTGACAAAGGGAACTTTGGAAGATAGGTCTATATGTGTTGGGTGTTTTGGCAGTGATACTGTAGTAATACCTTGCATACCTCAGTGTGTGCCACAAATGATGGACAAAACTATCAAAGAAGTGTTTAGCATATAAGAGACATAGGTAGGAAATGGATTCACAGAGAGTTCTCAAAATCTCACAGAGATGGTGGATGAAGGTATTGACATAGAAGAAGGTTTTGAATTAAGACCTTGGAACAGGTGAGACTTCTTCTGACAATGACTTGTAATTGCTATCAGACATGACTTATGCCCTTTGAACTGACTGGACTTTCACAACATTAAAATTGCTGTGTTGTAAAATAGCAAGGCTTAATGTGAGCAAAAAGGATGCTTTAAGCAAGTAAAAAGCAGATATACTATAGTAAAGCTATGAAACGCAAGGCAGTTAATAAATGACACGGTTATGAAGGGTTTTTTTAGTCAGAAGGTTTTGGGAAAGCTGCAAAAGGCAGGGCTTAAAGACATAAGAACTGCGATTAGAGCTAAGCAGCAGCCATGAGATAAGTCAGCAGCAAAATTACATAAGACGTAAAAAAGTAAGGACAAATGGAACAATGGTCTTTGTATTAAAACTTGGCTAGAATAACTCCCTAAGCTACAGAAAAGTATATCTAGTGAGATATTAGGAACTTCTGAACTTAATAATGGAGCTCTGTGCATTGTGCTTTAAGGCTTACAATGGGTATTTCATTCCAAATAAGCAAGCACTGTTTGAACAAAAGGTACCTGTGCTTCTAGGGGTTGGATAGAACTACTGTCAATATTCTTTTGCTTTGTGGGATTGGTCAAAAAAGTTTACTTTTTTAAGGTAAGGTAACATTAAGTTCTTTGTGTGCTGCCGGGGATGTGAGCTGCTGGCATCTTCCCATTGTCATAACCATGTAATGAGAGTGGAAACCAAACAGCTGGAAAACAAACAGCTCGAGACGTGTTCCTCAGCATTCCTGTCCAGTTCATGGATTGTACACAGACCCCTGGCCAGCAATGCTCTCCTCTCAGGAAATGTGGAGGGACATGGAGTTATTCAGCTTTGTGAAGAACAGGCCCCAGGAAGACTTTAGCTCCACTTCCCAAAACTTCAGGGTGGCTGTGAAGAAAGTGAGAGACTTTTTTAACAGGACCAGTTACAATAGGATGTGGTCTACTATTTTGAGGGATAGATTGTAAACAAATCAAGTTGTTATATGAACTGTCCATGAGGTAAGTAGACTTCAGGATGCTTGTCTGTGGTTTCCACTGAAGTGTATTTTAGGCAGCTGAATATCATAGGGTTATTATACTGTTATATTATTTACTTAAGAGTCAAAGATGTACCTTCACAACAACCCCTTTTCCCCCCTTTTTCTTTGTATAATAAACAAAAATAAGGACAAAACATGGGTTTTGAGCTCTGCCTGGGTCTCTTTTTCACTATGAGAACTTGAAAAAAACCTCTTCTGAATGAGGCTTTTTTCATTTCTCTCATTGGAAAAAAAGCACCTAGGTTTAATAATATATTTTTCTTTACCAGCCAAGTTCATGGCTTGATCAGGATCATGAGCTTGGTTGTGGGAGATTTTTTGTATTTATACTTTAAAAACAAACTTTTACTAATATCTAGTGCACAAAAACTTCAGACATGAATAACAGTGCAAGCAATCCACCCTTCTCCCCTTGTTAAAAGTTATACAATTTGTTAGTGATTTAATAGATGACTTTTAATTTTTAAAATGTGTCTTGGTTTGAAAAGACAGGTGTCTGCTGAGGAAGGCAGAAACCGCCCCTGAAATGGAAAATGTAAAACCCCTCCTTACAAATTGTTATAGTTTTGAAATTTAGGGGGCCTCTCAGGCAAAGATATGGGAGCAGGAACAACAGTTCTTTATTAGAGAAGAAAATAAAAGTCAAATAAACAATGCAGTAATACAAAACAACACTGCCAGAGTCAGAATACAACCTGACACTTGTCAGCGATGGAGAGAGACGGGGAAGACTGACTTGGTGATCAGAATCCAATTTTATTGTGGGATACAAACAGTTATATATTATATACTATTTCAAGGAGGCTAGTAATGTGTACTACAATGATTAGGTTAAAATCACAGAGACAAACGTATGCATATAACAACATCTCTTGCTTGCAGAGTTTAATGGGAATTTCTTTTTCTGGTAAACCTCTTTGATTTAATCTTCTTGCAATCTAAGTCTAACTTTCAAAGTTCCGTTTGCTTTTGCCAAGGCATCCTGTTATCAAATCTCTTATGTTAACCAGGTCCAAAGTCATCATCTGCCTTGTGTCCTCCAACATTCCAACAGACACCTGTTGGTCAGGGGGTTGGTAGCAGTCCAATTGGAATGGTGGCTGCCATCCTCCTGGAGTGTCAGGTGTGGTTCTGTTGAAGCAGCGATCCTGGAGAAAGGTGTAGTCATCCTCTGAAGATCCAGTGGTGGTGTACATGGACCTGGTCTTCCTCTGGGAATCCAGTGGAAAAGGCAGCTGCTCCTCTGGGAATCCAGTGGAAAAGGCTGTCCTGGTGTCCAAAATCTCAGATGATATCCAGTTAGGAATGCTTGGCTCCTCTCTCTGGGCAGAGCTTCTCACAATGTGGGATGATGTAGTTTTATCAGTCATGCTGTGGCACTCAATGGCCCATTAACACAGATGTGTTCCCAGAGGGAGGATTGGTCATGGAAGAGATAAAGAAAACTGCCCAATTAAGAGAAGATAACAGAGCCACACCTCTAACAGATGGCAAATAGAATACACACATTTCCTTGCAGTCTAGGACAAAATGATGACAAGTGGTAGAACTTCAGTGAAAGAACTTTGCAACAGTAATTTGGTTATGACAAATTGATTTTTTTTTTTTTTAATGAGTATTTTAGTGGATATCCCTTGGAGCTTAACCATCCTTCTTGAAACAAGGCAATAATAATTAGTAGGAGTACTAGGAAAACACATATTAATAGACACATTAAGGCTTCCTTGATGCACAGCAGTTATTGCCTGAAGAAGAAATAGCACATTTTCCCAATCATAGGCCTATTGATTTTGGTCCTAACAATCGCAAACAGTCATAATGAGTATTGTACTATGAACTCTAAGGCATATTTTACAAACAGTTGTACATTTTTCTAACTTTTGTGTGATAACCCTTCAGTGTGTTTATTAGAGTTTTTGAAACATGACAGCCTTGATTTGAAAAGCTTTGTAGGGCAATGTTGGCTTTCTGTTGGACTTGGTGAGAAAGTGGCCCTCTCTCAGCTGCTGTGAAATGGCCGTGGCATGTGGCCAGCAGCATCTTTTCAGGACGGCTTGCTTGCTATTGCTGACACGGCCACACACCCTCGCACGCTTCTTTCCACTGTATTTTGTTGGTTGGGCCCCCGCAGGGGCTTTTCCCACACTCTGCTTCTGGCTTTGGTGTCTGCAGCTCTTCTCAGATCCGACCTTGGAGGCAGGCTCGGGGCAGGGCCACTCCTGATGCAGACACTCTGGGCTCCAGGGAGGGGTGATTTTGGAGCCAGCCCACTCGGTTTCCATGGTGATGGGAATTGCGGCGGCCCCGGTGGGAATGGTGGGGGGCGATCTCAGCGGCCACGTGGCACGGTGTAATGGCTGTGGAATTCCCCTGTAACCCGGGAGGGCTTGGAGCGGCTGCATGGCATGGTGTCCCCGGGGGGGAGCAGAAGCGTTCCCCACATGATCTGCTCCCCCAGGGCAGGGCGGCGTGGTGTGCCCGCCCGGGTCGGCTGCCGGGGCTGTGGCGGCCGCCGTCTCTCCACGTGTCTGGATTGTGCAATCGGCGCCACCGGCCCTCTGGACGACATCGGTGTCCTTGGCTCGGGCAGCCCCCGGATGGTCTCTGTTTTCCAGGATTCCCCCACTCCCTGAGGCTGTGCTGGTTCCCACACATGCTCCACATTGGTCAGCCACAGTCCCAGTAGCAGAGCATGTTTTCACAGCAGCCGGGGCCTGCCGGCTCCCGCGGCAATGCCAGCTCGCACACAGGGTGGAAGGAAGAGGCGGCTGCACTGCTGCCCTTCCCCCTTTGCCTTTCATAATCCAGTTCTTTAATAAGTCCAGAACAAGTGTCCATGGTTTTATAATACCGATGGCTGCATCATTACCAAATGAGACTGCCTCAAATATATTTTGTCCAGCCCTCTCCCAAAAGGGCAAATCTAAAGCATCCCCTTTTGATACATGCAGCTCATGGTTTTCGCACCATGTGAATAAAGCTTGTAGAGCTCGCTCATCGTGGTTTATTTCTCTTCTTTGAAAGAAGAAAATCAGTACCTTCATTACAGAGTTTTCTGATCCTGACATCCAAGCTCCCATGGTCTCCTAAGTGATTCCAGTCCACAAAAACAGGGCTAGAAACCTCGCAGCACTTTATGCTACTTAGCAAAGTCCCAGGTTTTCAGCATATCAGCTCTGTCACCATTCCCAGCTCCCAGGCTGTATTTCTCCAGTTCCAAACACCAATTTGGGCCTGTTGCTCTTGTAATCTGGTTCCCACACCATTTCCCAGCTCTTACGCTGCTTGTAATCCGGTTGTACACCAATTTCCAGCTCTAACGCCGTGTGTCTCCTTTGCTCTGTGCTTCTGAGTTCTTATCACTCTGGGGTTCACCACGTGTTAGGTCACTTCTGGGGGTTGTGGGTGCAGGAGACAGAGATCACTCAGCCCCGAGGTTTGTGTGGCACAGAGAGGGTTTATTTCCCAGCCTACCCCTCATACAGAGCATTTGAAAGACCTGGTCTGCATATTCTCATTGGTCTGAACTCCACACCCCCTCGGCATCTGGCCGCTGAAATGCTTGCAGCTTCCTAAGAGATCTGACTGGGGGAAGCCCCTGGCAGTCAATCCCTGGGCTTGGCAGCAAGCTCATCTCTGACATTTGGAAGCACCAGCCAATGGGTGCCTTCTTTCTCTTCAGTTCTGTTAGGTCTCGGTTTGGTTTCAGTTATGTCAGGTTGAGACTAAAGGCATAAAAAGGGTGCCATGTTTACAATAAAGAGATCTCCTTTGGACGCATGAGGGGGTCTGTGTCACTTTGTTCCCCACTGCTGCATCCAAATCTGCCTTTTGGGAGTGCCAATTCACTAAACAGTCACTATACACAAACAAGGCATGGGCTATAATTCTCAAAAAACTTAGAATTGTCTCAAGGCGTTTTGTTTTGTTTTGTTTGTTTGACAGAAAACCTACTTTATGTGTGAGGTAGAGAGTTCTATCTTACAGACTGCCTTAAAAGAAGAGATACTGGAACCCCACCAGATCAGATCAATCAAAGCACTCCTAATCTATTAGTAAGAATTAACAAGGTCTGAACTTATATTTTCTGTCTCAAGACTTTGTATGTACATCCATCCACACAATACCACTGTGATTAACTACACTGACACACAGGTTTGCATAAAGATTATTTTCCCAAATACATTGGAGTATGGTAGAGCAAAAGAAAACCTTGATTGCAGTGTCTAAAGACATTGCACGTGGTTAAACATTCCCTTTCTCTTCACAGCTTTAAATTAAAATTTACACCTTTATAAATAAAGGTACTATAAATAAAGGTCCTAGAGGTTCCCATGAACTCCACAGATCTTTGAGAGGTGTTTGAAGGCTAGGTCTATAGACACAAAAGTGCTTCATTAGCAGGTTTCAGCTGCAGAGTTTTCTGGCTATTTGCCACCTGTCACTTCTGTTTACAGTGTCTATAAAATCATTTTCATGCTGAAAATCATTAACAACTACCTTCAATATTTATTCATGGTTAAGCACTCATGCCAGCTCCTATTGAAGTCAAGAGCAGGTTTCTGAAAATAGCACGAATAGGATTAAACCTAAAAGGTCTGCCACTGCTATCACTGAAATATTAATTTGCATGTTTTCTTAATTTTCAACCAAAATATGACCATGGCTTTCAATGTTGGGTTTTTGCAGATAGTATGCAGATGTAATAATCACAGAACTGAGGTCATTTGACATTACAGAAAGGTTAAAAACTAGGCATGGGAAGGTCATCACGAGAAATTCTAACTGACAAAAAATTGTTTGTCCTGCAACCTTGAACTCATGTCCTTATACCCTTCCCAAAAGAAAACCTATTCATTGAAGATGCATCCCAAAAACATGTTGAAATTAGGCTCGTGATTCCCTCAGGGAGATAGGAGGTAATATTTTGCTGCAGCCAAAAGGTTATTAGAAAAAAGTACGAAAGTTTTTGGTGCTAGGTGGTGTTAGTTCTGGTTTGCATTTGTTCCAGTTAATTTCTTGGGTGTTGCTGAAGCTGGAAAAGGGGCAGGGGTGAACACCAGAACAAAAGAGAAGTAGGAGAAGAGGAGAGGGGACAGAAAAGTAGGCTGTCAGGAGAGAATAGAAGTTGCCTAGCACCCAGCCAAAGGGGAAGGGGACAGGGATCACCCAAGGCTGTGAAAAGCAATCAAAAACAGCATTGTGTTGGTGTGTGTGCATGTTCAGCTCTCAGGAGACAGAGATACACAGCCGGCTCAGTTGAATCCTTACTAAGAAGAAGGTTCTCTTTTACTTTAATGACTTTGTCTCCACTTAATGGTAACTAAGAGTTTGTTTATTTCTAACACCTCTCTCCCAGCAGCTCAGAGCAGCATTGCACAGCGATTGCTGTGTGCCAGAGAGCACAAAGCAGGCTGGCCTGGTGGCCCTGAATATTTCTTCAAAACACTCTGCATTTCACACCTTTGCTGTGGCTCAGGGCAGAACTGCAGGCCTGCAGGCGCTTCCTGGCAGAGCTGTGGGAGGCACTGGCTCCTGCAGATGGGAGCTGCCAAGCTGTCAGTGCCTCAGGCTGGCCTGGCTTGCCCTGGCAGAAGTGCCGTGCCTGAAGGACGCTGCCCTGTGCTCCAGCCTGCCCAGCAGCCCGGCTCCCTGCGCCGCTGCCCAGAGTGCTGCACACACTGCTGCCCTTTGCCAGGAGTCACAGGGCAGCCGGCACAAGAGTAGGAATCCTCAGCCAGGCCACCGGCCCTGGGCTGCCCCTGGCCTTTCTCTGCTCCTGGGCAGACTCCAGACGGCCAATGCCTCCAGTCTGGGCTGTGCCCAGCACGGCTACGCTTCCCCTCGGGAGCAGCCAGCTGCCACCTGGGCTCTGAGAGCGGAGGATTTGCCCGCTGCCAGGAAGAGGCACCCAGGGCCCGGCTGCTGCCTCCTGCAGCTCCAAGGGCCTCCTTCCAGCCTGCCTCTGCCCAGGCTCAGGCTGCTCCGGGCTCTGCCAGGCCTCTGCTGGGGCTGCACCCCGGCCAAGGCCGGGCCCGCTCTCACCTCACAGGCGCTGCCAGCTCTGCACCAGAGGAGACCTTTCAGAGCCCCCTCTCTGATCCTTCTGCTTTCTCACTTGAGCAAGGCTCTCCTTCCACCAAAGACATTGCACTTGGGGATACAAATCCAAGTGGCAGGAACCCAAATGTTCTCAAGTCACAGCTGCAGGCCTGAATATGCACAGGATGTCTTGGCTGCCCCACTCCCTTGGTTTTCCTGCAAATGCCATTGCCCTTTCTGCCTCCACTAGAAATACCACAGCTGGGCAAAAACAGGCCAGTGGGTCATATTGCAAAGGCAGTGTGGTCTGCAGAGGATGAATGAAGAAGATCCTTCCCCACTTACAAACCATACAAAAGAAGCCAGAAGTGTGACTCAGCACCAATAAAAAACAAGGAAATGTTGTGTTTTCTGAAGAGATCAGAAGGAGAGGAGTCTTCTAAATGAGTTGATGTTCCAGAAACTTTATTTAAATCCAATCCAATCTACAATCCTATTCTACAAAACTCTTCAACAATCCTACTCTAGAATCCTACTCTACATTTCTAATCTAAATTTCTTATGAAGATAACATCTTCAAATTATTGTTAAATTCTTGTCTTCTAATACTTCTTTTTCTTCTTCTTCGATGAAATGGTGAGTGGTGCCAGGATGGGGGCTGGTTTGGAGGATGTTACAAATGGATGCTGTACACAGGAAAAAGAAAAAGAAACAACAAAGAAGAGTGGTGAACCATGACTTTCCAAGCTCAGTGCTTCACTGGCTCCATGAGGATTCCTCTAGTTCCTACAAAGACCCACAAAGTAGAACAATGGGACCATCTGCACCTCCATCTTTATGTGCAGGACCTTGCCATCACCGGCAAACCTGGCCCAGACTCCCACTCATCTGTTTATTGTGATGTCTTTGTCTTGCTGGGATTTTTGCACTGACAGTGCTCTAGAAATGCTGCTTTCAATCCTTGGAGTTTCTTCTTTTCAGGAAACTCCAAAGCCTCACATTGGTCCTTGTCTTTGAACAACAGGCACTGTGCTGATTTCCACAGGGAGACAGAGCAGTGTCTACCTTTCCATGCCCTGCCCCTCCTGTGCTGGATGGCACCTTCCTTCCCAGCAGGGACAGTCCAGTGCCACTGGCTGCTGCACTTCCCTCTCTGCCACACAACCTGGCAGTAACCCTGGGCCAGTTCCTGTCTGCTTGAGCGTGCCAGGCAGCAGATGGGGTTGGGACAAGTCCCTCTCAGCTCTCCCTGTTTGCGTGCCAGAAACCTCGAAGGGTGGGCTGGGGGCACAAACCAGGGCCCCTCAGAGGCTGACAGTGAGCCCCCCACAGCCCCTCCTGCCCACCGCTAAATCTCCGACCACTCAGCCAGCCTGGCTTCCTTGGGTTCCTGCACCACTTTTTCATGTCTCTGTACCCTGCATTGCTCAACTTCAATTCTTTTGCCATTGGATAAAATGGAGCACACCACCAAATTACAAAACAGGGCAGCAGAAACAGTCAGAGGACAGAGTACCTGTCCTCTCAGGAAATGTGGAGACAGGTGGAGTTATTCAGTTGTGTGAAAAACAGACCCCAGAGAGCCACTTATTGCCACTTTCCAAAAGTTCAGATTGGCTTTGAAGAAATTGGGGGACACCTTTTTGATCGGGACAAGTTACAATAGGATGTGGGTGAAAAATTTTAAACACACAGGGCATCAAGTCAGAGTAGGTGGAAGGAAGAAATTGTTTCCTCATGGCATGGTGCCACCCTGGCATGGGTCCCCAAGAGCTTGTAGGTGACCTGTCCCTGGAACCATTCCAGGTCAGGTGGCAAATGGCTCTGAGCAATCTGATCTCTTTAAAGATGTCCCTGCTCATTGCAGGACACTTGCACCTGATGACCTTTACAGGGCCCTGCCAGCCCAGCCCAGTCTAGGACTCCTCACCGTTTTCATTTCAAGAGCACCAAGAGTGGAGGTGAGCAGGAAGGGGGCTCATCTGATGCCTTGGACTTCCATGGAGGAGGAGCCCATCCCTCACACCCTGTTTCACCTGCAGCCCCTTTGCATTTTACCTGCAGGAGCTCCTTGGCAGACCAGCGCTGCTCCTTGTCTGCCTGCAGGCAGCAGCTCAGGAAGTCACGCAGCCAAGCCGAGAGGAGCTTGGGATGCAGCAGCTGTGGGGTCCCTATTGAGGCTATCATGAATTTAGCCTGGAGAAAAAGGAAACACGAGGCTCCACCTGATGCTTTCACATCTGTAACTGCTCTCCCACATCCCACTGTTTAACCCCTGTTCTTCAGTGGCAGTTTCTGCCCTGGCAGAGACCCAGAGATGCCTTTCCTTCACCAACAAAAAACCCAAACCCCAACGCAGCCACAGCTTTTCCAACATCCCTCAGATCTTGCCATGACAGCTGATTTCATTGACTGACCTACTCAGTGGGAACGACATCAACAAAAGCAAGTTTCCTTCTCTGAGGATTCACACCTGCTTGACAGGCTTTTTGGTACAGGGACTTTGCTATACTAATTCCAAGGATTAGTATATGAAAGGCATCACTGCAGTGCTTGTGGGTCCCTTAAGCACAGCTGCCATAGAACAAAACTCATCAAGCTTTTTCTCCTGTTCTTGAAAACAATGGTAATTGGAAGGAAAGAAAGGAAATACATCAGTTATTCCCCAGGCAAGGAAACTAACAATTACAATCTCATATTCCACACAGACACATTAAGATGCCTGCAGAAATGTGTTGGGATGAAAATGCCTGCTTGGGCGCACAGGAAACACCTGCAGCTCTGTGTCTCAGCAGTCGGAAAATTTCAGCTTCCCTTATGCAGCAAAAGAAAAGCTTTTCATGGTCAGAAGAAGGAGAGGTGCCACCCCTATGGTCACTCTCTGCTCATTTGGATACTCAAGTCAATGCATTAATGGTAGGCCCATCCCAGAAAGTGCCAGGAAACACTGGGAGGTTTTGGCAGGCTCTCCACATCACCAGCTGCTGGCTTGGTGACATGGAGAATGTGGCTTCAACTGTGAGAGAAACATGGTCACTGAATGTTTCAGCAGCACTTCAGAAGAAGCAGAAGAGACACTGTGGTCTCTACACCCTCCTGCCCAGGTTTCAGGCAAGCTTCCCAGCAAGAAGAAACTGCACAGGGGATGCAGTCCCTCTCTGAAAACCACAGTTTTAGAAACTCTGGTTTGGGTTTCCTTCCTTCATTTCTGGAAGGATAAGAGTAGTTCTAAGATTCTTGTTTCATATTATTGGAGCCATCTACACAGACAAAAGAAACTGGAAACACTTATAACCCAAAGGCAAGTGTTGCCTGAGAATGGAGTTTGTTTGCATGTGGTAAGGCTTCAGTTCCCCCACCGATGCAACCAAAAGTACAGCAGATGCTGATGTGTTGCAGGGACATTTTTAGGAGGGCACTGTGCTGGAAGTACTTCCAGCATATGGCAATGGGATTTTGTCCAATGGCACACAGAACATGGGACAGGTGAGAAAGACAGCAGGATCAGTGCGTATTTGCTCCTTACTGAGGCAGGACTCTGGTTCCAGTAAGGAGGTTCTTGTTCCACCATTTCAATTCCCGCAATTCCAAAAGACCATATGTCCACTTTGGGGCCATATGGTTGACCTGTCACCACTTCAGGTGCCATCCACCAAGCAGTCCCTGCTAACACGCTCCGTATATTCTTCTCAGGGGTGAGTTGAGTAGAGAGGCCAAAATCAGCTGAGGAGAAACCAAAATAACTGTTTTTATTTTATTCTGTGCAATTTGGAAACCAAGCAAAAGAATTTCTCAGTAGAAGTTTGAGAATGTGCTGTTCAATGTCCTGGACAACTGTCCCTGCTCTGTTTTCTCAGGTCTTTAGCCAAGGAAATATGGCATTGGTGACTTAAAAAATCCTCACATTTTTTTACACTGCCTCCAGCAGTGGCTTTTGTTCTTTGGAACCTTTAGACCTGTAGCTCCCTCCCCCTGGAAGGGATACACAGAGAAACACCACTCTTGGCTGCTTGTTCCTTGTCATGCCTCTGTACATGTTGCAGCCATGTCACCAGCTCACAGCAGATGTCCCTGCACTGTCACCAGCACCATTTCTGGGGAGCTGGCAGTCACTCCAAGCAGCCCCACACCCACATCCCTGGAATGCTGCACCTGACCAAGAATACACTGACCCAGCTTGACAGAGCCATCGGTTCTGAGAAGGATGTTGCTGCTCTTCACATCTCGGTGGATCACATGGTTGGAGTGAAGAAAATCCAGTCCTTGCAGGCACTGAGAGAGGAAACAGAAACAGGAGGGCAAAACTAAGTGATGTGATTTCATCACATAAGAAAGGACACAAAGAATCAAAAAGATTCCCTGTCTAGGGGAATGGGGAGTAATGGCAGAACACAGTGCCACTGAGAGGAAGAGCTTGCTGCTGCAACACTTGCAGAGCAGAACCTTTCTAAGGAAAGGCATGCTTTCTAAGGAAAGAAAAGCTTTTGAAAGAGCAACAGCACCTGCTGTTGTAGACTGTCCCCTGCACACCAGCCAGGATGACTGCTGCTGCAGGGGATGTGCTCAGAAGCAAACAGCGCTTTGGCTGCACTCCTATCCTTTTTAGCTGAGGACTGAGAGAAACGAGTCTCTCTCTTTTCCTTTGCTGCTCCTTTCAAATCCTGCCACCAGCTCCTTTGCTTTTACAGGCAAGGAATGCAGTGAAGACAGGCAAAAGTTTAGAGAGGCAAGATGGAGAAGAGAAAATACAAGAGGCAGAGCAAGAACACAACAGCAGGAGATAAGAGTACAAGAACTGAGTTCAGTGAGTGCAGGGGCACTGGCAGCCATTTCACCTGAGATGTTTCTACTTGCCCACAGCATAGCAGCAACACAGAAACAAAGCTTGGCACATGAAACCTCTCCTGTTCTGAGCCCCTGTTTCCCAGACAATCCTGCCCAAGCCCTCAGCAGCACAGATGGGATTGCTGACCTCCCGACTGATGGCTGCCATCTCCTCTTCAGACAGGTAGCTCTTGCTGATGACATTGCTCAGGGTGCCTCCATCCATGTACTCCATAACCAGCCAGAGTTCCTCACCCAGAAGGTAGCTGAAAGAAGGAGACAAGGACATGGGGATAAACATGCATGGCAACGTTGATATTTTCTTTCCAGGTTTCTTGTTTCCAAGTGCCTTTGTGACTAGGACGGAATCAAAGGAATAGACATTCCCTCTAGGCTGTGCATTGTTTGCAGTCTCTGCAGTCTCAAGGAGAAAGGCACAGCTGTGAAAAAGGACATGGCTTAGATGGCCTGCAAGCAAAAAGTGCACTTTAGTAACAGCCCAGATAAAAAACCTGTCAGGCATGGTGCTTCTGGAAATAAGCACCTAGTCTTCCTGGCATACATAGCAATGGCAAAGAGGGGAAAGGATCTAAGGGAAATCCACTTTAGGATGGATCAGCATTGAAGAAACTTTAAAAAATCAATCCTGAAAAACTGTGGAGGCAGTGAACTTCAAGGGTATTGACTTAGTAAAATACAGCTGATCCAGCTGATGCAGGTTTTGAATAATTTTTGAATAATTTTCAAACTATGTGTGCCTGTGAAGACTCATGCAAACATGATGCCATCTCTTCTCATCCATGGGAGATGAGTAGAGAAATATTAATAAATAATAATTAACATCTCTACTTTCTGACACTGACCAAAGTGAGTTTTTAACCTCTCATGTTTGTTGTGTGTAAATGCACATTCATGGAATAAGACCATGACTTCTCACATGTCTAAATAATTCACAACACCATCCCCTCCCTTTCTATTATTTCATAATTTCAGGGTACATGGGATAGAAGAGGAAAAGAAATGAAATGTGACCATGGCAGTGAGTTAATGGGGGGAGTTCTGGGGCACTGATGTGCAATGAACTCCAGATGAAATCAGCACCTTGGCCAAGAGTCCTCCTCAAGCATGAAATGCATCTCCTGGACTATCTGTGGCCTTAGTTTCCCCAGGAAAGTGGGAATATCTTGGTAGTCTGAAATTCCAGCTGCTGCCTACACATTTAGACTGTTCCAAGTCCAATTCCAAATGAAATGGAATATAGCTGACTCTTTTAAGAGGCACTTCCTCAAGCAAGGAATAACACCCCTCCCAATAAAAAGAAAAAGATTTCCTGATGAACAAACATCCATCTTTTTCCATGAGGACTGTAAAGCACCAAAGCATGTCAGTGGACATCCTCCATGTGCACAGGTTTGAAGAGAGATCTCTGCCCCCTGAGGCAGACTCACGTGGTGGTTGCACGCAGCATCCTTGCCTCACACCAGCCAAGCCTCAAACCAGGAGAAATTAGTTCCAAGTGAAGAAAGAAGTGCTTGGGCTGATGACTCTCAGGGATGACAACAGCCAGAGGCAAGAGGGGATGATGGCACAGCATGGCCCACGTGGTGATGGGTCCTGGGCTCTCCAGAGTCATGACAGGGTTCCTCTGGCCCTCGTACCCCACTCTGCAGGGACAGCAACTCCAGCTCCTTCCTGAGATCACTGCCACCAGGGGCCAAAGCCACCCCCAGCTGTGCCGGTGTCCCCAGAGCAGGACCAGCCCCAGGAGGAGGCAGGTCCCTCTGTCCAGGGCACCAGCCCCAGACCCTCTGCTCCCACCCACGGCGGGCGCTGCTCACCTGGGCGGCCCCGGCGGTCCCTAAAGAGAAAGGCCCCAGACCCTGAGGAGTCTCCCCACCCCTGCCAGAGGCCCCCCTCCCAGTAGCACCATCAAGGCTCCTTCAGACCCTTATTTTAGAGAAAAGAAAGAAATTGTTGTTGTTTCCCCCACAGAGTCTCTGGGCTCTGCTTCCTCAGCCTTCCCCTTGTGCCACACCACGGGTGGCACCCATGTCCTGTGGGGCACAGCCTTAGGCCCAGGGCCATGGGCGCAGCACCTTTTCCCACAGGGAATCCAAGGCTCCAATCTCTCTGCATCACATCTTGTTGTTGTGATGTGTGTTCATTTTCTTTATTTGGTATATTTTATTGCTTGATTTGTGGTTTTTTAATCCCTCTGTGTTTTTCTCCCCGCCTTTGGAGTAGCACAGATTCCCCATTTTGTATCTTATGTTGCTAAATTTAGACTCACTCCCTCATTGTTATTCAGCTTGGTTAACTGTCTTCTTGTTTGTTGCCTGGCCACTCCCTGCCAAATCCTCAATCCCTCTTGTCCCTACTCTTTTTCCCCCAACACCTTCCCTGCTCCTTCCCTCCTCAGATGTCAATCCTTCCCTAAGCCTGCCTTTTTCTCCAGAACCTTCCTTGTCAGTTCTCTATCCTTTGAAACCCCATTGGCTTACTTAAGCCTTTCCCCTCTCTTAAGATCCTCTATTGGTTTACAGATTGTATTTGCCCACCTTGTGTTCCACCCTCAGTTCTCTCCATTGGTTAACAATTGTATTCTCCCCCAAGACCATCCCTGTTTATGTTATTGCCTGCCCTTGGGTCAGGGTCTTGGGACCTTGGACTTGGGGAGTTTACCATCAAATAAAGCTACGCCTGTTCCGACTCCAGGACTCGTGCTGCTTTGTTCATCTGTGCCAAACCTCTGCTGGCAGCTGGAATTCTGCAGCGTCTGCCAGGGGGATCTGTCACACCCCTGTTTTCTCTGTCGCTGGGCTGGGGACACATAGCCTCTACACCGCAACATCTTGTCCCTCAAGAGAGTCAACAGCCCCTCCCAGTTTGAGATCAGCAGCAGCCTTGAATTGGGGCATCCAAATCTTTGAAAAATCCCAACCTTTTCCTCCAGCCGAGCTTCCAGCTGTCCCTCACTCAGTCAGTTCCCATGAGGTGTCCCACAACAACACAGGGAGGCCCACAAGACCCTGCTGGCAGCCTGGCTGCCCTGATTCAGACACATTTTCCTTTCTTCCCACAGTTCGGCAGCTTGAACAATGGGAAGGGGCCCTTGTTTGGTCAGCAGTGAAGTGTGCGACTGTACCTTGCTGGCACAGTGCCCTTCCCAGGCTTCAGAATTCAGGTGGGGAGGACAACTCAGCACAGGCAGGAGGAGAAAAGTTGAGCTGCACCCCTGGGGCACCATTTGTGTATTTGCAAATTCCCTTTCTTCAGGGGCCTACATGCTGTCCTTGTCACCTCAGGGGTGACAGCTGCCAGCATGGAGGCCTGGCCTTGTCATTGTGCAGATGGAAGAACTGCTGCCAAAACAAAAGGCAGAGAGAATTCCTTCCTGGGTTTGGAGCCCCCTGGACAGGACTCATTCTACTGAGCAAGCAAGGCTGAACAGCCCCAGAGCCCTAAACACAGCTGCAAAGTGTCCTTGTGCCCATCACCCTCGATCCAGCAGGGCTGCAGAGAGGACAAACTCTGAGCTTTAAACCAAAAGGGACAAAACCTTGTACAGGGCCTGACCTGGAAGGCCTGGATGTGATGGCCTCTCCCAGGGAGAGAGACCAGAGGCCCTGTGAGTAGAGACCAGGACTGTTCCCAGGAAGCCATAGCAAGGTGTCAGGAGCAGGCATTAGAGACAGGGCCAGGGAGATGTGATGCAGGTGGCTGAGGAAGAGCATCATGGAAATGTAGAAATTGAAACTAGGAAACAGGATTTCCTTTGTTCTCTGACAACATGGGCCTGCACGGATGGAAGGCCTGCTGTGTTAGAAATTAACTTTTAGATACAATTAAATGGAGAGACAAAGAAGTGGAGGCAAAAGAAATCTGTTTATTAGTAACAATTCACCTGAGTTGCAGGTATGCCTTCTTTCCCTCAAGAGCCAAACACACACACCCTCCAAAAAAGGACTACATTTTATCCCCTTTCTTGGCCAGGGGCAATCCCTGTCCCCTTTCCCATTGCCTGGGTACTTGGGAATTTCTATTCTCTCCTCACCACCTACTTTTCTGTCCGCATTCCTCTGATCCTACTTCCTTTTTGGTCAGGTCTTTAACCTGGCTGCTTTCCCAGCTCACAGCAACACCCAACAAATTAACTGGAGCAAATCCAACCCAAAAGTAACAACACACAGAACCAAAAACTTTCATTTTTTTACCTAATAACCTTTTGGGTTCAGCAAAATATTACCTCATCGCTGACAACAGGGTAGAGGACTCTGATGTCACCAAGCTGTGGATGGTGACATCAGGCATTGCTGGATTGTGACCTCACCTTCTCTCCCTGCTTATCTTGGGGTTCCAAGGAGTTTCAATGCCTTTTGTGCTGTCACAAGGGTTGGAGGCTGGTGTCAGAGAGCAGTGGGCTGTGACATCACAGGGGGATGCATTGTGGCATTGTGCCCCTCAATTCCAAGGAATACTTTTGAAAACTACCTCCCAAAGTGAATCTTTCTCCAAGCAGATGGACTGGCAAAACCCCTCATGTGATAAGACAGATTTGTACTCTCACAAATTTGTTTTTCCTCCTAAGACCTCTGAAAACCTCTATTTTTTTTGATTTTCTTTCTTCTTTAGAATCTGTGAGCAGAAGACAGGAATATTTTTGCCGGTTGGAAAAATGCCATAGTAATGTGCTGTTGATTAGGCATGCTCTTGTCCTTACCACAAAATAAAGACACTGAACAAACTGAAGCACCAGGGATTTTGTGAGAGCAGATAAGAGAGACAAAATCTGTTTCATTCTTTAAGTTGTCTGGAATAATTCTGCAAGTTTGCAAAGTGCACAGAGATGCAGTCACTACAATGAGGCCATTACTCTCATCTGGCATCCCTAAGCCTTTGCCTCAGTTTTCAGACAGTTCCTAAGTGAGGGATACATGCAAGATTTGTCTAATTAGTAAAGGTAAAGATTCACTTAGAGTTTGATGTGTGGGGATATCTGCCATTCCAGAAGGCATGCTGAGACCAATTTCTTTGGTTTCATTCCCTCACAGAAAAAAATAAAATTAAAAAAAAAAAAGATGAGGCTCTTTCTGTGCCACGCTGTGGCAACTCTGCCCTCTCAGCCTTTGCCTTGAGCCCTTTGGTTCTTTTCCCTGAGCCTTGATCCCCATCCTCAGCCAAGGGCCCCTGGAGCCCTTTCCAGGGCTGCAGGAAAAGCTCCCTCAGCCATGACCACGGAAGAGCTTCTGGAAGAGTTTATCGTCTCTTGCTGTCTCTTAGTCAGAACTGGTATGGATCAACTTGAAGTTGTAGAGGAACAAGTTTTCAGGGACTATTCCTCTTCAAATTTGTTTTGTTCGAACCCAGAAGGAAGACAAAGAGGAGGTTCTCTGCTGGTGCTAAGTTATGCTTGCAATTAGTGTAATAGTAGTCATTAAGTTGGGGGAAGCAACAAGTGCCGTTCAGCGAGCATTTAACATAATACAAGTCAGGACCGAGCCCAAAAGATCCCGGAGTTGATGCAGTTTCACAGGTTGGTTTTGCCCAGGAAGTTTGTCTTGTTTGCTGTTTCTAGGAACACCTCTACTTCCCTGCTGAAGATCAGCAGAACCAGTCTGGGAGCAGGACAGCTGCCAGCAGTTTTAAATTGAGATGTGATGATCGTTTTTCACTTAGGCTCTGTCACCTTTGGCTTAGATACAAGAGGCTTTCCTTCCTTTTCATAATGGGTACGTAGTGGGCCAAATTTTCTCTTTCCTTTTTATAGAAATCCTCCTAGAGTTGAGATGGAGCTGGGCGAGAGCCAATGAAATTTTGAATTGCCACCATAGTTGCTTCTATTGACAATTTACTAATGGTGGTGCCTTGTCTGCATTCTCATCACAAGTGACATGTTGAGAGACCAAATATGAGTTAAAGAACTATATTTTATTTTTTTAATGAAAAAAAAAAAAACAAACAAGTGGTGTAGGAAAACTCCTATGGATGTCTAATTTTTCTCAACATAAACTTCTACGTATTTGAAATCATGTTAACCTTCCCAGCTTTGCCTTGGGAAGTTTTAGAAGTATTATGATCTGACTACATTTTTCAGATTTCATAATAAGGAACTAAAGAATCCTAAGAGAAAACAAAAAATGTCCCATGAGGAATGCTTCCCTTCATCTTCCCCAACTCCTTTTTGCCTGCAATGCTGTCACCTCAGCAGCAGTGCCATCGCGGCAGTGAGTCTGAGAGGTGGCAGCTCTCTGGCCCACACGGTGCTGCTGGCAGAGGCGGCTGCTGCCTACTCAAGGCTCAGGCAGGCCCCTGAGCTGCCGAGCTGCACGGCCAGAGCCATCTCGATGCTGCAGTGCAGGCCAGAGGCGCCGCTCAGCC
The DNA here is from genome assembly GCF_036417665.1 of Passer domesticus. Taxonomy (NCBI): domain Eukaryota; kingdom Metazoa; phylum Chordata; class Aves; order Passeriformes; family Passeridae; genus Passer; species Passer domesticus. The sequence continues at coordinate 83,566,986 of NC_087512.1, forward strand.
GGAAGCTGCAGGACTTGCCGGAGGGCAGCGCCGTGAGCTGGCAGTGGCGCGACTGCGGCAGAAGCGGCCAGGCCGCCAGCACCAACATCTGCATCCAGCGGGTGACTTTCTGCAGGTCCAAGTAGGAGCCCGTGCAGAGGGTGTCCAGCAGGTACCACTCCTGATCCGTGGGCAGCTGGCCACCAGCGGCGTGCAGGAAGCACGTGTGCCCCAGCAGCTGCTCCCCGGAGCACAGGCACTCCAGCGCCACACGGATGCGCCTGGCTGGCGGCCACTTGGTGCTCTCCAGGCTGAAGGAGTGGCCGGGGGGTGGCCGCAGGATGACCAGCGTGCGGTAGGTGCTGCTGCTCTCCTGGATGCTGCAGGCTGCAGCGCTGGTGTCCGTCCCGGCAGCTGGGTGCAGCTCCGGCATGAAGCTCCTCTTGGAGAGCACTCGGCACACACCGAGGAGCTCGTCCACCAGCTCCTGCAGCACCTTCGTGCTGGGCAGGCCCTGCTGCAGAATCACAGAACAGCTGGGCTTGGCAGTGACCTTTAGGGACTGCCCAGTGTGATCCCACAGCAATGAGCAGGGACATTCCAATGAGATCGGGTTGCTCACAGCCCCCTCCAGCCTTATCCCAGATGTGCCCATTGGTGATGGGCTGGGCACAGCCAAAATGCTGCCACCCCTGTCTGCACCCTTGTCCTTCTCATGCTCACTCACCTTCTCCTTGCTGCTGAACTTCACCCTGACAATCTTCATCTTGCTGCTGGATTCCTCCTGTGTGCTGTGTCTGGCAGAGCCACACTTCCATCTCATGACCAGCCAGAAGGCCAGAGAGAGCAGAGGCAGCCACAGCAGATGCCATAGAGAATGGAACAGATTTTCCACGATGGAATTGTTGCCATCAATTTCCTGCAGGAGCCGAGTAATTTCCTGCAGCAGATACTCCTCGCGCTCCTGCATGCATTTAGCTTCATTTTTTTCAATTGCTGGATTCCCCTTCTGCCCAGCTATGGTCAGCCAAGGCAGCCACAGCAGCTGTCGTACAGAAAGGAGCAGGCTTTCCATGATGGAATTGTTGTCATCCACCTCCCGCAGGAGCCGAGTCATCTCCTGATGCAGAAATTCCTCGCGCTCCCGGATCCGCCTGATTGCATCTTTATTGATTTTCATGTCCGCTTTCAACCCACAGGGGGTGAATAACAGGGCCAGGATGAAGGCCAGTGTTGGAGACATGGCCTGGTGGGAGAAAGGGGGCTCAGCATGTCTGGCTGGGAGGGACCAGGGGGCTGGTGACACCTGCAATGTCCCCAGAGCCTCTCTGGGCACCTGCCACATTGAGAGCCACAAGCCCCACTTCCCTCAGCTCTGGGGTCAAGTGCCCCCTGCCCTGAGGGTCCCAGCTCTCACTCTGGCTTTAAATCCCCAGGGCATCTTTCCCAGCCCCCATCCAGCCCAGCATTTTCCCTGCATGTGCACTCACTGGCTGCCAGAATCCAACTGCCCAGAGCTGCTCCTGACACAGAGGTCAGCGTGACCTCTCCTCTCTGATGTCACAGCCAGCAGAACCATGTCACTCGGCTGCCAAGCTGGCCGTGCCCCTGCTCACAGCTCCCACTGTGACCCAAGCCCTGGCATGTCCCAGCCCCCAGAGCCACACCTGCCAGGCCACGAGCCCCAGCCTTGGTCCCCACTGCCGGCCTCAGTGGCTCCTGGCCATCCTCACCCTGAGTGCAAAGCCAGCCCCAGGAGCCCCCCAGGGCGCTCTGGATCCAGGCTGAGACACCCTCAAGCCATCAGTGAAAGGGACATGGATGGGGACTGCAGCTGGATCTTCCAGTGCTCACCACCCCTGACTGTGCTCCAGGTGAACCCAAACCTCACCTGCAGCAACTTCAGAAGTTTATAAGACTTTGTGTTCTATATGTGTGAATTTCATGCAAAGATATATACCGATGTGCAATTGCGCAAACACACGCGAGTCATCTGATAAAATAAAAATATTTTTTTTCAAAGAAGGCATAGCTTCTTTTATAGCTATTTCTTGTGAGCTTTTAAGAATGCTTTCTGTTTTCAAAATTCTGTTATATTCTAACAGCACAACTGTGTTTCCTTTTTATAAGGGTAGTTTGAAGACCCCAATAAATTTGTCTTAAGAATAACTAGTCTTTAAAACCATTGGAAAGCAGAGAGGTAAAACCCTCTAACAGCCTTACTAAAAGGATGTGTAACTAAATACAGTTTTGTCTCTCTGTGTACTCTGGACGTAACAAATCCGTGAATTGAAATTTTCAAATACTCAGTGCTTACTAACTCTTTCAGCCTATCACAATTTAATTTTTTCTTGCCAATGTATTCTATTTACAGGTTGTTCTCTGAGAAATTACCTCTGAGGGAGCCCTGCTCACCCATGAAGCCTCTTGGAAACCTTACTCCCCACCAGCAAATAAATGGTGCCATGGTCAAAACACCCTGTGACTTGGGGAAGCCTGCTCTGCTAGCACCTAGCATTACTGTAATTCGTGATGAAAAAAATTAAGCACAACAGATTTTTCCATCAGTTTAAATCTGGCTGCAAAAACAATATTGATTTTTGAGGCAGAAAAAAGAAAATAGAAGCCTCAATATTGGTCCCCGAGGTTAATGCTGCAAAAACTTAAAACAAATGCTAAGAGAATTGAAAGTGCTCGCTCAGTAAGCAAACCAGTGCTCCCTCCTAAGCACCGAGTGAGCTGCTACCAAATGCTAATAACACCAAGCATGTAACACTCTAAAACCAGCAGCAACACACTTTTCACTGCTCGCCCATGGACACAGCTGCCACAACTTTGAAAGGATGTACTGCTTCAAATTTCTTCACACCCAACATCCATCCACATAAACATCCAGAACTGAGGGAGCAAGTAAAGGACTTAAAAGTTGAGAAGAACCCAGATGCCATCAATGAACTTTTCAGACAATGGGGGTTGACAGGATAGGTTTCATCGTTTGTTAGAGGAATTTTTTGGGTTGCAATCATTGTTTTTACTCATGTTTTCCTGTTTAGTTAAGTGTCTGCAGAGATCCACTGGGGAAGTCTTCATAGTAAGAAAAAACAGGGGAGTTGTGGAATCCTCTGACTCCTCCCCCTCAAGGAAGATTAGATCACAGAGTTTTCCCCACCTAGGCTGATAGAGAAGACTTAACCCCTGACGCTCTGCAGCACTTCTGCCAATCCACATCAGATTGCCTCCCCCACTGGCCAGCTGACACCGCCCACCCCAATTATTCATCCCTCATCCCCGCTACAGGTTGCTGCCCTTGGCCCTGCCCTTTGCCCGCCCCTGTGCCCTCAGGTCATCGGTCACTGACCCCACACTGAAGTCCTGCAGAGCACATGGTTTGGTCTTTTGTCTCTGGTCCCTCTGGCGTGCTGGATGCAGTAAAACCCTTGCTGGACTATGCCATGCAAAGACCCTTCCTGACTTTCCTGTGCTGAGCTGTCTGTGGCATGTGCGTGTGCATGGACTGGAAATGGCTGTTCTCGTGGCCTTCCGCTGAGTGGCTTCTGAAGGAGACGCCTCCAAGAAGGTTGCAGCATTTCTACCAAGAAATGCTGCATATCTCCAAGAAGATTGCAGCACTGCAACACTAAATAAATACACAAAAATCAACTTAGGTTAAAAAAATGAAAATTTTTATAAATTGTTACACTGGCGATGTCAACATACAAATATCAATTTAAGGTTGCAAAACAAATTTTTTTTCCTACTCTCATGCAATGTAAATATTTACAAATATCAAATACAGTTAAAAAAACCTAATGTACTGAAACCCTCTACAAACACTAATTAGAAACAAATATCAATCAAAGTTTAACAATTAAATTGATTACAAACTACTACAACTGAACAGCCCATATACAAACACAGGAATATCAATATTCCTCTCTAAATAACCCTAGGCCTAGAACTAAATGAACACAATTTCAGAACTGTACAAATCCATACACATTTCAATAGAAGTAACTACACCACAACAATGTGCACTGTAAATATATATTAAGTGTTACATATGACATATAGTAAGACATATGTAAACATATTCTTAAGAATCCTATCTATAAATACAAATATCAGTGTACCAATAGAAAAATCCATCTAACTGTAACAGTGGAACTATAGAGCTGTACAACTGTACACATATGTGAATATAACAAAGCAGGGATGTAAAATGAACATAGGTACGCATATATATAACTGCATACATATCTATGTTTTTATATATCTTTACACACACACACTCACATATATATACATACATAACATACATCCATAAATGCAACTAGATACACGTTCATAATATCTACACAAATATCAGTCACTGTATGTAAATATCCCTACACTTGTAACTATCCAAGTCTAACTCTACCCATCCATAAACAGAACCAGATCAGCAGGGATTGCAGCCCCCCCATGTTCCCAGGCTCTCCCTCGGTCTCTTCCTCCCCTGCAGAGCAGCTCTCCTGGACAGGGAGAGCAGATGGGACATGTGGCAAGCAAAGGGAACACTGAGTCAGTACGGGGACGTTTCCCTTGGCAGCAGCTGCACTTCCATCAGGGAAGAGGAAATCTCAGAGCCTCCCCAGGAGGGTCAGAAGGAAAAGCAGCCGAGGGGCCAGGCTGTGCTGAGCTGTTCACTTCTTTCAGGCATCCCAGTTGCTCTGGGGGAACTCCCTCATGTCACGTTATTGAACCACCTCTGCACTTACCAGGACTGTGGCCCCCAGATCAAGCAGTATTTCTGTCTCCAGCTGCTTGCACCAATGACAGGGAACGTCCTCTGACAGCGCTGGGGCACAAAGTTACCTTCCACAGCTCATCTGACAGGTCCTTGTTCTTCCTCTGCTTCCTGTCTTTCTCCTTATCTTCCATTCGAATTTTTGCAGCATTTCTTTTTCTTTCCCCTTGATCAGTGCTAAAATGAATGTTTCTCTTCCAAGCTTGAGTTTGTTCAGTGATCCTGTGGAGTGTTTTCTCAGAACCCTTTGTCATGGAATTAAGTGTTAATTTCAGCAATTTTGGTGATGTTCTGTGTGATTTATGCAAGTCTCCAGTTCATTAGGGCACCACTTAGGAAGGTACAAAGATAAGAAGGATGTTTCTACATGTCAGTTCACTAGTGGAATATCCATGGAGAGAGAGAGTGATTAGCTGCATTTTACATGTACTCCTAACCTGAAAGTGCAACAGGTAACTTGGGGAGAAATCAAAGCCAGATCTCTCTTTCTACCAGCTTGTATTCAAATGTAAAGTAAATAGAGCAGGGTGAGAATGTTAGTGTTCAGTTCCTAATGTGCCTTATTAAGGTGTTCTTAAAGTAACGAAGATAAAATCTGGGTTGGCATTCCTGATCTCCAGATACTCCTGGTCAGTTTCAGTGACTCTGAAAACAGCAGAGATGTGCCCACCATACCTTCTTAATCGATTTGGGGAGGTTTTAGGTTCAGATTCTCTGAGGCTTTAGCTTTTTAGATCTCTAGACAATGCTTCCAGGAATCTAAATGGCTTTCAGAATTTAAACTTCGATCCTTTTTCCCTCAGTCTTTGCACTCGTGCACCAGATAATTTCAGTGAATGGATTCCACTCTATTACAGCTCCAAGCTGAATCTCTCAGCTCTGTTTACACTGGTGGTTTACTCTTCTGCACAGTGCAATTTTAAAACCTTCATTCCTTTTTATCTCTGCCTTTCTTTTTCTGTTTTAGCTTGCCAATGCATGCAGATGTATCAGAAACTATACATTTTATTTCTGATACATCACTTCCTGTCTAGGAATTTCATTTTATCCTGTTCTGATGTTATGCTAGCCTTGTATCTTTTATTCTAAGTGCACTCATGATTTCTTGAATGTGGAAGTTTTATAATGCAATGCTCTCATACACCTCCTTTCACAAAACCCTTCACTAACAAGAAGTAACTCAGTGGTTCCTTTCTGCTTTTAGAAGATTTTGGGAAACTCAAGTCCTGCTCAGCTCCAAAAAACATTTATGATGATAGGTAGTTCTCCTAAGAACTGAAGTTAATGTTAAGCAACAGCATCTGCTTGTTCACTTGTCAGAAATTGGGAGAAAACACACTGCAGACACTGAGGAATGCAGTGCAAGGAAGATGGGCATCCCTCAGTTATCCTGGCAGATTGATATCACTGGCAAAATTCCCTCTTTTCCAAAGGGTTTTCATTTGCTTTGGCTGTACTTTGTATGGCCGCAGGTCACATTTCCCTTGATTTCAGGAAGTATCTTGGCAGTAACTCTTGGTAATATACCTTGCTAATTCCCCCTTTGGAGGAATTACTCAGTTCTGCACTCCTCATTATATGCCCTGTTTTAAAAGACTTTTATGTTATTTTCCTTCTCTTGGTGTCTTCACACTTGTTCAACAAGGTTCTCTTTCTAAGAATATTAATCACAATAACCCAAAGGATTAAAAAATGCTTGGGTATTTATTCGCTAAGTGCTTACAAAAGAAAAATTAAAAAAAAAAAATATGTATAAATGCTGGATGTAAAATGCAAATAAAAATAAACCTGAAAGTTCTCCCAAAAATATTGTTATATTTGCCCAATTATAAAAGAAAAAAAAAGGCAAAATTAAATGTAACAGCAATTTTAATTAAGTAGCTTATTTTATATAAAATTGAATACACTTGAAATATTGACAACACACTTGGGTAAAATAAGGAATAATTTGGTTCTGATAATAGTGTATAAGCAAAAAGAACCGTGCGGGGTATGGAGGGCAGGGCTTGACCCCCGTCACCTCACATACAAGCTTTTCAAGCCTGAATTCCCCTTTTTATGCTGTATGCCATTACCATTTCCTCCCATTTTCGATTCATCACACTTGTATCACCACCCTCATCATCACCTTTACCACGCATGCTCCACCATCCTTTTAGGGTGTTGCGCCACTCTTTGGGGTCTTTTTTGAGGAAGGCCTCTCCTCTTCCTCGGTGTCCTTTAGTTCAACTTTTGGGTTACACATGTGCACCAGGCTGGTATAGTGTAGCCAATCTTATGTTCTAACATTAAAGCATCAAATCTCATGTAATTAACATTTTCCTGGTGTCCAACCAAATTTTCCTCTTCAAACTAAATTTAGTAATAGTTATCTCTTGCATCTTCCTGTTCTGAACATCTGCAGGAGAAGGGCGCGGGGGGAGCTCTCATCTCCCTTTCTTTCTTGGCATTGCACCTTCAACTCTTTTATTATTTCCAAACATTAATTACAGTATCAATATTGATTACTGTTTCAATTTTATCAGCATGAATCATACCTATTTATTACATTTCCTTTCTAAGTATACGAATCACAATATCCCTAAGAACTGAAAAATTATTGTTCCCTAATATTCACAACAGAAGAATAAAAAGAAATCTCTATGAATACTATTTGTAGTATGGAAACAAAAATAAACTTGAGAGTTCTCCCAAAAACCTTAAGAAAAAATCCCAATGCATTTTTGTCTTGGTTTGAAAAGACAGGAGCCTGTGAAGGAAGGCAAAAGCCTCCTGTGAAATGGAGAAGGTAAACCCCCTCCCTCCGAATTATCACAACTTCAGAATTAAAAAGGGGCTCTCAGGCAAAGATATGGGAACGGGAATAACAGTTCTTTACTGGAAAAAAACTAAATAACAATGTAATTTAACACAAGCAAAACAACCACTGGCAGAGTGAGAAAAACCTGGCACCCTGAGAAGTCAGGGTGCTGATAGCAGTCCAGCCAAATGGTGGCTGCTCCTCCTGGAGCGGCGATCTGCAGAAGGGTGTAGATTCCTTCCGAAAATGCGGCGAAGGAGCAGCTGGGCCTCGGTTCCTGAAAGAGATAAGAAAAAACTGCCTAACCCCCAAGAGATGGCAAAATAGAATACATGCTTATTTTACAAGCCAGGACAATTTTATAAATCCTGATAATTCGTCTACAGAATACAAAAAGGGACATGTTCTAGAAGAGAAAATTTGTACCACAGTGCTGCACAGAATTCTATGCTTTCAAGCTTTTTGCACTTCAGGGGCAGTATCATTCTCTGCACTGCAGTGCTCTCAGCATGTTCTGCTCACCGTGCCAGCTTTCTGCTCTCCCCTGGTACAGATCATCCTCCCAGCCAAGGCTGAGTGCAGCCTGTTGCTTAGGCTGAGACCCCTGGTGCGAGGACACAAGGCTTGACTCCATGTTGATCAGAAGGCTGATTTATTATGATATATATTATACTAAAATGCTACATTATAACTATACTAAAAAGCACAGAGAGAAGAAGATCAGAAGGCTACAAAGACAAGAATAGAACAGGAATGAATAACAAAAATCCTGTGACTGCTCACAGCCTTGGCACAGGTGGCTGTGATTGGTCACTGATTGAAAACAATCCACATGGACCAATGGAAGATTCACCTGTGCACTCCACAGCAGTAGATAGTTATTGTTTACATTTCTTTCCTGAGGCCCTCAGCTCCTCAGGACAGGAAAAATCCTAGCAGAGGCTTTTTCACTAAAAATCCTGGCAACATCTCACCCTTTTAAATTATTAAATTAAATAGAAAAAGAAATGTTTGCAATCTCTTCTACTAGGGCTTTGCCAAAGAGAGAACAACACCTCTTGAGGTTCATCTGTTGCCAATCAAAATCTCAATCATCTGCTGATGTGGAATGGTCAGGGAAACTCTTCCCCTGTAGAACATTCAGGGAAATTCTTCACTTATCAAACATCAAATTCTATCATATCACTAAAACAATCTTAAAAATATAAGAAAATGCAAAAACACATGCAGAGAAAGTTCATTGTTTCAAGTCCAAACAGCTGAGTTTCAGGACAGAGTCCATGGACTGAAGATGTTCCTCTTTGACATCTCTGGAAGTCCCCTTTGGTCCTGAAACAGGCTTGCAGAATTCTGAAACAAAGAACTGCTAAAGAAAACAAGAATTATGAAAAATTCATTGACAATCACAAAACAATTCAGAGAAAATTTCTAGAATGCCCTGGCCACAGCCCTTCATTGAACCACTTGGGCTGAGGCTAATTTTTGGCTTTTCAATGCTTTTGAGCTGCTAGCTCTTTCCACTTTTCTTTATAAACTTTTTTTTTTTTTTTTTTTTTTTTTTTTTTTTTTTTTTTTTTTTAAGGAAGAAGAGTAGCAGCAGTAGAGGGTCTCTAGGACCCTTGGGTGGCCCTGGTCCTGGTGGACGGACCGGACCAGAGAACCCAGACCTGGCTCACAGAATGGTGGCCCAGGTCCCTGTGGGGAAGGCAAAGTCCCCAAACCCAGCACTGGGCGGGGCAGTGGCCCCGGCCCAGGGAAATGAGCCAAACGGCCCAGAACCAGCCTGTGAGGCGGGCTCTGCATGCTCAGAACCTGGCAGGACCATGCTGCCAGCATCTTGAGAGCAGAAATGACCCAATGCTTCTTCCCCCCAGCAGCACCGGTGCACACCGACAGCTCGGGAAGAGAAGCATTCTCAGAAATTGTCATCCCAGATCTGAGGGTTTCTTGTCCCCAGAGCAAGCGAGCAATGCTTGCTTTGCTCTGTTTCTCTTGCTCCTGCAAGGCAAATGGCACTTCTCCTGCATTCTGCCCCTCGGCACCACCCCCATCCCCACTGGGCTGGGAACCAGAGGCAGATACCACAGGAGCCAACTCCCCCACGCCGCTGGGGCGCTCGGGGGATGGCAGGCACCCCAACCCCCAGGGAGAAGCCCCCGACCACACACGAAATGACCCAGAAACCACACTGATTTTGAACACAGCCAGCCGAACTGCTCCTGCAGTCAGCTGGCGGGCCACGCCTCCTCCACGGAAGGACAGGCTCTTCGCAGGGTCTGATGCGAACGATGGAGCTTCGGAAACCTGCGGGACAACTGGGGTGGGTGGTGCGGGCAGCACGGGCGCTGGTGTCGACTCTTGAGGCGTTTCCGTGGGCTCAGCACCATTCTCGGCAAGCTCTTGCACTGCAATTGGATCGGCAGGGAGCGGCGGGACAGGCGGGGGCGGCGGGCTCGGAGCGGGGTCGGCTCTCGCCGGCGCCGCCTGCACCGTTGCGAATTCAGTTGCCGGCTGGGATGCAGAGAAAGAAGACACGGAGGCAGCTGCTGCAGCTCCCGGGAACAGCAGCACAGCCGGGGAATCACTGTTGTTGATCGCGCTGCCTGGCAACACGGGCGGATCGGCGGGAGGCGGTTCCGGGTCCTCCCCCTCCCGGGGTGGAGAAAGCGGAGAGTTCCGCGGTGGAGCGGGCGGGGCCGGCCCGGAAAGCGGCGGGCTCGGCTCCCCATCCCCGCCAAGAGAAGGATCTGGGGGGAAAGGCAGCTCTGTCTGCTCCGAAGGAACAGAGAAAAACTTTTGCTCAGCTGTGGGCAGTGCGGGGGGGCTGGGAACCCGCGGTTCGTCTTTTTGGAGAGGCTTCTCTCGTGCCGAACCTGGCGGGTACGGAGCGCGACCAAACCAGGCCACGACGTCCCCCGCAGCCTTCCTTTTTTCCAAAATACAGAAAAAAAGCCATAGGTGCACTCCATATATTGTTGGGAGTGTAACACCCTGGTCCATTGTCCAGTCAAAAGCAGCGTCCATGAACTCCCAAAGATATAAATCGAGGGAGTATGCTACATTTGTAAAAAATCCATGAAATTTTGCCCATCTGAAAAACTCAACACACAGTCTCTCCCACAGACTATTAACTCCGTCCTCGCGTCCCCATCTGTGCCAGAGTTTAATAACTTTCTCCTCTGACGCAGTAAACGGAACCTGAGCTTCCGAAGGTACATTTTCCCAACTTTCCTCCCACCTTTTGCGAATGGCAGGATCTTCAGGAAGGGAAAAAATAACAGTACCTTTAGACAGTGTCCTTGTGGATCCAGCTGTGCAGCTCTGCTGCTCTGCGGTCTCTGGACACAATCTCCAGGAAAGTCCAACAGGTTCTCCTGTTCGCCTTGGCTGTGAACTCTGCCCATCTTCAGGGTCTCGTTTCTTCAGCTCCAGGCTAGATTCCATGGTCACTCTTGGGGTGACCATCAGTTTCACACGTGCAGGGTTCACCAATTGTTGCTTTGACTTGGACCCCTGGTGCGAGGACACGAGGCTTGACTCCATGTTGATCAGAAGGCTGATTTATTATGATATATATTATACTAAAATGCTACATTATAACTATACTAAAAAGAACAGAGAGAAGAGATCAGAAGGCTACAAAGACAAGAATAGAACAGGAATGAATAACAAAAATCCTGTGACTGCTCACAGCCTTGGCACAGGTGGCTGTGATTGGTCACTGATTGAAAACAATCCACATGGACCAATGGAAGATTCACCTGTGGCACTCCACAGCAGCAGATAGTTATTGTTTACATTTCTTTCCTGGGGCCCTCAGCTCCTCAGGACAGGAAAAATCCTAGCAGAGGCTTTTTCACTAAAAATCCTGGCAACAGGCATGAGCTGTCATTCTTTATGTTATTATGTGTGCGTGAAATACTGTCACTACGCCTCTATAAAACACACAGTGCAATGGGAATCTCTATTTAATCTCCTCATCAGTACAACTTATGCTGGATTCTGAGAGACCTATTTAATTACTTTAATGCTTCGACCATTCCTGTGAATGTTCAAAAGCCATTAACCATGGCACTCAGACTCTGGCAGATATTTGGTCTTGAAGGAAAACTTTTTACTGATTTTTTCCTTATGTCTTTTAAAACACACTGTGATCAGTTAATATCATGAGTTAGAAAGCCATAGCATGTCGAAAAGCACTATTGTAGCAAACATCTATGTAGTCAGAAAACGTCCTTTAGATAAAATCAGAATGTCCAAGGACTCTATCCTCTCCCTCTCTCTTTCCCTTGCCTCTTTTTTCTACCTTTCCCTTCCCTTTTCCCATTCCCTCTTCACTCCTACAGTCTCTTATATTCCCAGAGAGAGGTTTCTATAACCTGTCCCCTTTAAAGGGATTTACCACCCCTTCATTAACTCTGCCAGATGCTGTTTGAAGGTGTTCTCTCCGTTCTCTGAGAGGCATCTCTACACCATCCTGCCCCTGCAGACACTCTGGCTTGGTGGCAGAGGCTGTCACAGCACTGCCAACAGCAACTGTGCAGCCAGAGCTGCAGAATCTGTCACCGCTGGCCTGAAAGTGCCAGCCCTGGATGGAAATATCAGCAGGAGCTCATGCTCGTCCTCCCCATGCTGACAAATCCCTGCAATCCCTCCTGTTGTGCTCTGTGGCAGCACTGGCAGAGGAGGCAGAGGATGTGACACATCCTCAGGGACACCTCGGGCTGGCTCTGGGCAGCAGGACCTTCCCTTGGCCCATGCTCACTTCTGCAGACAGCTATGGCCATGAGCCTCACACACTCCTTGCTTTTTGGGGCAAATGCCTTCAGCTTTGCTCATTTAAGGCTCTGCAAGGGGCCAAAGACTCAACCCTCTTTTTCTGAAAAAGCAGATGGTGGGCAGTTCTTCAGCCCACGCAATTAAAAATAAATTCTTTTGACCCAAGTAGCCTCCAAGCACATATTTTGGGAAGGAATTACTTTCCCACACATAGTGCACTTTCCCTCTTTTCCTGCTAACAAAATCCCAGTGTTTGATGCAAACAGCCCCAGGATATGTTCATGAATAGCTCATCAAATAGCTCACAACCAGCCCCTTGAGAAAAGCAAAGTGTGCTTTCTAATGTAACCAGTTAGTTTGAGTTTTGAATGTTTTGCATTTGCAACTGAGGCCCTGTAAGCAATTCTAATTGTTGTCAGTAGGTGAGATACTTCTGAACAAAGAAATCAGTTTTACCTGGCATTTACCTGGTCATACAAAAGAATGGATGTTTGGAGAGTGTGCTTTTATAATGTCATATGTTTAAGGTGGGACACACACAGTGTACAACATCTCTCCTTTATACTTTCTTTTATAAATACATAGTTCTAAGAATTTATAACTTTTATTTGGCTTAAAAGGTCAGTACCACTCAGTAGCAAACACCTGTCAAGCCTCCTGGACCTCCGTTCTGGCCACCCAGGGCCATAGGGTGCTACTGCAAAAGTTATTTTTCAGGCAACAGTAGCAAACATAGGTCCCAAGGCACCAACCTGCCCCCTTTCTGTATCATCAGCAATAGAAATTGGTTTCAAATTATGAGAATTTCCAACTCCCAAATGTCAAAAAATATGTATTTTCACATGCAAACTATGATGGCTTTTGCTGATGTTTATAACATTTCACAGGGCCAAAGATGACTCAGATTTCTGAAGTTTTACAAAATAGAGATGCAAATGTCACAGGAAGCACAGCAAGGATGAAGGTTTAATCACCGTGAGAAAACCTCTCTTGCTGAAGTGTCCATAGAATCACAGCTTGATGAAGAGGGCACCAACAGCACCTTACCCTGTCCATGAGCCATCCTGGAAATGCAGAGCATGCCAGCCCCAAGTCTGGTTCTAGTGCCCGTTCTTATGCACAATTGTCTCCAAAATCTGCAGCAGCACAAGCCAAGGTGAGGGCAAAGCCCATTCTGGGGCTGCCTTGGGGACCCTCCACGCCTTTTCCGAGCGCATGGGGACAGCAGGTTCTGCCACAGCAGCAGAAATTACATTATGTGTTAGTAAATGCAGCATTTAGAGTAGCAACTAAATAGTCCTATCTCAGAGTTAAATGTTCAATTCTTCATAAATGCAGTACCTAAACCAGTTAAATCCCACCTACACGCCAGACATCCACCTATACCTGCCTGTGTAAATAGTATTTTCCACTCCACTCCCTGGCCCTTCTCTCACCACAGTCCTCAAGCCCTCAACCAGGCACAAGCCAACTTCTCACCATGCTGTTAGTAATCACCTGCCCCACCCACAGCAGCTGTGCAGGTCCCTGACTGCTGGGAGAACAGACTTGAAATGCAGACCCCAACCTCCACAAAAACAAAAACAAAAACAAAAAAAAAAAAAATCAAATTTTTCTAAATCATTTCAGACTAGTGAAAAATCAGGACATTGAGAGACTTGTTTATTCCCTTCAGGCCAATCAAGATAAAGTTTATGTCCTTCTGTGTCAAGGGAAGTCATGGCTTCATTTTGAAGCCCAGTTTTATGTTTTATGAGCCCACTTTCCTTCCTCGTTTGTCCCTGCTCCCCAGGAGGCCACTCACTAGGCATATATAGAAATACCTGTGTCTGAAAACACATCTACATGAGTGCATGACTTGCACTGCAGCAGTTGAAGGCATTGTTTTCATTGCACAAAGATCACAAACCTCTTCGAGAAGAACTGCAGAGTTCTTACTATGGAGCTGTAAGAACCCTGCCAGCACATCTGCTGCTAAAGCAACAATTCCAGCTTTGCAGTGGCTTAAGCGGGCTGAGACAGAAGTGTTGCTCCATCAATGCATAAACCACAACAAAGCAGTGGGGACAAGCCTTTGTTCCAAGTGTGACTGAAGCTTTGGGAAGCAGCTTTGCCTGCAGAGGGCACACGGAAGCATGACACCTTTGCCTCCTGTGCACCTACAATTTCTACACCATCATTATCACTGCTCGGGTGACTGAGCAAGCTGACAGTGTGTGACAGATTGTCTGTCGTGTACAGAAAGTCACAGAAAGAAGAAGGGAGGGAGAAAACAGGGAAGATGACAATGCAAAAGATGTTGAAGGAGTGTGGCAAGGATTGAGGATTAAGAGACAGAAATAAGAAGAGACCATACCCCTAAACTGTCAAGTGCTGAGGGGAAACTGCAAGTACTTGCATATTTGAGCTCACCACCTGGACTTGCATGCCTTGTCCACATTACCATTATTTCAATAATTTTGCTTCCTGGAGAAGCTGCCAGGTCCCCAGTACCAGTCCTACCTCCCTTCCAGCAGTCTCTGTCTGGGCAGAGTTGAAAATAGATCAGGGATTATCTTACACTCCATAAGCATTCAAGACAGCCAGAGAGGTTCCAGGAAAAGGCCATAGTGAGTGCCCAGGACAAAGAGATTTTAAGCAAGTGGAAGAAGGGAGTATTAATTGAGGATCACAGTTATATGGTGGGGTATAACCTTTCAAATATTTGTTGCTTTTGAAATAGAGATTTTTGGAGTTCACTTGAGTTAGCAATATGAATTAAGCATTTAAATTTTAGCTTGTAGAATTAAGTGTTGATTTTTTTCCTTTTACTTAAGAAATCATGGATGTAATTATCATGCCAGGCAAGAACAGGCGGGGCCAGGGGTTGGATATGCATGAAAAGGTTGAGCAATGTCATCTATATGGAGCACCTTTGTGAATAAAAGATTGGGCTCAGACCAGGGCTCAGGGCACAAGTTTTCAGGAGAGCTATCTCGCTTGTGCCGGGTGCTGACAATACAGACCCACTTCATAACTACATCAGGTTGTGGAGTCTATTTATTCCACCTATGGCTTCACTTTTCTACTGAAAACTGCAGGTGAGAAAGCCCAGGCAGAAAAGGGAAGGAGAAGCCATGTAAACAAACCCATAGCTCTATACAAGGACAGAAGCAGATTCCATCTTCACCAAACTGAAAAGAGTGGTTTTATTAGAAAAAAAACAAAAGCAAAAATACCCTAACATCATATATATTCTCCCACCACATTCAGACATTACAACAATAAAAATGCACTCTAAAACCACTGCAGTAAATTGGTGAGTTAGGAAAAATAAACAGGGCACAGGTTAATCTATATAGATCTTTGGAAAGATGAGCAATTACAATCTGCACCCCAGCTCATGCTCAGTATTTACTATAATCTTAAATAACAATAAAGTCAAACACAATAGAAGACTGATGTTCCTACCTTCTGCTTCCAAACACAGCCAAGGGTGGCAGCAGCTACAGCTCCATTCTCCTGAGCTCACAGCGCAGCGCAGCTGTTCCAGCCGCACCAGCACGGGACTGGCCGCAGGTTGTACAGCCCGTGCCTGAGCCAGGATCAGAGCGTGTTTCCTCTCAGGTAAGGGGAGCCCCGTGCTCTTCCACAGCTTCTCCACCTTCTCCAGGAGCAAAGCAAACCCCACCACAGCTACAAAAGCCGATGCTTATCAAAGTTTTCCCTTAGCAGCTTGGAAGAGCCAACTCCCACAGACTCCGCAGAGCATCCGTCCCGGAGAGCCAGGTGCAGCTGCCCTGCTCTCCTTTCATCAGATCCGGGTGACATCCACCCACAGCCATTGAAAAGGGTCATTCCCAGCCTGGGAGCCAGGCGGGTCTAAGCAGTGAACAGTGATGATCATTAGAACCCCCTGAGTAACAGCTGAGGTGACTTAGCTCCCTGCTTTGGACAGGCCCCTTTGGTGTCCTTGTGCAGTGGGGCAGTCCCTGCCCCGGCACTGGCAGGGCTGGAGGGCAGCTGGGAGCCTTTCTCAGCGCCTGGCAGCTTCTGCAGCTTTGGCAGCTGGGGCATGTCTTGTGTCTTCTGGAAACCTGGCAGCCCAGGCGGGATTCTCAGGTAGCCTCGGGCTGGCATCTCTGGTTTTTTTTTGCAGTTCTTTTGTTTGTCTTAGGTCTGAGATCAACAAAAGGGCTTTTCCCACAACTTCCAAGCAGCTAAGTGAAAAAATCTCGTTCATTCACCAAACACAATATTGCTGCCCCAAAGCAAGAACACACAGGCCAGAAATATGTCCATGCATGTGAAAAACACCTGTGAAAACTGATAAAGTTTAATAAAGGACAACAGGAGACAAGGACCATAGCGCAAAGGTTATTATGGCTGGATGCATCTGGGCACTCAGCCAAGCCCACGCTGTGTGTTGCATGAAGATTGCTGCATATGCATAGACCCTTATGCATAGCAAACTTTAGTTTACATGTTCCAAGAATTGTTTTGCATGGCTCCTCCTGTGTCTTAGAGCATGCATATTCCTTGGCTGTGGTTTTAGTCCATTCTTACCACCTCCAATTTTTGGACCTTGGTCCGCACCATCTTCAGACAGTGAGTGCTGACAGTGGGCACATCTGTAGCAGGTGTCTTCTTTCTATGTTCATTGGATGTTATCCCATTTAAGTAGGCATTTGAACACAAGCATACTTCTATCAGCTATTTCACTACTATGTCTAAGCCTAATTAAGAACTGAAATAAAAACTATATCTTTATAAGAAAGTTACTTTAACATCACACATATAAAATCCATTTTAATATTTGCAAAAAGCCAATATTAGAATATTATAATATGTATCTATAACAATCTATTGATAATATTGCTGAAAGAAGGAAAACTTTTCTAAATACCTAGTGCCTTTGGTAATCGCTAAAGGTAATGTAGCTTGGACTCTACTACTGTTTACTCATCTCTCTGTTGCACAGAAATCTTGGATACTTTAGTGTGTAGATCTGTATTTATGACATTCTCTGAAATGAAAGTGAGAGGAGAAATGGGCTAAATTCAGATATCTGAAGTTCTGTCTGAACATTTGCTGAGGTAAATCAAAGACTAAAGGACAGCTACTCTTTGTGAAGAATGCCAGAGCAAGTTAAAATATGTATTAACAGGCATAATCAACACACTAGAATTAAAAGAGCATCTCCACCAGAAGAGAGAGTCTATAAAATCACACTCTGCATCAAGAAAACATAATGTCTATCACTACATGGATTTGTCGCTTTGCACGCCCCTCTGCCAAGTGCAAGGGGCCTCAAGGACTGAAAGCACAGGGAGCCGAAGGGAGACAGCTGCACCTACGTCACTGGGGGCTCCCGGGGAAGCAGTTTCCTTGAGAATCAAGCTCCTCTCCTCCAAAGGCACTTCCCCAAATGTCTGCATTTCCCGGGGAACACCAACACACACTTCAGAAACCCTGGCAAGGCCAAATTCCTTGTGCTCCTTGCAGCACAGGCACTCCAACTGGAGCTCATCTTCCTTCCCCCAGGTCTGTGTCACTTCCTTCCCCACGCCCAGGTGTCGCTTTGGGCGCGCAGCCCCGGGCCCCTACAAACACGAGCTGCCCGCTGCCTCTGCACGTGCCTGAACTCCTGCCTGCGCTCACAGCAGCAAAACCAGGCTGTTCCCAGCCAGGGAGCGGAGCCCTGTTCCCGCAGGAGGCTCTGGTCAGTCCCTTGCAGGACGCTCCGCTGTGCACGCAGCACTTCTCCTGCCCGCCCAGAACGCTCCTGGCAGAGCAGAGCACAAGCTGGCCGGCTCTGGGCTCAGCACACCCCAAACACAGGCACAGGAAGACGCAGCGGCTGCTTTGCAGCCATGCCCAAGAGAGATGGGAAGGATCCCCTGCCTCTGGTCTCACTTGGTTGGCTTTCTGACTGGGCCTGAGGCACGGGCTGCGATTCCTCACTTGTGGGGAGAGCAGAGCTGCCAGAAGTGCGCCCAGCCTGCAGGCACTGCCTGACAGCGCTGCGGCCACTGGGACGCTCGTGCCTCTGAGTCACAGCCACTGCACTGCTGCTGCTGCTGCTGCTTTATTTACTTTTTGGCACAGCCAGAGCTCACTGTTAGGCCACCATGCTCTCTGGTTCTGCCCTCTTCCTCTCCCTGTGTATGCATGGAGCATTGCTGTGCTTTCAGCAAGCTCTTGGTGAGAACTTCCAGCACCACAAGCTCCTCTGCCCTCGGTGGATGCTCGACATGGAAGAGCATACTCAAGCTGGCTCTTCTAAAACCCAGGGTCCTTGTCCCCCTCAGCGTGCTCAGCATGACCTTCAACTCCACGGTGCTGTGCAACTGGAGCAGCAGGACAGGGACCTCTGCAGCCTGAGCTGCCCTTGTTCCTCTCTGCCCGTGCACAGACGACAGCGTGGAAGAGAACGGCAGCAGGGCCCTGCGTGTCCCCGGGCTCAGGATTTGTGCTGCTTCAGCTCCACAGACAGAGCCATGGCTTAAGTGAAAACGCCAAAATGTTTATTAAGGGAAGGCAAAGTGAAGGGGTGAACTGGGAGGGAAAACAGGGGATTGGCAGGGCCAGGGGGCTGGAGGGAGGGAGCTGCAAACAGGGAGCAAGAAGGCAGGAGCTCCTGGAGCTTGCCACAGGCTCAGCTGTGAGCAGCAAGAGCTGGGCCTGGAGCTGCAGCTGGTCCCCTCTGCTCTGCAGGTGCTCCCATCTTCAGTGGGAACTGGGGGTGGCCAAAGGACGCTGGTTCTTCCCATCCTGCAGGCGCAGTTCGGCAGATCTTGCGTCGAAGGTCAGATTGACAGGGGGAGGCTGGAGCCCACCAGGCGCCAGGGCAGGAGGGGGCCTGCCGGGGTCGGCTGTTGCTTGTCTCTGCCCCAGCACGGGAAAAAGTGGTTCTGGGTAGGCCGCGCTCTCGAAGAAGGAGTCTGGACTCTTGCTTTCGGTCTTCAGTCGAGTTTATTATTTCTTATCTACAAAGATTTTCTGTCTGTCTAGCTGAGGTCTGTTCAGCAGGACAGCCAAAGGCACTCTCCCCCGCCCACGAGGCGGTTGTCTCTTTTATAATGAAAATTACGTATTCGATATTTACCTTTACTTCCCAATACTTTCTGCCCTTGTTGGCAAGTGTCCTCTTTCTATGAACCAATCCACACATGCCAACATCATCCTGAACATGGATGCCAAGGAGAAGAAAGAAGAAGGACAGGGCACGCCCAAATTCCTCCATCTTGGGACTCCTGATCCATGTACAGAATTCTAGACCCCCCTGTACAATACATAAAACCCCCCTGTACAGTGCATTCTAACTTAAGTTCTAACAAGTGAATAACATCCCCTCTCTATTTAGACATGAAATTTTCTCATCTCCTCACCTTCAGGTGTCATTTCTTTAAAAGGATCAAAGTCAAGCCACCAGGTACTTTTGGCAACACTCCAGGGCCTCCGAGCCCCCCAAGGGTTGTCTCGGTAGCTCTGGACATCCGGAGTGATGTACTGAGCTCCCACATCTCCCCCTTCTGTTTGCACCAAAAGCACCCTCTTTACAACTCGACTCATGACACCCCGCACACACAAAAGAATGCATGGGATTACAATCAAGAGGACTATGAGAATCACCAAAATTTGAAACCCTATCTTTAAAATTTCTTTTCCCAAAGGTGAAAGATCAAAAAACGTTGCCATGTCCTCAATCCAAGATCCTGTGATCTCGCCAAGTTTCTTCACACTCTCCTCTATTTTTTCAATATTTTCATGAATTGACCTGGAATGGTCGGAGAGATTCATACAGCACATTCCTTCAAATTCTTTGCACCCATGGCCGTGAGCAAGCAAAAGATAATCGATTGCTGCTCTGTTTTGCAGAGTTGCCTGTCTTACACTGTTCATGTCTTGTAACATGTCACTCAGTGCAAGAGAGACTGATTGAGCATGCTTGCTCAGCCAACAACCCATACGATCCAATTGAGTCAAAGCAATTCCTGATGCTGCCTGAGGTGAGAAAATTGCTATCGCAATTCTCCTTGCCTTGCTCCAAGTGTAAACCCTGTCATCACAATTCTCATCGAAATATTGTAAAGATCTTTTTTCTTTATGTTTTTGTTCTCTCTGCATCTTTAAATCTGGCGTCAGCATTGAAATTCTTCCAATGCTGCATGGACCTCCCTTGGCATTCGCAGGAATACCATGCCAAATCCTGTCTCCACAAATCAAAAGGAATCCCCTTGGCAGTTGCACTGGGACTTGGAGTGACCCTTTGTCTGTCACCATGGTGTTGTTGCACCAGGCTGACGCATTTCTGTAGAATTCATGACTGGGAGTAACATCAATAGTTTTGTTTGGCTTTGCTGTACCTGAAACTTCCAATTTCATGCATACATTCATTGTCATGGACCCGAAAATCTCCAATTCCTGAGGTTCAGAAGAAGCCACAGGAAGAGAATGTGTCTAAGTATACCATTCATTCACAGGATCTTTAACGACCTGTGAGATCTCGATTGCAGTGTGTCCTGGAATTGGCCATTCACTCACTGGCAATCCAATCATGCATGCTGAAAATGGCCTCCCTGGTCTGGAGTGCGTCAGGCAAATGCTATCTAAATTTGCTGCTTGGGCTAAAGCTTCCCAAACATTTTTCTTTGGCTGATTGACTGGTAAATTTGCTTTGTTGTTCAAAACCATTGGCAATGAGACAAAACACATGAACATTGCAAAGTTTATCACCCCACCTTTCTGACTAAATATCACCATTTTCCACCCAAAGTTTTTCAGAAAACCCCCCAAAGTCTTTTATTCTTCTGTTTCTTCTAGATTATTGCTTGTAGTTTGAGTCTCCTCCTCTGTCTGAGTACTTGTCTCTCTGTTTCCGGGATCTGTGTTCTTTTGTTCTTGCGTTCGAAACGGCTTCACGTGTCGTGCCGACACCCACTTCGGACCTTGCTCTGTGGAAACACAAGCGAAACCCTTGCCCCAAGTGATTAGTTTGAAAGGACCTTCTATCTGTCCTGATTCTGGGTTTCTGACCAAAACTAAAGGATTCTCCCTTAATCTTGCCTGTGAACTGTTTGAGAAATGTCTCAAGATCGGAGGATTGGGTTCTGAGGATGAACTATTTAGGAAATTCAACACATACAATGTGAAATGGGCATTGTCAACCTGTCTGCTCGAGCATTCCCCTCTGCTAAAAACCCTGGAAGTGTTGTGTGAGCTCTGATGTGTGTGATAAAATATTCATGTTCTCTATTTTCCAACAAAGTTTTCATGCTCACCAAATACGAACACAATATTTCATTGTTGGCCTCTTTCAAGAGTGAACCTTCCAAGCGTCTGACTACCCCCGCGACATATGCGGAATCCGTAATCAAATTGAGAGGTTGTTCAAACAACTGAAATGCTCGAGTGACTGCTGCCAATTCCACAATTTGTGGAGAACCCTGAATCATCCTCACATCCGAGTCCCATTTCCCTGTTTCTGAGTTCACCCATGTGATCACTGACTTGTGTGTCTTCCCTGAGCCATCAGTGAATACTGTGATCCCGTCCAGAGGTTCTTCACTTATTCTTGGCTTTGCCCTGTAACATATTTGTGACTGCAGCACTCTGTGTTGTGGAAAATGAATTGTGCAAGTTCCTGGGAAAGCTAACAATGCAATTATTAAATCTTTTGATTTCTGCATCGCCCATTTAAAATTGCATGCACAGTGGAGTCTTCGATGTCAACAGTGATTGTTTTTCAAACAGTCTTTGACTCGAGGTTTTTGGCCTCGCTCCTGGACTTAAATAAGGAATTTGAAATTCTTGTGTCTGCATCCTTTTCATCGCATCGAATGATGGCATATATCCTTTCCTTGCTTCTGCTGCTGAAAACATCCTTGCCGGAATTCCCTCTGATGCTGCGATTCGTATCACGTCTTCTTCTTGCCCTTGATCCTCGTATAATGTATCTTTAAGTTCTAACTGTGGTACTGTTTTCTTTAATGTTGCCTTCCCTTTATATGTTGTTGGAAAAAACTGCTGCATGGTTGCAGTCCTGCCACGAGATAACGTTGTGGCTCTGCCCTGCATTTCGGTCATCCCTCCACTGGGTTGCCTGGACAGGTGCGATGACGTCACGAGCTCGATCGGCTCTTCAGCCACATCGATTGGCTGCAGCAGTTGTGTTTGTGGAACCTGAGCCTGCACGGATTTTGACTGAGCCAGCAATGGAGGTTGAACATCTGAGCACCGCCCTGGGATGGGAGTGGTCTGAACCACAGGGGCTGGGATCGAGGAAACCGGAACCGGAGAAGGGGTGGAGCCCCGGGATATGGAG
The DNA here is from genome assembly GCF_036417665.1 of Passer domesticus. Classification (NCBI taxonomy): domain Eukaryota; kingdom Metazoa; phylum Chordata; class Aves; order Passeriformes; family Passeridae; genus Passer; species Passer domesticus. Next base: position 83,589,636 of record NC_087512.1, read on the forward strand.
CCCCGAGATCGGCCCCTCCTCGCCTGGGACGTCACGGAGGATCGGACCCGCCCCCGACCGCGCTCCGCCCGCACTTTTCGCGTGTGCGCTTTTTCGGGAATGCTTCCCGTCTCCCCTGGACTGACGTCACTGTCTCCGCCCCGCTCCCCTTCTGATGTCTCCTCCCCAGTGTCTGTCCCCGACTCCTCCCTCTCTGATGCTGTGTCCATACCCCGTACCCGTGTGTACGATCCCTGCTTCGCCCGTGCCCATGTTTGCTCCGCGATGCGAGCTGACCGCCGCGGTTCGACTTCCGGGTCCTGCGTCACCGCCGTGCGTCCCCTACGTCTACTTACGGGTGCTGCTCGGAGTTCCGCGGCTGCTCTGAGCTTGTTCCCCGCGTCTGACGTGGACGCTGTGATTTGGGAGCCCTTCCCGGATGTCCCGCGTGTCTCGCCCCCCGCGTGCGTCTTTGGCACGGCGCCCGCCAAGGCCGCCACCCCCGGTGTGGGTCCCCCAAAACCCGTACCAAAACTCGTGTTCCCCACCGCTTCCGCGCCCCCCCCGCCGGTCGCGACCGCCGCCGTCGCCGCCGCGCCGCCGCGAGAAAGCGTTTCCCCATCCCCCTTCAATCCCCCGCGGACCCCCCTTCCCGATTCTTCCGCCTCCCCCGCCCCTTCGATCTCGCTGGGTGAAGATCTTAGCTCTTCTGGGGTTGGGATTGTATTCGCGTCTGAATCGGAGCCTGAACCCCCCTCAGTTTCCGGGTTTTCAGGGCGTTTTGGAGGTCTCTTGGGACTTCGGGATGACAGGGCTGAAAGCAGTGCCTTTTCCCCTTGCTCCTCTCCCTCGGGAGCTGTCCCCCCCGGGCCAATTGGAACCAGAGCCAATCTCTGCACCGAGCCATGCTCTGTTTTCCCCGCCCTTGTGGGAGTTGTGGAACCTAATTCCCTGGCTGATCTCCGACACCTTGCAGAGATAGCCTCTAACATAATTCTCGCTGGAGATAACAGCTTGAAAGCCGTCTCTTCCTTTCTGGTAGCTAAAAAATATAAATGTCTGTTAACTTCTTGCCAAAAGCCCACCTCAAACAACACATGTGTTTCTGCAAATGGATAATTAAATCTGACCCACAATAATAACTCTTTGAGCTCCTTTTTAGAAACCCCCTCTGCGTACGCTTCTGTCACGCCTTGTAAGGCTGACAATGTTTCTATTTGTTCCTGTGTGAGTGTGTTCCCCATGTTTCTTAATTTTGACCTTCTCACCGAATTTGTGTCGTCAGAGCAGTCTGGATGCTCCCGGTTCCCGTCCAGCAGGTCACAGGAGATGGATTCAGAGGCGCCTTTCCGATTCCGATCCGGGCTGTTCTGATACGAGGTTTCTTCGGGAGAAGTGGAGTGCGGTGTTCTCTCTTTGGCTGCTGCTTCTTCGGACTCTTCTGGCTGCCTTCCCAAGGAGTTATCAGTGCTCTCCTGGGAATGAGTCCAGCTCCGGGAACTGCCCGCCTGGGAGCTGCCCGCTCGGGTGCTGCCCACCTGGGTGTTCTCTTTGCAGCTCACTCTTCGGCTCTCCGCTTGAGCTGTCGCTCCTCGTGCCCACCTTCGGGCCCCCCTTCGTGCCCACCCAGGGACGCCAGATGCCGGGGTCGGCTGTTGCTTGTCTCTGCCCCAGCACGGGAAAAAGTGGTTCTGGGTAGGCCGCGCTCTCGAAGAAGGAGTCTGGACTCTTGCTTTCGGTCTTCAGTCGAGTTTATTATTTCTTATCTACAAAGATTTTCTGTCTGTCTAGCTGAGGTCTGTTCAGCAGGACAGCCAAAGGCACTCTCCCCCGCCCACGAGGCGGTTGTCTCTTTTATAATGAAAATTACGTATTCGATATTTACCTTTACTTCCCAATACTTTCTGCCCTTGTTGGCAAGTGTCCTCTTTCTATGAACCAATCCACACATGCCAACATCATCCTGAACATGGATGCCAAGGAGAAGAAAGAAGAAGGACAGGGCACGCCCAAATTCCTCCATCTTGGGACTCCTGATCCATGTACAGAATTCTAGACCCCCCTGTACAATACATAAAACCCCCCTGTACAGTGCATTCTAACTTAAGTTCTAACAAGTGAATAACATCCCCTCTCTATTTAGACATGAAATTTTCTCATCTCCTCACCTTCAGGTGTCATTTCTTTAAAAGGATCAAAGTCAAGCCACCAGGTACTTTTGGCAACACTCCAGGGCCTCCGAGCCCCCCAAGGGTTGTCTCGGTAGCTCTGGACATCCGGAGTGATGTACTGAGCTCCCACAGGGGCCGAGCCCTCTCCCATGGATACAGCAGCATCCCACAAAACCTCACCTTGGCCACGTGCCAAGCACAGGAATAGAGGGAGCAGGCTCTGGCTCAGGATTCTCGTGAGAGCCTCTTCCCCCTCTTCCACTCCCAGCTCCATCACCTGGCTGAAGAGCTGAATGGAGAGCAGCTGCAGCTGGCTCTTGTCCTGCAAGGAAAGGAAAAGTCCTAAGCACCAAATGCTCCCGACCCATTGAAGCAAAGGCCCAAACCTGCAGAGAGCACAGAGTTTGCAGGCAGGGGCCAGTGCTCTTGGCTGGGGGCACAGAGCCTTACGTTGTCAAAGTGTGGCATCTGGGGCTCAGCCAGCTTCAGGGTGCTGATGCTGGGTATCTTGAAATCTTTGTCCTGCAGCAGACGCGTGAGCACGGAGAGGCTGGTCCAGAGCATCTCTGCATTGGGATCACGCAGCTGCTGCAGCAGGTGTTGATAGAGGCCGTGTATTCCTCCGCCCTGTGTGCAAGACGAGGCTGTGCTGTGAAGCCGTGAACGGCTGCAGCAGCAGCAGCTGCTGGTGGCACTGGGGCAGCTGAAGCGGGAGGCAGGAGAGCTGGGAGCAGCTGCCTCTGCTGGCAGAGCCCAGCCAAGGCCAAAGGTGTGTGTTCCCCAGCCCCACGCTGCCAGCGCGGCTTCAGCCACTGCCCCCTTCTCACCAGCGAGGGCTCCTTGCTGAGCAGCACCAGGCCTCTGAGCTGCAGGCGCAGCCTGTCCCTGCACTGGCTGGGCAGGTGCCTGGATAGGAGCCAGAGGGCACTGGGACCATGTCGGCTCAAGTCCAGACAGTCCAGGAGCTGAAAGGCACAGGGCAGTGACGGGGGAGCCGGCCGGCAGGAGCCCGGAGCCGCACAGGGCCGGGCCCCTGCAGCAGCGGCAGCGGGCGCGGGCAGCGTGCCAGGCGGCTGCGGCTAGCAGAGGCCCGAGAGCTGGGAGGCAGCTCAGGCAGGCAGCGCTGGCCGTCAGGCTCACCTCCACAAAGAAGGCCAGAGCAGGCAGATCCCGGCGTGGCTGCTTGCGGATGAGCAGGCTGAGCAGGTGCGAGGCCATGTGGGGACACAGGGGGCTCAAGCCACGGCGCATCTCCCTGGCAGGGGAAAAAGGCACCAAGGCCCTGAGGCGGCAGGCAAACCTCTCCCAGGAGTGACTGACAGAGGTCTGATCATTCCCCAGCACTCTGCAAGGGGACACGGGCCCCTTGGGAAGCGGCTGCTCCTGGGCATCCTCCTCTGCCAGGCTTGTGCAGTCTGCTCGGCCGTGCCTCGGTGGCAAGGCCCTCTCGCATACGGCCGCGGGGACTGTGTGGGGCACTCCGGGCACGGGGCACAAATGCTGGCAGTGGCGGAGGGGAGAAGGGGGTCTCACCTGGCCAGCAGGCCCGCTGCCTCGTGCTGGGTGTCGGCACAGAGCAGGGCGTCCCAGACCTGTGTGTGCTCCAGAGCCACCAGCTTCTTGTGGAAGCCCAGTCGGGAGAGCAGAGCCTTCATGGTCTGCGCTGCAAACCTGTGTGCCCAGCAAGGGCCAGGTCACGCTGGGAGCACTGGCCCTGGCCACAGGGGGCATGGGAAGGACAGGGCGACTGGCACCTGTTGGGGTCGCTGGGAAGGCCGTGTTCCTCCCGGCACACTCTCCAGAAGCTGCGGGTCTCAACGTCCTCTGGCATCTGCTCTGTGGCAGAGAAAATTTCCAAGAGCAGATCCACCAGCAGCTGGGGAGAAGAAATGAGCATCCCGTAGTGCCACTGGGACGTGGGGACAATCCTCTGCAGCACCAGAGTTGCCTGCAAGAGACAAAGCACCCCGAGGCAGCGCTCAGTGCCGAGGTGCCCATGAGGCGGGGCCCGAGGGGAGAGGCAGGGCGGGCACCCGGCCTGCTGTCCCTGAGCCTGCCCTGAGCCCAGCTTTCAGCCCAGGCCGGGAGCTGCAGCGTGGGGAGAGCATGGAGAGCTGCTGGAGAGGGTGACCTGGAGGGCGAGCAAAGGCCAGCTCCAGAAACTCACAGCAAGGGCAAAGGCGGCCTCATTCCCGCTGCAGAAGATCCTGCCGTGCGGTGGCTGCTTCTCTACTACGGAGAGCAGCGCCGGAAGGACCTCCTCCACGGCGACTTCTGAGGTGCCCATGGCCCTCCACATCAGTGTGGCAGCTCTGTGGGACCAGAGCTGTGTGTCAGCACCCTGCCCCGTGCAGCTGCCTCGGGCCAGGTGACAGAGCCCTGGTGCCCTGAGGGGCCGGGAGGGAGCATGGCAGCAGGCTTGGGAAACAGAGGTGCCCGAGGGGCCCTACGGGCCGGTGAGCACCGAGCTCTGGAGGCGCTTGTGCCCCGTACCTGTCACATAATGGGGCACAGTGCAGGAGGCTCATGACCACGTGAGCGGGATGATCTTCTGTCAGGCTCACGATGGCCATTTGCAGCCCGGCGTCCACGGTGTCGCAGGACGCCAGTCTCTGCAGGATGGCCCTGACCGTGGCTAGCACCTGGAGGGAATGGCATGGGGGAGACTTGGTGTGCTGTCCTAGGCAGCAACTTGCCCAGCTTCCTTCCCCCAGGAAGTGCTTGCCTTCCCACCCCACTGTGATGGCCCCAAAGGCTGAGCGGGACCAGCAGACATGGCTTGAGGGGCCACGTGATCCTGGGAGGCCTTCAGCCCAGGCCCCAGGCTGCTTGCCTGCTGCAGAGAAGAAACACCCTTCTGGCAAAACTCCAGACTGGGTGCAGGACTCACAGTCAGGGCAGTCACGGCGTCCGTCTCTTGGATGGCCTGATTGAGGGTGTTTGTGGTGGCCATCCCCTCAGTCAGGGCCATGTCAGCCTCCGCCCTGCCCTCGGCCGCTGCCCGCTCACAGCTTGCAGCCAGCTCAGCGGGCGCAGTGCTGGCAGCAGGCTCTGCCCGCAGCTGGCTGGGCACGGAGTCGGGCTGGGCCGTGCCCCCGGTCACGGTGGCGCTGGTCTTTCTGCGCCGGAGACGCAGGAACCTCCGCAGTGCCTGCAGCAGAAGGAAGGGCGGGAAGAGAGGGACGTTCCATGGTCTGCTCCAAGAGTGGGGCTGGGCTGAGCAGGGCCAGCAGGCCCGGCCCAGGTGGGGATGGCCGCAGGTACCTGCGCCGCTCTACGGAAGTGGCCGCGGGTGGGCTCCTGCTCTTGAGACCGCTCCTTGGCTGCATCTGGCAAAGAGGGAGAGCAGCCGGAGCTGAGGGGCTGTGGGAGAGGCCGGAGAACACAGGCCAGCCCTGCGCTCCCCAGGCATGGACAGCCCCCTGCGTGCCCGGGGGACGTAGCACGACTGCCATCGGGGGGGCAGTCCCTGCCCCTGTCCCATCCTGTCCGTGGGCATGTCCATAGGGATGGGATGGGATGGGATGGGATGGGATGGGATGGGATGGGATGGGATGGGATGGGATGGGATGGGATGGGATGGGATGGGATGGGATGGGATGGGATGCGATGGGATGCGATGGGATGCGATGGGATGCGATGGGATGCGATGGGATGGGGCAGGATGGGATGGGATGGGATGGGATGGGATGGGATGGGATGGGATGGGATGGGATGGGATGGGATGGGATGGGGCAGGATGGGGCCTAGGCTGGCTGCAGGCACCAGTGCTGCGGCCCAGCTGCGCCACTCACCGTCCTGCAGTGTCTGCAACTGCTCCGGCTCTACAGGCTGGTGCACTGGGGCAGCTGCAGGGCCGTTCTTTTTCTTCCCCCGAAGCCTCCGGAATAGGCTGAGCACTTTGCTCGCCATCCCGCTGCCCGACCTGGAGGGACAGATGCCTCGGCAAAGGTCCGAGTCAGCGGTGCCGTAGTCGTGCCTTGCAGGCACCTGCGACAGGGAGGCCTCAGGAGGATGACAGGACAGCAAGTCCTGCCCTGTGTTCTCGAGGGCTCCTGCCACAATGACAGGAGACTCCTCGTGAACGATGGCGTACACCAACTCCCACAGCCTGGCCACAGGGGCACCGGCCGCAGGGATGGGAGATTCCTCAGAAAGACTCCGAGTCAACGAGTCCTTATGTCTGGCCGTGAGGCCAGCCGCAGGAGTAGCGCGTCGGGAAAGCTCCGGGTGGGCAATGAACGAGCTGGCTGTGCGGGGGATCCACACAGCACCACTCTGTCACGTCCTGTCCCGTCGCGTGCACCGAGCACTCTGGCGTGGCCGTGACGCTGCCAGCACCTATGTCAGCGCGTGTCACAAAGGGCTGCTGCCACCCCCTGTTCCACTGCGCCGCACGGTGACCCTGCTGCACCGTGTCACAAGGGGCCCTTGGTGACGCTGCCACGTGCCCCGGGGCCACCCCCTCCCCAGGCAAGGCGCCCCTGCTTGGAAGGAATCCGTTGCCCCGAGTGTCTAACACAGCCCTGGACACACCAAGGCCGGCCAAGTGCTCAGGGAAGGCCTCTCCACGTCTGTGCCCGGCCCGCACAGCCCAACTCGGTGTGGCCCTGGAGCAGAGCGGCTTCCAGCAAGCAAGAAGCAAACGCATCTTGCCAAGAACTAAAACACACCAGCTAGGGAAGATGGCATTAATAAAGGCCTTGGAATTCACAGCTCTCTGAGAGACATTTGGGGTTCTTGCTGGGCAGAGGTGATCCGCCTCTGTGCTGTGCTCAAAGCGGGGAACACACCCTACCACAGGTGCTTGGCTTGGTCTCCGCAAGCCCAGGCTGGTGCCAAAGCTGCTCTTGACAGCCTTCTCCCTTCCCACGCCCCACTGCCAAGTGCAAGGGGCCTCAGGGACAGAAAGGAGAGCAGGGAGGCAGAGGCAGACAGCTGCACCTACATCACTGGGGGGGCTCCTGGGGAAGCACTTTGCTTGAGAAGCAAGCCCCTCTCTTCCAAAGGCATTTCCACAAATGCGCACATTTCCCGGGGAGCACCAACACACACTTCAGAAACTCTGGCAAGGCTGAATTCCTTCTGCTCCTTGCAGCCATGGCACTCCAGCTCGAGCTTCTCTTTCTTCCCCCGAGTATGTTTCCACGGGTCCTTTCTGGCACGCAGCCCTGGGCCCCCTATAAACAGGAGCTGCCCGCTGCCTCCTCATGTGCCTGAACTCCTGCCTGCGCTCAGGGCAGCAAAAGCAGGCTGTTGCCAGCCAGGGAGCGGAGCCCTGTTCCCGCAGGAGGCTTTGGTCAGCCCCTTCCCCACTGTGCACGCAGCACTTCTCCTGCCTGCCCAGAACGCTCCTGGCAGAGCAGAGCACAAGCTGGCCGGCTCTGGGCTCAGCACAGCCCAAACACAGGCGCACCCCAAACACAAAGCAGCAGCTGTTTTGCAGCCATGCCCCAGAGAGATGGCAAGGATCCCCTGCCCCTGGGCTCACTTGCTTGCCTTTCTGACTGGCTCTGAGGCAGGGGCAGCGCTTCCTGGCTTGTGGGGAGAGCAGAGGCGCCGCAACCACACGCAGCGTGCAGGCACTGCCTGACAGCGCTGCGGCCACTGGGACGCTCGCGCCTCTGAGCCTCTGCCACTCCGCTGCTGCTGCTGCTGCTGCTGGTGCAGCTTCATTTGCTTTTTGGCACAGCCAGAGCTCACTGCTAGGCCACGGTGGTCTCTGCTTCTGCCCTCTTCCTGTCCCTGTGTAGGGCTGGAGCATTGCTGTGCTTTCAGGAAGCTTTCTGTGAAGACTTCCAGCATTGCAAGCTCCTTTGCCCTCGCTGGATGCCTGCCATGGAATCCCTGACGGCTGGCTTCAGAGCACACCCCAAGCCGGCTCTTCTAAAACCCAGGGTCACTGTCCCCCTCAGCGTGCTCAGCACGACCTTCAACTCCACGGTGCTGTGCAACTGGAGCAGCAGGACAGGGACCTCTGCAGCCTGAGCTGCCCTTGTTCCTCTCTGCCCGTGCACAGACGACAGCGTGGAAGAGAACGGCAGCAGGGCCCTGCGTGTCCCCGGGCTCAGGATTTGTGCTGCTTCAGCTCCACAGACAGAGCCATGGCTTAAGTGAAAACGCCAAAATGTTTATTAAGGGAAGGCAAAGTGAAGGGGTGAACTGGGAGGGAAAACAGGGGATTGGCAGGGCCAGGGGGCTGGAGGGAGGGAGCTGCAAAGAGGGAGCAAGAAGGCAGGAGCTCCTGGAGCTTGCCACAGGCTCAGCTGTGAGCAGCAAGAGCTGGGCCTGGAGCTGCAGCTGGTCCCCTCTGCTCTGCAGGTGCTCCCATCTTCAGTGGGAACTGGGGGTGGCCAAAGGACGCTGGTTCTTCCCATCCTGCAGGCGCAGTTCGGCAGATCTTGCGTCGAAGGTCAGATTGACAGGGGGAGGCTGGAGCCCGCCAGGCGCCAGGGCAGGAGGGGGCCCAGCCCTCTCCCATGGATACAGCAGCATCCCACAAAACCTCACCTTGGCCACGTGCCAAGCACAGGAATAGAGGGAGCAGGCTCTGGCTCAGGATTCTCGTGAGAGCCTCTTCCCCCTCTTCCACTCCCAGCTCCATCACCTGGCTGAAGAGCTGAATGGAGAGCAGCTGCAGCTGGCTCTTGTCCTGCAAGGAAAGGAAAAGTCCTAAGCACCAAATGCTCCCGACCCATTGAAGCAAAGGCCCAAACCTGCAGAGAGCACAGAGTTTGCAGGCAGGGGCCAGTGCTCTTGGCTGGGGGCACAGAGCCTTACCTTGTCAAAGTGTGGCATCTGGGGCTCAGCCAGCTTCAGGCTGGTGATGCTGGGTATCTTGAAATCTTTGTCCTGCAGCAGACGCGTGAGCACGGAGAGGCTGGTCCAGAGCATCTCTGCATTGGGATCACGCAGCTGCTGCAGCAGGTGTTGATAGAGGCCGTGTATTCCTCCGCCCTGTGTGCAAGACGAGGCTGTGCTGTGAAGCCGTGAACGGCTGCAGCAGCAGCAGCTGCTGGTGGCACTGGGGCAGCTGAAGCGGGAGGCAGGAGAGCTGGGAGCAGCTGCCTCTGCTGGCAGAGCCCAGCCAAGGCCAAAGGTGTGTGTTCCCCAGCCCCACGCTGCCAGCGCGGCTTCAGCCACTGCCCCCTTCTCACCAGCGAGGGCTCCTTGCTGAGCAGCACCAGGCCTCTGAGCTGCAGGCGCAGCCTGTCCCTGCACTGGCTGGGCAGGTGCCTGGATAGGAGCCAGAGGGCACTGGGACCGTGTCGGCTCAAGTCCAGACAGTCCAGGAGCTGAAAGGCACAGGGCAGTGACGGGGGAGCCGGCCGGCAGGAGCCCGGAGCCGCACAGGGCCGGGCCCCTGCAGCAGCGGCAGCGGGCGCGGGCAGCGTGCCAGGCGGCTGCGGCTAGCAGAGGCCCGAGAGCTGGGAGGCAGCTCAGGCAGGCAGCGCTGGCCGTCAGGCTCACCTCCACAAAGAACGCCAGAGCAGGCAGATCCCGGCGTGGCTGCTTGCGGATGAGCAGGCTGAGCAGGTGCGAGGCCATGTGGGGACACAGGGGGCTCAAGCCACGGCGCATCTCCCTGGCAGGGGAAAAAGGCACCAAGGCCCTGAGCCGGCGGGCAAACCTCTCCCAGGAGTGACTGACAGAGGTCTGATCATTCCCCAGCACTCTGCAAGGGGACACGGGCCCCTTGGGAAGCGGCTGCTCCTGGGCATCCTCCTCTGCCAGGCTTGTGCAGTCTGCTCGGCCGTGCCTCGCTGGCAAGGCCCTCTCGCTTACGGCCGCGGGGACTGTGTGGGGCACTCCGGGCACGGGGCACAAATGCTGGCAGTGGCGGAGGGGAGAAGGGGGTCTCACCTGGCCAGCAGGCCCGCTGCCTCGTGCTGGGTGTTGGCACAGAGCAGGGCGTCCCAGACCTGTGTGTGCTCCAGAGCCACCAGCTTCTTGTGGAAGCCCAGTCGGGAGAGCAGAGCCTTCATGGTCTGCGCTGCAAACCTGTGTGCCCAGCAAGGGCCAGGTCACGCTGGGAGCACTGGCCCTGGCCACAGGGGGCATGGGAAGGACAGGGCGACTGGCACCTGTTGGGGTCGCTGGGAAGGCCGTGTTCCTCCCGGCACACTCTCCAGAAGCTGCGGGTCTCAACGTCCTCTGGCATCTGCTCTGTGGCAGAGAAAATTTCCAAGAGCAGATCCACCAGCAGCTGGGGAGAATAAATGAGCATCCCGTAGTGCCACTGGGACGTGGGGACAATCCTCTGCAGCACCAGAGTTGCCTGCAAGAGACAAAGCACCCCGAGGCAGCGCTCAGTGCCGAGGTGCCCATGAGGCAGGGCCCGAGGGGAGAGGCAGGGCGGGCACCCGGCCTGCTGTCCCTGAGCCTGCCCTGAGCCCAGCTTTCAGCCCAGGCCGGGAGCTGCAGCGTGGGGAGAGCATGGAGAGCTGCTGGAGAGGGTGACCTGGAGGGCGAGCAAAGGCCAGCTCCAGAAACTCACAGCAAGGGCAAAGGCGGCCTCATTCCCGCTGCAGAAGATCCTGCCGTGCGGTGGCTGCTTCTCTACTACGGAGAGCAGCGCCGGAAGGACCTCCTCCACGGCGACTTCTGAGGTGCCCATGGCCCTCCACATCAGTGTGGCAGCTCTGTGGGACCAGAGCTGTGTGTCAGCACCCTGCCCCGTGCAGCTGCCTCGGGCCAGGTGACAGAGCCCTGGTGCCCTGAGGGGCCGGGAGGGAGCATGGCAGCAGGCTTGGGAAACAGAGGTGCCCGAGGGGCCCTACGGGCCGGTGAGCACCGAGCTCTGGAGGCGCTTGTGCCCCGTACCTGTCACATAATGGGGCACAGTGCAGGAGGCTCATGACCACGTGAGCGGGATGATCTTCTGTCAGGCTCACGATGGCCATTTGCAGCCCGGCGTCCACGGTGTCGCAGGACGCCAGTCTCTGCAGGATGGCCCTGACCGTGGCTAGCACCTGGAGGGAACGGCATGGGGGAGACTTGGTGTGCTGTCCTAGGCAGCAACTTGCCCAGCTTCCTTCCCCCAGGAAGTGCTTGCCTTCCCACCCCACTGTGATGGCCCCAAAGGCTGAGCGGGACCAGCAGACATGGCTTGAGGGGCCACGTGATCCTGGGAGGCCTTCAGCCCCGGCCCCAGGCTGCTTGCCTGCTGCAGAGAAGAAACACCCTTCTGGCAAAACTCCAGACTGGGTGCAGGACTCACAGTCAGGGCAGTCACGGCGTCCGTCTCTTGGATGGCCTGATTGAGGGTGTTTGTGGTGGCCATCCCCTCAGTCAGGGCCATGTCAGCCTCCGCCCTGCCCTCGGCCGCTGCCCGCTCACAGCTTGCAGCCAGCTCAGCGGGCGCAGTGCTGGCAGCAGGCTCTGCCCGCAGCCGGCTGGGCATGGAGTCGGGCTGGGCCGTGCCCCCGGTCACGGTGGCGCTGGTCTTTCTGCGCCGGAGACGCAGGAACCTCCGCAGTGCCTGCAGCAAAAGGAAGGGCGGGAAGAGAGGGACGTTCCATGGTCTGCTCCAAGCGTGGGGCTGGGCTGAGCAGGGCCAGCAGTCCCGGCCCAGGTGGGGATGGCCGCAGGTACCTGCGCCGCTCTACGGAAGCGGCCGCGGGTGGGCTCCTGCTCTTGAGACCGCTCCTTGGCTGCATCTGGCAAAGAGGGAGAGCAGCCGGAGCTGAGGGGCTGTGGGAGAGGCCGGAGAACACAGGCCAGCCCTGCACTCCCCAGGCAGGGAAAGGCCCCTGCCCGTCTGGGAGATGGGGCATAGCTGCCATCGGGGGGGCAGTCCCTGCCCCTGTCCCATCCTGTCCGTGGGCATGTCCCTAGGGATGGGATGGGATGGGATGGGATGGGATGGGATGGGATGGGATGGGATGGGATGGGATGGGATGGGATGGGATGGGATGGGATGGGATGGGATGGGGCAGGATGGGGCCTAGGCTGGCTGCAGGCACCAGTGCTGCGGCCCAGCTGCGCCACTCACCGTCCTGCAGTGTCTGCAACTGCTCCGGCTCTGCAGGCTGCTGCACTGGGGCAGCTGCAGGGCCGTTCTTTTTCTTCCCCCGAAGCCTCCGGAATAGGCTGAGCACTTTGCTCGCCATCCCGCTGCCCGACCTGGAGGGACAGATGCCTCGGCAAAGGTCGGAGTCAGCGGTGCCGCAGTCGTGCCTTGCAGGCACCTGCGACAGGGAGGCCTCAGGAGGATGACAGGACAGCAAGTCCTGCCCTGTGTTCTCGAGGGCTCCTGCCACAATGACAGGAGACTCCTCGTGAACGATGGAGTTCACCAACTCCCACGGCCTGGCCACAGGGGCACCGGCCGCAGGGATGGGAGATGCCTCGGAAAGACTCCGAGTCAACGTGTCCCGAGGTCTGGCCGCGAGGCCAGCCGCAGGAGTAGCGCGTCGGGAAAGCTCCGGGTGGGCAATGAACGAGCTGGCTGTGCGGGGGATCCACAGCACCACTCTGTCACGTCCTGTCCCGTCGCGTGCACCGAGCACTCTGGCGTGGCCGTGACGCTGCCAGCACCTATGTCAGCGCGTGTCACAAAGGGCTGCTGCCACACCCTGTTCCACTGCGCCGCACGGTGACCCTGCTGCACCGTGTCACAAGGGGCCCTTGGTGACGCTGCCACGTGCCCCGGGGCCACCCCCTCCCCAGGCAAGGCGCCCCTGCTTGGAAGGAATCCGTTGCCCCGAGTGTCTAACACAGCCCTGGACACACCAAGGCCGGCCAAGTGCTCAGGGAAGGCCTCTCCACGTCTGTGCCCGGCCCGCACAGCCCAACTCGGTGTGGCCCTGGAGCAGAGCGGCTTCCAGCAAGCAAGAAGCAAACGCATCTTGCCAAGAACTAAAACACACCAGCTAGGGAAGATGGCATTAATAAAGGCCTTGGAATTCACAGCTCTCTGAGAGACATTTGGGGTTCTTGCTGGGCAGAGGTGATCCGCCTCTGTGCTGTGCTCAAAGGGGGGAACACACCCTACCACAGGTGCTTGGCTTGGTCTCCGCAAGCCCAGGCTGGTGCCAAAGCTGCTCTTGACAGCCTTCTCCCTTCCCACGCCCCACTGCCAAGTGCAAGGGGCCTCAGGGACAGAAAGGAGAGCAGGGAGGCAGAGGCAGACAGCTGCACCTACATCACTGGGGGGGCTCCTGGGGAAGCACTTTGCTTGAGAAGCAAGCCCCTCTCTTCCAAAGGCATTTCCACAAATGCACACATTTCCCGGGGAGCACCAACACACACTTCAGAAACTCTGGCAAGGCTGAATTCCTTCTGCTCCTTGCAGCCATGGCACTCCAGCTCGAGCTTCTCTTTCTTCCCCCGAGTATGTTTCCACGGGTCCTTTCTGGCACGCAGCCCTGGGCCCCCTATAAACAGGAGCTGCCCGCTGCCTCCTCATGTGCCTGAACTCCTGCCTGCGCTCAGGGCAGCAAAAGCAGGCTGTTGCCAGCCAGGGAGCGGAGCCCTGTTCCCGCAGGAGGCTCTGGTCAGCCCCTTCCCCACTGTGCACGCAGCACTTCTCCTGCCTGCCCAGAACGCTCCTGGCAGAGCAGAGCACAAGCTGGCCGGCTCTGGGCTCAGCACAGCCCAAACACAGGCGCACCCCAAACACAAAGCAGCAGCTGTTTTGCAGCCATGCCCCAGAGAGATGGCAAGGATCCCCTGCCCCTGGGCTCACTTGCTTGCCTTTCTGACTGGCTCTGAGGCAGGGGCAGCGCTTCCTGGCTTGTGGGGAGAGCAGAGGCGCCGCAACCACACGCAGCGTGCAGGCACTGCCTGACAGCGCTGCGGCCACTGGGACGCTCGCGCCTCTGAGCCTCTGCCACTCCGCTGCTGCTGCTGCTGCTGCTGGTGCAGCTTCATTTGCTTTTTGGCACAGCCAGAGCTCACTGCTAGGCCACGGTGGTCTCTGCTTCTGCCCTCTTCCTGTCCCTGTGTAGGGCTGGAGCATTGCTGTGCTTTCAGGAAGCTTTCTGTGAAGACTTCCAGCATTGCAAGCTCCTTTGCCCTCGCTGGATGCCTGCCATGGAATCCCTGACGGCTGGCTTCAGAGCACACCCCAAGCCGGCTCTTCTAAAACCCAGGGTCACTGTCCCCCTCAGCGTGCTCAGCACGACCTTCAACTCCACGGTGCTGTGCAACTGGAGCAGCAGGACAGGGACCTCTGCAGCCTGAGCTGCCCTTGTTCCTCTCTGTCCGTGCACAGACGACAGCGTGGAAGAGAACGGCAGCAGGGCCCTGCGTGTCCCCGGGCTCAGGATTTGTGCTGCTTCAGCTCCACAGACAGAGCCACGGCTTAAGTGAAAACGCCAAAATGTTTATTAAGGGAAGGCAAAGTGAAGGGGTGAACTGGGAGGGAAAACAGGGGATTGGCAGGGCCAGGGGGCTGGAGGGAGGGAGCTGCAAACAGGGAGCAAGAAGGCAGGAGCTCCTGGAGCTTGCCACAGGCTCAGCTGTGAGCAGCAAGAGCTGGGCCTGGAGCTGCAGCTGGTCCCCTCTGCTCTGCAGGTGCTCCCATCTTCAGTGGGAACTGGGGGTGGCCAAAGGACGCTGGTTCTTCCCATCCTGCAGGCGCAGTTCGGCAGATCTTGCGTCGAAGGTCAGATTGACAGGGGGAGGCTGGAGCCCGCCAGGCGCCAGGGCAGGAGGGGGCCCAGCCCTCTCCCATGGATACAGCAGCATCCCACAAAACCTCACCTTGGCCACGTGCCAAGCACAGGAATAGAGGGAGCAGGCTCTGGCTCAGGATTCTCGTGAGAGCCTCTTCCCCCTCTTCCACTCCCAGCTCCATCACCTGGCTGAAGAGCTGAATGGAGAGCAGCTGCAGCTGGCTCTTGTCCTGCAAGGAAAGGAAAAGTCCTAAGCACCAAATGCTCCCGACCCATTGAAGCAAAGGCCCAAACCTGCAGAGAGCACAGAGTTTGCAGGCAGGGGCCAGTGCTCTTGGCTGGGGGCACAGAGCCTTACCTTGTCAAAGTGTGGCATCTGGGGCTCAGCCAGCTTCAGGGTGCTGATGCTGGGTATCTTGAAATCTTTGTCCTGCAGCAGACGCGTGAGCACGGAGAGGCTGGTCCAGAGCATCTCTGCATTGGGATCACGCAGCTGCTGCAGCAGGTGTTGATAGAGGCCATGTATTCCTGCGCCCTGTGTGCAAGACGAGGCTGTGCTGTGAAGCCGTGAACGGCTGCAGCAGCAGCAGCTGCTGGTGGCACTGGGGCAGCTGAAGCGGGAGGCAGGAGAGCTGGGAGCAGCTGCCTCTGCTGGCAGAGCCCAGCCAAGGCCAAAGGTGTGTGTTCCCCAGCCCCACGCTGCCAGCGCGGCTTCAGCCACTGCCCCCTTCTCACCAGCGAGGGCTCCTTGCTGAGCAGCACCAGGCCTCTGAGCTGCAGGCGCAGCCTGTCCCTGCACTGGCTGGGCAGGTGCCTGGATAGGAGCCAGAGGGCACTGGGACCGTGTCGGCTCAAGTCCAGACAGTCCAGGAGCTGAAAGGCACAGGGCAGTGACGGGGGAGCCGGCCGGCAGGAGCCCGGAGCCGCACAGGGCCGGGCCCCTGCAGCAGCGGCAGCGGGCGCGGGCAGCGTGCCAGGCGGCTGCGGCTAGCAGAGGCCCCAGAGCTGGGAGGCAGCTCAGGCAGGCAGCGCTGGCCGTCAGGCTCACCTCCACAAAGAAGGCCAGAGCAGGCAGATCCCGGCGTGGCTGCTTGCGGATGAGCAGGCTGAGCAGGTGCGAGGCCATGTGGGGACACAGGGGGCTCAAGCCACGGCGCATCTCCCTGGCAGGGGAAAAAGGCACCAAGGCCCTGAGCCGGCGGGCAAACCTCTCCCAGGAGTGACTGACAGAGGTCTGATCATTCCCCAGCACTCTGCAAGGGGACACGGGCCCCTTGGGAAGCGGCTGCTCCTGGGCATCCTCCTCTGCCAGGCTTGTGCAGTCTGCTCGGCCGTGCCTCGCTGGCAAGGCCCTCTCGCTTACGGCCGCGGGGACTGTGTGGGGCACTCCGGGCACGGGGCACAAATGCTGGCAGTGGCGGAGGGGAGAAGGGGGTCTCACCTGGCCAGCAGGCCCGCTGCCTCGTGCTGGGTGTTGGCACAGAGCAGGGCGTCCCAGACCTGTGTGTGCTCCAGAGCCACCAGCTTCTTGTGGAAGCCCAGTCGGGAGAGCAGAGCCTTCATGGTCTGCGCTGCAAACCTGTGTGCCCAGCAAGGGCCAGGTCACGCTGGGAGCACTGGCCCTGGCCACAGGGGGCATGGGAAGGACAGGGCGACTGGCACCTGTTGGGGTCGCTGGGAAGGCCGTGTTCCTCCCGGCACACTCTCCAGAAGCTGCGGGTCTCAACGTCCTCTGGCATCTGCTCTGTGGCAGAGAAAATTTCCAAGAGCAGATCCACCAGCAGCTGGGGAGAATAAATGAGCATCCCGTAGTGCCACTGGGACGTGGGGACAATCCTCTGCAGCACCAGAGTTGCCTGCAAGAGACAAAGCACCCCGAGGCAGCGCTCAGTGCCGAGGTGCCCATGAGGCAGGGCCCGAGGGGAGAGGCAGGGCGGGCACCCGGCCTGCTGTCCCTGAGCCTGCCCTGAGCCCAGCTTTCAGCCCAGGCCGGGAGCTGCAGCGTGGGGAGAGCATGGAGAGCTGCTGGAGAGGGTGACCTGGAGGGCGAGCAAAGGCCAGCTCCAGAAACTCACAGCAAGGGCAAAGGCGGCCTCATTCCCGCTGCAGAAGATCCTGCCGTGCGGTGGCTGCTTCTCTACTACGGAGAGCAGCGCCGGAAGGACCTCCTCCACGGCGACTTCTGAGGTGCCCATGGCCCTCCACATCAGTGTGGCAGCTCTGTGGGACCAGAGCTGTGTGTCAGCACCCTGCCCCATGCAGCTGCGTGGGGCCAGGTGACAGAGCCCTGGTGCCCTGAGGGGCCGGGAGGGAGCATGGCAGCAGGCTTGGGAAACAGAGGGGCCCGAGGGGCCCTACGGGCCGGTGAGCACCGAGCTCTGGAGGCGCTTGTGCCCCGTACCTGTCACATAATGGGGCACAGTGCAGGAGGCTCATGACCACGTGAGCGGGATGATCTTCTGTCAGGCTCACGATGGCCATTTGCAGCCCGGCGTCCACGGTGTCGCAGGACGCCAGTCTCTGCAGGATGGCCCTGACCGTGGCTAGCACCTGGAGGGAACGGCATGGGGGAGACTTGGTGTGCTGTCCTAGGCAGCAACTTGCCCAGCTTCCTTCCCCCAGGAAGTGCTTGCCTTCCCACCCCACTGTGATGGCCCCAAAGGCTGAGCGGGACCAGCAGACATGGCTTGAGGGGCCACGTGATCCTGGGAGGCCTTCAGCCCCGGCCCCAGGCTGCTTGCCTGCTGCAGAGAAGAAACACCCTTCTGGCAAAACTCCAGACTGGGTGCAGGACTCACAGTCAGGGCAGTCACGGCGTCCGTCTCTTGGATGGCCTGATTGAGGGTGTTTGTGGTGGCCATCCCCTCAGTCAGGGCCATGTCAGCCTCCGCCCTGCCCTCGGCCGCTGCCCGCTCACAGCTTGCAGCCAGCTCAGCGGGCGCAGTGCTGGCAGCAGGCTCTGCCCGCAGCTGGCTGGGCACGGAGTCGGGCTGGGCCGTGCCCCCGGTCACGGTGGCGCTGGTCTTTCTGCGCCGGAGACGCAGGAACCTCCGCAGTGCCTGCAGCAAAAGGAAGGGCGGGAAGAGAGGGACGTTCCATGGTCTGCTCCAAGCGTGGGGCTGGGCTGAGCAGGGCCAGCAGGCCCGGCCCAGGTGGGGATGGCCGCAGGTACCTGCGCCGCTCTACGGAAGCGGCCGCGGGTGGGCTCCTGCTCTTGAGACCGCTCCTTGGCTGCATCTGGCAAAGAGGGAGAGCAGCCGGAGCTGAGGGGCTGTGGGAGAGGCCGGAGAACACAGGCCAGCCCTGCACTCCCCAGGCAGGGAAAGGCCCCTGCCCGTCTGGGAGATGGGGCATAGCTGCCATCGGGGGGGCAGTCCCTGCCCCTGTCCCATCCTGTCCGTGGGCATGTCCATAGGGATGGGATGGGATGGGATGGGATGGGATGGGATGGGATGGGATGGGATGGGATGGGATGGGATGGGATGGGATGGGATGGGGCAGGATGGGGCCTAGGCTGGCTGCAGGCACCAGTGCTGCGGCCCAGCTGCGCCACTCACCGTCCTGCAGTGTCTGCAACTGCTCCGGCTCTGCAGGCTGCTGCACTGGGGCAGCTGCAGGGCCGTTCTTTTTCTTCCCCCGAAGCCTCCGGAATAGGCTGAGCACTTTGCTCGCCATCCCGCTGCCCGACCTCGAGGGACAGATGCCTCGGCAAAGGTCGGAGTCAGCGGTGCCGCAGTCGTGCCTTGCAGGCACCTGCGACAGGGAGGCCTCAGGAGGATGACAGGACAGCAAGTCCTGCCCTGTGTTCTCGAGGGCTCCTGCCACAATGACAGGAGACTCCTCGTGAACGATGGAGTTCACCAACTCCCACGGCCTGGCCACAGGGGCACCGGCCGCAGGGATGGGAGATGCCTCGGAAAGACTCCGAGTCAACGTGTCCCGAGGTCTGGCCGCGAGGCCAGCCGCAGGAGTAGCGCGTCGGGAAAGCTCCGGGTGGGCAATGAACGAGCTGGCTGTGCGGGGGATCCACACAGCACCACTCTGTCACGTCCTGTCCCGTCGCGTGCACCGAGCACTCTGGCGTGGCCGTGACGCTGCCAGCACCTATGTCAGCGCGTGTCACAAAGGGCTGCTGCCACACCCTGTTCCACTGCGCCGCACGGTGACCCTGCTGCACCGTGTCACAAGGGGCCCTTGGTGACGCTGCCACGTGCCCCGGGGCCACCCCCTCCCCAGGCAAGGCGCCCCTGCTTGGAAGGAATCCGTTGCCCCGAGTGTCTAACACAGCCCTGGACACACCAAGGCCGGCCAAGTGCTCAGGGAAGGCCTCTCCACGTCTGTGCCCGGCCCGCACAGCCCAACTCGGTGTGGCCCTGGAGCAGAGCGGCTTCCAGCAAGCAAGAAGCAAACGCATCTTGCCAAGAACTAAAACACACCAGCTAGGGAAGATGGCATTAATAAAGGCCTTGGAATTCACAGCTCTCTGAGAGACATTTGGGGTTCTTGCTGGGCAGAGGTGATCCGCCTCTGTGCTGTGCTCAAAGGGGGGAACACACCCTACCACAGGTGCTTGGCTTGGTCTCCGCAAGCCCAGGCTGGTGCCAAAGCTGCTCTTGACAGCCTTCTCCCTTCCCACGCCCCACTGCCAAGTGCAAGGGGCCTCAGGGACAGAAAGGAGAGCAGGGAGGCAGAGGCAGACAGCTGCACCTACATCACTGGGGGGGCTCCTGGGGAAGCACTTTGCTTGAGAAGCAAGCCCCTCTCTTCCAAAGGCATTTCCACAAATGCGCACATTTCCCGGGGAGCACCAACACACACTTCAGAAACTCTGGCAAGGCTGAATTCCTTCTGCTCCTTGCAGCCATGGCACTCCAGCTCGAGCTTCTCTTTCTTCCCCCGAGTATGTTTCCACGGGTCCTTTCTGGCACGCAGCCCTGGGCCCCCTATAAACAGGAGCTGCCCGCTGCCTCCTCATGTGCCTGAACTCCTGCCTGCGCTCAGGGCAGCAAAAGCAGGCTGTTGCCAGCCAGGGAGCGGAGCCCTGTTCCCGCAGGAGGCTCTGGTCAGCCCCTTCCCCACTGTGCACGCAGCACTTCTCCTGCCTGCCCAGAACGCTCCTGGCAGAGCAGAGCACAAGCTGGCCGGCTCTGGGCTCAGCACAGCCCAAACACAGGCGCACCCCAAACACAAAGCAGCAGCTGTTTTGCAGCCATGCCCCAGAGAGATGGCAAGGATCCCCTGCCCCTGGGCTCACTTGCTTGCCTTTCTGACTGGCTCTGAGGCAGGGGCAGCGCTTCCTGGCTTGTGGGGAGAGCAGAGGCGCCGCAACCACACGCAGCGTGCAGGCACTGCCTGACAGCGCTGCGGCCACTGGGACGCTCGCGCCTCTGAGCCTCTGCCACTCCGCTGCTGCTGCTGCTGCTGCTGGTGCAGCTTCATTTGCTTTTTGGCACAGCCAGAGCTCACTGCTAGGCCACGGTGGTCTCTGCTTCTGCCCTCTTCCTGTCCCTGTGTAGGGCTGGAGCATTGCTGTGCTTTCAGGAAGCTTTCTGTGAAGACTTCCAGCATTGCAAGCTCCTTTGCCCTCGCTGGATGCCTGCCATGGAATCCCTGACGGCTGGCTTCAGAGCACACCCCAAGCCGGCTCTTCTAAAACCCAGGGTCACTGTCCCCCTCAGCGTGCTCAGCACGACCTTCAACTCCACGGTGCTGTGCAACTGGAGCAGCAGGACAGGGACCTCTGCAGCCTGAGCTGCCCTTGTTCCTCTCTGCCCGTGCACAGACGACAGCGTGGAAGAGAACGGCAGCAGGGCCCTGCGTGTCCCCGGGCTCAGGATTTGTGCTGCTTCAGCTCCACAGACAGAGCCACGGCTTAAGTGAAAACGCCAAAATGTTTATTAAGGGAAGGCAAAGTGAAGGGGTGAACTGGGAGGGAAAACAGGGGATTGGCAGGGCCAGGGGGCTGGAGGGAGGGAGCTGCAAACAGGGAGCAAGAAGGCAGGAGCTCCTGGAGCTTGCCACAGGCTCAGCTGTGAGCAGCAAGAGCTGGGCCTGGAGCTGCAGCTGGTCCCCTCTGCTCTGCAGGTGCTCCCATCTTCAGTGGGAACTGGGGGTGGCCAAAGGACGCTGGTTCTTCCCATCCTGCAGGCGCAGTTCGGCAGATCTTGCGTCGAAGGTCAGATTGACAGGGGGAGGCTGGAGCCCGCCAGGCGCCAGGGCAGGAGGGGGCCCAGCCCTCTCCCATGGATACAGCAGCATCCCACAAAACCTCACCTTGGCCACGTGCCAAGCACAGGAATAGAGGGAGCAGGCTCTGGCTCAGGATTCTCGTGAGAGCCTCTTCCCCCTCTTCCACTCCCAGCTCCATCACCTGGCTGAAGAGCTGAATGGAGAGCAGCTGCAGCTGGCTCTTGTCCTGCAAGGAAAGGAAAAGTCCTAAGCACCAAATGCTCCCGACCCATTGAAGCAAAGGCCCAAACCTGCAGAGAGCACAGAGTTTGCAGGCAGGGGCCAGTGCTCTTGGCTGGGGGCACAGAGCCTTACCTTGTCAAAGTGTGGCATCTGGGGCTCAGCCAGCTTCAGGGTGCTGATGCTGGGTATCTTGAACTCTTTGTCCTGCAGCAGACGCGTGAGCACGGAGAGGCTGGTCCAGAGCATCTCTGCATTGGGATCACGCAGCTGCTGCAGCAGGTGTTGATAGAGGCCGTGTATTCCTCCGCCCTGTGTGCAAGACGAGGCTGTGCTGTGAAGCCGTGAACGGCTGCAGCAGCAGCAGCTGCTGGTGGCACTGGGGCAGCTGAAGCGGGAGGCAGGAGAGCTGGGAGCAGCTGCCTCTGCTGGCAGAGCCCAGCCAAGGCCAAAGGTGTGTGTTCCCCAGCCCCACGCTGCCAGCGCGGCTTCAGCCACTGCCCCCTTCTCACCAGCGAGGGCTCCTTGCTGAGCAGCACGAGGCCTCTGAGCTGCAGGCGCAGCCTGTCCCTGCACTGGCTGGGCAGGTGCCTGGATAGGAGCCAGAGGGCACTGGGACCGTGTCGGCTCAAGTCCAGACAGTCCAGGAGCTGAAAGGCACAGGGCAGTGACGGGGGAGCCGGCCGGCAGGAGCCCGGAGCCGCACAGGGCCGGGCCCCTGCAGCAGCGGCAGCGGGCGCGGGCAGCGTCCCAGGCGGCTGCGGCTAGCAGAGGCCCCAGAGCTGGGAGGCAGCTCAGGCAGGCAGCGCTGGCCGTCAGGCTCACCTCCACAAAGAAGGCCAGAGCAGGCAGATCCCGGCGTGGCTGCTTGCGGATGAGCAGGCTGAGCAGGTGCGAGGCCATGTGGGGACACAGGGGGCTCAAGCCACGGCGCATCTCCCTGGCAGGGGAAAAAGGCACCAAGGCCCTGAGCCGGCGGGCAAACCTCTCCCAGGAGTGACTGACAGAGGTCTGATCATTCCCCAGCACTCTGCAAGGGGACACGGGCCCCTTGGGAAGCGGCTGCTCCTGGGCATCCTCCTCTGCCAGGCTTGTGCAGTCTGCTCGGCCGTGCCTCGCTGGCAAGGCCCTCTCGCTTACGGCCGCGGGGACTGTGTGGGGCACTCCGGGCACGGGGCACAAATGCTGGCAGTGGCGGAGGGGAGAAGGGGGTCTCACCTGGCCAGCAGGCCCGCTGCCTCGTGCTGGGTGTTGGCACAGAGCAGGGCGTCCCAGACCTGTGTGTGCTCCAGAGCCACCAGCTTCTTGTGGAAGCCCAGTCGGGAGAGCAGAGCCTTCATGGTCTGCGCTGCAAACCTGTGTGCCCAGCAAGGGCCAGGTCACGCTGGGAGCACTGGCCCTGGCCACAGGGGGCATGGGAAGGACAGGGCGACTGGCACCTGTTGGGGTCGCTGGGAAGGCCGTGTTCCTCCCGGCACACTCTCCAGAAGCTGCGGGTCTCAACGTCCTCTGGCATCTGCTCTGTGGCAGAGAAAATTTCCAAGAGCAGATCCACCAGCAGCTGGGGAGAATAAATGAGCATCCCGTAGTGCCACTGGGACGTGGGGACAATCCTCTGCAGCACCAGAGTTGCCTGCAAGAGACAAAGCACCCCGAGGCAGCGCTCAGTGCCGAGGTGCCCATGAGGCAGGGCCCGAGGGGAGAGGCAGGGCGGGCACCCGGCCTGCTGTCCCTGAGCCTGCCCTGAGCCCAGCTTTCAGCCCAGGCCGGGAGCTGCAGCGTGGGGAGAGCATGGAGAGCTGCTGGAGAGGGTGACCTGGAGGGCGAGCAAAGGCCAGCTCCAGAAACTCACAGCAAGGGCAAAGGCGGCCTCATTCCCGCTGCAGAAGATCCTGCCGTGCGGTGGCTGCTTCTCTACTACGGAGAGCAGCGCCGGAAGGACCTCCTCCACGGCGACTTCTGAGGTGCCCATGGCCCTCCACATCAGTGTGGCAGCTCTGTGGGACCAGAGCTGTGTGTCAGCACCCTGCCCCATGCAGCTGCGTGGGGCCAGGTGACAGAGCCCTGGTGCCCTGAGGGGCCGGGAGGGAGCATGGCAGCAGGCTTGGGAAACAGAGGGGCCCGAGGGGCCCTACGGGCCGGTGAGCACCGAGCTCTGGAGGCGCTTGTGCCCCGTACCTGTCACATAATGGGGCACAGTGCAGGAGGCTCATGACCACGTGAGCGGGATGATCTTCTGTCAGGCTCACGATGGCCATTTGCAGCCCGGCGTCCACGGTGTCGCAGGACGCCAGTCTCTGCAGGATGGCCCTGACCGTGGCTAGCACCTGGAGGGAACGGCATGGGGGAGACTTGGTGTGCTGTCCTAGGCAGCAACTTGCCCAGCTTCCTTCCCCCAGGAAGTGCTTGCCTTCCCACCCCACTGTGATGGCCCCAAAGGCTGAGCGGGACCAGCAGACATGGCTTGAGGGGCCACGTGATCCTGGGAGGCCTTCAGCCCCGGCCCCAGGCTGCTTGCCTGCTGCAGAGAAGAAACACCCTTCTGGCAAAACCCCAGACTGGGTGCAGGACTCACAGTCAGGGCAGTCACGGCGTCCGTCTCTTGGATGGCCTGATTGAGGGTGTTTGTGGTGGCCATCCCCTCAGTCAGGGCCATGTCAGCCTCCGCCCTGCCCTCGGCCGCTGCCCGCTCACAGCTTGCAGCCAGCTCAGCGGGCGCAGTGCTGGCAGCAGGCTCTGCCCGCAGCTGGCTGGGCATGGAGTCGGGCTGGGCCGTGCCCCCGGTCACGGTGGCGCTGGTCTTTCTGCGCCGGAGACGCAGGAACCTCCGCAGTGCCTGCAGCAAAAGGAAGGGCGGGAAGAGAGGGACGTTCCATGGTCTGCTCCAAGCGTGGGGCTGGGCTGAGCAGGGCCAGCAGGCCCGGCCCAGGTGGGGATGGCCGCAGGTACCTGCGCCGCTCTACGGAAGCGGCCGCGGGTGGGCTCCTGCTCTTGAGACCGCTCCTTGGCTGCATCTGGCAAAGAGGGAGAGCAGCCGGAGCTGAGGGGCTGTGGGAGAGGCCGGAGAACACAGGCCAGCCCTGCGCTCCCCAGGCAGGGAAAGGCCCCTGCCCGTCTGGGAGATGGGGCATAGCTGCCATCGGGGGGGCAGTCCCTGCCCCTGTCCCATCCTGTCCGTGGGCATGTCCATAGGGATGGGATGGGATGGGATGGGATGGGATGGGATGGGATGGGATGGGATGGGATGGGATGGGATGGGATGGGATGGGATGGGATGGGATGGGATGGGGCAGGATGGGGCCTAGGCTGGCTGCAGGCACCAGTGCTGCGGCCCAGCTGCGCCACTCACCGTCCTGCAGTGTCTGCAACTGCTCCGGCTCTGCAGGCTGCTGCACTGGGGCAGCTGCAGGGCCGTTCTTTTTCTTCCCCCGAAGCCTCCGGAATAGGCTGAGCACTTTGCTCGCCATCCCGCTGCCCGACCTGGAGGGACAGATGCCTCGGCAAAGGTCGGAGTCAGCGGTGCCGCAGTCGTGCCTTGCAGGCACCTGCGACAGGGAGGCCTCAGGAGGATGACAGGACAGCAAGTCCTGCCCTGTGTTCTCGAGGGCTCCTGCCACAATGACAGGAGACTCCTCGTGAACGATGGAGTTCACCAACTCCCACGGCCTGGCCACAGGGGCACCGGCCGCAGGGATGGGAGATGCCTCGGAAAGACTCCGAGTCAACGTGTCCCGAGGTCTGGCCGCGAGGCCAGCCGCAGGAGTAGCGCGTCGGGAAAGCTCCGGGTGGGCAATGAACGAGCTGGCTGTGCGGGGGATCCACACAGCACCACTCTGTCACGTCCTGTCCCGTCGCGTGCACCGAGCACTCTGGCGTGGCCGTGACGCTGCCAGCACCTATGTCAGCGCGTGTCACAAAGGGCTGCTGCCACACCCGGTTCCACTGCGCCGCACGGTGACCCTGCTGCACCGTGTCACAAGGGGCCCTTGGTGACGCTGCCACGTGCCCCGGGGCCACCCCCTCCCCAGGCAAGGCGCCCCTGCTTGGAAGGAATCCGTTGCCCCGAGTGTCTAACACAGCCCTGGACACACCAAGGCCGGCCAAGTGCTCAGGGAAGGCCTCTCCACGTCTGTGCCCGGCCCGCACAGCCCAACTCGGTGTGGCCCTGGAGCAGAGCGGCTTCCAGCAAGCAAGAAGCAAACGCATCTTGCCAAGAACTAAAACACACCAGCTAGGGAAGATGGCATTAATAAAGGCCTTGGAATTCACAGCTCTCTGAGAGACATTTGGGGTTCTTGCTGGGCAGAGGTGATCCGCCTCTGTGCTGTGCTCAAAGGGGGGAACACACCCTACCACAGGTGCTTGGCTTGGTCTCCGCAAGCCCAGGCTGGTGCCAAAGCTGCTCTTGACAGCCTTCTCCCTTCCCACGCCCCACTGCCAAGTGCAAGGGGCCTCAGGGACAGAAAGGAGAGCAGGGAGGCAGAGGCAGACAGCTGCACCTACATCACTGGGGGGGCTCCTGGGGAAGCACTTTGCTTGAGAAGCAAGCCCCTCTCTTCCAAAGGCATTTCCACAAATGCACACATTTCCCGGGGAGCACCAACACACACTTCAGAAACTCTGGCAAGGCTGAATTCCTTCTGCTCCTTGCAGCCATGGCACTCCAGCTCGAGCTTCTCTTTCTTCCCCCGAGTATGTTTCCACGGGTCCTTTCTGGCACGCAGCCCTGGGCCCCCTATAAACAGGAGCTGCCCGCTGCCTCCTCATGTGCCTGAACTCCTGCCTGCGCTCAGGGCAGCAAAAGCAGGCTGTTGCCAGCCAGGGAGCGGAGCCCTGTTCCCGCAGGAGGCTCTGGTCAGCCCCTTCCCCACTGTGCACGCAGCACTTCTCCTGCCTGCCCAGAACGCTCCTGGCAGAGCAGAGCACAAGCTGGCCGGCTCTGGGCTCAGCACAGCCCAAACACAGGCGCACCCCAAACACAAAGCAGCAGCTGTTTTGCAGCCATGCCCCAGAGAGATGGCAAGGATCCCCTGCCCCTGGGCTCACTTGCTTGCCTTTCTGACTGGCTCTGAGGCAGGGGCAGCGCTTCCTGGCTTGTGGGGAGAGCAGAGGCGCCGCAACCACACGCAGCGTGCAGGCACTGCCTGACAGCGCTGCGGCCACTGGGACGCTCGCGCCTCTGAGCCTCTGCCACTCCGCTGCTGCTGCTGCTGCTGCTGGTGCAGCTTCATTTGCTTTTTGGCACAGCCAGAGCTCACTGCTAGGCCACGGTGGTCTCTGCTTCTGCCCTCTTCCTGTCCCTGTGTAGGGCTGGAGCATTGCTGTGCTTTCAGGAAGCTTTCTGTGAAGACTTCCAGCATTGCAAGCTCCTTTGCCCTCGCTGGATGCCTGCCATGGAATCCCTGACGGCTGGCTTCAGAGCACACCCCAAGCCGGCTCTTCTAAAACCCAGGGTCACTGTCCCCCTCAGCGTGCTCAGCACGACCTTCAACTCCACGGTGCTGTGCAACTGGAGCAGCAGGACAGGGACCTTTGCAGCCTGAGCTGCCCTTGTTCCTCTCTGCCCGTGCACAGACGACAGCGTGGAAGAGAACGGCAGCAGGGCCCTGCGTGTCCCCGGGCTCAGGATTTGTGCTGCTTCAGCTCCACAGACAGAGCCACGGCTTAAGTGAAAACGCCAAAATGTTTATTAAGGGAAGGCAAAGTGAAGGGGTGAACTGGGAGGGAAAACAGGGGATTGGCAGGGCCAGGGGGCTGGAGGGAGGGAGCTGCAAACAGGGAGCAAGAAGGCAGGAGCTCCTGGAGCTTGCCACAGGCTCAGCTGTGAGCAGCAAGAGCTGGGCCTGGAGCTGCAGCTGGTCCCCTCTGCTCTGCAGGTGCTCCCATCTTCAGTGGGAACTGGGGGTGGCCAAAGGACGCTGGTTCTTCCCATCCTGCAGGCGCAGTTCGGCAGATCTTGCGTCGAAGGTCAGATTGACAGGGGGAGGCTGGAGCCCGCCAGGCGCCAGGGCAGGAGGGGGCCCAGCCCTCTCCCATGGATACAGCAGCATCCCACAAAACCTCACCTTGGCCACGTGCCAAGCACAGGAATAGAGGGAGCAGGCTCTGGCTCAGGATTCTCGTGAGAGCCTCTTCCCCCTCTTCCACTCCCAGCTCCATCACCTGGCTGAAGAGCTGAATGGAGAGCAGCTGCAGCTGGCTCTTGTCCTGCAAGGAAAGGAAAAGTCCTAAGCACCAAATGCTCCCGACCCATTGAAGCAAAGGCCCAAACCTGCAGAGAGCACAGAGTTTGCAGGCAGGGGCCAGTGCTCTTGGCTGGGGGCACAGAGCCTTACCTTGTCAAAGTGTGGCATCTGGGGCTCAGCCAGCTTCAGGGTGCTGATGCTGGGTATCTTGAAATCTTTGTCCTGCAGCACGTGCGTGAGCACGGAGAGGCTGGTCCAGAGCATCTCTGCATTGGGATCACGCAGCTGCTGCAGCAGGTGTTGATAGAGGCCGTGTATTCCTCCGCCCTGTGTGCAAGACGAGGCTGTGCTGTGAAGCCGTGAACGGCTGCAGCAGCAGCAGCTGCTGGTGGCACTGGGGCAGCTGAAGCGGGAGGCAGGAGAGCTGGGAGCAGCTGCCTCTGCTGGCAGAGCCCAGCCAAGGCCAAAGGTGTGTGTTCCCCAGCCCCACGCTGCCAGCGCGGCTTCAGCCACTGCCCCCTTCTCACCAGCGAGGGCTCCTTGCTGAGCAGCACCAGGCCTCTGAGCTGCAGGCGCAGCCTGTCCCTGCACTGGCTGGGCAGGTGCCTGGATAGGAGCCAGAGGGCACTGGGACCGTGTCGGCTCAAGTCCAGACAGTCCAGGAGCTGAAAGGCACAGGGCAGTGACGGGGGAGCCGGCCGGCAGGAGCCCGGAGCCGCACAGGGCCGGGCCCCTGCAGCAGCGGCAGCGGGCGCGGGCAGCGTGCCAGGCGGCTGCGGCTAGCAGAGGCCCGAGAGCTGGGAGGCAGCTCAGGCAGGCAGCGCTGGCCGTCAGGCTCACCTCCACAAAGAAGGCCAGAGCAGGCAGATCCCGGCGTGGCTGCTTGCGGATGAGCAGGCTGAGCAGGTGCGAGGCCATGTGGGGACACAGGGGGCTCAAGCCACGGCGCATCTCCCTGGCAGGGGAAAAAGGCACCAAGGCCCTGAGCCGGCGGGCAAACCTCTCCCAGGAGTGACTGACAGAGGTCTGATCATTCCCCAGCACTCTGCAAGGGGACACGGGCCCCTTGGGAAGCGGCTGCTCCTGGGCATCCTCCTGTGCCAGGCTTGTGCAGTCTGCTCGGCCGTGCCTCGGTGGCAAGGCCCTCTCGCTTACGGCCGCGGGGACTGTGTGGGGCACTCCGGGCACGGGGCACAAATGCTGGCGGTGGCGGAGGGGAGAAGGGGGTCTCACCTGGCCAGCAGGCCCGCTGCCTCGTGCTGGGTGTTGGCACAGAGCAGGGCGTCCCAGACCTGTCTGTGCTCCAGAGCCACCAGCTTCTTGTCGAAGCCCAGTCGGGAGAGCAGAGCCTTCATGGTCTGCGCTGCAAACCTGTGTGCCCAGCAAGGGCCAGGTCACGCTGGGAGCACTGGCCCTGGCCACAGGGGGCATGGGAAGGACAGGGCGACTGGCACCTGTTGGGGTCGCTGGGAAGGCCGTGTTCCTCCCGGCACACTCTCCAGAAGCTGCGGGTCTCAACGTCCTCTGGCATCTGCTCTGTGGCAGAGAAAATTTCCAAGAGCAGATCCACCAGCAGCTGGGGAGAAGAAATGAGCATCCCGTAGTGCCACTGGGACGTGGGGACAATCCTCTGCAGCACCAGAGTTGTCTGCAAGAGACAAAGCACCCCGAGGCAGCGCTCAGTGCCGAGGTGCCCATGAGGCAGGGCCCGAGGGGAGAGGCAGGGCGGGCACCCGGCCTGCTGCCCCTGAGCCTGCCCTGAGCCCAGCTTTCAGCCCAGGCCGGGAGCTGCAGCGTGGGGAGAGCATGGAGAGCTGCTGGAGAGGGTGACCTGGAGGGCGAGCAAAGGCCAGCTCCAGAAACTCACAGCAAGGGCAAAGGCGGCCTCATTCCCGCTGCAGAAGATCCTGCCGTGCGGTGGCTGCTTCTCTACTACGGAGAGCAGCGCTGGAAGGACCTCCTCCACGGCGACTTCTGAGGTGCCCATGGCCCTCCACATCAGTGTGGCAGCTCTGTGGGACCAGAGCTGTGTGTCAGCACCCTGCCCCGTGCAGCTGCGTGGGGCCAGGTGACAGAGCCCTGGTGCCCTGAGGGGCCGGGAGGGAGCATGGCAGCAGGCTTGGGAAACAGAGGGGCCCGAGGGGCCCTACGGGCCGGTGAGCACCGAGCTCTGGAGGCGCTTGTGCCCCGTACCTGTCACATAATGGGGCACAGTGCAGGAGGCTCATGACCACGTGAGCGGGATGATCTTCTGTCAGGCTCACGATGGCCATTTGCAGCCCGGCGTCCACGGTGTCGCAGGACGCCAGTCTCTGCAGGATGGCCCTGACCGTGGCTAGCACCTGGAGGGAACGGCATGGGGGAGACTTGGTGTGCTGTCCTAGGCAGCAACTTGCCCAGCTTCCTTCCCCCAGGAAGTGCTTGCCTTCCCACCCCACTGTGATGGCCCCAAAGGCTGAGCGGGACCAGCAGACATGGCTTGAGGGGCCACGTGATCCTGGGAGGCCTTCAGCCCCGGCCCCAGGCTGCTTGCCTGCTGCAGAGAAGAAACACCCTTCTGGCAAAACTCCAGACTGGGTGCAGGACTCACAGTCAGGGCAGTCACGGCGTCCGTCTCTTGGATGGCCTGATTGAGGGTGTTTGTGGTGGCCATCCCCTCAGTCAGGGCCATGTCAGCCTCCGCCCTGCCCTCGGCCGCTGCCCGCTCACAGCTTGCAGCGAGCTCAGCGGGCGCAGTGCTGGCAGCAGGCTCTGCCCGCAGCTGGCTGGGCACGGAGTCGGGCTGGGCCGTGCCCCCGGTCACGGTGGCGCTGGTCTTTCTGCGCCGGAGACGCAGGAACCTCCGCAGTGCCTGCAGCAAAAGGAAGGGCGGGAAGAGAGGGACGTTCCATGGTCTGCTCCAAGCGTGGGGCTGGGCTGAGCAGGGCCAGCAGGCCCGGCCCAGGTGGGGATGGCCGCAGGTACCTGCGCCGCTCTACGGAAGCGGCCGCGGGTGGGCTCCTGCTCTTGAGACCGCTCCTTGGCTGCATCTGGCAAAGAGGGAGAGCAGCCGGAGCTGAGGGGCTGTGGGAGAGGCCGGAGAACACAGGCCAGCCCTGCACTCCCCAGGCAGGGAAAGGCCCCTGCCCGTCTGGGAGATGGGGCATAGCTGCCATCGGGGGGGCAGTCCCTGCCCCTGTCCCATCCTGTCCGTGGGCATGTCCATAGGGATGGGATGGGATGGGATGGGATGGGATGGGATGGGATGGGATGGGATGGGATGGGATGGGATGGGATGGGGCAGGATGGGGCCTAGGCTGGCTGCAGGCACCAGTGCTGCGGCCCAGCTGCGCCACTCACCGTCCTGCAGTGTCTGCAACTGCTCCGGCTCTGCAGGCTGCTGCACTGGGGCAGCTGCAGGGCCGTTCTTTTTCTTCCCCCGAAGCCTCCGGAATAGGCTGAGCACTTTGCTCGCCATCCCGCTGCCCGACCTGGAGCGACAGATGCCTCGGCAAAGGTCGGAGTCAGCGGTGCCGCAGTCGTGCCTTGCAGGCACCTGCGACAGGGAGGCCTCAGGAGGATGACAGGACAGCAAGTCCTGCCCTGTGTTCTCGAGGGCTCCTGCCACAATGACAGGAGACTCCTCGTGAACGATGGAGTTCACCAACTCCCACGGCCTGGCCACAGGGGCACCGGCCGCAGGGATGGGAGATGCCTCGGAAAGACTCCGAGTCAACGTGTCCCGAGGTCTGGCCGCGAGGCCAGCCGCAGGAGTAGCGCGTCGGGAAAGCTCCGGGTGGGCAATGAAGGAGCTGGCTGTGCGGGGGATCCACACAGCACCACTCTGTCACGTCCTGTCCCGTCGCGTGCACCGAGCACTCTGGCGTGGCCGTGACGCTGCCAGCACCTATGTCAGCGCGTGTCACAAAGGGCTGCTGCCACACCCTGTTCCACTGCGCCGCACGGTGACCCTGCTGCACCGTGTCACAAGGGGCCCTTGGTGACGCTGCCACGTGCCCCGGGGCCACCCCCTCCCCAGGCAAGGCGCCCCTGCTTGGAAGGAATCCGTTGCCCCGAGTGTCTAACACAGCCCTGGACACACCAAGGCCGGCCAAGTGCTCAGGGAAGGCCTCTCCACGTCTGTGCCCGGCCCGCACAGCCCAACTCGGTGTGGCCCTGGAGCAGAGCGGCTTCCAGCAAGCAAGAAGCAAACGCATCTTGCCAAGAACTAAAACACACCAGCTAGGGAAGATGGCATTAATAAAGGCCTTGGAATTCACAGCTCTCTGAGAGACATTTGGGGTTCTTGCTGGGCAGAGGTGATCCGCCTCTGTGCTGTGCTCAAAGGGGGGAACACACCCTACCACAGGTGCTTGGCTTGGTCTCCGCAAGCCCAGGCTGGTGCCAAAGCTGCTCTTGACAGCCTTCTCCCTTCCCACGCCCCACTGCCAAGTGCAAGGGGCCTCAGGGACAGAAAGGAGAGCAGGGAGGCAGAGGCAGACAGCTGCACCTACATCACTGGGGGGGCTCCTGGGGAAGCACTTTGCTTGAGAAGCAAGCCCCTCTCTTCCAAAGGCATTTCCACAAATGCACACATTTCCCGGGGAGCACCAACACACACTTCAGAAACTCTGGCAAGGCTGAATTCCTTCTGCTCCTTGCAGCCATGGCACTCCAGCTCGAGCTTCTCTTTCTTCCCCCGAGTATGTTTCCACGGGTCCTTTCTGGCACGCAGCCCTGGGCCCCCTATAAACAGGAGCTGCCCGCTGCCTCCTCATGTGCCTGAACTCCTGCCTGCGCTCAGGGCAGCAAAAGCAGGCTGTTGCCAGCCAGGGAGCGGAGCCCTGTTCCCGCAGGAGGCTCTGGTCAGCCCCTTCCCCACTGTGCACGCAGCACTTCTCCTGCCTGCCCAGAACGCTCCTGGCAGAGCAGAGCACAAGCTGGCCGGCTCTGGGCTCAGCACAGCCCAAACACAGGCGCACCCCAAACACAAAGCAGCAGCTGTTTTGCAGCCATGCCCCAGAGAGATGGCAAGGATCCCCTGCCCCTGGGCTCACTTGCTTGCCTTTCTGACTGGCTCTGAGGCAGGGGCAGCGCTTCCTGGCTTGTGGGGAGAGCAGAGGCGCCGCAACCACACGCAGCCTGCAGGCACTGCCTGACAGCACTGCCTCCACTGGAATGCTCGCGCCTCTGAGCCTCTGCCACTCCGCTGCTGCTGCTGCTGCTGCTGGTGCAGCTTCATTTGCTTTTTGGCACAGCCAGAGCTCACTGCTAGGCCACGGTGGTCTCTGGTTCTGCCCTCTTCCTGTCCCTGTGTAGGGCTGGAGCATTGCTGTGCTTTCAGGAAGCTTTCTGTGAAGACTTCCAGCATTGCAAGCTCCTTTGCCCTCGCTGGATGCCTGCCATGGAATCCCTGACGGCTGGCTTCAGAGCACACCCCAAGCCGGCTCTTCTAAAACCCAGGGTCACTGTCCCCCTCAGCGTGCTCAGCACGACCTTCAACTCCACGGTGCTGTGCAACTGGAGCAGCAGGACAGGGACCTTTGCAGCCTGAGCTGCCCTTGTTCCTCTCTGCCCGTGCACAGACGACAGCGTGGAAGAGAACGGCAGCAGGGCCCTGCGTGTCCCCGGGCTCAGGATTTGTGCTGCTTCAGCTCCACAGACAGAGCCACGGCTTAAGTGAAAACGCCAAAATGTTTATTAAGGGAAGGCAAAGTGAAGGGGTGAACTGGGAGGGAAAACAGGGGATTGGCAGGGCCAGGGGGCTGGAGGGAGGGAGCTGCAAACAGGGAGCAAGAAGGCAGGAGCTCCTGGAGCTTGCCACAGGCTCAGCTGTGAGCAGCAAGAGCTGGGCCTGGAGCTGCAGCTGGTCCCCTCTGCTCTGCAGGTGCTCCCATCTTCAGTGGGAACTGGGGGTGGCCAAAGGACGCTGGTTCTTCCCATCCTGCAGGCGCAGTTCGGCAGATCTTGCGTCGAAGGTCAGATTGACAGGGGGAGGCTGGAGCCCGCCAGGCGCCAGGGCAGGAGGGGGCCGAGCCCTCTCCCATGGATACAGCAGCATCCCACAAAACCTCACCTTGGCCACGTGCCAAGCACAGGAATAGAGGGAGCAGGCTCTGGCTCAGGATTCTCGTGAGAGCCTCTTCCCCCTCTTCCACTCCCAGCTCCATCACCTGGCTGAAGAGCTGAATGGAGAGCAGCTGCAGCTGGCTCTTGTCCTGCAAGGAAAGGAAAAGTCCTAAGCACCAAATGCTCCCGACCCATTGAAGCAAAGGCCCAAACCTGCAGAGAGCACAGAGTTTGCAGGCAGGGGCCAGTGCTCTTGGCTGGGGGCACAGAGCCTTACCTTGTCAAAGTGTGGCATCTGGGGCTCAGCCAGCTTCAGGGTGCTGATGCTGGGTATCTTGAAATCTTTGTCCTGCAGCAGACGCGTGAGCACGGAGAGGCTGGTCCAGAGCATCTCTGCATTGGGATCACGCAGCTGCTGCAGCAGGTGTTGATAGAGGCCGTGTATTCCTCCGCCCTGTGTGCAAGACGAGGCTGTGCTGTGAAGCCGTGAACGGCTGCAGCAGCAGCAGCTGCTGGTGGCACTGGGGCAGCTGAAGCGGGAGGCAGGAGAGCTGGGAGCAGCTGCCTCTGCTGGCAGAGCCCAGCCAAGGCCAAAGGTGTGTGTTCCCCAGCCCCACGCTGCCAGCGCGGCTTCAGCCACTGCCCCCTTCTCACCAGCGAGGGCTCCTTGCTGAGCAGCACCAGGCCTCTGAGCTGCA
Organism: Passer domesticus; assembly: GCF_036417665.1. Taxonomy (NCBI): domain Eukaryota; kingdom Metazoa; phylum Chordata; class Aves; order Passeriformes; family Passeridae; genus Passer; species Passer domesticus. Next base: position 83,623,745 of record NC_087512.1, read on the forward strand.
GGCGCAGCCTGTCCCTGCACTGGCTGGGCAGGTGCCTGGATAGGAGCCAGAGGGCACTGGGACCGTGTCGGCTCAAGTCCAGACAGTCCAGGAGCTGAAAGGCACAGGGCAGTGACGGGGGAGCCGGCCGGCAGGAGCCCGGAGCCGCACAGGGCCGGGCCCCTGCAGCAGCGGCAGCGGGCGCGGGCAGCGTGCCAGGCGGCTGCGGCTAGCAGAGGCCCGAGAGCTGGGAGGCAGCTCAGGCAGGCAGCGCTGGCCGTCAGGCTCACCTCCACAAAGAAGGCCAGAGCAGGCAGATCCCGGCGTGGCTGCTTGCGGATGAGCAGGCTGAGCAGGTGCGAGGCCATGTGGGGACACAGGGGGCTCAAGCCACGGCGCATCTCCCTGGCAGGGGAAAAAGGCACCAAGGCCCTGAGCCGGCGGGCAAACCTCTCCCAGGAGTGACTGACAGAGGTCTGATCATTCCCCAGCACTCTGCAAGGGGACACGGGCCCCTTGGGAAGCGGCTGCTCCTGGGCATCCTCCTCTGCCAGGCTTGTGCAGTCTGCTCGGCCGTGCCTCGGTGGCAAGGCCCTCTCGCTTACGGCCGCGGGGACTGTGTGGGGCACTCCGGGCACGGGGCACAAATGCTGGCGGTGGCGGAGGGGAGAAGGGGGTTTCACCTGGCCAGCAGGCCCGCTGCCTCGTGCTGGGTGTTGGCACAGAGCAGGGCGTCCCAGACCTGTGTGTGCTCCAGAGCCACCAGCTTCTTGTGGAAGCCCAGTCGGGAGAGCAGAGCCTTCATGGTCTGCGCTGCAAACCTGTGTGCCCAGCAAGGGCCAGGTCACGCTGGGAGCACTGGCCCTGGCCACAGGGGGCATGGGAAGGACAGGGCGACTGGCACCTGTTGGGGTCGCTGGGAAGGCCGTGTTCCTCCCGGCACACTCTCCAGAAGCTGCGGGTCTCAACGTCCTCTGGCATCTGCTCTGTGGCAGAGAAAATTTCCAAGAGCAGATCCACCAGCAGCTGGGGAGAATAAATGAGCATCCCGTAGTGCCACTGGGACGTGGGGACAATCCTCTGCAGCACCAGAGTTGCCTGCAAGAGACAAAGCACCCCGAGGCAGCGCTCAGTGCCGAGGTGCCCATGAGGCAGGGCCCGAGGGGAGAGGCAGGGCGGGCACCCGGCCTGCTGCCCCTGAGCCTGCCCTGAGCCCAGCTTTCAGCCCAGGCCGGGAGCTGCAGCGTGGGGAGAGCATGGAGAGCTGCTGGAGAGGGTGACCTGGAGGGCGAGCAAAGGCCAGCTCCAGAAACTCACAGCAAGGGCAAAGGCGGCCTCATTCCCGCTGCAGAAGATCCTGCCGTGCGGTGGCTGCTTCTCTACTACGGAGAGCAGCGCTGGAAGGACCTCCTCCACGGCGACTTCTGAGGTGCCCATGGCCCTCCACATCAGTGTGGCAGCTCTGTGGGACCAGAGCTGTGTGTCAGCACCCTGCCCCGTGCAGCTGCGTGGGGCCAGGTGACAGAGCCCTGGTGCCCTGAGGGGCCGGGAGGGAGCATGGCAGCAGGCTTGGGAAACAGAGGGGCCCGAGGGGCCCTACGGGCCGGTGAGCACCGAGCTCTGGAGGCGCTTGTGCCCCGTACCTGTCACATAATGGGGCACAGTGCAGGAGGCTCATGACCACGTGAGCGGGATGATCTTCTGTCAGGCTCACGATGGCCATTTGCAGCCCGGCGTCCACGGTGTCGCAGGACGCCAGTCTCTGCAGGATGGCCCTGACCGTGGCTAGCACCTGGAGGGAACGGCATGGGGGAGACTTGGTGTGCTGTCCTAGGCAGCAACTTGCCCAGCTTCCTTCCCCCAGGAAGTGCTTGCCTTCCCACCCCACTGTGATGGCCCCAAAGGCTGAGCGGGACCAGCAGACATGGCTTGAGGGGCCACGTGATCCTGGGAGGCCTTCAGCCCCGGCCCCAGGCTGCTTGCCTGCTGCAGAGAAGAAACACCCTTCTGGCAAAACTCCAGACTGGGTGCAGGACTCACAGTCAGGGCAGTCACGGCGTCCGTCTCTTGGATGGCCTGATTGAGGGTGTTTGTGGTGGCCATCCCCTCAGTCAGGGCCATGTCAGCCTCCGCCCTGCCCTCGGCCGCTGCCCGCTCACAGCTTGCAGCGAGCTCAGCGGGCGCAGTGCTGGCAGCAGGCTCTGCCCGCAGCTGGCTGGGCACGGAGTCGGGCTGGGCCGTGCCCCCGGTCACGGTGGCGCTGGTCTTTCTGCGCCGGAGACGCAGGAACCTCCGCAGTGCCTGCAGCAAAAGGAAGGGCGGGAAGAGAGGGACGTTCCATGGTCTGCTCCAAGCGTGGGGCTGGGCTGAGCAGGGCCAGCAGGCCCGGCCCAGGTGGGGATGGCCGCAGGTACCTGCGCCGCTCTACGGAAGCGGCCGCGGGTGGGCTCCTGCTCTTGAGACCGCTCCTTGGCTGCATCTGGCAAAGAGGGAGAGCAGCCGGAGCTGAGGGGCTGTGGGAGAGGCCGGAGAACACAGGCCAGCCCTGCACTCCCCAGGCAGGGAAAGGCCCCTGCCCGTCTGGGAGATGGGGCATAGCTGCCATCGGGGGGGCAGTCCCTGCCCCTGTCCCATCCTGTCCGTGGGCATGTCCATAGGGATGGGATGGGATGGGATGGGATGGGATGGGATGGGATGGGATGGGATGGGATGGGATGGGATGGGGCAGGATGGGGCCTAGGCTGGCTGCAGGCACCAGTGCTGCGGCCCAGCTGCGCCACTCACCGTCCTGCAGTGTCTGCAACTGCTCCGGCTCTGCAGGCTGCTGCACTGGGGCAGCTGCAGGGCCGTTCTTTTTCTTCCCCCGAAGCCTCCGGAATAGGCTGAGCACTTTGCTCGCCATCCCGCTGCCCGACCTGGAGGGACAGATGCCTCGGCAAAGGTCGGAGTCAGCGGTGCCGCAGTCGTGCCTTGCAGGCACCTGCGACAGGGAGGCCTCAGGAGGATGACAGGACAGCAAGTCCTGCCCTGTGTTCTCGAGGGCTCCTGCCACAATGACAGGAGACTCCTCGTGAACGATGGAGTTCACCAACTCCCACGGCCTGGCCACAGGGGCACCGGCCGCAGGGATGGGAGATGCCTCGGAAAGACTCCGAGTCAACGTGTCCCGAGGTCTGGCCGCGAGGCCAGCCGCAGGAGTAGCGCGTCGGGAAAGCTCCGGGTGGGCAATGAACGAGCTGGCTGTGCGGGGGATCCACACAGCACCACTCTGTCACGTCCTGTCCCGTCGCGTGCACCGAGCACTCTGGCGTGGCCGTGACGCTGCCAGCACCTATGTCAGCGCGTGTCACAAAGGGCTGCTGCCACACCCGGTTCCACTGCGCCGCACGGTGACCCTGCTGCACCGTGTCACAAGGGGCCCTTGGTGACGCTGCCACGTGCCCCGGGGCCACCCCCTCCCCAGGCAAGGCGCCCCTGCTTGGAAGGAATCCGTTGCCCCGAGTGTCTAACACAGCCCTGGACACACCAAGGCCGGCCAAGTGCTCAGGGAAGGCCTCTCCACGTCTGTGCCCGGCCCGCACAGCCCAACTCGGTGTGGCCCTGGAGCAGAGCGGCTTCCAGCAAGCAAGAAGCAAACGCATCTTGCCAAGAACTAAAACACACCAGCTAGGGAAGATGGCATTAATAAAGGCCTTGGAATTCACAGCTCTCTGAGAGACATTTGGGGTTCTTGCTGGGCAGAGGTGATCCGCCTCTGTGCTGTGCTCAAAGGGGGGAACACACCCTACCACAGGTGCTTGGCTTGGTCTCCGCAAGCCCAGGCTGGTGCCAAAGCTGCTCTTGACAGCCTTCTCCCTTCCCACGCCCCACTGCCAAGTGCAAGGGGCCTCAGGGACAGAAAGGAGAGCAGGGAGGCAGAGGCAGACAGCTGCACCTACATCACTGGGGGGGCTCCTGGGGAAGCACTTTGCTTGAGAAGCAAGCCCCTCTCTTCCAAAGGCATTTCCACAAATGCACACATTTCCCGGGGAGCACCAACACACACTTCAGAAACTCTGGCAAGGCTGAATTCCTTCTGCTCCTTGCAGCCATGGCACTCCAGCTCGAGCTTCTCTTTCTTCCCCCGAGTATGTTTCCACGGGTCCTTTCTGGCACGCAGCCCTGGGCCCCCTATAAACAGGAGCTGCCCGCTGCCTCCTCATGTGCCTGAACTCCTGCCTGCGCTCAGGGCAGCAAAAGCAGGCTGTTGCCAGCCAGGGAGCGGAGCCCTGTTCCCGCAGGAGGCTCTGGTCAGCCCCTTCCCCACTGTGCACGCAGCACTTCTCCTGCCTGCCCAGAACGCTCCTGGCAGAGCAGAGCACAAGCTGGCCGGCTCTGGGCTCAGCACAGCCCAAACACAGGCGCACCCCAAACACAAAGCAGCAGCTGTTTTGCAGCCATGCCCCAGAGAGATGGCAAGGATCCCCTGCCCCTGGGCTCACTTGCTTGCCTTTCTGACTGGCTCTGAGGCAGGGGCAGCGCTTCCTGGCTTGTGGGGAGAGCAGAGGCGCCGCAACCACACGCAGCCTGCAGGCACTGCCTGACAGCACTGCCTCCACTGGAATGCTCGCGCCTCTGAGCCTCTGCCACTCCGCTGCTGCTGCTGCTGCTGCTGGTGCAGCTTCATTTGCTTTTTGGCACAGCCAGAGCTCACTGCTAGGCCACGGTGGTCTCTGGTTCTGCCCTCTTCCTGTCCCTGTGTAGGGCTGGAGCATTGCTGTGCTTTCAGGAAGCTTTCTGTGAAGACTTCCAGCATTGCAAGCTCCTTTGCCCTCGCTGGATGCCTGCCATGGAATCCCTGACGGCTGGCTTCAGAGCACACCCCAAGCCGGCTCTTCTAAAACCCAGGGTCACTGTCCCCCTCAGCGTGCTCAGCACGACCTTCAACTCCACGGTGCTGTGCAACTGGAGCAGCAGGACAGGGACCTTTGCAGCCTGAGCTGCCCTTGTTCCTCTCTGCCCGTGCACAGACGACAGCGTGGAAGAGAACGGCAGCAGGGCCCTGCGTGTCCCCGGGCTCAGGATTTGTGCTGCTTCAGCTCCACAGACAGAGCCACGGCTTAAGTGAAAACGCCAAAATGTTTATTAAGGGAAGGCAAAGTGAAGGGGTGAACTGGGAGGGAAAACAGGGGATTGGCAGGGCCAGGGGGCTGGAGGGAGGGAGCTGCAAACAGGGAGCAAGAAGGCAGGAGCTCCTGGAGCTTGCCACAGGCTCAGCTGTGAGCAGCAAGAGCTGGGCCTGGAGCTGCAGCTGGTCCCCTCTGCTCTGCAGGTGCTCCCATCTTCAGTGGGAACTGGGGGTGGCCAAAGGACGCTGGTTCTTCCCATCCTGCAGGCGCAGTTCGGCAGATCTTGCGTCGAAGGTCAGATTGACAGGGGGAGGCTGGAGCCCGCCAGGCGCCAGGGCAGGAGGGGGCCCAGCCCTCTCCCATGGATACAGCAGCATCCCACAAAACCTCACCTTGGCCACGTGCCAAGCACAGGAATAGAGGGAGCAGGCTCTGGCTCAGGATTCTCGTGAGAGCCTCTTCCCCCTCTTCCACTCCCAGCTCCATCACCTGGCTGAAGAGCTGAATGGAGAGCAGCTGCAGCTGGCTCTTGTCCTGCAAGGAAAGGAAAAGTCCTAAGCACCAAATGCTCCCGACCCATTGAAGCAAAGGCCCAAACCTGCAGAGAGCACAGAGTTTGCAGGCAGGGGCCAGTGCTCTTGGCTGGGGGCACAGAGCCTTACCTTGTCAAAGTGTGGCATCTGGGGCTCAGCCAGCTTCAGGGTGCTGATGCTGGGTATCTTGAAATCTTTGTCCTGCAGCAGACGCGTGAGCACGGAGAGGCTCGTCCAGAGCATCTCTGCATTGGGATCACGCAGCTGCTGCAGCAGGTGTTGATAGAGGCCGTGTATTCCTCCGCCCTGTGTGCAAGACGAGGCTGTGCTGTGAAGCCGTGAACGGCTGCAGCAGCAGCAGCTGCTGGTGGCACTGGGGCAGCTGAAGCGGGAGGCAGGAGAGCTGGGAGCAGCTGCCTCTGCTGGCAGAGCCCAGCCAAGGCCAAAGGTGTGTGTTCCCCAGCCCCACGCTGCCAGCACGGCTTCAGCCACTGCCCCCTTCTCACCAGCGAGGGCTCCTTGCTGAGCAGCACCAGGCCTCTGAGCTGCAGGCGCAGCCTGTCCCTGCACTGGCTGGGCAGGTGCCTGGATAGGAGCCAGAGGGCACTGGGACCGTGTCGGCTCAAGTCCAGACAGTCCAGGAGCTGAAAGGCACAGGGCAGTGACGGGGGAGCCGGCCGGCAGGAGCCCGGAGCCGCACAGGGCCGGGCCCCTGCAGCAGCGGCAGCGGGCGCGGGCAGCGTGCCAGGCGGCTGCGGCTAGCAGAGGCCCGAGAGCTGGGAGGCAGCTCAGGCAGGCAGCGCTGGCCGTCAGGCTCACCTCCACAAAGAAGGCCAGAGCAGGCAGATCCCGGCGTGGCTGCTTGCGGATGAGCAGGCTGAGCAGGTGCGAGGCCATGTGGGGACACAGGGGGCTCAAGCCACGGCGCATCTCCCTGGCAGGGGAAAAAGGCACCAAGGCCCTGAGCCGGCGGGCAAACCTCTCCCAGGAGTGACTGACAGAGGTCTGATCATTCCCCAGCACTCTGCAAGGGGACACGGGCCCCTTGGGAAGCGGCTGCTCCTGGGCATCCTCCTGTGCCAGGCTTGTGCAGTCTGCTCGGCCGTGCCTCGGTGGCAAGGCCCTCTCGCTTACGGCCGCGGGGACTGTGTGGGGCACTCCGGGCACGGGGCACAAATGCTGGCGGTGGCGGAGGGGAGAAGGGGGTCTCACCTGGCCAGCAGGCCCGCTGCCTCGTGCTGGGTGTTGGCACAGAGCAGGGCGTCCCAGACCTGTGTGTGCTCCAGAGCCACCAGCTTCTTGTGGAAGCCCAGTCGGGAGAGCAGAGCCTTCATGGTCTGCGCTGCAAACCTGTGTGCCCAGCAAGGGCCAGGTCACGCTGGGAGCACTGGCCCTGGCCACAGGGGGCATGGGAAGGACAGGGCGACTGGCACCTGTTGGGGTCGCTGGGAAGGCCGTGTTCCTCCCGGCACACTCTCCAGAAGCTGCGGGTCTCAACGTCCTCTGGCATCTGCTCTGTGGCAGAGAAAATTTCCAAGAGCAGATCCACCAGCAGCTGGGGAGAAGAAATGAGCATCCCGTAGTGCCACTGGGACGTGGGGACAATCCTCTGCAGCACCAGAGTTGTCTGCAAGAGACAAAGCACCCCGAGGCAGCGCTCAGTGCCGAGGTGCCCATGAGGCAGGGCCCGAGGGGAGAGGCAGGGCGGGCACCCGGCCTGCTGCCCCTGAGCCTGCCCTGAGCCCAGCTTTCAGCCCAGGCCGGGAGCTGCAGCGTGGGGAGAGCATGGAGAGCTGCTGGAGAGGGTGACCTGGAGGGCGAGCAAAGGCCAGCTCCAGAAACTCACAGCAAGGGCAAAGGCGGCCTCATTCCCGCTGCAGAAGATCCTGCCGTGCGGTGGCTGCTTCTCTACTACGGAGAGCAGCGCTGGAAGGACCTCCTCCACGGCGACTTCTGAGGTGCCCATGGCCCTCCACATCAGTGTGGCAGCTCTGTGGGACCAGAGCTGTGTGTCAGCACCCTGCCCCGTGCAGCTGCGTGGGGCCAGGTGACAGAGCCCTGGTGCCCTGAGGGGCCGGGAGGGAGCATGGCAGCAGGCTTGGGAAACAGAGGGGCCCGAGGGGCCCTACGGGCCGGTGAGCACCGAGCTCTGGAGGCGCTTGTGCCCCGTACCTGTCACATAATGGGGCACAGTGCAGGAGGCTCATGACCACGTGAGCGGGATGATCTTCTGTCAGGCTCACGATGGCCATTTGCAGCCCGGCGTCCACGGTGTCGCAGGACGCCAGTCTCTGCAGGATGGCCCTGACCGTGGCTAGCACCTGGAGGGAACGGCATGGGGGAGACTTGGTGTGCTGTCCTAGGCAGCAACTTGCCCAGCTTCCTTCCCCCAGGAAGTGCTTGCCTTCCCACCCCACTGTGATGGCCCCAAAGGCTGAGCGGGACCAGCAGACATGGCTTGAGGGGCCACGTGATCCTGGGAGGCCTTCAGCCCCGGCCCCAGGCTGCTTGCCTGCTGCAGAGAAGAAACACCCTTCTGGCAAAACTCCAGACTGGGTGCAGGACTCACAGTCAGGGCAGTCACGGCGTCCGTCTCTTGGATGGCCTGATTGAGGGTGTTTGTGGTGGCCATCCCCTCAGTCAGGGCCATGTCAGCCTCCGCCCTGCCCTCGGCCGCTGCCCGCTCACAGCTTGCAGCGAGCTCAGCGGGCGCAGTGCTGGCAGCAGGCTCTGCCCGCAGCTGGCTGGGCACGGAGTCGGGCTGGGCCGTGCCCCCGGTCACGGTGGCGCTGGTCTTTCTGCGCCGGAGACGCAGGAACCTCCGCAGTGCCTGCAGCAAAAGGAAGGGCGGGAAGAGAGGGACGTTCCATGGTCTGCTCCAAGCGTGGGGCTGGGCTGAGCAGGGCCAGCAGGCCCGGCCCAGGTGGGGATGGCCGCAGGTACCTGCGCCGCTCTACGGAAGCGGCCGCGGGTGGGCTCCTGCTCTTGAGACCGCTCCTTGGCTGCATCTGGCAAAGAGGGAGAGCAGCCGGAGCTGAGGGGCTGTGGGAGAGGCCGGAGAACACAGGCCAGCCCTGCACTCCCCAGGCAGGGAAAGGCCCCTGCCCGTCTGGGAGATGGGGCATAGCTGCCATCGGGGGGGCAGTCCCTGCCCCTGTCCCATCCTGTCCGTGGGCATGTCCATAGGGATGGGATGGGATGGGATGGGATGGGATGGGATGGGATGGGATGGGATGGGATGGGATGGGATGGGGCAGGATGGGGCCTAGGCTGGCTGCAGGCACCAGTGCTGCGGCCCAGCTGCGCCACTCACCGTCCTGCAGTGTCTGCAACTGCTCCGGCTCTGCAGGCTGCTGCACTGGGGCAGCTGCAGGGCCGTTCTTTTTCTTCCCCCGAAGCCTCCGGAATAGGCTGAGCACTTTGCTCGCCATCCCGCTGCCCGACCTGGAGGGACAGATGCCTCGGCAAAGGTCGGAGTCAGCGGTGCCGCAGTCGTGCCTTGCAGGCACCTGCGACAGGGAGGCCTCAGGAGGATGACAGGACAGCAAGTCCTGCCCTGTGTTCTCGAGGGCTCCTGCCACAATGACAGGAGACTCCTCGTGAACGATGGAGTTCACCAACTCCCACGGCCTGGCCACAGGGGCACCGGCCGCAGGGATGGGAGATGCCTCGGAAAGACTCCGAGTCAACGTGTCCCGAGGTCTGGCCGCGAGGCCAGCCGCAGGAGTAGCGCGTCGGGAAAGCTCCGGGTGGGCAATGAACGAGCTGGCTGTGCGGGGGATCCACACAGCACCACTCTGTCACGTCCTGTCCCGTCGCGTGCACCGAGCACTCTGGCGTGGCCGTGACGCTGCCAGCACCTATGTCAGCGCGTGTCACAAAGGGCTGCTGCCACACCCTGTTCCACTGCGCCGCACGGTGACCCTGCTGCACCGTGTCACAAGGGGCCCTTGGTGACGCTGCCACGTGCCCCGGGGCCACCCCCTCCCCAGGCAAGGCGCCCCTGCTTGGAAGGAATCCGTTGCCCCGAGTGTCTAACACAGCCCTGGACACACCAAGGCCGGCCAAGTGCTCAGGGAAGGCCTCTCCACGTCTGTGCCCGGCCCGCACAGCCCAACTCGGTGTGGCCCTGGAGCAGAGCGGCTTCCAGCAAGCAAGAAGCAAACGCATCTTGCCAAGAACTAAAACACACCAGCTAGGGAAGATGGCATTAATAAAGGCCTTGGAATTCACAGCTCTCTGAGAGACATTTGGGGTTCTTGCTGGGCAGAGGTGATCCGCCTCTGTGCTGTGCTCAAAGGGGGGAACACACCCTACCACAGGTGCTTGGCTTGGTCTCCGCAAGCCCAGGCTGGTGCCAAAGCTGCTCTTGACAGCCTTCTCCCTTCCCACGCCCCACTGCCAAGTGCAAGGGGCCTCAGGGACAGAAAGGAGAGCAGGGAGGCAGAGGCAGACAGCTGCACCTACATCACTGGGGGGGCTCCTGGGGAAGCACTTTGCTTGAGAAGCAAGCCCCTCTCTTCCAAAGGCATTTCCACAAATGCGCACATTTCCCGGGGAGCACCAACACACACTTCAGAAACTCTGGCAAGGCTGAATTCCTTCTGCTCCTTGCAGCCATGGCACTCCAGCTCGAGCTTCTCTTTCTTCCCCCGAGTATGTTTCCACGGGTCCTTTCTGGCACGCAGCCCTGGGCCCCCTATAAACAGGAGCTGCCCGCTGCCTCCTCATGTGCCTGAACTCCTGCCTGCGCTCAGGGCAGCAAAAGCAGGCTGTTGCCAGCCAGGGAGCGGAGCCCTGTTCCCGCAGGAGGCTCTGGTCAGCCCCTTCCCCACTGTGCACGCAGCACTTCTCCTGCCTGCCCAGAACGCTCCTGGCAGAGCAGAGCACAAGCTGGCCGGCTCTGGGCTCAGCACAGCCCAAACACAGGCGCACCCCAAACACAAAGCAGCAGCTGTTTTGCAGCCATGCCCCAGAGAGATGGCAAGGATCCCCTGCCCCTGGGCTCACTTGCTTGCCTTTCTGACTGGCTCTGAGGCAGGGGCAGCGCTTCCTGGCTTGTGGGGAGAGCAGAGGCGCCGCAACCACACGCAGCGTGCAGGCACTGCCTGACAGCACTGCCTCCACTGGAATGCTCGCGCCTCTGAGCCTCTGCCACTCCGCTGCTGCTGCTGCTGCTGCTGGTGCAGCTTCATTTGCTTTTTGGCACAGCCAGAGCTCACTGCTAGGCCACGGTGGTCTCTGGTTCTGCCCTCTTCCTGTCCCTGTGTAGGGCTGGAGCATTGCTGTGCTTTCAGGAAGCTTTCTGTGAAGACTTCCAGCATTGCAAGCTCCTTTGCCCTCGCTGGATGCCTGCCATGGAATCCCTGACGGCTGGCTTCAGAGCACACCCCAAGCCGGCTCTTCTAAAACCCAGGGTCACTGTCCCCCTCAGCGTGCTCAGCACGACCTTCAACTCCACGGTGCTGTGCAACTGGAGCAGCAGGACAGGGACCTTTGCAGCCTGAGCTGCCCTTGTTCCTCTCTGCCCGTGCACAGACGACAGCGTGGAAGAGAACGGCAGCAGGGCCCTGCGTGTCCCCGGGCTCAGGATTTGTGCTGCTTCAGCTCCACAGACAGAGCCACGGCTTAAGTGAAAACGCCAAAATGTTTATTAAGGGAAGGCAAAGTGAAGGGGTGAACTGGGAGGGAAAACAGGGGATTGGCAGGGCCAGGGGGCTGGAGGGAGGGAGCTGCAAACAGGGAGCAAGAAGGCAGGAGCTCCTGGAGCTTGCCACAGGCTCAGCTGTGAGCAGCAAGAGCTGGGCCTGGAGCTGCAGCTGGTCCCCTCTGCTCTGCAGGTGCTCCCATCTTCAGTGGGAACTGGGGGTGGCCAAAGGACGCTGGTTCTTCCCATCCTGCAGGCGCAGTTCGGCAGATCTTGCATCGAAGGTCAGATTGACAGGGGGAGGCTGGAGCCCGCCAGGCGCCAGGGCAGGAGGGGGCCCAGCCCTCTCCCATGGATACAGCAGCATCCCACAAAACCTCACCTTGGCCACGTGCCAAGCACAGGAATAGAGGGAGCAGGCTCTGGCTCAGGATTCTCGTGAGAGCCTCTTCCCCCTCTTCCACTCCCAGCTCCATCACCTGGCTGAAGAGCTGAATGGAGAGCAGCTGCAGCTGGCTCTTGTCCTGCAAGGAAAGGAAAAGTCCTAAGCACCAAATGCTCCCGACCCATTGAAGCAAAGGCCCAAACCTGCAGAGAGCACAGAGTTTGCAGGCAGGGGCCAGTGCTCTTGGCTGGGGGCACAGAGCCTTACCTTGTCAAAGTGTGGCATCTGGGGCTCAGCCAGCTTCAGGGTGCTGATGCTGGGTATCTTGAAATCTTTGTCCTGCAGCAGACGCGTGAGCACGGAGAGGCTGGTCCAGAGCATCTCTGCATTGGGATCACGCAGCTGCTGCAGCAGGTGTTGATAGAGGCCGTGTATTCCTCCGCCCTGTGTGCAAGACGAGGCTGTGCTGTGAAGCCGTGAACGGCTGCAGCAGCAGCAGCTGCTGGTGGCACTGGGGCAGCTGAAGCGGGAGGCAGGAGAGCTGGGAGCAGCTGCCTCTGCTGGCAGAGCCCAGCCAAGGCCAAAGGTGTGTGTTCCCCAGCCCCACGCTGCCAGCGCGGCTTCAGCCACTGCCCCCTTCTCACCAGCGAGGGCTCCTTGCTGAGCAGCACCAGGCCTCTGAGCTGCAGGCGCAGCCTGTCCCTGCACTGGCTGGGCAGGTGCCTGGATAGGAGCCAGAGGGCACTGGGACCGTGTCGGCTCAAGTCCAGACAGTCCAGGAGCTGAAAGGCACAGGGCAGTGACGGGGGAGCCGGCCGGCAGGAGCCCGGAGCCGCACAGGGCCGGGCCCCTGCAGCAGCGGCAGCGGGCGCGGGCAGCGTGCCAGGCGGCTGCGGCTAGCAGAGGCCCGAGAGCTGGGAGGCAGCTCAGGCAGGCAGCGCTGGCCGTCAGGCTCACCTCCACAAAGAAGGCCAGAGCAGGCAGATCCCGGCGTGGCTGCTTGCGGATGAGCAGGCTGAGCAGGTGCGAGGCCATGTGGGGACACAGGGGGCTCAAGCCACGGCGCATCTCCCTGGCAGGGGAAAAAGGCACCAAGGCCCTGAGCCGGCGGGCAAACCTCTCCCAGGAGTGACTGACAGAGGTCTGATCATTCCCCAGCACTCTGCAAGGGGACACGGGCCCCTTGGGAAGCGGCTGCTCCTGGGCATCCTCCTCTGCCAGGCTTGTGCAGTCTGCTCGGCCGTGCCTCGGTGGCAAGGCCCTCTCGCTTACGGCCGCGGGGACTGTGTGGGGCACTCCGGGCACGGGGCACAAATGCTGGCGGTGGCGGAGGGGAGAAGGGGGTTTCACCTGGCCAGCAGGCCCGCTGCCTCGTGCTGGGTGTTGGCACAGAGCAGGGCGTCCCAGACCTGTGTGTGCTCCAGAGCCACCAGCTTCTTGTGGAAGCCCAGTCGGGAGAGCAGAGCCTTCATGGTCTGCGCTGCAAACCTGTGTGCCCAGCAAGGGCCAGGTCACGCTGGGAGCACTGGCCCTGGCCACAGGGGGCATGGGAAGGACAGGGCGACTGGCACCTGTTGGGGTCGCTGGGAAGGCCGTGTTCCTCCCGGCACACTCTCCAGAAGCTGCGGGTCTCAACGTCCTCTGGCATCTGCTCTGTGGCAGAGAAAATTTCCAAGAGCAGATCCACCAGCAGCTGGGGAGAAGAAATGAGCATCCCGTAGTGCCACTGGGACGTGGGGACAATCCTCTGCAGCACCAGAGTTGCCTGCAAGAGACAAAGCACCCCGAGGCAGCGCTCAGTGCCGAGGTGCCCATGAGGCAGGGCCCGAGGGGAGAGGCAGGGCGGGCACCCGGCCTGCTGCCCCTGAGCCTGCCCTGAGCCCAGCTTTCAGCCCAGGCCGGGAGCTGCAGCGTGGGGAGAGCATGGAGAGCTGCTGGAGAGGGTGACCTGGAGGGCGAGCAAAGGCCAGCTCCAGAAACTCACAGCAAGGGCAAAGGCGGCCTCATTCCCGCTGCAGAAGATCCTGCCGTGCGGTGGCTGCTTCTCTACTACGGAGAGCAGCGCCGGAAGGACCTCCTCCACGGCGACTTCTGAGGTGCCCATGGCCCTCCACATCAGTGTGGCAGCTCTGTGGGACCAGAGCTGTGTGTCAGCACCCTGCCCCGTGCAGCTGCCTCGGGCCAGGTGACAGAGCCCTGGTGCCCTGAGGGGCCGGGAGGGAGCATGGCAGCAGGCTTGGGAAACAGAGGGGCCCGAGGGGCCCTACGGGCCGGTGAGCACCGAGCTCTGGAGGCGCTTGTGCCCCGTACCTGTCACATAATGGGGCACAGTGCAGGAGGCTCATGACCACGTGAGCGGGATGATCTTCTGTCAGGCTCACGATGGCCATTTGCAGCCCGGCGTCCACGGTGTCGCAGGACGCCAGTCTCTGCAGGATGGCCCTGACCGTGGCTAGCACCTGGAGGGAACGGCATGGGGGAGACTTGGTGTGCTGTCCTAGGCAGCAACTTGCCCAGCTTCCTTCCCCCAGGAAGTGCTTGCCTTCCCACCCCACTGTGATGGCCCCAAAGGCTGAGCGGGACCAGCAGACATGGCTTGAGGGGCCACGTGATCCTGGGAGGCCTTCAGCCCCGGCCCCAGGCTGCTTGCCTGCTGCAGAGAAGAAACACCCTTCTGGCAAAACTCCAGACTGGGTGCAGGACTCACAGTCAGGGCAGTCACGGCGTCCGTCTCTTGGATGGCCTGATTGAGGGTGTTTGTGGTGGCCATCCCCTCAGTCAGGGCCATGTCAGCCTCCGCCCTGCCCTCGGCCGCTGCCCGCTCACAGCTTGCAGCCAGCTCAGCGGGCGCAGTGCTGGCAGCAGGCTCTGCCCGCAGCTGGCTGGGCACGGAGTCGGGCTGGGCCGTGCCCCCGGTCACGGTGGCGCTGGTCTTTCTGCGCCGGAGACGCAGGAACCTCCGCAGTGCCTGCAGCAAAAGGAAGGGCGGGAAGAGAGGGACGTTCCATGGTCTGCTCCAAGCGTGGGGCTGGGCTGAGCAGGGCCAGCAGGCCCGGCCCAGGTGGGGATGGCCGCAGGTACCTGCGCCGCTCTACGGAAGCGGCCGCGGGTGGGCTCCTGCTCTTGAGACCGCTCCTTGGCTGCATCTGGCAAAGAGGGAGAGCAGCCGGAGCTGAGGGGCTGTGGGAGAGGCCGGAGAACACAGGCCAGCCCTGCACTCCCCAGGCAGGGAAAGGCCCCTGCCCGTCTGGGAGATGGGCCAGAGCTGCCATCGGGGGGGCAGTCCCTGCCCCTGTCCCATCCTGTCCGTGGGCATGTCCATAGGGATGGGATGGGATGGGATGGGATGGGATGGGATGGGATGGGATGGGATGGGATGGGATGGGATGGGATGGGGCAGGATGGGGCCTAGGCTGGCTGCAGGCACCAGTGCTGTGGCCCAGCTGCGCCACTCACCGTCCTGCAGTGTCTGCAACTGCTCCGGCTCTGCAGGCTGCTGCACTGGGGCAGCTGCAGGGCCGTTCTTTTTCTTCCCCCGAAGCCTCCGGAATAGGCTGAGCACTTTGCTCGCCATCCCGCTGCCCGACCTGGAGGGACAGATGCCTCGGCAAAGGTCGGAGTCAGCGGTGCCGCAGTCGTGCCTTGCAGGCACCTGCGACAGGGAGGCCTCAGGAGGATGACAGGACAGCAAGTCCTGCCCTGTGTTCTCGAGGGCTCCTGCCACAATGACAGGAGACTCCTCGTGAACGATGGAGTTCACCAACTCCCACGGCCTGGCCACAGGGGCACCGGCCGCAGGGATGGGAGATGCCTCGGAAAGACTCCGAGTCAACGTGTCCCGAGGTCTGGCCGCGAGGCCAGCCGCAGGAGTAGCGCGTCGGGAAAGCTCCGGGTGGGCAATGAAGGAGCTGGCTGTGCGGGGGATCCACACAGCACCACTCTGTCACGTCCTGTCCCGTCGCGTGCACCGAGCACTCTGGCGTGGCCGTGACGCTGCCAGCACCTATGTCAGCGCGTGTCACAAAGGGCTGCTGCCACACCCTGTTCCACTGCGCCGCACGGTGACCCTGCTGCACCGTGTCACAAGGGGCCCTTGGTGACGCTGCCACGTGCCCCGGGGCCACCCCCTCCCCAGGCAAGGCGCCCCTGCTTGGAAGGAATCCGTTGCCCCGAGTGTCTAACACAGCCCTGGACACACCAAGGCCGGCCAAGTGCTCAGGGAAGGCCTCTCCACGTCTGTGCCCGGCCCGCACAGCCCAACTCGGTGTGGCCCTGGAGCAGAGCGGCTTCCAGCAAGCAAGAAGCAAACGCATCTTGCCAAGAACTAAAACACACCAGCTAGGGAAGATGGCATTAATAAAGGCCTTGGAATTCACAGCTCTCTGAGAGACATTTGGGGTTCTTGCTGGGCAGAGGTGATCCGCCTCTGTGCTGTGCTCAAAGGGGGGAACACACCCTACCACAGGTGCTTGGCTTGGTCTCCGCAAGCCCAGGCTGGTGCCAAAGCTGCTCTTGACAGCCTTCTCCCTTCCCACGCCCCACTGCCAAGTGCAAGGGGCCTCAGGGACAGAAAGGAGAGCAGGGAGGCAGAGGCAGACAGCTGCACCTACATCACTGGGGGGGCTCCTGGGGAAGCACTTTGCTTGAGAAGCAAGCCCCTCTCTTCCAAAGGCATTTCCACAAATGCGCACATTTCCCGGGGAGCACCAACACACACTTCAGAAACTCTGGCAAGGCTGAATTCCTTCTGCTCCTTGCAGCCATGGCACTCCAGCTCGAGCTTCTCTTTCTTCCCCCGAGTATGTTTCCACGGGTCCTTTCTGGCACGCAGCCCTGGGCCCCCTATAAACAGGAGCTGCCCGCTGCCTCCTCATGTGCCTGAACTCCTGCCTGCGCTCAGGGCAGCAAAAGCAGGCTGTTGCCAGCCAGGGAGCGGAGCCCTGTTCCCGCAGGAGGCTCTGGTCAGCCCCTTCCCCACTGTGCACGCAGCACTTCTCCTGCCTGCCCAGAACGCTCCTGGCAGAGCAGAGCACAAGCTGGCCGGCTCTGGGCTCAGCACAGCCCAAACACAGGCGCACCCCAAACACAAAGCAGCAGCTGTTTTGCAGCCATGCCCCAGAGAGATGGCAAGGATCCCCTGCCCCTGGGCTCACTTGCTTGCCTTTCTGACTGGCTCTGAGGCAGGGGCAGCGCTTCCTGGCTTGTGGGGAGAGCAGAGGCGCCGCAACCACACGCAGCGTGCAGGCACTGCCTGACAGCGCTGCGGCCACTGGGACGCTCGCGCCTCTGAGCCTCTGCCACTCCGCTGCTGCTGCTGCTGCTGCTGGTGCAGCTTCATTTGCTTTTTGGCACAGCCAGAGCTCACTGCTAGGCCACGGTGGTCTCTGCTTCTGCCCTCTTCCTGTCCCTGTGTAGGGCTGGAGCATTGCTGTGCTTTCAGGAAGCTTTCTGTGAAGACTTCCAGCATTGCAAGCTCCTTTGCCCTCGCTGGATGCCTGCCATGGAATCCCTCACGGCTGGCTTCAGAGCACACCCCAAGCCGGCTCTTCTAAAACCCAGGGTCACTGTCCCCCTCAGCGTGCTCAGCACGACCTTCAACTCCACGGTGCTGTGCAACTGGAGCAGCAGGACAGGGACCTTTGCAGCCTGAGCTGCCCTTGTTCCTCTCTGCCCGTGCACAGACGACAGCGTGGAAGAGAACGGCAGCAGGGCCCTGCGTGTCCCCGGGCTCAGGATTTGTGCTGCTTCAGCTCCACAGACAGAGCCACGGCTTAAGTGAAAACGCCAAAATGTTTATTAAGGGAAGGCAAAGTGAAGGGGTGAACTGGGAGGGAAAACAGGGGATTGGCAGGGCCAGGGGGCTGGAGGGAGGGAGCTGCAAACAGGGAGCAAGAAGGCAGGAGCTCCTGGAGCTTGCCACAGGCTCAGCTGTGAGCAGCAAGAGCTGGGCCTGGAGCTGCAGCTGGTCCCCTCTGCTCTGCAGGTGCTCCCATCTTCAGTGGGAACTGGGGGTGGCCAAAGGACGCTGGTTCTTCCCATCCTGCAGGCGCAGTTCGGCAGATCTTGCGTCGAAGGTCAGATTGACAGGGGGAGGCTGGAGCCCGCCAGGCGCCAGGGCAGGAGGGGGCCCAGCCCTCTCCCATGGATACAGCAGCATCCCACAAAACCTCACCTTGGCCACGTGCCAAGCACAGGAATAGAGGGAGCAGGCTCTGGCTCAGGATTCTCGTGAGAGCCTCTTCCCCCTCTTCCACTCCCAGCTCCATCACCTGGCTGAAGAGCTGAATGGAGAGCAGCTGCAGCTGGCTCTTGTCCTGCAAGGAAAGGAAAAGTCCTAAGCACCAAATGCTCCCGACCCATTGAAGCAAAGGCCCAAACCTGCAGAGAGCACAGAGTTTGCAGGCAGGGGCCAGTGCTCTTGGCTGGGGGCACAGAGCCTTACCTTGTCAAAGTGTGGCATCTGGGGCTCAGCCAGCTTCAGGGTGCTGATGCTGGGTATCTTGAAATCTTTGTCCTGCAGCACGTGCGTGAGCACGGAGAGGCTGGTCCAGAGCATCTCTGCATTGGGATCACGCAGCTGCTGCAGCAGGTGTTGATAGAGGCCGTGTATTCCTCCGCCCTGTGTGCAAGACGAGGCTGTGCTGTGAAGCCGTGAACGGCTGCAGCAGCAGCAGCTGCTGGTGGCACTGGGGCAGCTGAAGCGGGAGGCAGGAGAGCTGGGAGCAGCTGCCTCTGCTGGCAGAGCCCAGCCAAGGCCAAAGGTGTGTGTTCCCCAGCCCCACGCTGCCAGCGCGGCTTCAGCCACTGCCCCCTTCTCACCAGCGAGGGCTCCTTGCTGAGCAGCACCAGGCCTCTGAGCTGCAGGCGCAGCCTGTCCCTGCACTGGCTGGGCAGGTGCCTGGATAGGAGCCAGAGGGCACTGGGACCGTGTCGGCTCAAGTCCAGACAGTCCAGGAGCTGAAAGGCACAGGGCAGTGACGGGGGAGCCGGCCGGCAGGAGCCCGGAGCCGCACAGGGCCGGGCCCCTGCAGCAGCGGCAGCGGGCGCGGGCAGCGTGCCAGGCGGCTGCGGCTAGCAGAGGCCCGAGAGCTGGGAGGCAGCTCAGGCAGGCAGCGCTGGCCGTCAGGCTCACCTCCACAAAGAACGCCAGAGCAGGCAGATCCCGGCGTGGCTGCTTGCGGATGAGCAGGCTGAGCAGGTGCGAGGCCATGTGGGGACACAGGGGGCTCAAGCCACGGCGCATCTCCCTGGCAGGGGAAAAAGGCACCAAGGCCCTGAGCCGGCGGGCAAACCTCTCCCAGGAGTGACTGACAGAGGTCTGATCATTCCCCAGCACTCTGCAAGGGGACACGGGCCCCTTGGGAAGCGGCTGCTCCTGGGCATCCTCCTCTGCCAGGCTTGTGCAGTCTGCTCGGCCGTGCCTCGCTGGCAAGGCCCTCTGGCTTACGGCCACAGGGACTGCGTGGGGCACTCCGGGCACGGGGCACAAATGCTGGCGGTGGCGGAGGGGAGAAGGGGGTCTCACCTGGCCAGCAGGCCCGCTGCCTCGTGCTGGGTGTTGGCACAGAGCAGGGCGTCCCAGACCTGTGTGTGCTCCAGAGCCACCAGCTTCTTGTGGAAGCCCAGTCGGGAGAGCAGAGCCTTCATGGTCTGCGCTGCAAACCTGTGTGCCCAGCAAGGGCCAGGTCACGCTGGGAGCACTGGCCCTGGCCACAGGGGGCATGGGAAGGACAGGGCGACTGGCACCTGTTGGGGTCGCTGGGAAGGCCGTGTTCCTCCCGGCACACTCTCCAGAAGCTGCGGGTCTCAACGTCCTCTGGCATCTGCTCTGTGGCAGAGAAAATTTCCAAGAGCAGATCCACCAGCAGCTGGGGAGAATAAATGAGCATCCCGTAGTGCCACTGGGACGTGGGGACAATCCTCTGCAGCACCAGAGTTGCCTGCAAGAGACAAAGCACCCCGAGGCAGCGCTCAGTGCCGAGGTGCCCATGAGGCAGGGCCCGAGGGGAGAGGCAGGGCGGGCACCCGGCCTGCTGCCCCTGAGCCTGCCCGGAGCCCAGCTTTCAGCCCAGGCCGGGAGCTGCAGCGTGGGGAGAGCATGGAGAGCTGCTGGAGAGGGTGACCTGGAGGGCGAGCAAAGGCCAGCTCCAGAAACTCACAGCAAGGGCAAAGGCGGCCTCATTCCCGCTGCAGAAGATCGGGCCGTGCGGTGGCTGCTTCTCTACTACGGAGAGCAGCGCCGGAAGGACCTCCTCCACGGCGACTTCTGAGGTGCCCATGGCCCTCCACATCAGTGTGGCAGCTCTGTGGGACCAGAGCTGTGTGTCAGCACCCTGCCCCGTGCAGCTGCCTCGGGCCAGGTGACAGAGCCCTGGTGCCCTGAGGGGCCGGGAGGGAGCATGGCAGCAGGCTTGGGAAACAGAGGGGCCCGAGGGGCCCTACGGGCCGGTGAGCACCGAGCTCTGGAGGCGCTTGTGCCCCGTACCTGTCACATAATGGGGCACAGTGCAGGAGGCTCATGACCACGTGAGCGGGATGATCTTCTGTCAGGCTCACGATGGCCATTTGCAGCCCGGCGTCCACGGTGTCGCAGGACGCCAGTCTCTGCAGGATGGCCCTGACCGTGGCTAGCACCTGGAGGGAACGGCATGGGGGAGACTTGGTGTGCTGTCCTAGGCAGCAACTTGCCCAGCTTCGCCCAGGAAGTGCTTGCCTTCCCACCCCACTGTGATGGCCCCAAAGGCTGAGCGGGACCAGCAGACATGGCTTGAGGGGCCACGTGATCCTGGGAGGCCTTCAGCCCCGGCCCCAGGCTGATTGCCTGCTGCAGAGAAGAAACACCCTTCTGGCAAAACTCCAGACTGGGTGCAGGACTCACAGTCAGGGCAGTCACGGCGTCCGTCTCTTGGATGGCCTGATTGAGGGTGTTTGTGGTGGCCATCCCCTCAGTCAGGGCCATGTCAGCCTCCGCCCTGCCCTCGGCCGCTGCCCGCTCACAGCTTGCAGCCAGCTCAGCGGGCGCAGTGCTGGCAGCAGGCTCTGCCCGCAGCTGGCTGGGCATGGAGTCGGGCTGGGCCGTGCCCCCGGTCACGGTGGCCCTGTTCTTTCTGCGCCGGAGACGCAGGAACCTCCGCAGTGCCTGCAGCAAAAGGAAGGGCGGGAAGAGAGGGACGTTCCATGCTCTGCTCCAAGCACGGGGCTGGGCCGAGCAGGGCCAGCAGGCCCGGCCCAGGTGGGGATGGCCGCAGGTACCTGCGCCGCTCTACGGAAGCGGCCGCGGGTGGGCTCCTGCTCTTGAGACCGCTCCTTGGCTGCATCTGGCAAAGAGGGAGAGCAGCCGGAGCTGAGGGGCTGTGGGAGAGGCCGGAGAACACAGGCCAGCCCTGCACTCCCCAGGCAGGGAAAGGCCCCTGCCCGTCTGGGAGATGGGGCATAGCTGCCATCGGGGGGGCAGTCCCTGCCCCTGTCCCATCCTGTCCGTGGGCATGTCCATAGGGATGGGATGGGATGGGATGGGATGGGATGGGATGGGATGGGATGGGATGGGATGGGATGGGATGGGATGGGGCAGGATGGGGCCTAGGCTGGCTGCAGGCACCAGTGCTGCGGCCCAGCTGCGCCACTCACCGTCCTGCAGTGTCTGCAACTGCTCCGGCTCTGCAGGCTGCTGCACTGGGGCAGCTGCAGGGCCGTTCTTTTTCTTCCCCCGAAGCCTCCGGAATAGGCTGAGCACTTTGCTCGCCATCCCGCTGCCCGACCTGGAGGGACAGATGCCTCGGCAAAGGTCGGAGTCAGCGGTGCCGCAGTCGTGCCTTGCAGGCACCTGCGACAGGGAGGCCTCAGGAGGATGACAGGACAGCAAGTCCTGCTCTGTGTTCTCGAGGGCTCCTGCCACAATGACAGGAGACTCCTCGTGAACGATGGAGTTCACCAACTCCCACGGCCTGGCCACAGGGGCACCGGCCGCAGGGATGGGAGATGCCTCGGAAAGACTCCGAGTCAACGTGTCCCGAGGTCTGGCCGCGAGGCCAGCCGCAGGAGTAGCGCATCGGGAAAGCTCCGGGTGGGCAATGAACGAGCTGGCTGTGCGGGGGATCCACACAGCACCACTCTGTCACGTCCTGTCCCGTCGCGTGCACCGAGCACTCTGGCGTGGCCGTGACGCTGCCAGCACCTATGTCAGCGCGTGTCACAAAGGGCTGCTGCCACACCCTGTTCCACTGCGCCGCACGGTGACCCTGCTGCACCGTGTCACAAGGGGCCCTTGGTGACGCTGCCACGTGCCCCGGGGCCACCCCCTCCCCAGGCAAGGCGCCCCTGCTTGGAAGGAATCCGTTGCCCCGAGTGTCTAACACAGCCCTGGACACACCAAGGCCGGCCAAGTGCTCAGGGAAGGCCTCTCCACGTCTGTGCCCGGCCCGCACAGCCCAACTCGGTGTGGCCCTGGATCAGAGCGGCTTCCAGCAAGCAAGAAGCAAACGCATCTTGCCAAGAACTAAAACACACCAGCTAGGGAAGATGGCATTAATAAAGGCCTTGGAATTCACAGCTCTCTGAGAGACATTTGGGGTTCTTGCTGGGCAGAGGTGATCCGCCTCTGTGCTGTGCTCAAAGGGGGGAACACACCCTACCAGAGGTGCTTGGCTTGGTCTCCGCAAGCCCAGGCTGGTGCCAAAGCTGCTCTTGACAGCCTTCTCCCTTCCCACGCCCCACTGCCAAGTGCAAGGGGCCTCAGGGACAGAAAGGAGAGCAGGGAGGCAGAGGCAGACAGCTGCACCTACATCACTGGGGGGGCTCCTGGGGAAGCACTTTGCTTGAGAAGCAAGCCCCTCTCTTCCAAAGGCATTTCCACAAATGCGCACATTTCCCGGGGAGCACCAACACACACTTCAGAAACTCTGGCAAGGCTGAATTCCTTCTGCTCCTTGCAGCCATGGCACTCCAGCTCCAGCTCCTCTTTCTTCCCCCGAGTATGTTTCCATGGGTCCTTTCCGCCACGCATCCCCGGGCCCCCTATAAACAGGAGCTGCCCGCTGCCTCCTCATGTGCCTGAACTCCTGCCTGCGCTCAGGGCAGCAAAAGCAGGCTGTTGCCAGCCAGGGAGCGGAGCCCTGTTCCCGCAGGAGGCTCTGGTCAGCCCCTTGCCCACTGTGCACGCAGCACTTCTCCTGCCTGCCCAGAACGCTCCTGGCAGAGCAGAGCACAAGCTGGCCGGCTCTGGGCTCAGCACAGCCCAAACACAGGCGCACCCCAAACACAAAGCAGCAGCTGTTTTGCAGCCATGCCCCAGAGAGATGGCAAGGATCCCCTGCCCCTGGGCTCACTTGCTTGCCTTTCTGACTGGCTCTGAGGCAGGGGCAGCACTTCCTGGCTTGTGGGGAGAGCAGAGGCTCCGCAACCACACGCAGCCTGCAGGCACTGCCTGACAGCGCTGCGGCCACTGGGACGCTCGCGCCTCTGAGCCTCTGCCACTCCGCTGCTGCTGCTGCTGCTGCTGGTGCAGCTTCATTTGCTTTTTGGCACAGCCAGAGCTCACTGCTAGGCCACGGTGGTCTCTGGTTCTGCCCTCTTCCTGTCCCTGTGTAGGGCTGGAGCATTGCTGTGCTTTCAGGAAGCTTTCTGTGAAGACTTCCAGCATTGCAAGCTCCTTTGCCCTCGCTGTATGCCTGCCATGGAATCCCTCACGGCTGGCTTCAGAGCACACCCCAAGCCGGCGCTTCTAAAACCCAGGATCACTGTCCCCCTCAGCGTGCTCAGCACCACCGTTAACTCCACGGCGCTGTGCAACTGGAGCAGCAGGATAGGGAGCTTTGCAGCCTGAGCTGCCCTTCTTCCTCTCTGTCCGTGCACAGAAGGCAGCAGGGAAGAGAAGGGCAGCAGGGTTCCGCGTGTCCCCGGGCTCAGGTTTTGGGCTGCTTCAGCTCCATGGAGACGCGGGTAACGTGGAAAAGCCAAAGTCTTTATTAAGCAAAAGCGAAGGGAAGGGGTGAGCTGGGAGGTAAAAAACGGGGATGGGCAGGGCCTGAGGGCTGCAGGGAGGGAGATGCCACCAGGGAGAGGGATGGCAGGAGCTCCTGGAGCTTTCCACAGGCTCAGCTGTCAGCAGCTAGAGCTGTGCCTGGAGCTCCAGCTGGTTCCTTCTGCCGTGCAGCTGGTTCCATCTCCAAGGTGAACTGAAAATGGCTGAAGGAGGCCGCTCCATCCGATCCAGCTGACAAAGGAAGTGGCGAAGATCTGCTCTGGAATGTCAGCTGGATCCCTATGATGGTGCAGGATGGGCTCTCCCCTGAGGGCGTGAAGAGCTGAAAGAGAGAGGAGCAGAGTCACGGCCAGAGGCCAGACTGAGGGAATGCAAGGAAAGCCTCCTGCCAGGGCCATCCCAGCCGGCTGTTGCCATGGCCAGGAGGGAGCGGCAGACACGGGCTTGGGCCAGAAGGTGCTGGCCACGGATCCCCCACGTGCCCCTGAAAGCCCTCCGGGCTCTGCCCCCGCCGCCCCTGGTCCGCACAGGGAGCAGAGCCCTGGGCAGCCCGGGCACGGACTGTAGCTGCGGGGCCGGCATGTGCAGCTGCCCCCGGCGGTCCCCGCTGGCCCGCGGTTGCCCTCACTCACCCTCAGCGAGGACCTGGAGCTCCTCCTTCTGCCCCGTCATGAGCGCTCCGGCCACCCCTGGCAAGACAGAGGCACAGGTGGCGGCCCTGGGCGGCACAGCTGCCCGACACGGGCGCTGCCAGCCCCGGGGCCGCACGCCCTCCTCCCCGGGCAGGGCTCAGGCCGGGCCCCTGCCGCACGCTGCCGCCCCCGGGAGGGCTCGGCTGAGGGAGGGCGGCGGCAGCGGCCAGGGCTCGGCTCCGGCTGCCGGGGCAGCAGCCGGGCCAGGAGGCGGGGAGGGACGCCGGGCTCGTGGCTCACCCGTGATGCTGACGGCCGTCTCTGGCAGGGACCTCTGCGGGCTCTGCAGGTGCGGCAGGGCGCAGCGCAGGTGCTCGGCCGCTGGGCTCTGCTCCTGAAACAGCTGCGGGGAGCGCCGGGAGGGAAGGCCCGGCGCGGGCTCTGCCCCTCGGCCGGGCGCTGCCCGAGCCGGGCACCGGCCCAGCCGGCCCGCACGGCCCAGGGCAGGGAGCGGCGTGCGGGGCGCAGGCTGGCGGCCCCGGGTGCGGCGCTGGGCAGGGGCACAGCTGCCAGCCCCCCACGCCGAGTACCGGGGCCAGGGGGCTTCTCCAGCCTGCGGCTGGGGCTGCCGGTCTCCGTCACATGAGCAATCCATGCAGGGTTCTCCAGCTAGGTCGGGTTTGTTGCAGTGATGCTATGCACTTATCCTCAGTTTCCAAAACAGAAAAGCAAAGGTGAGAAGAATAATAACTGGGATGATTTGATGCCCTGCTGCTATTTCTTCTGCCATATTGGTTTGAAATTTGGAGCAGTGAAATGGAGAGTTGGGAAACACTGCAGTGGCTCTCAGGGCAGTTGAGAGAATAAAAGAAGGGCGGACTACTCTGTAAATATAATGTCTCAAAGCTTATTAGGCAGGAATCCTGCATAGGAGTTCTCGTGGGGTTTTTTTGGGGTTTTTTTTTTTGTTGTTTTGGTTTTTGTTTTTTTCTTTTTTACCCTATGTTTTTATAACTAAAAGGTACAGTGTATTTTTTTTTTGTTCATTTGTTTGTTTTGGTGTCCTGTTTTTGTGATGTATAGAAATCTAGAATCTCTCCTCTGCTTTTATTTTTTGTTGTTTTTTCTTGTGTAATTGACATTATGACTGACTGTGTAACTTCCTTGCCAGGCAACAAAAATTCCTATGCACTTTTTGTTGCAGTGCTGGTACCTGTGCCAGCTGTCTCATGCTTGTTATGTGCCCATAAGATGTTACAGGGAGAAGCTGTAGCCAGTGTCAAGGGATTGCAAGGAGGGGTGGAGGAATCAATCCTTCATTCCTTAGGAAGAAAGGAAACAGAAGTACTGACATGAGTTGACACTACTTCTGCTGCTATGGGTTTATGGCACATTGTAATACAGTTATTTACAAGCAGGAACTCAGCAGGCTGTTAAAAAATGGCAGCAGAGGGCTGAATAAGTTAGCCCTCTTCATGAAAGACAACGGATTTAGTTTGTCCCCAAGTTGGTAGGGATCTCATTCTGTGATAAGGTAAAGAAACAAATTGTGGGTAGAATAATTATACACACATCCACGTTGAGACAGTCTGACTGGCGAGGTATCTGGCTGTTGTGTAAGAATCTCTAACCAAATACTGAATTCTAATTGACTGTCACAAGTCAATTCATACTGGCTTTCACAAAGGCAGTTGTCAATGCTCTGTGGTTGAACAGCTTCTTGAATTAGGTGAAAGTCACTCACCATTCTGAGCAGACTGCATTCTGAAAGTACACATGAAACAGCTAAAAAATCCCATCAAATATAATTTAGCAGGGAAAGGATTTATAAAGATTTCATTGTAAATAAAAGCATGTTGTTCTGATTTTACTTTCATTGTTCTGTAAAATTAGGATGACTTATAAATAATGAATAAATGAATTTTTTTTATTGAACATAAATTATTTTTTTCTTTACGAATGGCTGCATAGATAAAATACTATTTATATATTTCAGAAAGCTGTGGGAGAGCTGTGGAGAGTTCTGTTTAAATCACCCCAAGTGATTTATAAATCACTTCTAATTTGTTTAAATCATCTCCAGCTCATAAGATAGGAAACTCTTTTTGTTAGAGAAGCAGCTAACTATGTATTTTCATACTTGAAATATCTGATGCTTTGAATAATACATGACATTTGAATGCTTATTTTGCACTTGGGACCCAGATCATCTACTAATCTTTAGGGATATCGGGACTTGACACCCAGCTCAGCAGCTTGCTTTATGCAGTAGCCAGCTCCAAGCAACTTAAAGAACATCACCTGTGAGGGTCGCTTCTAAATCTTCCTGTCTTCAAAGTTAAATTATTTAAACAAATACTATAGGTTTGCAATAAGATGGAAAATGTGTGTTTAAGGAAGCTTTCTGAATGGCTTAGTGAGAAGCAAATTGACTGTGATTGACTGGAAATGAAACTAGGTGCTATGATGGTACGTTTTTGCTGTGGAAGTGTGAGCCTGTTGTTACTCAGGAATGACAGACTTCATTGTCAGGAGAAACAAAAGATTCTACAGAGCAAGGAGTTTCTGACAGTGCCAACCAGCACCATTCGTTTTGCAGGTCAGCACAGCCTTCAGTCATGTTTCTGAGTTTCATATTGGATGCTCTCATGACTGTTTTCTTTTCACTGACTCATCTGGAAAATATGGAGATCCTGAGCAGTTTATAGCAACTAATCCCTTGGGCTAGGAAATACAGCACAAAACAATGCAGATCACAGACCCCCTTAATCCTTTTATGACATCCATCTTTAATGTGCATCATGATGGCACACAAGAAACCTGACTGCAGAGTGGTCGTGCATACAGAGCACATGTCACTAGTTGCTCAAAAGTGGGCCTGTGGCTATTTCAGGCTGAATGGGTGGGTGTTTTCTATATCACATGCATGTGACAGCTCTCTTCATGTAGTAGCTGAATGCAGTAACTGATGTTCCACCACTAACATTTGTTTAATGCAATCAAAGAAAAGGGTTTTTTCTTTACATTATTTGTTTCTATATATCCAACTCTGTATCATAATGGATTCTGAAAGTCATAGTGACTTTTTCATCTGCTGGGTTTTTGTTGTTTTTTTTTTTTTAAAAGGTCTAATAGCACAGTTAACACAGTTGAATTATTTCTCCATGTAAGAAATTTCACTCCATTTTCTGCTTTCCACATTTATTCAATTTATTTTCATCAGGTGCCAGCTTGCTGTCCAGCAAACCAATCTCATTCTATATTGGTTTGTGATGAGGCCACAGGGCAAAACAAAGCAAAAAGAATAGGAAAAAAGTAGCCAAGAAAAGAGAAGCCCTTGACCTCCTTCCTTTATATGGCAGCCTCATTTGGCTGAAATATAAGTGTTGTAGTATAGATGAAAGTAATTCCTCTAATACAAGAAGTATAAATTTATTTCTAGCTGCTCTCAGTGTGGAATTTGTGTGCTAGATTTGGATAGTTAACACTTTGTCACGGGAGTCATGATTCAACAGAAAATATTTTCTAGTTGAAAAACGCGCATGACCGATAGCTGGTGCAAACCAAACACAAGCAGAAAGTTTGTTTGGCCACCCTGTCTGAAGAGCCTCACTCCTGAGTGAAATTGGCAAAATGAAGCCAAGATCTTTCCAAAGGCTCGGGCCTGTTTATTGAAATTCAAGACAAGCACAGAGGAGAGCCCAGGGTGAGCCTGGGACCTGGGCGGCAAGTCCGAGTTCCAAGCTAACAATGCTGCGTGCTGCACAGGGTGTTTCCTTGGACACGGGCTGGACAGAAGGACCCAGGTGCTCAGCACCCGGGGCTTTTAAAGTCTCTTAAAGCCACAGGAGTGATGCACTCTCAATCCACCTGTTGCTTGCTCCTTGTCTTGGTTGTTGGTTGCTCCATAGAATGGTGCATCTCTGGCCAATCATTCCAGAGTTCCGAGGCTTCATTGGCTGCCTGCTCTTGCAATCATGTTTCATATTAATGTCATCATCTCCTGAGGCAGTTTTCTAGCAAATTCCCTCACCCAGATCTCACCACCCTCCCTCTACTGGGCATGCATTCCTATTTCAGCACATTTAATTCCGTAACTTATTACTCTATAACTTATTACCTAAATTAAGTGTAACAATTGATTGCATTAAGTAACAATTCATGACCCCGCCTACAAAAGTTAACTTTATTTATAACCCTCCTGCCAAGGACTTGGAGCTCTGTTCCTGCGCCTTTCTTGGCAGGGCTCCTGGGGCAGCTGGTTACTGTGACAACACTGCCTGTTCTTTTGTATCAGATACAGCAGTGATGAGAGAAAATAATAAAACACAGTGTAAAGCAGAGCTCCTGAAGAAGGGACAGCCACAGTGTGTCCTTTTGTTGTTCAGAAGCTTCTCACCGTCAGGGAAGGGAGCAAACCACATCAAAACCTACCACTTTAAACCTGAACTGGAAACCCAATGGTCCTCTTGTGGTATTCACATATTCTCTGGACAGAAAGAGACTTCATTCTCTGCCAGGATTTTCCTGAGAAGCTGTGAGAAAGCTCAGAGAAAACAATTCTTCTCTTAATCTCTGCACCTGTTGTTGTGCACATGTGGAATGTGTTCTGGAGGTTGTTTACCAAAAGGTAGTTTCCTAATTGGACTCTGGTGCTGGTGTTGGATTCCTTGCCCAATTGGATCCAGTGTGTTCGACTGCCTGGCAATGGAGATGGGTTTTTCCTAGTAGTATAGTGTAGTAGTGTAATATAATATAGCATAGCTCAATAAAGCAATTCTTCAGCCTGTACTATACTATAATATAGTATAGCTCAATAAAGCAATTGCTCAGCCTTCTGCAATCATGGAGTCAATGCACATTATTTCACCCGTTCGAGGGCCCCCTGCCACACAATAATCCTATAAGGATTGATCAATGGCCTTTAACAGAGAAAAAATTAAATATCCTTAAGAGATTGGTAACGGAGCAATTATAGGTCCAAGATCACATCACACCCATGAATAGTCCCTGGAATTCACCAATATTCCTCATCCACAAGAAGACATCGGGCTCCTGGAGGTTGCTTCATGACCTGAGGAAGATGAATGGAATGACTGAAGACATGGGACCTCTTCAGCCTGCACTTCTTTCTTTAAAAATGTCACATTAAAAATGTGACTTTATGGTCTCATTTTTCAATGGCACCTTTTTGAGAGATATCCTTTGTTGAGAATAGAATGGGTTTTTCTTCCCTACAGGTTTCCAAAGACTAGTTTTACAGTGTTAGGGATGATAGCACAAATTGTCGTTAAGGCCAGAACAAGACTGTTCAGTTTAGCAAGTCAAAATTTGCAGTTATCTATTTACCACTGAAAAAAAGATTCTCTTGATTGGGCAATGCAAAATTCTGATGATTTACAATACGCATTGTTAAATTTTCCAGGTATTTGTTCTGTTCCTTACGTGGCTCACAAATTATTGCAAGCAAAATTGAGTTTTAGAGAGGAACCTATGTTAAATGAGGAACCTTTAAATGCAATAACTCTCTTCACTGATGGATCTGGGAAAAGTCATAAATCAGTTGTAATTTGGTTGAACCAAACATCTAAAACCTGGGAATCAGATTTTCAAATAACAGAAGGATCTCTTCAGATTGCTGAGCTTGCTGCTGTGATTCAGGCTTTTCAGCTCTTCCCACAACCTTTTAATTTAATCAGAGATTCTGTTGCTAATGTGGTTAAACGATTAGAAGGATCAGTTCTAAAGGATGTTAGTAATGACACTTTATATTGTTGGCTTTCCTGTCTTTATACATCGTTGCAATATAGAACTAATCCATATTTTGTTTCTCACATTGGGGCTCATTCTTCA
This sequence comes from Passer domesticus, assembly GCF_036417665.1. Lineage (NCBI taxonomy): Eukaryota > Metazoa > Chordata > Aves > Passeriformes > Passeridae > Passer > Passer domesticus. The sequence continues at coordinate 83,653,862 of NC_087512.1, forward strand.
CTTCCTGGATTTTTAGTGGAAGAAAATGTGAGAGCAGACAAACTGGGAATGGTTATTTCAAACACTTTGCAAACATTTTTGAACAAGCAAAACTGAGTCATGTCTTTTTTCACTGAAATGTGCAAGCACTTGTGCAAATGTTTCAAATTTCTAAAAGTCAGGCTAAAGCTATCATCAGTACTTGCCCTGACTGCCAGCTTGTGCAGCCTCCTGTTTCTACAGGAGTGGTCAACCCATGGTATTTGCAGAGCCTGCAGTTGTGGCAAATGGATATCACTAAATACCTTTCTTTTAGTAAAGTTTAAAATTCTCATGTTTCAGTAGACACATTCTCTGGTGCAGTTTTTGCTTCTCTTCACACAGGTGAAACAGGTAACCATGCTTGTCAACAATTTTACAAGCTTTTGCTTCATTTGATGTGCCCCAAGAAGTAAAAAATGGCAATGGTCCCGCATATATATCTCAAAAATTGGCTACTTTTTTTAAAGATTGGACTGTTTGTCACCATTCTCCCATACGTCAAGCAATTGTTGAGAGGACACATCAGACATTAAAACGCATTCTTGATCAACAGATGGGGGGAGTAGAGGTCACACCACAGATGAGGTTGAACAAAGCTTTATATGTTTTTAATTTCTTGAACTGCTCTGTTGCAGAACCTGATCCACCAATTTTTAGGCATTTTTCAAATAACACACAGGCAAAATGAAAAGAAAATCTTCCTGTTTTAATTAGAAACCCTGGGACAGGACAAATTGAAGGTCCTTTCTGATTAACCACTTGGGGCAAAGGGTATGCTTCTGTCTCTACAGGTGCAGGAATTAAGTGGGTCCCAGTGAAAAACATCAAACCATATCACACCCCAGAAGGTGTTGATGAGTCCAAGACCGTAGAAGCAAGTACGCAGACGTGAGCTGAACAGAGGGATCACGGGTCACACCTGACGTTCCTTGTTCATTGCTGGGACCTGCAAACTCTGATTTTATGCTGTTTATAAATGTGTCAATTGTTGGTTTTGTAGAGCTCTTTTGACAAAATTGTGGTTTTTGTTTTGTGATGTAATAGATCTCCTGTATTGGGTTTTCAAAGGTGAAATTTTTATTGAAGGTCAAATGCAAAGTTTTTAAATTGAGGAGGATGTGGGAGGATCTTTTGCCAAAAATTAGCTGATGAAAAGAATGGAGCAAAATTGAATGATACACTGATGTTGGTTGTTTTTAATTGTTTAACAATTTAACAAACTAATGCCACATCCAGTGCAATCAGTGATATGCTAACAGATGATAACAGTGTTGGGCATGCTACCCTTTGAAATAGAGCAGCTGTTGATTTTTTTTTTCCTGGCACATGGACGTGGTTGTGAGGAATTTGTGGATTGTGTTGCACGAACCTCTCTGATCATTCTGAATCCATCCACAAAAGTATACAAAAGCTGATATATTTGACATCTCCAATTAAAGAAGATGGTGAGTCCTGGTTAGATGATTTGTTCCAAGGATGGAGCTTTGCACCTTGACAAAGGGAACTTTGTTAAATAACTCTGTATGTGTTGGGTGTTTTGGTAGTGATACTCTGGTAATACCTTGCATACTTCAGTGTGTGCCACAAATGACAAAAAACTATCAAAGTGTTTAGCATATAAGAGACATAGGTAGGAAATGGATTCACAGAGAGTTCTTGAAATCTCAGAGAGATGGTGGCTGAAGGTATAGACATGGAGGAAGGTTTTGAATTAAGACCTTGGAACAGGTGAGACTTCTTCTGACAATGACTTGTAATTGCTATCAGACATGACTTATGTCCTTTGAACTGACTGGACTTTCACAGCATTAAAATTGCTGTGTTGTAAAATAGCAAGGCTTAATGTGAGCAAAAAGGATGTTTTAAGCAAGTCATAAGCAGATATACTATAGTAAAGCTATGATACACAAGGTAGTTAATAAACAACACAGGTATGAAGGGGTTTTTTAGTCAAACCAAGGGGGAAAATTGTGGGAATCATTAAAATCAGAAGGTTTTGGGAAAGCTGCAAAAGGCAAGGCTCAAAGACATCAGAACTGTGATTAGCGCTAAACAGCAGCCACGAGATAAGTCAGCAGCAAAATTACATAAGACGTAAAAAAGTAAGGACAAATAGAACAATGGTCTTTGTATTAACGCTTGGCTAGAATAATTCCCTAAGCTACAGAAAAGTATATCTAGTGAGATATTAGGAACTTCGAAGCTTAATAATGGAGCTCAGTCCATTCTACCTTAAGGCTTGCAAACAGGTATTGTATTCCAAATAAGCAAGCATTGTTTTAAAAATAAAGGTACCTGTGCTTCTAGGGGTTGGATAGAGCTACTGTCAATATGCTTTTGCTTTGTGGGATTGGTCAAAAAAAATTACCTTTTTAAGGTAAGGTAACATTAAACTCTTTGTGTGCTGCCGGGGATGTGAGCTGCTGGCATCTTCCCATTGTCATAACCATGTAATGAGAGTGGAAACCAAACAGCTGGAAAACAAACAGCTCGAGGCGTGTTCCTCAGCATTCCCATCCCGTTCATGGATTGACACAGACCCCTGGCCAGCAATGCTCTGCTCTCAGGAAATGTGGAGGGACATGGAGTTATTCAGCTTTGTGAAGAACAGGCCCCAGGAAGACTTTAGCTCCACTTCCCAAAACTTCAGGGTGGCTTTGAAGAAAGTGGGAGACAGCTTTTTTAACAGGACCAGTTACAATAGGATGTGGTCGAATATTTTAAGGAATAGATTGTAAACAAATCAAGTTCTTATATGAACTGTCCATGAGGTAGGTAGACTTCAGGATGCTTGTCTGTGGTTTCCAGTGTCCACTGAAGTGTATTTTAGGCAGCTGAATATCATAGGGTTATTATACTGTTATATTATTTACTTAAGAGTCAAAGACGTACCTCCACAACAACCCCCTTTCCTCCCTTTTTCTTTGTATAATAAATAAAAATAAGGACAAAACATGGGTTTTGAGCTCTGCCTGGGTCTTTTTTTCATGATGAGAACTTGAAAAAAACCTCTTCTGAATGAGGCTTTTTTCATTTCTCTCAATGGAAAAAGAGAATCTAGGTTTAATAATATCTTTTTCTTTACCAGCCAAGTTCATGGCTTGATCAGGCTCATGAGCTCGGTAGTGGGAGGTTTTTTGTATTTATACTTTAAAAACAAACTTTTACTAATATCTAGTGCACAAAAACTTCAGACATGAATAACAGTGCAAGCAATCCACCCTTCTCCCCTTGTTAAAAGTTATACAATTTGTTAGTGATTTAGTAGATGACTTTTAATTTTTAAAATGTGTCTTGGTTTGAAAAGACAGGTGTCTGCTGAGGCAGAAACCTCCCCTGAAATGGAAAATGTAAAACCCCTCCTTACAAATTGTTATAGTTTTGAAATTTAGGGGGCCTCTCAGGCAAAGATGCGGGAGCAGGAATAACAGTTCTTTATTAGGGAAGAAAATAAAAGTCAAATAAACAATGCAGTAATACAAAACAACACTGCCAGAGTCAGAATACAACCTGACACCTGTCAGCGATGGAGAGAGACGGGGAAGACTGACTCGGTGATCAGAATCCAATTTTATTGTGGGATACAAACACTTTTATATTATATACTACTTCAGGGAGACTAGTAATGTGTACTACAATGATTAGGTTAAAATCACATACACAAACTTATGCATGTAACAACATCTCTCGCTTGCAGAGTTTAATGGATTTTCTTTTTCTGGTAAACCTCTTTGATTTAATCTTCTTGCAATCTAAGTCTAACTTTCAAAGTTCCATTTGCTTTTGCCAAGGCATCCTGTTATCAAATCTTTTATGTTAACCCGGTCCAAAGTCCATGCTCTGCCTTGTGTCCTCCAACATTCCAACAGACACCTGTTGGTCAGGGGGTTGGTAGCAGTTTAATTGGAATGGTGGCTGCCGTCCTCCTGGAGTGTCAGGTGTGGTTCTGTTGAAGCAGTGATCCTGTAGAAAGGTGTAGTCATCCTCTGAAGATCCAGTGGTGGTGTACATGGACCTGGTCTTCCTCTGGGAATCCAGTGGAAAAGGCAGCTGCTCCTCTGGGAATCCAGTGGAAAAGGCTGTCCTGGTGTCCAAAATCTCAGATGATATCCAGTTAGGAATGCTTGGCTCCTCCCTCTGGGCAGAGCTTCTCACAGTGTGGGATGATGTAGTTTTATCAGTCATGCTGTGGCACTCAATGGCCCATTAACAGCAGATGTGTCCCCAGAGGGAGGATTGGTCATGGAAGAGATAAAGAAAACTGCCCAATTAAGAGAAGATAACAGAGCCACACCTCTAACAGATGGCAAATAGAATACACACATTACCTTGCAATCTAGGACAAAATGATGACAAGTGGTAGAACTTCAGTGAAAGAACTTTGCAACAGTAATTTGGTTATGATAAATTGATATTTTTTTTAAATGAGTATTTTAGTGGATATCCCTTGGAGCTTAACCATCCTTCTTGAAACAAGGCAATAATAATTAGTAGGAGTACTAGGAAAACACATATTAATAGACACACTAAGGCTTCCTTGATGAACAGCAGTTATTGCCTGAAGAAGAAATAGCACATTTTCCCAATCATAGGCCTATTGATTTTGGTCCTAACAATCGCAAACAGTCATAATGAGTATTGTACTATGAACTCTAAGGCATATTTTACAAACAGTTGTACATTTTTCTAACTTTTGTGTGATAACCCTTCAGTGTGTTTATTAGAGTTTTTGAAACATGACAGCCTTGATTTGAAAAGCTTTGTAGGGCAATGTTGGCTTTCTGTTGGACTTGGTGAGAAAGTGACCCTCTCTCAGCTGCTGTGAAATGGCCGTGGCATGTGGCCAGCAGCATCTTTTCAGGACGGCTTGCTTGCTATTGCTGACACGGCCACACACCCTCACACGCTTCTTTCCACTGTATTTTGTTGGTTGGGCCCCCGCAGGGGCTTTTCCCACACTCTGCTTCTGGCTTTGGTGTCTGCAGCTCTTCTCAGATCCGACCTTGGAGGCAGGCTCGGGGGCAGGGCCACTCCCGATGCAGACACTCTGGGCTCCAGGGAGGGGTGACTTTGGAGCCAGCCCACTCGGTTTCCATGGTGATGGGAATTGCGGCGGCCCCGGTGCGAATGGTGGGGGGCGATCTCAGCGGCCACGTGGCACGGTGTAATGGCTGCGGAATTCCCCTGTAACCCGGAGGGCTTGGAGCGGCTGCATGGCATGGTGTCCCCGGGGGGGAGCAGAAGCGTTCCCCACATGGTCTGCTCCCCCAGGGCAGGATGGCGTGGTGTGCCCACCCGGGTCGGCTGCCGGGGCTGTGGCGGCCGCCGTCTCTCCACGTGTCTGGATTGTACAATCGGCGCCACCGGCCCTCTGGACGACATCGGTGTCCTTGGCTCGGGCAGCCCCCGGATGGTCTCCGTTTTCCGGGATTCCCCCACTCCCTGGGGCTGTGCTGGTTCCCACACACACTCCACATTGGTCAGCCACAGTCCCAGTAACAGAGCACGTTTTCACAGCGGCCGGGGCCTGCCGGCTCTCGCGGCAATGCCAGCTCGCACACAGGGTGGAAGGAAGAGGCGGCTGCGCTGCTGCCCTTCCCCCTTTGCCTTTCATAATCCAGTTCTTTAATAAGTCCAGAACAAGTGTCCATGGTTTTATAATACCGATGGCTGCATCATTGCCAAATGAGACTGCCTCAAATATATTTTGTCCAGCCCTCTCCCAAAAGGGCAAATCTAAAGCATCCCCTTTTGATACATGCAGCTCATGGTTTTCGCACCATGTGAATAAAGCTTGTAGAGCTCACTCATCGTGGTTTATTTCTCTTCTTTGAAAGAAGAAAATCAGTACCTTCATTACAGAGTTTTCTGATCCTGACATCCAAGCTCCCATGGTCTCCTAAGTGATTCCAGTCCACAAAAACAGGGCTAGAAACCTCGCAGCACTTTATGCTACTTAGCAAAGTCCCAGGTTTTCAGCATATCAGCTCTGTCACCATTCCCAGCTCCCAGGCTGTATTTCTCCAGTTCCAAACACCAATTTGGGCCTGTTGCTCTTGTAATCTGGTTCCCACACCATTTACCAGCTCTTACACTGCTTGTAATCCGGTTGTACACCAATTTCCAGCTCTAACGCCCTGTGTCTCCTTTGCTCTGTGCTTCTGAGTTCTTATCACTCTGGGGTTCACCACGTGTTAGGTCACTTCTGGGGGTTGTGGGTGCAGGAGACAGAGATCACTCAGCCCCGAGGTTTGTGTGGCACAGAGAGGGTTTATTTCCCAGCCTACCCCTCATACAGAGCATTTGAAAGACCCCGTCTGCATATTCTCATTGGTCTGAACTCCACACCCCCTCGGCATCTGGCCGCTGAAATGCTTGCAGCTTCCTAAGAGATCTGACTGGGGGAAGCCCCTGGCAGTCAATCCCTGGGCTTGGCAGCAAGCTCATCTCTGACATTTGGAAGCACCAGCCAATGGGTGCCTTCTTTCTCTTCAGTTCTGTTAGGTCTCGGTTTGGTTTCAGTTATGTCAGGTTGAGACTAAAGGCATAAAAAGGGTGCCATGTTTACAATAAAGAGATCTCCTTTGGATGCATGAGGGGGTCTGCGTCACTTTGTTCCCCACTGCTGCATCCAAATCTGCCTTTTGGGAGTGCTAATTCACTAAACAGTCACTATACACAAACAAGGCATGAGCTATAATTCTCAAAAAACTTAGAATTGTCTCAAGCTGTTTTGTTTTGTTTTGTTTTGTTTGTTTGACAGAACACCTATTTTATGTGTGAGGTAGAGAGTTCTATCTTACAGACTGCCTTAAAAGAAGAGATACTGGAACCCCACCAGATCAGATCAATCAAAGCACTCCTAATCTATTAGTAAGAATTAACAAGGTCTGAACTTATATTTTCTGTCTCAAGACTTTGTATGTACATCCATCCACACAATACCACTGTGATTAACTACACTGACACACAGGTTTGCATAAAGATTATTTTCCCAAATACATTGGAGAGTGGTAGAGCAAAAGAAAACCTTGATTGCAGTGTCTAAAGACATTGCACGTGGTTAAATATTCCCTTTCTGTTCACAGCTTTAAATTAAAATTTACACCTTTATAAATAAAGGTACTATAAATAAAGGCACTAGAGGTTCCCATGAACTCCACAGATCTTCCAGAGGTGTTTGAAGGCTAGGTCTGTAGACACAAAAGTGCTTCATTAGCAGGTTTCAGCTGCAGAGTTTTCTGGCTATTTGCCACCTGTCACTTCTGTTTACAGTGTCTATAAAATCATTTTCATGCTGAAAATCACTAACAACTACCTTCCATATTTATTCATGGTTAAGCACTCATGCCAGCTCCTGTTGAAGTCAAGAGCAGGTTTCTGAAAATAGCACGAATAGGATTAAACCTAAAAGGTCTGCCACTGCTATCACTGAAATATTAATTTGCATGTTTTCTTATTTTTCAACCAAAATATGACCATGGCTTTTAATGTTGGGTTTTTGCAGATAGTATGGAGATGCAATAATCACAGAACTGAGGTCATTTGAGATTACGAAAGGTTAAAAACTATGCATGGGAAGGTCATAACGAAAATTACTAACTAACAAAAAACGGTTTGTCCTGCAGCCTTGAACTCATGTCCTTATACCCTTCCCAAAAGAAAACCTATTCACTGAAGATGCATCATCATCCCAAAAACATGTTGAATTTAGGCTCGTGATTCCCTCAGGGAGCTAGGAGGTCATATTTTGCTGCAGCCAAAAGGTTATTAGAAAAAAGAATGAAAGCTGTTGGTGCTAGGTGGTGTTAGTTCTGGTTTGCATTTTTTCCCGTTAATTTCTTGGGTGTTGCTGTGAGCTGGAAAAGGGGCAGGGGTGAACACCAGAACAAAAGAGAAGTAGGAAAAGTGGAGAGGGGACAGAAAAGTAGGCTGTCAGGAGAGAACATAAGTTGCCTAGCACCCAGCCAAAGGGGAAGGGGACAGGGATCACCCAAGGCTGTGAAAAGCAATCAAAAGCAGCATTGTGTTGGTGTGTGTGTATGTTCAGCTCTCAGGAGACAGAGATACAGAGCCGGCTCAGTTGAATCTTTATTAAGAAGAAGGTTCTCGTTTGCTTTAATGACTTTGTCTCCATTTAATGGTAACTAAGAGTTTGTTTATTTCTAACACCTCTCTCCCAGCAGCTCAGAGCAGCATTGCACAGCGCTTGCTGTGCTCCAGAGAGCACAAAGCAGGCTGGCCTGGTGGCCCTCAATATTTCTTCAAAACACTCTGCATTTCACACCTTCGCTGTGGCTCAGGGCAGAACTGCAGGCCTGCAGGCGCTTCCTGGCAGAGCTGTGGGAGGCACTGGCTCCTGCAGATGGGAGCTGCCAAGCTGTCAGTGCCTCAGGCTGGCCTGGGTTGCCCTGGCAGAAGTGCCGTGCCTGAAGGACGCTGCCCTGTGCTCCAGCCTGCCCAGCAGCCCGGCTCCCTGCGCCGCTGCCCAGAGTGCTGCACACACTGCTGCCCTTTGCCAGGAGTCACAGGGCAGCCAGCAGAAGAGTAGGAATCCTCAGCCAGGCCAGCGGCCCTGGGCTGCCCCTGGCCTTTCTCTGCTCCTGGGCAGACTCCAGACGGCCAATGCCTCCAGTCTGGGCTGTGCCCAGCACGGCTACGCTTCCCCTCGGGAGCAGCCAGCTGCCACCTGGGCTCTGAGAGCGGAGGATTCGCCCGCTGCCAGGAAGAGGCACCCAGGGCCCGGCTGCTGCCTCCTGCAGCTCCAAGGGCCTCCTTCCAGCCTGCCTCTGCCCAGGCTCAGGCTGCTCCGGGCTCTGCCAGGCCTCTACTGGGGCTGCACCCCGGCCAAGGCCGGGCCCGCTCTCACCTCACAGGCGCTGCCAGCTCTGCACCAGAGGAGACCTTTCAGAGCCCCCTCTCTGATCCTTCTGCTTTCTCACTTGAGCAAGGCTCTCCTTCCGCCAAAGAGATTGCACTTGGGGATACAAATCCTAGTGGCAGGAACTCGAATGCTCCTGAGTCACAGCAGAGAGCCTGTATCCACATAGAGTATTTGGGCTGTCCCATTCCTCCTTTGTTTTTTCATGCAAATGCCATTGCCCTTTCTACCTCAAATAGAGGTACCACAGCTGACCAAAACCAGACAAGTGGGTCATATTCCAAAAGCAGCATGGTCTGGAGAGGATAAATGAAGATGAGCATTCCCCAATTTCACAACATGCCAAAGACACTGTAGGGGTGACTTCCACATTTAAGAAACAACAGACAATTTACAAGGAAATCATGAGCTTATTCACAGAGTAAGAAGGAAGGAAATTACAAGGAGAGTTTTGGTTTGAAAGGTTTTATTAATTTCAAATCCTACTCTGCACACCTATTACAAAATCATACCCTAACCGTAACCCCTTAAGACTAGTTGTAACAACAACACTAAACCTAAACCTGAACCTAGTCATAACAGTAACTCTAACCGTAACCGCAGCACTAAACCTAGTCCTAAACCTAAACCTAAGCCTAAGCCTAAGCCTAAATCTAAGCCTAAGCCTAAACCTAAGCCTAAACTTACGCCTAAATCTAAGCCTAAATCTAAGCCTAAGCATAACCCTAACCCTAAACCTTACCCTTATCCTAACCTACAATCCTGCTCTAAGGTGGTTGATAACTAAGTGGTGCTGTCCTGTCTCCTTCCTCTTCCTCACTGCAACAATCAGTGGCACCAGGCTGGATGCAGGCTCAGCAGATGTTATAAATGGATGCTGCACAAAGGAAAAAAGAAAATCAAGGGAAGTCAAATGAACCATGACTTTCCAAACTCAGTGCTTCACAGGATTCACAGGGCTCCTAGAAAGATCCAGAAAGATGGACCATCTGCACCTCAATCATCATGTGCAAGACCTTGTCATCACAGCCAAACCTGGCCCAGAATCCCACTCATCCTTTTATCAAGGTGTTTTCATCTTGCTGGGATTTTTGCCCTGCCAGTGCTCTAGAAATGGTGCTTTCAGTCCTTGGAGTTTCTTCTTTTCAGGAAACTCCAAAGCCTCACATTGGTCCTTGTCTTTGACCAACAGGCACTGTGCTGATTCCCACAGGGAGACAGAGCAGTGTCTACCTTTCCATGCCCTGCCCCTCCTGTGCTGGATGGCACCTTCCTTCCCAGCAGGGACAGCCCAGTGGCACTGGCTGCTGCACTTCCCTCTCTGCCACACAACCTGGCAGTAACCCTGGGGCAGTTCCTGTCTGCTTGAGTGTGCCAGGCAGCAGATGGGGCTGGGACAAGTCCCTCTCAGCTCTTCCTGTTTGCGTGCCAGAAGCCTCGAAGGGTGGGGTGGGGACACAAACCAGGGCCCCTCAGAGGCTCACAGTGAGCCCCCCACAGCCCCTCCTGCCCACAGCCAAATCTCTGACCACTCAGCCAGCCTGGCTTCCTTGGGTTCCTGCACCACCTTTTCATGTCTCTGTACCCTGCATTGCTCTACTTCAATTCTTTTGCCATTGGATAAAATGGAGCACACCACCAAATTACAAAACAGGGCAGCAGAAACAATCAGAGGACAGAGTACCTGTCCTCTCAGGAAATGTGGAGACAGGTGGAGTTATTCAGTTGTGTGAAAAACAGACCCCAGAGAGCCACTTATTGCCACTTTCCAAAAGTTCAGATTGGCTTTGAAGAAATTGGGGGACACCTTTTTGAACGGGACAAGTTACAATAGGATGTGGGTGAAAAATTTTAAACACACAGGGGATCAAGTCAGAGTAGGTGGAAGGAAGAAATTGTTTCCTCATGGCATGGTGCCACCCTGGCATGGGTCCCCAAGAGCTTGTAGGTGACCTGTCCCTGGAACCATTCCAGGTCAGGTGGAAAATGGCTCTGAGCAATCTGATCTCTTTAAAGACGTCCCTGCTCATTGCAGGACACTTGCACCTGATGACCTTTACAGGGCCCTGCCAGCCCAGCCCAGTCTAGGACTCCTCACCGTTTTCATTTGAAGAGCACCAAGAGTGGAGGTGAGCAGGAACAGGGGCTCATCTGATGCCTTGGACTTCCATGGAGGAGGAGCCCATCCCTCACACCCTGTTTCACCTGCAGCCCCTTTGCAGTTTACCTGCAGGAGCTCCTTGGCAGACCAGCGCTGCTCCTCGTCTGTCTGCAGGCAGCAGCTCAGGAAGTCACGCAGCCAAGCCGAGAGGAGCTTGGGATGCAGCAGCTGCGGGGTTCCTATTGAGGCTATCATGAATTTAGCCTGGAGAAAAAGGAAACACCTGCTGCTTTCCCCATCTGTAACTGCTCTCCCACATCCCACTGTTTAAATCCTGTTCTTCAGTGGCAGTTTCTGCCCTGGCAGAGACCCAGAGATGACTTTCCTTCACCTACAAAAAACCCAAACCCCGATGCAGCCACAGCTTTTCCAACATCCCTCAGATCTTGCCATGGCTGCTGATTTCATTGACCTACTCAGTGGGAAGTACATCAACAAAAGCACATCTGCTTCTCTGAGGATTCACACCTGCTTGACAGGCTTTTTGGAAGAGGGACTTTGCTATACTAATTCCAAGGATTAGTACATGAAAGGCATCTCTGCAGTGCTTGTTGGTCCCTTAAGCACAGCTTCCATAAAACAAAACTCATCAAGCTTTTTGTCCTGTTCTTGAAAACAATGGTAATTGGAAGGAAAGAAAGGAAATCCATCAGTTATTCCCCAGGTAAGGCAACTAACACCTACAATCTCATATTCCACACAGACACATTAAGATGCCTGCACAAATGTGTTGGGATGAAAATGCATGCTTGGGCACACAGGAAACACCTGCAGCTCTGTCTCTCAACTGTCTGAAAATTTCAGCTTCTCTTATGTGGAAAAGAAAAGCTTTTCATGGTCAGAAGAAGGAGAGGTGCCATCCCTATGGTCACTCTCTGCTCCTTTGGCTACTCAAGTCAATGCATTAATGGTAGGCCCATCCCAGAAAGTGCCAGGATACACTGGGAGGTTTTGGCAGGCTCTCCACATCACCAGGTGCTGGCTTCGTGACGTGGAGAACGTGGCTTCAACTGTGAGAGAAACATGGTCACTGAGTGTTTCAGCAGCACTGCACAAGAAGCAGAAGAGACTCTGTGGCCTCTACACCCTCCTGCACAGATTTCAGCCAAGCATCCCAGCGAGAAGAAAGTCCACAGGGGATGCAGTCCCTCTCGGAAAACCACAGTTTTAGAAACTCTGTTTGGTTTGGGTTTCCTTCCTTCATTTCTGGAAGCATAAGAGTAGTTCTAAGATTCTTGTTTCATATTATTGGAGCCATCTACACGGACAAAAGGACTGGAACCACTTATTACCCAAAGGCAAGTGTTGCCTGAGAATGGAGTTTGTTTGCATGTGGTAAGGCTTGAGTTCCCCCACTGATGCAACCAAAACTACAGCAGATGCTGGTGTGTTGCAGGGACATTTTTAGGAGGGCACTGTGCTGGAAGTAGTCCTAGCAGATGGCAATGGGATTTTGTCCAATGACACACAGAACATGGGACAGGTGAGAAAGACAGCGGGATCAGTGAGGATTTGCTCCTTACCGAGGCAGGACTCTGGTTCCAGTAAGGAGGTTCTTCTTCCACCATTTCAATTCCCACAATTCCAAAAGACCATATGTCCACTTTGGGGCCATATGGTTGACCTGTCACCACTTCAGGTGCCATCCACCAAGCAGTCCCTTCTAACACGCTCCGTATATTCTTCTCAGGGGTGAGTTGAATAGAGAGGCCAAAATCGGCTGAGGAGAAAGCAAAATAACTGTTTTTATTTTAATTCTGTGCAATTTGGAAACCAAGCAAAAGAATTCCCCAGTAGAAGTTTGAGAATGTGCTGTTGACTCTGCTGGACAACTGTCCTGCTCTGTTTTCTCAGGACTTTGGCCAAGGAAATATGGCATTGTGACTTAAAAAATTCCCACAGTTTTTTACACTACCTCCAGCAGTGGCTTTTGTTCTTTGGAAGTTTTAGACCTGTAGCTCCCTCCCCCTGGAAGGGACACACAGAGCAACACCACTCTTGGCTGCTTGTTCCTTGTCATGCCTCTGTACATGTTGCAGCCATGTCACCAGCTCACAGCAGATGTCCCTGCACTGTCACCAGCACCATTTCTGGGGAGCTGGCAGTCACTCCAAGCAGCCCCACACCCACATCCCTTGGAATGCTGCACCTGACCAAGAATACACTGACCCAGCTTGACAGAGCCGTCGGTTCTGAGGAGGATGTTGCTGCTCTTCAGATCTTGGTGGATCACATGGTTGGAGTGAAGAAAATCCAGTCCTTTCAGGCACTGAGAGAGGAAACAGAAACAGGAGGGCAAAACTAAGTGATGTGATTTCATCACATAAGAAAGGGCACAAAGAATCAAAAAGATTCCCTCTTCGGGGGAATGGGGAGTAATGAAGAACATAGTGCCACTGAGAGGAAGAGCTTGCTGCTGCAACACTTGCAGAGCAGGACCTTTCTAAGGAAAGGCATGCCAGCCTTTGAAAGAGCAACAGCACCTGCTGTTGTAGACTGTCCCCTGCACACCAGCCAGGATGACTGCTGCTGCAGGGGATGTGCTCAGAAGCAAACAGCGCTTTGGCTGCACTCCTATCCTTTTTAGCTGAAGACTGAGAGAAATGAGTCTCCCTCTTTTCCTTTGCTGTTCCTTTCAAATCCTGCCACTAGCACCTTTGCTTTTACAGGCAAGGAATGCAGTGAAGACAGGTAAAAGTTTAGAGAGGGAAGATGGAGAAGAGCAAACACAAGAGGCAGAGCAAGAACACAACAGCAGGAGATAAGAGTACAAGAACTGAGTTCAGTGAGTGCAGGGGCACTGGCAGGCATTTCACTTGAGATGCTTCTACTTGCCCACAGCATAGCAGCAACACACAAACAAAGCTTGGCACATAAAACCTCTCCTGTTCTGAGCCCCTGTTTCCCAGACAATCCTGCCCAAGCCCTCAGCAGCACAGATGGGATTGCTGACCTCCGACTGATGGCTGCCATCTCCTCTTCAGACAGGTAGCACTTGCTGATGACATCGCTCAGGGTGCCTCCATCCATGTACTCCATAACCAGCCAGAGGTGCTCACCCAGAAGGTAGCTGAAAGAAGGAGACAAGGACATGGGGATAAACATGCATGGCGTCGTTGATATTTTCTTTCCAGGTTTCTTGTTTCCAAGTGCCTTTGTGACCAGGACAGAATCAAAGGAATAGACATTCCCTCTAGGCTGTGCATTGTTTGCAGTCTCTGCAGTCTCAAGGAGAAAGGCACAGCTGTGAAAAAGGAGATGGCTTAGATGGCCTGCAAGCAAAAAGTGCAGTTTAGTAACAGCCCAGGCAAAAAACTGTCAGGCATGGTGCTTCTGGAAATAAGCACCTAGTCTTCCTAGCATGCATAGCAATGGCAAAGAGAGGAAAGGATCTAAGGGAAATCCACTTTAGGATGGATCAGCATTGAAGAAACTTTAAAAAATCAATCCTGAAAAACTGTGGAGGCAGTGATCTTCGAGCTTATTGACTTAGAAAGATGCAGCTGATCCAGCTGATGCAGGTTTTGAATAATTTTTGAATAATTTTCAAACTATGTGTGCCTGTGAAGACTCATGCAAACATGATGCCATCTCTTCTCATCCATGGGAGATGAGTAGAGAAATATTAATAAATAATAATTAACAGCTCTACTTTCTGACACTGACCAAAGTGAGTTTTTAACCTCTCATGTTTGTTGTGTGTAAATGCACATTCATGGAATAAGACCATGACTTCTCACATGTCTAAATAATTCACAACACCATCCCCTCCCTTTCTATTATTTCATAATTTCAGGGTACATGGGATAGAAGAGGAAAAGAAATGAAATGTGACCATGGCAGTGAGTTAATGGGGGGAGTTCTGGGGCACTGATGTGCAATGAACTCCAGATGAAATCAGCACCTTGGCCAAGAGTCCTCCTCAAGCATGAAATGCATCTCCTGGACTATCTGAGGCCTTAGTTTCCCCAGGAAAGTGGGAATATCTTGGTAGTCTGAAATTCCAGCTGCTGCCTACACATTTAGACTGTTCCAAGTCCAATTCCAAATGAAATGGAATATAGCTGACTCTTTTAAGAGGCACTTCCTCAAGCAAGGAATAACACCCCTCCCAATAAAAAGAAAAAGATTTCCTGATGAACAAACATCCATCTTTTTCCATGAGGACTGTAAAGCACCAAAGCATGTCAGTGGACATCCTCCATGTGCACAGGTTTGAAGAGAGATCTCTGCCCCCTGAGGCAGACTCACGTGGTGGTTGCACGCAGCATCCTTGCCTCACACCAGCCAAGCCTCAAACCAGGAGAAATTAGTTCCAAGTGAAGAAAGAAGTGCTTGGGCTGATGACTCTCAGGGATGACAACAGCCAGAGGCAAGAGGGGATGATGGCACAGCATGGCTCACGTGGTGATGGGTCCTGGGCTCTCCAGAGTCATGACAGGGTTCCTCTGGCCCTCGTACCCCACTCTGCAGGGACAGCAACTCCAGCTCCTTCCTGAGATCACTGCCACCAGGGGCCAAAGCCACCCCCAGCTGTGCCGGTGTCCCCAGAGCAGGACCAGCCCCAGGAGGAGGCAGGTCCCTCTGTCCAGGGCACCAGCCCCAGACCCTCTGCTCCCACCCACGGCGGGCGCTGCTCACCTGGGCGGCCCCGGTGGGCCCTAAAGAGAAAGGCCCCAGAGCCTGAGGAGTCTCCCCACCCCTGCCAGAGGCCCCCCTGCCAGTAGCACCAGCAAGGCTCCTTCAGACCCTTATTTTAGAGAAAAGAAAGAAATTGTTGTTGTTTCCCCCACAGAGTCTCTGGGCTCTGCTTCCTCAGCCTTCCCCTTGTGCCCCACCACGGGTGGCACCCATGTCCTGTGGGGCACAGCCTTAGGCCCAGGGCCATGGGGGCAGCACCTTTTCCCACAGGAAATCCAAGGCTCCAGTCTCTCTGCATCTCTCTGCATCACATCTTGTTGTTGTGGTGTGTTTTCATTTTCTTTATTTGCTATATTTTATTGCTTGATTTGTGTTTTTTTTATTCCGTGTTTTTCTCCCCGCCTTTGGAGTAGCACAGGTTCCCCATTTTGTATCTTATGTTGCTAAATTTAGACTCGCTCCCTCATTGTTATTCAGCTTGGTTAACTGTCTTCTTGTTTGTTGCAGGCCACTCCCTGCCAAATCCTCAATCCCTCTTGTCCCTACTCTTTTTCCCCCAACACCTTCCCTGCTCCTTCCCTCCTCAGATGTCAATCCTTCCCTAAGCCTGCCTTTTTCTCCAGAACCTTCCTTGTCAGTTCTCTATCCTTTGAAACCCCATTGGTTTACTTAAGCCTTTCCCCTCTCTTAAGATCCTCTATTGGTTTACAGATTGTATTTCCCCACCTTGTGTTCCACCCTCAGTTCTCTCCATTGGTTAACAATTGTATTCTCCCCCAAGACCATCCCTGTTTATGTTATTGCCTGCCCTTGGGTCAGGGTCTTGGGACCTTGGACTTGGGGAGTTTACCATCAAATAAAGCTACGCCTGTTCCGACTCCAGGACTCGTGCTGCTGCCTCTTTTTTCATCTGCGCCGAACCTCTGCTGGCAGCTGGAATTCTGCGGGGTCTGCCAGGGGGATCTGTCACACCCCTGTTCTCTCTGTCGCTGGGCTGGGGACACATAGCCTCTACACCGCAACATCTTGTCCCTCAAGAGAGTCAACAGCCCCTCCCAGTTTGAGATCAGCAGCAGCCTTGAATTGGGGCATCCAAATCTTTGAAAAATCCCAACCTTCTCCTCCAGCCGAGCTTCCAGCTGTCCCTCACTTGGTCAGTTCCCATGAGGTGTCCCACAACAGCACAGGGAGGCCCACAAGACCCTGCTGGCAGCCTGGCTGCCCTGATTCAGACACATTTTCCTTTCTTCCCACAGTTCGGCAGCTTGAACAATGGTAAGGGGCCCTTGTTTGGTCAGCAGTGAAGTGTGCGACTGTACCTTGCTGGCACAGTGCCCTTCCCAGGCTTCAGAATTCAGGTGGGGAGGACAACTCAGCACAGGCAGGAGGAGAAAAGTTGAGCTGCACCCCTGGGGCACCATTTGTGTATTTGCAGATTTCCTTTCTTCAGGGGCCTACATGCTGTCCTTGTCACCTCAGGGGTGACAGCTGCCAGCATGGAGGCCTGGCCTTGTCATTGTGCAAATGAAAGAACTGCTGCCAAAACAAAAGGCAGAGAGAATTCCTTCCTGGGTTTGGAGCCCCCTGGACAGGACCCATTCTACTGAGCAAGCAAGGCTGAACAGCCCCACAGCCCTAAACACAGGTGCAAAGTGTCCTTGTGCCCATCACCCTCGATCCAGCAGGGCTGCAGAGAGGACAAACTCTGAGCTTTAAACCAAAACGGATAAAACCTTGTACAGGGCCTGACCTGGAAGGCCTGGATGTGATGGCCTCTCCCAGGGAGAGAGACCAGAGGCCCTGTGAGTAGAGACCAGGACTGTTCCCAGGAAGCCATGGCAAGGTGCCAGGAGCAGGCATTAGAGACAGGGCCAGGGAGATGTGATGCAGGTGGCTGAGGAAGAGCATCATGGAAATGTAGAGATTGAAACTAGGAAACAGGATTTCCTTTGTTCTCTGACAACATGGGCCTGCACGGATGGAAGGCCTGCTGTGTCATCACAGTGTTAGAAATGAACTTTTAGATACACTTAAATGGAGAGACAAAGAAGTGGAGGCAAAAGAAATCTGTTTATTAGTAACAATTCACCTGAGTTGCAGGTATGCCTTCTTTCCCTCAAGAGCCAAACACACACACTCTCCAAAAAAGGACTACATTTTATCCCCTTTCTTGGCCAGGGACAATCCCTGTCCCCTTTCCCATTGCCTGGGTACTTGGGAATTTCTATTCTCTCCTCACCACCTACTTTTCTGTCCCCACTCCTCTGATCCCCCTTCCTTTTTGGTCAGGTCTTTAACCTGGCTGCTTTCCCAGCTGACAGCAACACCCAACAAATTAACTGGAGCAAATCCAACCCAGAAGTAACAACACACAGAACCAAAAACTTTCATTTTTTTACCTAATAACCTTTTGGTTATTAGGTAAAAAAATATTACCTCATCGCTGACAACAGGGTAGAGGACTCTGATGTCACCAAGCTGTAGATGGTGACATCAGGCATTGCTGGATTGTGACCTCACCTTCTCTCCCTGCTTATCTTGGGGTTCCAAGGAGTTTCAATGCCTTTTGTGCTGTCACAGGGGTTGGAGGCTGGTGTCAGAGAGCAGTGGGCTGTGACATCACAGGGGGATGCATTGTGACATTGTGCCCCTCAATTCCAAGGAATACTTTTGAAAACTACCTCCCAAAGTGAATCTTTCTCCAAGCAGATGGACTGGCAAAACCCCTCATGTGATAAGACAGATTTGTACTCTCACAAATTTGTTTTTCCTCCTAAGACCTCTGAAAACCTCTATTTTTTCGGATTTTCTTTCTTCTTTAGAATCTGTGAGCAGAAGACAGGAATATTTTTGCCGGTTGGAAAAATGCCATAGTAATGTGCTGTTGATTAGGCATGCTCTTGTCCTTACCACAAAAAAAAGACACTGAACAAACTGAAGCACCAGGGATTTTGTGAGAGCAGATAGGAGAGACAAAATCTGTTTCATTCTTTAAGTTGTCTGGAATAATTCTGCAAGTTTGCAAAGTGCACAGAGATGCAGTCACTACAATGAGGCCATTACTCTCATCTGGCATCCCTAAGCCTTTGCCTCAGTTTTCAGACAGTTCCTAAGTGAGGGATACATGCAAGATTTGTCTAATTAGTAAAGGTAAAGATTCACTTAGAGTTTGATGTGTGGGGATATCTGCCATTCCAGAAGGCATGCTGAGACCAATTTCTTTGGTTTCATTCCCTCACAGAAAAAAAAAAAAAAAAAGAAAAAAGAAAAAAAAAAAAAAAAAGAAAAAAAAAAAAAAGATGAGGCTCTTTTCTTTCTGTGCTACGCTGTGGCAACTCTGCCCTCTCAGCCTTTGCCTTGAGCCCTTTGGTTCTTTTCCCTGAGCCTTGATCCCCATCCTCAGCCAAGGGCTCCTGGAGCCCTTTCCAGGGCTGCAGGAAAAGCTCCCTCAGCCATGACCACGGAAGAGCTTCTGGAAGAGTTTATCGTCTCTTGCTGTCTCTTAGTCAGAACTGGTATGGATCAACTTGAAGTTGGAGAGGAACAAATTTTCAGGGACTATTCCTCTTCAAATTTGTTTTGTTCTAACCCAGAAGGAAGACAAAGAGGAGGTTCTCTGCTGGTGCTAAGTTATGCTTGCAATTAGTGTAATAGTAGTCATTAAGTTGGGGGAAGCAACAAGTGCCGTTCAGCGAGCATTTAACAAAATACAAGTTAGGACCCAGCCCAAAAGATCCTGGAGTTGATGCAGTTTCACAGGTTGGTTTTGCCCAGGAAGTTTGTCTTGTTTGCTGTTTCTAGGAACACCTCTACTTCCCTGCTGAAGATCAGCAGAACCAGTCTGGGAGCAGGACAGCTGCCTGCAGTTTTAAATTGAGATGTGATGATCGTTTTTCACTTAGGCTCTGTCACCTTTGGCTTAGATACAAGAGGCTTTCCTTCCTTTTCATAATGGGTATGTAGTGGGCCAAATTTTCTCTTTCCTTTTTATAGAAATCCTCCTAGAGTTGAGATGGAGCTGGGCGAGAGCCAATTTTGAATTGCCACCATAGTTGCTTCTATTGACAATTTACTAATGGTTGTGCCTTGTCTGCATTCTCATCACAAGTGACATGTTGAGAGACCAAATATGAGTCAAAGAACTATATTTTATTTTTTTAATGCAAAAAAAAACCCAAACAAGTGGTGTAGGAAAACTCCTATGGATGTCTAATTTTTCTCAACATAAACTTCTACGTATTTGAAATCATGTTAACCTTCCCAGCTTTGCCTTGGGAGGTTCTAGAATTATTATGATCTGCCTACATTTTTCAGATTTCATAATAAGGAACTAAAGAATCCTAAGAGAAAACAAAAAATGTCCCATGAGGAATGGTTCCCTTCACCTTCCCCAACTCCTTTTTGCCTGCAATGCTGTCACCGCAGCAGCAGTGCCATCGCGGCAGTGAGTCTGAGAGGTGGCAGCTCTCTGGCCCACACGGTGCTGCTGGCAGAGCCAGCTGCTGCCTACTCAAGGCTCAGGCGGGCCCCTGAGCTGCCGAGCTGCACGGCCAGAGCCATCTCGATGCTGCAGTGCAGGCCAGCGGCGCCGCTCAGCCGGAAGCTGCAGGACTTGCCGGAGGGCAGCGCCGTGAGCTGGCAGTGGCGCGACTGCGGCAGAAGCGGCCAGGCCACCAGCACCAACATCTGCACCCAGCGGGTGACTTTCTGCAGGTCCAAGTAGGAGCCCGTGCAGAGGGTGTCCAGCAGGTACCACTCCTGATCCGTGGGCAGCTGGCCACCAGCGGCGTGCAGGAAGCACGTGTGCCCCAGCAGCTGCTCCCCGGAGCACAGGCACTCCAGCGCCACACGGATGCGCCTGGCTGGCGGCCACTTGCTGCTCTTCGGGCTGAAGGAGTGGCCGGGGGGTGGCCGCAGGATGACCAGCGTGCGGTAGGTGCTGCTGCTCTCCTGGATGCTGCAGGCTGCAGGGCTGGTGTCCGTCCCGGCAGCTGGGTGCAGCTCCGGCATGAAGCTCCTCTTGGAGAGCACTCGGCACACACCGAGGAGCTCGTCCACCAGCTCCTGCAG
The DNA here is from genome assembly GCF_036417665.1 of Passer domesticus. Classification (NCBI taxonomy): domain Eukaryota; kingdom Metazoa; phylum Chordata; class Aves; order Passeriformes; family Passeridae; genus Passer; species Passer domesticus. The sequence goes on from NC_087512.1 coordinate 83,674,636, forward strand.
CACCTTCGTGCTGGGCAGGCCCTGCTGCAGAATCACAGAATCACAGTACAGCTGGGCTTGGCAGTGACCTTTAGGGACTACCCAGTGTGATCCCACAGCAATGAGCAGGGACATTCCAATGACATCAGGTTGCTCACAGCCCCCTCCAGCCTTATCCCAGATGTGCCCATTGGTGATGGCTTGGGCACAGCCAAAATGCTGCTACCCCTGTCTGCACCCTTGTCCTTCTCACACTCACTCACCTTCTCCTTGCTGCTGAACATCAACCTCACAATATTCGTCTTGCTGCTGGATTCCTCCTGTGTGCTGTGTCTGGCAGAGCCACACTTCCATCTCATGACCAGCCAGAAGGCCAGAGGGAGCAGAGGCAACCACAGCAGCTGTCATAGACAAAGGAAAAAGCTTTCCATGATGGAATTGTTGCCATCAATCTCCTGCAGGAGCCGAGTCATTTCCTGCAGCAGATACTCCTCGCGCTCTTGCATCCTTTGAGCTTCATTCTTTTCAATTGCTGGATTCCCCTTCTGCCCAGCTATGGTCAGCCAAGGCAGCCACAGCAGCTGTCGTACAGAAAGGAGCAGATTTTCCATGATGGAATTGTTGTCATCCACCTCCTGCAGGAGTCGAGTCATCTCCTGATGAAAAAATTCCTCGCGCTCCCGCATCCGCCTGACCGCGTCCTTATCGATTTTCATGTCCGCTTTCAACCCACTGGGGGTGAATAACAGGGCCAGGATGAAGGCCAGTGTTGGAGACATGGCCTGGTGGGAGAAAGGGGGCTCAGCATGTCTGGCTGGGAGGGACCAGCCCCCTGGTGACACCTGCAATGTCCCCAGAGCCTCTCTGGGCACCTGCCACATTGAGAGCCCCAAGCCCCACTTCCCTCAGCCCTGGGGACAGTGCCCTGCCCTGAGGGTCCCAGCTCTCACTCTGGCTTTAAATCCCCAGGGTATCTTTCCCAGCTCCCATCCAGCCCAGCATTTTCCCTGCATGTGCACTCACTGACTGCCAGAATCCAACTGCCCAGAGCTGCTCCTGACACAGAGGTCAGCGTGACCTCTCCTCTCTGATGTCACAGCCAGCAGAACCATGTCACTCAGCTGCCAAGCTGGCCGTGCCCCTGCTCACAGCTCCCACTGTGACCCAAGCCCTGGCATGTCCCAGCCCCCAGAGCCACACCTGGCAGGCCACGAGCCCCAGCCTTTGTCCCCACTGCCAGCCTCAGCGGCTCTTGGCCATCCTCACCCTGAGTGCAAAGCCAGCCCCAGGAGCCCCCCAGGGCACTCTGGATCCAGGCTGAGACACCCTCAAGCCATCACTGAAAGGGACATGGATGGGGACTGCAGCTGGATCTTCCAGTGCTCACCACCCCTGACTGTGCTCCAGGTGAACCCAAACCTCAGCAGCTGCACATTGAGCACATTGACCTTTCTTGCCCATCCTGGAACGTGGTGTTCCCACATCATACACGAGCCCTTTGCAGGGAGTGACCAGCTCCCAGCTGATGTGCTACTCTGGCCTTACTTTCTGTTTCCCAGCAATGAACTTAATGGATCCACTCATGAGAATCCAAGCACATCATTTGCTTCTCAGGAGCTATTAAGGAAAAAACCTCCACTCATTACTAGTTTTTGCACTGAGAAGGAGGTGCTGACAAGCATAAGGCACAGAGAGAGTCCTGATATAAGAATTCCAGAGCCATAGGGTTCCACACGTTGCTGTTCCCAGCTGTTTTGCTCATTTTTTTTAGCCATTTCTGGATGGGGGTTGCTGCTGACAGGGTAGGAAAATTTGGAGAAACGAGGGTGCAGCAGACAACCAAAACCAAGAGGGAAGACACTTAGAAATAGAGAGCACAAGAGAAGAACTTGGAGATGGCTCAATAGAAAATGCCAGCAGCAGTGCCTGGAGCCCAGAGCTGCTCACTGCCACCACAGGGGCTCCTCAGTGCCTTGCTGGTTTGTGTCTGATCCCTGCTGGGCTCCCTCTGCCCCTCCAGCAGACACAGCCCTGCCTGCAAAGGGCTCCGTGCTCTGGTGTTCTCAGCTTGCTGCAGGCTACATTCTTAGCAGCACTGAAAGAAGAGGTGAAACAAAGAGCCCTTTTCTGTGCTGCCTGCAGCTTGGAGTGCCCGGAGCCTGGGCCCGTGAAGAGCTGCTCCTGGCGCTGGCTGTGCTCAGCCCGCTGTGCCAAGTGAAATAAATGGGCAGGAGATCTTTCTCCTTTTTTAATGCCTTTATTAAGAAGAATCAGCTCAGGTGGGGAGAAATCGACAGGTTGCGCCCACACCGCCGTTGCTCCCAGGCGTGGCACGGAGAAGGAGGATGATGCAGCTTTGTCCACTGGTCTGCAGACAGAGCTGGGGACTCTGTCCTCACGGGAGAGTTGTGGAGTCCTTACTTGTTTGTTTAACACTCCAGGATGTCTTCTTAATCAGTATCTTTTCAGGTTAGGGTGAGAAGCAAAAAGGTTCAAGCAGGTATCGGACTATGATCCCATCCTTAGACATTACTTCAGTCACTTTTTGGCTTGTGATTTTAGGGGTTCTTCTTGTAAAAACTGTAAAACTGTAAAAAAGCCAGGGTGCAATGCGTTTCTCATTTGCATGTTGGCTCTGGTGTCACTGGCCATTCTCTTTACCCTGGAGGGTTTCTCTTGGTGTCTTCTTGGCAAGCGGCCAGCATCAGGGAAACAATAGTTAATTACCGGCCATTAACGGGTGATTAAAGACTTTTTCTTTGCCAGCACACCCAAAGAAGTCTGACCTGGTTTGACTTGTTTTTTTTTTTTAACTCTGAAACTTAAAAAGAATACAACTTTCTATTCATAACACCAAGCAGCCGCGGCCATGGAGACACAGGCGGGAGCTCTGCCCGAGGCCGGCAGCGGCCAGGCCCAGCTCGCAGCTGCGAGGACGCTGGCAGCCTGTGCCTGAGCCAAGGCCGTGGCGGGGGGTTTGCGGACAGGGCTTTTGCGAGCCGGCCGGAATGTGCCACCTCCCGTGTGGGCCCGGCTGCGGCAGAGGCAGCGGGAGCGCGGTGGGGCCGGCAGCGGCGGGCAGAGGCCGCGGAGAGCAGCAGCCCGGCCAGGCCCGCTGCGGAGTGACAGGGAGCTCCCGGGCAGCCCTCGGCCGTGTCTGTGCCCGCCGGGCAGGAGCCGTGGCAGGAGCCGGCCATAGCGGCAGCTCGCCGTGCCCGGGGCCGCGGCCGCAGCTCTCCCCGCCCGGCCGCAGCAGCAGCCGCTCGCCTCTGAGGCTCCGGCGCTTCCTGAAGAGGTCGGGCCCGGCCCCCGGGACGCGCTGGAGCCCTGCGGCGAGAGGAGCCGCCGGCGCCGCAAACGGCAGCGCCGATGGCGCGGCCTGAGGAGGAGCAGATGAGGCTCTTGCTGGGCCACGCTGTGGCAGCTCTGCCCTCTCGCCTTCGCCTTGAGCCCTTTGCTGCTTTTCCCTGAGCCCTGATCCCCGTCCTTGGCCAAGGCCCCCGGAGCCCTTTCCTGGTCTCCAGGGAAAGCTCCCTCAGTCACAGAATCACAGAATCAGTGGGCTGGAAGACACTTGCAAGATCATGGAGTCCAACCCATGCCCTAACAGCTCAACTAAACCATGGCACCTAGTGCCATATCCAGTCTTGTCTTAAACACTTGCAGGGATGGTGACTCCACCAGCTGCCTGGAGGGGTCTGTCCCAGGAAGAACCAAGATAGCACTGGGGCCTTCTACTCCCTGGTGCTTGGAGCTCTGGAAGTTTGTCTTTCTGCTTAGGGAAAGGCCATGGAGAAGTACTGGGAAAACTACTCACTAATAGAATAGGCTATAGAGCTACAAATATATGTGCAAAGAATACAGAAAACATAGAAAAGAAAAATTACAAAACCCAAACAGCATCAGCGAGGTCTTGGGCATGAACACATAGATTCAGATGGTCTTCTCAGCCCTATTTCTGTGTATTTATAAGAACCAAAGGAATCCTGCTGGAGCCTGTGGGGACATGGGTTTGGGAGGTACAAGTTCATTCAATTTTTTCTCCTTGGGGCAGCTCCTGTTGCTAACGTCAGCTGAGCCTGTCTCCAGCCTGATGCCTCTGATGGTTGCAGGCAGAAGACAATGACACTTCCAGGGACATGACTTTCTCCAGTGCTAGCTGTGAGTCAGAATAAAAACTCCAGAAATCACAACACCACTGGAAAATTCCCTATTTTTCATTCTGTAAAAAAGCTCTGTATCCACTTCTGAATTGTCAGTTGTTTGTTAAGGATGGGAAGTTCTCGTTTATTATTTTTTAATGTGGTGTGGAATTGGGTAAGCGTCTCCTTCCTTCACAAACTCCAGCCCAAGTTGCCTTTGAAATATGGCCCACTGTCAGTTTTTGCACAGCCATGGTACTTCTGGATGAGAAAGCAAGGGCAATGGTATTTGCAGCCAAAAGCCAACAAAGCCTGGGACAGCCAAAGCATCCTGTGGAGATCCAGGCCTCCAGCTGTTACTAGAAATCAGCAGAGTTCCAGCCAAATGGTTCTGTGTCACTAAGTGCAATCTCTTTGCCTGGATCAGAGCCTTGCTCAACAGAAAAAGCAGAAAGATCAACAAGGATGCTCCCAAAGGCCCATGACATTGTTTTTACTTTGCTCATCTTGTTTAAGTTTGCAATAAACATTGTGCTGATGACGGGGGAAAAAAAAAGAAAAGAGGTTTATGACAGGTCCATGACATTCCACAAGAGGAATCACTGGTGTGCATTTCATAGACCTGTCTCAATCCTATTAAAGAATTGTAGCCCTGATTTAAAACAGACAGGTATGAAACAACCTTTGAGAGACAGAAGCTAAAATGGCTGCTGGGTTTTTTTTAAGAATGCAGAAAATTACCCAAAGGGTGTTGTTTTGTGACATTTTAAAATACACTACATAAAAATTACCAACTTCAATAAATTAAGAGTTAAAAAAGAAGTACTTTGGTATATGAATAATTAGAAACACAAAATTATGGAGATGAGAATGCATGTTTTCATAAAAACAATGAAATTACAGACAAAAAAACACAGGACTGTTGACTTTTACCTCTCCTCCTGTGGTATTGTTGAGTGCTCTAACCACATCTCCAAAAGACCTAGAAACAAAACAGAGGCAGAGAAAGGAGAAGCTGTTTAGCTCTTGGAGTGAAAGCCAGCCCACACAGCAGATGTCTCCTGTAAATGCCCAAAACCTGCAGGATGCAGGAGGGCTCTGCCAGAAGGCAGATGATGCATTTTCCTCTCAAGTGCACGGGCACTGGGCCTGTTCCTGAAGCACTGGGGTTCACTGCCTCAGCTCCTAAAGGGAGGTTGTTCTTTCATCTTGGGTTTCAGTTCCTAAACTGTGTGGTTCCTCTCCTGACCACAGAGTATTTCCTTCCGCAAACCATCTGGAAGAAATGTTCCTGAGAACTGTTACCTGACAGCTTTCATAGCGAGTAGGTTGCTCTTTCAGGCAAGCGAGATTATTCTTTCTTAATTAGTGTGTCGGTATGATTTTCAGACATACAAAAATGCTAAAGAAATTAATACAGAGCTGTCCCACACTTGAGAGACAAGGAGATCTTCCAGGTTCTGTTCCTTGATGCAGGCAAGACCTCGGCAGCATGGAGATCTCTCTGACAAAGCCTTCTGAGCACACTCCCAAATTCTGAGCAGCACTGAGAGATGGGACAATCTATCCCCAGGGTGTGAACGTATTTCCATCTGGCCTGACTTCATGCTGGATAGACATTCCACCAGAAAAACTCCTGGCCCATGGCTGTGCAGAAGTAACTGCAGTTGGACTCACCCGCTGCCAATGTGTTCCAGTTCTGTGTATTTCATGACGGGATTTTCCACATTCACCATTCTCCCTGAGGGAAACAAAATGCAAGATGCTCACTTTAAAGCAGAGATGCCAGCTTCCAGGAGATACAGAAGGCAGCCCCACTGTCTGGGGCTCTGAGTCCTTTGTGGTCAGCTGGGTAACAATAATAATGACCACAATAGCAAAAAACACCAAACCAAACCAAACTAAAAAAATCACTAAAAATAAGCAAAATAAAACAACAACAAACCTTCCCCCACCCCCCGCCAAAAAAAAGAAATCCTCAACCAAAACAAAAAAACTTCAAAACCAGTGAATTTGTGTGAGGTTTATTTGCTCTGATGGCTAGTTGGAAGTCAGGAGTCTACGGAGAATCTAGGAAGCTAAAGATTCTGTTCAGTTCGGCCACTGGCACACAGGACTTGTCCAGATGATTTGCTAGCTCTCAGCCTTCATCTGGTTCAAGAACAATCGCTGCTTCAGCCTTCAGCAGAGAGGGAAGCTCAGGCAAAGCCAAGTCAGTCCAAGCTGCCCTCAGAGGCAGCAGGAACACCCAGAGTGCTCTCTTAATGCCTCGGAGCACAGCACTTCCTCTGGGGAGTCCTGAATGTCCCCAGTGGGACACCAAAGTCAGGAGGAGCATTTGGTACAGCTCTGCTGACACCTGCACAGAGTGCACTGTCCCTCAGGCAAGAAATACACCAGACATACCCACAATCTCCAGGTACCCCTTCTCAATCTCCGGTTTTGGAGCAGCCATGCTGCTGTCAGAACTGGTGATGAACGAACCGTTGGAATTTGACTTCCAAGATTCAACAGTATATCTTCCTCCAGGTAATGCTGCTGCAGCAGCAGGTTTAATGCCAGAGCCCATGGTGTGCTGAACCTGTCGCACTTCTGGTGGGGACAGTTCCTGTGCCTCACACCAACCTTGGGGCCCTTCATTGCCCATTGTTTGCTGGAAGTCTTTGCAGGCTGCCAGGTGAGATGTCGACACTTGCACCTCAAGTCAAAGAGAACAAAGCAGTCAGAGACTACAGCTTGTCCCTGTCAGCCAGGAGTCATTGACTGTGAAGAAAGGGAAAGAACTGATTTTCAAGGGACACAGACAGGGATTCAGTCCTCCATCTGGGTCACCATGTTCCACTGTAAAGAAACAGGGAGAGCAGCAACAGGCCAGCAGGAATCAATTTGGATGACTGCTGGCCAAAAGGCCAAAGGACAAGTCCCACTGTCCAGGGCAGCAGCTGAGATTCAGCACAGCAGGAAATGTCCTTCAGAGTGACTGTGATCCACACTAGAGCAGGATGGCACTCAGAGGCACGGCCCCACTCCCTGCTGCTCTGCAGTGGCGTCATGGTTTGGCCAGGAAGCGTGTTTCTGGAAAAGTTGTGGTCAAACTAATCAGTGGCCAGATTTGAAATTTGCACCTGTGGTGGCCACTGAGGATTTGGATACGCCTCTGAGAACACACAGGGGTTCAAAGCAGAAGATTCCCAGAGAACTTCCTTATTTGGATCTGGCGGTGAGTGGAGTCTGACCTCTCGCCTGCCCAGCTGCGTCTGGGTGGGGGAGGGGGAGGCCATGTGGCCTGTGGGGAGGGAGGGTGGAGGAGCCCTGCAAGGTGCAGGGGTGGAGGAGATCTGGGATGTTGGGCAGCCCCCTCAGAAGAGAGTGATAGAGACTGTGCTGGCAGCACAGCCGGCCAGAAGTGGGGGATGTGGCGAGACAAGGTGCCCGGGAGCTGTGGGAGTTCTGGGCAGACAGAAGAGAAGATTTTAACCCCTTGGTAGAATAATGGAAACCTTACAAATACTGATCCTCCTGAATCAGAATGAGGAGAGAGAGATGATGGACTGACGAAATGGGCAAGTGTGAGGAAATTTGGAAGAGGTGAGAAGAATCCTAAGTGGGAAGAGATAATGGAGTGGCCTTGAGCTGGACTCTTTCTTGTATGACCATGGACAGACCCATGTTTTTTCCTGTGACCCAGAGACTGTATTTAGGGGGAGGCAATACCTTGGAGTCAAGAGTGAAGCAGTGGCGTGAACAGAGACGGCCGAGGAGGGTGTGGGATGCCCTCTGTCTCCGTGGAGAGGAAGATCTCTGTTCACGAGGCTCCTCGGCCTGGGGGGTGAAATTTGGGGGGATTGGTGTCCTGAAGTTGAGAGACTGCTGCTTTTTTGGAACTGGGTGGGGCATCCTTAAATGGGGAACCCTAAAAGCAGTCCTGGCCCACATGCAGTGGTGAGAGCACTGGACATGGGGGGGGAGAAATCACGAGGGCAGATGTTCTCTGAACAGTGCCACGAGTGACACGGAAACACAAGAGGTTTCAATTGTGTTTCTGGGGGAAGCCTATGGTGCAAGGGGGGACTCCTCTCTCCCTGATGGATTTGAGGGTTGATTATTTGAGGGGTGATGATGGACTGAAAGTTGATTATGTGAGAGATGGTGACAGGGTGGAAATCTGTGGTGTTCTTTCATTCTGTGGAGAAAATGGAGGGGGGAGGATAACAGAGCGACCACTCCCAGGAGAGACTCTGAATTTGTCATCCTTTTCAGATCGGTGAAAGAATGCTGTCATCCGATATTGTTCAATTTGTGTGCTGGGGGTGTTTTGCCTGTTAAATAAACAGGTTCTTTCCACTTCTCTCCAAGGAATCCTTCCTGTACCAGTAGGATCATTGCAGTGAGCTGGGCCCCGGCATATGCTGATCGCACACTGCTAGATGCTCTAGGGCAGCAGACAGAGGAAGGGGAGCAGGGAGATAAATCAGCAGCTATCCCAGTCACTCAGGCTGCAGCCAACACCCCAGGCTCGAAGCCAGCAGTTAAACCACACAATAAGCCTCAACCAATGGCTGCTGCTACTAGCACTAGAACTGGAAAGTGCACAGACAAGGCTGATCGACCAGTGGATGATGATGATGAGGATGGTGATGATGATGATGCAGGAGAAGGACCCTCAACACTTCCTGACATAAAGTCAGGCGCAAGATCAGAAGCCAATATTGAGTCCTTTTCCCTGAAGGACCTTTGTGGCCTAAGGAAGGATTACACCCAACGATCTGATGAATCCATAATTAGCTGGTTAGTCCGTCTTTGAGATGCTGCAGGCGAGGCTACAATTCTGGATGGCACTGAAGCGAGGCATTTGGGATCCCTGTCACAGGATCCTGTCATTAACCAAGGAATGATGAGGGCGGCTAACCCTCACAGCCTCTGGGCACATTTCTTGGACAGTGTAGCACAAAGACACCTGTGTGCAGATGATCTCTGTAAGTAGCAAACCCAGTGGAAGACCATAGAACAAGGGATCCAACACCTGAGAGAAAGACAGTGGCAGAGATTGTCTTCTCAGATGACATATCAACTAGGAATCCAGACCTGGTAGGTACCATGTACATCTGTGATGTGGCGAAAACTTGTACGACTTGGGCCACACAAATATGTTTCTGCTTTAGCAGTAATGAAGTGGGATGACAGGGATGAGACTGTGCTTGATATGGCAAAGAAGCTCTGAGCATATGCAGATGCTGTACAGGGTCCAACACATGCCAGAATGGCAGCAGTGGAAACACATCTGCAGAAATTAGAGGGCAAGATAGAGAAGAATAGTAAGAAACTCAGGGAGGAGATTAAGGAAGACCTTCTCCAAATCTGGGCAGTACAGATCAGAGGTTCTGGTATACAGATGTTCCCTAGATGAGGGAGAGAAGGTACACCCCATGAGCTGAGCTGTGGTTCTTCCTGCGTGATTGTGGAGAAAACATGAGGAGATGGGATGCAAAATCTACTGCTGCTCTGGCCCAACAGGTGTGTGAATTGAAGGAAGGCAAGACTCCAAGAGGAAGTTGCACCAAAAGGAAAGCAGCTCCAGTTGCCCATAGCTGAACTGCCAGGTATGATGATGATGACATGTCCAATCCCCTTGAAGGAACCTCCAAGATATATGCCCAAGGAAAGAAGGATAACCAGGCTTAAAGGGGCCCTCCTCTAGCCAGGTAGGGGCTAGAGAAAAACGTGATTTTTGGACTGTATGGATTCCATTGGCCTGGCACATCTGAACCACAAGAATATAAAGCTTTGGTTGACACTAGTGCGCAGTGCACGTTAATCCCATCAAGACATGTGGGGATAGAATCTGTCTCCATTTCTGGCGTGACAGGGGAATCACAGGATTTTACTTTGGTGGAAGCTGATGTGAGCCTACCTGGAAATGAGTGGAAGAATGTGACTATTATGACTGGCCCAGAGGCCCCATGTATGTTGGGCATAGATTACCTGCAAAGTGGGTATTTCAAAGACCCAAATGGACTCGGGGGCATTCAGGATAGTGGCTGTAGTGACACAGGGCATCCAGCAATTGAACCCCCTGCCTTGACTGTCTGAGAATCCATCTGCAATAGGACTTCTGAAGGGAAAAGAGCAACAGGTACCAAGCGCCACTTCAACAGTGTATCACCGACAGTACAGAACCACTCGAGGTGCTGTGGTTCCCATCCATAAAATGATTCGAGAGCTGGAGAGCCAAGGGGTGGTCAGCAAAACCCACTCGCCCTTCAACAGCCCCATCTGGCCTGTGCGTAAATCTGAAGGAGGATGGAGACTGACGGTGGACTACTGTGCATTGAATGAAGTGACTCCACCACTGAACACTGCCGTGCCAGACATGTTAGAGCTGCAGTACGAGCTTGAGCCCAAGGCAGTGAAGTGGTACGCCACTATCGATATTGCCAATGCATTTTTCTCCATTCCTCTGGCAGCAGAATGCAGGCCTCAGTTTGCCTTCACATGGAGGGGAGTGCAGTACACCTGGAAGCGACTGCCCCAGGGGTGGAAGCACAGTCCTACCATCTGCCATGGACTGATCCAGACTGCACTAAAAAAGAGTGAGGCTCCAGAACACCTACAGTATACTGATGGCATCATTGTGTGAGGGAACACAGCCGCAGAAGTGTTTGAGAAAGGAGAGAAAATCATCCAAATGCTTCTGGAAGCTGGTTTTACCACCAAAAGATCAAATTTAAGGGACCAGCTTGTGAGATTCAGTTCCTAGGCGTAAAATGGCAAGGTGGATGGTGTCAGATTCCTGTGGATGTCATCAACAAGATCACAGCTATGTCTCCACCAACCAAGAAGAGGGAAACACAAGCTTTCCTAGGTGCCATGGGCTTTTGGAGAATGCACATTCCTGAGTACAGTCAGATCGTGAGCCCTCTTTACCTGGTAACCTGCAAGAAGAATGACTTCCACTGGGGCCCTGAGCAGCAACAAGCTTTTGATCAGATTAAGCAGGAGAACGCTCATGTGGTAGCCCTTGGCCCAGTCTTGGCCCAGGACAGGACGGGATGAGAAGAACATATTCTATTCTGCAGCTGGGAACTGTGGCTTGTTCTGGAGCCTTTGGCAGAAGGTGCTTGGGGAGACTCGGGCTTGACCACTAGGATTTTGGAGTTGAAGCAAGGTTTGAAGCAAACTACACCCCAATAGAGAAAGAAATCTTGGCTGCCTATGAAAGAGTCCAGGCCACCTCAGAGGTGATTGGTACCGAAGCACAACTCCTCCTGGCACCCCGACTACCGGTGCTGGGGGGGATGTTCAAAGGCAAGGTTATATCCACCCACCATGCCACCGGTGCTACATGGAGCAAGTGGATTGTTCTTATCACACAGTGCGCCCAAATTGGTAAATTGAATCATGCTGGAAGTAAGTACAAATTGGCCCAAAGGTGAAAATTTTGGTGTCACAGATGAAGAAAAAGAACCAGTGACACGGCCTTAAGAAGCTGCACCATACAACCAACTGCCAGCAGAGGAAACACACTATGCTCTTTTCACTGACGGTTCCTGTTGCGTCGTAGGAATGAATCAGAAGTGGAAAGCAGCTGTATGGAGCCCCACACCACAGGTCGCAGAGGCCACTAAAGGAGAAGGTCGATCAAGCCAACTTGCTGAACTTAAAGCTGTTCAACTGGCCCTGGACATTGCAGAAAGAGAGAAGTGGCCAAAGCTCTATCTCTACAATGATTCATGGATGGTAGCCAATGCTCCATGAGGATGGCTGGAGAGGTGGAAGGAGGCTAACTGGCAGCATAGAGGAAAACCAGTTTGGGCTGCTGAAGAGTGGAAAGACATTGCTACCAGGGTAGGGAGGATACCTGTGAAAGTTCATCAGGTAGATGCCCATTGCTGGGGTCACCTGTCAGTTGTCTCTGCCCCAGCACGGGAAAAGGTGGTTCTGGGCAGGCCGTGCTCTCGAAGAAGGAGTCTGGACTCTTGCTTTTGGTCTTCAGTTGAGTTTATTGTTCCTTATCTACAAAGTTTTTCTGTCTGTCCAGCTGAGGTCTGATCAGCAAGACAGCCAAGGGCACTCTCTCCCGCCCACAGGGGGGTTGTCTCTTTTATAGTAAAAACTTCGTATAAGATATTTACCTTTAATTTCCAATACTTTTCGCCCTTGTTGGCAAGTGCACTTTCCCTATTAAGCAATCCACACATGCCAACATCATCCTGAACATAGATGCCAAGGAGAAGAAAGAAGAAGGACAGGGCACGCCCAAATTCCTCCATCTTGGGACTCCCGACCCATGTACAGAATTCCAAACCCCTCTGTACAACATATAAAACCCCCCTGTACAGTGCATTATAGTTCAAGTTTTATCAAGTGAATATCACCCCTCACCATTCAGGCCTGAAATTCTCTCATTTCCTCACATTCAGGTGTCTTTGGCTTCCTGCCAGGGTCTCCGAGCCCCTGCCAGGGCTTTGAGACATCCAGGGCATCCAGAGAGATGCTCTGGGTTCCGACAGCCCATATCCCCAAGAGTAGAGCTAATGAGGAGCACAAAAACAATGAGCAGGTAGACCAGGCTGCAAAGATAGGGGTGTCCAAGACAGACCTAGATTGGGAACACAAGGGAGAGTTATTCCTAGCTTGATGGGCCCATGATGCCTCAGGCCATCAGGGTAGAGATGTCACCTGTAAGTGGGCACGAGACCGAGGGGTGGATTTAACCATGGACAGTTATGTCTCAGGTTATCCACGACTGTGTGACGTGTGCTGCCATCAAACAGGGCAAGCGAGTGAAGCCCCTGTGGTATGGTGGGCGGTGGTCCAAGTATAAGTATGGGGAGGCCTGGCAGATTGACCACATCACACTGCCCCAGGCACACCAAAGCAAGTGCTGACCATGGTAGAAGCCACCACGGGATGGTTGGAAACCTACCCTGTGTCTCACGCTACTGCCCGTAACACCATCCTGGGCCTTGAAAAGCAGGTCCTGTGGAGGCATGGTACCCCTGAGAGGATTGAGTCAGACAATGGGACTCATTTCAAGAACAGTCTTATTAACACCTGGGCTAGGGAACATGGCACTGAGTGGGTGTACCATATCCTCTACCTTGCACCAGGTAGAGGTAGGCTGCAGGCAAAGTGGAGAGGTACAATGGACTATAAAAACCCAGTGGAAAGCCTTGGGTGGGGGATCTTTCAAAAACTGGGAGCAGCATTTAGCAAAGGTCACCTGGTTAGTTAATATCCGAGGTTCCAACAACTGAGCAGGTCCTGCCCAGTCTGAGTCCCTGGATATAACAGATGAAGTCCCAGTGGTAAATGTCAGAGATTTGTTAGGGAAGACGGTGTGGATCAATTCTGCCTCAAGTAGACAAACCCATTTGCGGGATTGTCTTTGATCAGGGACCAGGTTGCACATGGTGGATAATGCAGAGAGATGGAACAACACAATGTGTACCTCAGGGAGATCTGATTGTGGGGTGAAAATCATATGCAAATATCACTGTTTGCTGGATGTTACTGCCATTGTCTGTACATTAAACCATACAGATGTGAAACAGAAAAAAACGTGTAATTGTCAAGGGTCTGAGGAAGTGAAAGATGGAGTTTTGAGTCAGCAAAATGGAAGTGAGGAATCCTGCAGCTCTGTAGTCTGGGACCTGGATTGAGTGCTCCGGTGTGGTTACATGACAGGGGCACAATGGGGATTGCTTGTAATGTTTTGGGGGAAGCAGATGGAAGTTTTTACTTGAATAAAATGCATGAGGTTTGGTAGTAAGTTGACGATATGGGGATAAGGGGTGGAATGTCCTAGGGTGATGTTATGATGGTCAGAGATCAGAGGAGCTGGGAGGGGGTAGGCAGCATTTCTAATCACAACCACTTTAGCAGTGTCAGTGGGGTTGAGTCCAAGAGAAGAACTTGCTCCAGCAGAGATGCACAAAGAGTGAGGTTTCCAGTGCAATGCTCTGGGCCACATCACTTTCCGTAAGGACCTACACACTCCAGATTCCCCAAGAGTCTGGTTTATTGAAGCAACAAGACAGCAATCTCAGGATTGCTGCTGACTGGGGGCACTGGCTACCAAGTGTTGATGTGTGTAGCAACAGAGAGAACAGTAAAGACAGATTATAGTAGATGTATCTATCTATCTATCTGTCAGTCTGCCTGTCTGCCTTTGTAACATTTACATAATTGAATCTTCCTGGATCTGGTCCAATGATGTTGGAGGTGAAAAGCTCACCTAAAGCATCCCTTTCAGGAGAGGATTAGTGACACGGTCTGTCAACTGATTCTGAGCAGGCAGAGATGTTTCCCCCTTCAGACATGGGTTTTTTTCCCCTCAGAGCTGTTTTTCTCCTCCAGCCTCTTCTGTCCTGAAGTCCACAGTTTAAATTTCTGCCTGTCCTAGGAAAGTGGAACACTTCCATGGTTCGGTGGTGTTTGGTGACTTTGCTCATACAGGCATTACATGACACATTGGTATGAGTTTCATTTTAAAAAAGTTGGGGAAGAATGGGGGGTTTGTTTGTTCTGGGGGAAGGGAAGTGTCCAGGACTTGGTGGGGGCTGGAGGTGGAAAGTGAATGGACCAGGGCACTGACCAATCACTCGACGCCCTTGTGGCAGAGAGAATAGGGACAGGCGGTCGGAAGATTTCGGGCTGTCACGGAAACCTGATAGGGCCTCCCTCACCTGATTCCCCAGAGATAAGAGATAGCCGCAGGACAAAAGGCCAAGAATGTAACCCCCCCACTAACACGGCCTCCACCCAGTCCCCTTACTAACCATATAAGGTAAAAGTCAGACCCCGAAGGTAGGGGAAGGACCAAGGGTATATATACCGAGGAGAAAACCAATAAAGGGCCTTTGGACCGTCTATCACATTGATGTCTGCGTGTCCTTAGCCCGAGCGGCCAAAAGCATTGGGCCGTCGTGCTGCGTTTCCTTGGAACCAGGTCGTTACGCCTTGCCTGCAAGGCAACACGCCCTGGGGAAAGGATTGGTCCAAAATGAACATCAGTAAGGACCAATCAAAGCGCCCAAATTCCACCAATCGGTGCGCGGATCCAAAACCCACCAATCCTGGACCAGGGACTGTTATGAAAAGGGGGGCTGTGAGTTCTTCGGGGTGCTTTCGGGTTTATTCCTGTTCGTGTGTGGTTTGTTTGCGGAAGAACACAATGTGTGCTTAACATGTTGTTCTAGATTTTGAGCTGTTGTGTGTGGATTCTGAGCTTATCTCAGGTCCTCTGTCCTCTCTGGCTTGTTTTAATAAACGAGAGCCTTTTTCAACCACTTTCTGAAAATTGGCTCGTTCGATTTTTAACAACATGGTTTCCTTCACTGGCATCCCCAGGGGTGTGTAAATGCATTCATTAATGGGGTCTTATGAGAGTCTCTGTTACTGCTGGTCACAATTCTCAGCTGACAAAAGACAGGAGAAGAAACACCTTGGTCCTCTTCCTTATACTGAGGTTCAGAGAACCATAAATGTTCTCTGATGTCAGAGGATCTCTGCACATATTCTTATCTCCCGAATTACCAGGATTTCTAACAAGAGTGTAGATGTCAGAAAGGCAGGAATGCTGGTGCAGGCCTGAGGAGAACGTGAACTGCAGAAGTGTCTCTCCCAAGGGCTGAGCTCAGCCAGGAAGCCACCTGCAGAGCCAGGATGGAGCTGTGGGACAGGGCTGGGTGTCAGTCACTACTGAAAGACAAAGAGGACATGGCAGGAGCAGAGGGAGGCCCTCACCAGAGCCTTGAGGAATGCCACAGCTTCCCTGTCAGCTGCCTGACAGGCTGTTGGAGCTTCAGTGCCAGATGGCCCCTGATTGTAGTGCCAGGCTCACTGTGGAATCTGTGCCTCCCCATGGGCAGAGAGTGACCCAGGAGATCAGCACAGAGCTTTGGGAATGTGTGAGCCCATCAGCCTTTGAGTCTTGGCCCTCAAATATCGTATGGCAAGTCAAAACCCATCTTCTCTTGCTTTCTCTGCCGGTTCTTGTAGAGAAAAAGCAGGAGCAGACTGCTTTATCAGAGATGCCATGCCAGGCTCAGGGAGAGCTGTTCCCAGCCCAAGAGCAGGAAGAGCAGCTCAGGCAGCAGGTGGAAGAGCCACAGCAGAATGGCCAGGTAAGCCTGACTGGCCAGGTGCCAGAGGGAAAGGCAGGAAGAGGGGCATAAAACAGAGCTCTTCGGCCTGAGGAGGCCAGGAGTCCCACAGGCACTGAAAGCACAGAACCTTGGAATCTGCAGAGATCAGCACAGGGACAGGAGGGTTACATTGGAAGCAGAGGTGGGTAGGGAAGCAGAAAGAAGTGACTGAATAGATGTGCTTTTGAGGCAGCAAGAGGAAAAAGCTGAGCCTGATGGCAGCTCCCAGTCACTTGCTGTGCATTTGTGTGTATAGAACATCAAGTCAGAGCCCCAAGCAGAGCTGCCCGAAGCTCAGAGTGCCATCATGGCAGTGGAGAGGAGGAAGAAGGAAGACATGAGAAGAATTCAAGAGGAGATTCATCTCCATCAGCACAGGGGCAATCAACAAAAACATGTAAGTGAAAGAGTGGCAGCCACTCCACCCATGAAACAGCGTGTTTATTCTTGGTTACAGACCATCAAGGAAGATGTGCAGGCGGAGCTGCAGGAATCTGAGGATAGGAACAAGGAAAGGGTGAGGAGGCTGGAGGAAGAAATGAAAATCATCAGAGAGAAACTTAACCGCCTCCCTTGGGCTCTACAAAAGCAAGTGAGTGAAAGATGGACATCCACTGCAGACACCTTGCAAGAAATAAACGCTCCGTTTTGCAGAGACAAGGTTGCTTGCTGATAGCAGACAAGAAGGAAAATCAAATTTGTAGCTATATAGTGTTGTGTTGAATTGGCCAATTTTAATGGGGTTGGAGTGACTGAGAATCCCACTGCTAACACAGTTGACGAGTTCTCCTTACAAGATGTAGTTGTAAATGCCAGGAGAAATGAGGTTAGAAATGGTAGATAACAGCCTGTCCCTCATGCTTCTCTCTTGCCACAGGTGACAAAAGTAACAGCCATCTCTCCCCTGGCTCCCTCTGCTCCTGGAGAAGACGCCAAAAAGGAGCAAAATGAGCAGGATAACCACATGCGCCCAGCCGTGGTCACAGCCCAGCCTGATCATCCCAAGAGAGTAAGTGCCAGTTGTGGGTGGTGCTGTCTTTAGTGCAAGGCAGAGGTGCAAGCTGCTGAGCAGCCAGCACTTGCTGTTGCTGGCCGAGGAGGCAGAGTGCTGGAGTCCTGCAGGACGCAGCCATTTCCTGCAGGCAGTGCCAGCTGGCAATTGGCCTTTGGCCTGTCATGTTGAGGCACCGAAGAGCTGGGGGCTCTGGGTGAGCTTTTGGCTGCCTGGCTGAGTGCAACTCTATGTCTGGGCTTCTGCAGTGCATTGGCCAAGGGCACAGGTGGTGGTGCTGGCAGTCCCAGGGCTTTGTTCCTTTGATTTTGCCTCGTGGAAAGGTGTGTTTGGCTTGTGGAAGCGTTCTGCAGTTTTCTTGAGCAGTTCTTCATTTGTACAGCCTCTTTTGGCCCAGCTGTCTGTTGGCTTTGGATAAGCTGCAAGGAGATGAGTGTGCTGTGTGTGAAGCTGTGAGGGGCCATTCTTGTCCCCTGTGGCCAAAGAAAGGAAGCGCGTAGTTACGAAGGCTTCTTGTGAGGCAAAAGGCAGAAGCGGGGAGTTTCTGTGGATCCCTTTTGCGGTGAAGTCTGCAGCTTTGGCAAGTGCACTGGAGCCTGGAGTGGGGGTGAAGCTGCAAGTCCTTGAGTGCTGTCTTGCGTTGTAGAGAAGAGGAAGGAGATGATGAAATGGAGGATGCAGTATTTGAAGTCAGATGGGCAAGAGTGTGGCTGGCGAGCTGCGTGGGCCAAAAGGAGGCAGGGCTGCTGGTGGTGAAGAGCAGCTGCACGTGAGGCAGCGTGTGGGCAGGCGGCCAAGAAGGCCAAGGGCATGGTGGGCTGTGTGAGCAGCAGAGGGGCAGCAGGAGCAGGGCAGTGAGCGTCGGGCTGTGCTGGGCAGCGCTGCGGCCGCAGCTGCAGTGAGTGCTGTGTGCAGTTGTGGGCCCTGTGAAGCAGCAAGTCCTTGAGGGGCTGGAGCGTGTGCACAGAAGGAGACGGGAGGTGGGCAAGGGTGTGGAGCATAAGGCCAGGGAGGAGGTGCTGAGGGAGCTTTAGCCTGGACAAGGGGAGTCTGGTGAGGGACCTTCAGGCAGACTTCCATAGATGCTGACGTGACAGCGCTCAGCACAAAAGCTGTTGCCCATTCAAACATGGCCTCAGTGCATGCCAGTGCTTCAGAGACTGGAGTAGCTGCCGCTTGCACCCTGTGGCTTCTGCGTTTTTTGGTATGCTAGGAGGAGAAGTCCTGTTTGTTTTCTCTTTCTGCAGCCAGCAAGGGAGCTTACGCACAACATTTCCTGCCCTTTTCCAGCACAGGATGGGATTGTGATCCAGTTGTAGTTTTCCCTGTCTGCAGCAGCAATAGCTAAGGCCTTGCCGGCTCTTTGCTACTTGTCCATTGCAGAGCTTGCAAGAAATAAAAGCTGTGTTTTGCAGAGACAAGGTTGCTTGCTGATAGCAGGCAAGGAGGAATGTGAAATTCATAGCCATATAGAGTTGTGTTGAAATGGCCCATTTTAATCTGGTTGGAGTGACTGGGAATGCCATTGCTAACAGAGCTGATGCGTTCTTCTTAGAAGATGTGGTTGTAGGTGCCAGGAGAAATTAGTTTAGAAATGCAAGGTAACGGCGTGTCCCTCATGCTTCTCTCTTGCCACAGGTGACGAAAGGAACAGCCGTCTCTCCCATGGCTCCCTCTGCTCCCGGAGAAGAAGGCAAAGAGAAGCAAAGGGAGCGAGAGAAGCAGAAGCAGCCCTCTGTTTTGACAGCCCAGGCTGCTCCTTGCAAGAGAGTAAGTGCCAGTTGTGGGTGGTGCTGTCTTTAGTGCAAGGCAGAGGTGCAAGCTGCTGAGCAGCCAGCACTTGCTGTTGCTGGCCGAGGAGGCGGAGTGCTGGAGTCCTGCAGGATGCAGTCATTTCGTGCAGGCAGTGCCAGCTGGCAATTGGCCTTTGGCCTGTCATGTTGAGGCACCGAAGAGCTGGGGGCTCTGGGTGAGCTTTTGGCTGCCTGGCTGAGTGCAGCTCTGTGTCTGGGCTTCTGCAGTGCATTGGCCAAGGGCACAGGTGGTGGTGCTGTCGGTCGCAGGGTTTGTTTCTTTGTTTTTCCATATTGGAAAGGTGTGTTTGGCTTGTGGAAGTGTTCTGCAGTTTTCTTGAGCAGTTCTTCATTTGTACAGCCTCTTTTAGCCCAGCTGTCTGTTGGCTTTTGCTAAGCTGCAAGGAGATGAGTGTGCTGTGCGTGAAGCTGTGAGGGGCCATTCTTGTGCCGTGTGGCCAAGGAAAGGAAGCGCGTAGTTACGAAGGCTTCTTGTGAGGCAAAAGGCAGAAGCGGGGAGTTTCTGTGGATCCCTTTTGCGGTGAAGTCTGCAGCTTTGGCAAGTGCACTGGAGCCTGGAGTGAGGGTGAAGCTGCAAGTCCTTGAGTGCTGTCTTGCGTTGTAGAGAAGAGGAAGGAGATGTTGAAATGGAGGATGCAGTATTTGAAGTCAGATGGGCAAGAGTGTGTCTGGCGAGCTGCGTGAGCCAAAAGGAGGCAGGGCTGCTGGTGGTGAAGAGCAGCTGCACGTGAGGCAGCGTGTGGGCAGGCGGCCAAGAAGGCCAAGGGCATGGTGGGCTGTGTCAGCAGCAGAGGGGCAGCAGGAGCAGGGCAGTGAGCTTCGGGCTGTGCTGGGCAGCGCTGCGGCCGCAGCTGCAGTGAGTGCTGTGTGCAGTTGTGGGCCCCTGTGAAGCAGCAAGTCCTTGAGGGGCTGGAGCGTGTGCACAGAAGGAGACGGGAGGTGGGCAAGGGTGTGGAGCATAAGGCCAGGGAGGAGGTGCTGAGGGAGCTTTAGCCTGGACAAGGGAAGTCTCATGAGGAACCTTCAGCTTTTCATCAGTGCTTCCAAATGTTTTAGTCACTTTCAGGTGTGACTTTTTGCCTTTTATTTTTTTTTAATTTCTGATTTTTGTTGTGCTTGGATTGCAAGTCCAGTCACACTTTCTTTTCCTCCCTTCTAAGGCACTTTTCCTCATTATTTCTTGGTCTTTTATTGTACTGGGACTGTGTCTGTTAGAATTCTGATTTCCTCGGTGTCACTTTTGGAGAATATAATGTTTTTGCTTGTGACATCATCCTTCGGTGCAGCACCTTGGTGCAGAAGAAGCTGTTGTGGTTCCAGGGTAGACAGTATGGCATTACAGACCAGTTTGAGGTTATCAGTGCCTGTGCCTTTGTTCAGCCTAGTGAATCAGTGTGTGTTGTTTTTGGGAATTTAGCAGGATATCAATCCCTTTGTATTTTGCTGGTCCTGAGAGATCAGAGGAGCTGGAAGGGGCTGGGCTTTATGTCTTATTACAGCCACTTTAGAGTTGTCAGTGTGGTCGAGTCCAAGAGAAGAACTTGCTCCAGCACAGATGCACAGGGAATGCAGCTCCCAGTGCAATGCTCTGGATCAGATCACTTTCCATAAGGACGTACGCACTCCAGATTCCCCAAGAGTGTGGTTTATTGAAGCAACACAACAGCAATCTCAGGATTGCTGCTGAGCAGGGCACTGGCTACCAAGTGTTGATGTGTGCAGCAGCAGAGAGGACAGTAAAGAGAGATTGTATCAGTGAGATCTATATGTCTATGTTTCTGTCTGTCTATCTGTCTATCTATGTAACATTTACATAACTGAATTTTCCCAGCTCTGGCACAAAGGATTTGGAGGTGCAAAGCTCACCTAAAGCATCCCTTTCAGGAGAGGATTAGAGACATGTTCTCTTGACCAGTTCCGAGCAGGCAGAGATGTTTCCCCCTCCGGATACGGTGGTTTTTTTCCCCTCAGAGCTGTTTTCCTCCTCTGGCCTCTTCTGCCCTGAAGTCCCCAGTTAATTCTTTAAATTTCTGCTTGTCCGAGAGAGGTGGAACAATTCCATGGTTCAGGGGTGTTTGGTGACTCTGCTCCTACATGCATTACATGACACACGGTTTCCTTCACTGGCATCCCCAGGGGTGTGTAAGTGCATTCATTATTGGAGCCTTATGAGAGTCTCTGTTACTGCTGGTCAGAATTCTCAGCTGACAAAAGAGGGAGAAGAAACACCTTGGTCCTCTTCCTTATACTGAGGTGCAGAGAACCATAGAAGCTCTCTGATGTCCATCAGAGGATCTTTGCACGCATCCTTACCTCCCGAATGACCAGGATTTCTAACAAGAGTGTAGATGTCAGAAAGGCAGGAATGCTGGTGCAGGCCTGAGGAGAACGTGAACTGCAGAAGTGTCTCTCCCAAGGGCTGAGCTCAGCCAGGAAGCCACCTGCAGAGCCAGGATGGAGCTGTGGGACAGGACTGGGTGTCAGTCACTACTGAAAGACAAAGAGGACATGGCAGGAGCAGAGGGAGGCCCTCACCAGAGCCTTGAGGAATGCCACAGCTTCCCTGTCAGCTGCCTGACAGGCTGTTGGAGCTTCAGTGCCAGGTGGCCCCTGATTGTAGTGCCAGGCTCACTTTGGAATCTGTGCCTCTCCTTGGGCAGGGAATGACCCAGGAGAGCGGCAGCACAGAGCTTTGGGAATGTGTGAGCCCATCAGCCTTTGAGTCTTGGCTCACAAATATCACATGGGAAGTTGAAAGCCATCTTCTCTTGCTTTCTGTGCAGGTCCTTGTAGAGAAAGAGCAGGACGAGGCTTCTTTATCAGAGATGCCATGCCAGGCTCAGGGAGAGCTGTTCCCAGCCCGAGAGCAGGAAGAGCAGCTCAGGCAGCAGGTGGAAGAGCCACAGCAGAATGGCCAGGTAAGCCTGACTGGCCAGGTGCCAGAGGGAAGGGCAGGAAGAGGGGCATAAAACAGAGCTCTTGGGCCTGAGGAGGCCAGGAGTCCCACAGGCACTGAAAGCACAGAGCCTTGGAATCTGCAGAGATCAGCACTGGGACAGGAGGTTTGCAGTGGAAGCAGAGGTGGGTAGGGAAGCAGAAAGAAGTGACTGAATAGATGTGCTTTTGAAGCTGCAAGAGGAAAAAGCTGAGCCTGATGGCAGCTCCCAGTCACTTGCTGTGCATTTGTGTGTATAGAACATGAAGTCAGAGCCCCAAGCAGAGCTGCCCGAAGCTCAGAGTGCCATCATGGTATTGAAGAGGAGGAACAAAGATGAGATCAGAAGAATTCAAGAGGAGATTCATCTCCACCAGCACAGGAGCGATCAACAAAACCAGTAATAGTGGCAGCCACCCACTCATGAGACATCCTCTCTCTTGTTCTCTACAGAACATTTACAAACAGATGCCGGCAGAGCTGCAGGAAACTGAGGCTAGGAACAGGGCAAGGAAGAAGAGGCCAGAAGAAATTCTTGAAATCATCATAAAGAAATTTAAACTCCTCCTTCAGGAGAAAATGGCTCTAGATGCGAAAGTGAGTGAAATAGCAATAGCCTCTGCAGTCACCAAACTGGTGCTTTCTGCCATTCTTGCCTTTCCTCTGCCCAGCAGGGGAGGGGTGGGGTGATGCCTCTTAAATGCCACCCTGCTGAGGCCTCTATCACAGCTGCTCTGAAGGACACTTCCTGGTCTGCTGAATCTCAGCTGTTGACTTGGACAGTGGGATTAGTCCTTTTTACATCTTGCTCAGAAGTCATCCAAAAAAAGTCCTGGTGACTTCTTCCAGGTCCCCTTGTTTCTTGGGTTTTTGCAGGTGTACATGATCACTCAGATAGATTTGGAATACAAGCCACAGGCTATCTGTATCCCTTGTGAATCTCCTCCTTTCCTGTTCTTTCCCTTTCCTCACAGTGGATGACTCCTGGCTGACAGGGAGAAGCTGTAGTCTCTGACTGCTTTGTTCTGTTTGACTTGAGGTGCATGTGTTGACATCCTACCTGGAAGCCTTTGAAGAGTTCCAGCAAATGACAGGAGACCAAGAGACCCAAGACTGGAGTGAGGCCCAGGAACCAAACCAACCAGAGATGCTGCAGGATAAGCACATCCCCAGGATGGTGCAGGAAAAGACAAATCAAGACCGGGAGGTAAAAACATTAGAACGAGGAGCTGCAATGTGCCTGCAGCCTGAGAGGGGGAAAGGAGTCCTTGGGAGGATGTAGAGCGGTCATTGTTTCAGTCATCCTTCCGAACATGAAACTGGCCATGAACTCGAGGTAAACCAGCCTTTGGTTTTGACCATTTGGTTTCACAAGCGGACAGCCAAACCAATCCAGTTGAAGAACTCTGCATGTGGCTGACAGCAGCTTTCCTAAGGGCTTGCATTTGAAATGGGATCTCAGGGAAATCTCTGCCAGCCACTTTCCTGACACAAACTCATTTCTTGTCTCAGATCTGCAGTGGCCTTCTCACTGAAGCAGCTGCTTCAGCAGCAGCAGCAGCAGCACCATCCCAAGGAGCCTTTGCTCTCCAGCTGGAGAAGTGGAGCTGGGGCACTTGGTTCACCTCCTGCGCTGACCCAGCTGCCGCTCAGCAACAGCGGATCGAGGATGACTCCCTGCAGCAATGGAGTACGTCTGCTGTCTTTCTTGTCTGAGCAACAGTGTATTGTGTGCACGTGTCAGCATAGCTGTACCAAAGGGTCCTCCTCAGTTTGGTGTCACAAGGACATTTAGGACTGCCCACGGGAAGTGCTGACAGTGCTCTGAGGCAGCGAGAGAGTGCCTGGCTGTTCCTGCTGCCTCTGAGGGCAGCTTAGACTGGGCTTCCCTCTGGACTGAAGGCAGAAGCAGGGATTGTTCCTGCATCAGCAGAAGGCTGTGACTGCTTGAGTGACTAGCCATGGGCAGAAGCCCACCTCACATCAGTCTCTCAGAAAACACATCAAGTCCTTTGTGATTCTGCAGCACAAGGCATTTAATCTGCTTCTTGTCCATAACAGCTGCCAGTGCTGTGCTCTCAGATAAGACCTGGTGGGGCTGAGAGCAGAGCCCAGTGGATTCAGGGTCTACCATCACCTGTTGGGACAAAAAGGCCATTGATCTGCACCTCGCTGTGTCTGATCTCAAAGCCCATCCTGTTGTGTCCTGAATGGGGGCAACAGCTTGTACAGGGCTCAGGCTGCCTGTGGCTTCTTCCCACTGCTTGTCAGTGCTCCTGCTTGGGCTTTGCCAGCCTTCTTGTGGTAGCTGCCCTGTCCCTGAGGGCTGGTGGGACTGCAGAGGCTGGAACCTTCCTCAGCTGGGAGAGTCCTGCTGCTGCCCAGCACTGCAGCACGGAGCTGCCTGGGGCAGCAGCCCCTCGTCTGGGCCGGCTTCTGCATCGCACGGCCTGGCCTCAGGAGAGGGTCAGCATCTCCTCTGGCAGCTGTCTGTGTCACGCTGGCGCCTCAGGAGCACTGCTGTCCTCTCTGCCCGTGCCCGCCGTGCCGAGTTGGGAAGATGGGGATGTGTGCAGTGCCGAGAGGGGGAGTGCAATGGGAGCGACTGATCCGCGCTGTCAGGGTGAAGAGAAGCAGTGTGGTTCTTCACAGGGGCACAGGCCAGGGTGATTTTGAGCTCAGCCTGCTCATAAAGGGTGAGGGTGCTGATGTTGCAAGTCCCATCGGGATTGGTTATAGCATGAGCTGCTCTGGTTTACAAACACAGAGGCATTCTTCTGGTAAACTGCTGCAAGGTGGAAAAGATGAGAACACTTGCAATATTCCTCCTTTTCTGAAATTGGCATCTGTTCAGAGGAATTGATTCTAGATGTCAAGGTGCATTTAATCTTAGCAAGTAGGAAATCTTTTGTTGAACCTCACAGTGCTTTTTCTCAAGCAAACAAAGGCACTATTAGTTCAAAGTCTCCTTAATGTTTGTAGATGACAAACTTTCTTGCCTTGGTATTTGTTTTCTTCTGGTCTCTGTCTCCTCTGAATCTGTCTCCCTGTGCTTCCCTGTGTGTCCACTGTCAAGAGGTCTCTCTCTTCAAAGGATGCTAGAAAATCAGTGTCTGTGCCAGCCACTTGTGCTGCAGAACATCTGCTTTCTTGTTGTTGTTCCTGTTCCTGTTCTTGTTAGCCATCTGTCCAAAAAGGGAGGGCTCAGAGCCCCAGGCAGTGGGACTACATTTTGTATCCCCTAGAAAGCAGGATCTCTGCTTTCAAGTGAGCATTTTGCATTTTGTTTCCCCCAGGGAGAATGGTGAAGATGGAAAATCCCATGATGAAATACACTAATCTGGAATATATTGGCAGTGGGTGAGTCCAAGCAATGTTGATTTTACAAAACTATGCACCAGGTTTTTTGCTGGTGGAATAGCTATCATGTGTGAATTCAGACAAGCTACCAACGTGTTCAGACACTGGGCATAGATTGTCAGTGCTGATCAGAATTTGTAAATGTGGTCAGAAGGCATTGTCAAAGACATCTCCATGTTTCCAGCATCCTGCAGGTCTTAGGCATTTACAGCTGAGATCTCCTGTGTGGGTTGGCTTTCACTGCAAGATCTAAATGACTTCTCCTTTCTTTGCTGCTATTTTGTTTCTAGGACTTTTGGAGATGTTTGTAAAGCACTCGACACTGCCACAGGAGGAGAGGTAAATGTCAACAGCTGCCGCAGACTCTGCTGCACTCGAGGGCTTTGCCCTCTGCTGTAAGCTGGGGCTGGAGCTTTGGGTAGAGCTGTGCTGAAAAGGCACAAGAAGCACAGACTGGTGCCAGCCTGCAAAATACATTTGGGGCTTTGTCCTTCTCAGCTGCCAGAAGGAAGGCACGGAGGGCAGCGGTTCCTTTCAGAGAAGGACGCGCTCACTCGCCCTCCATGGCTAAAACAAAGGTGGTGCCTTAGAGCACCTCACTGCCCTTTGGGACTACAGCTTCAGAGTCCTGAATTCTCATTTCTGGCTGCCAGCAAATAGATCTGAAAGTTCCTGGTAGTTCCTTAGCCACCTGCAGTGCTGCACTTGGGAGCTGCACGTAGGGAGAGATCTGCAAGGCGTCCCTAAAAACCTAAGCTCTGCCCATAGCCCAGGATGTATCCACAGAGTATCAAGGCCTGGATTACTTCTTCTGAATCCCATCCAAAGTAGCAGAGAGTGTGGTCAGAGCTTTGTGGGTGATGGTTGAGACATAATTGTTACCAACTGGTCAAGGCAAAACATCAGTGGCCCCACATGTCCTGTAACTGGCCCCCAAGGCAGCAGAGACGTGGGCTGTTGGAATGTCTGTTCCCACTAACATGTCTAATCACAAGGCAGTTTGGTTCAGTTTGGCTGAGTCATCCAAAATCACTTACTCCACGTAGAAGTTGTTCTCATGAAACCAATTTTTACTGTTACTGATTTTCAACATCATTTTAGGTGGCCATAAAGAAAATAAATCTTCAAGAACTGATCAGAAGGGAAGTAACCTTTAAGGAACTCATGGTCATGAAAATTAATAAGCACCTAAACGTTTTGAATTATTTAAAGAGGTGAGTGGTTGTTGTTTTATCCCTGCAACATTTGTTTACAGACTACATTTGTTTACAGTTATAAACCCACTTTGGTCACTGGCAGAAAATAGAGCTGTTAATTATTGGTTAATTATTATTGCTCTACTTATCTCCAGTGGATAGAAAGAGAGTGCTTTTTGTCTGCATTAATCTACCCTGGCAAACACAGTTTGAAAATTTTTCAAAACGTGGGTCAGCCCTACTTTACCAATTCAATACCCTGTACATTCACTGCCTCCACATTCTTTTGAGGCTTAATTTTTTCAAATTTTTTTCAGCACCTTTTAAGTTCTGATAAACCATCTATAGAGGATTTCCCTTGGATTGTTGTCCCTTTTCCATTGCAGTGCATGCCAGGAAGACTAGGTGTTTATTTCCAGAAATAGCATGTGTGACAGGTTTTTTATCTGGGCTTTTACTAAACTGCACTTTTTGCTTGCTGGCCATCTAAGCCATCTCCTTTTTCACAGCTGTGCCTTTCTTCTTGAGACTGAACAGATTGCAAACAATGCAGAGCTGAGAGGGAATGTCCATTCCTTTTATTCTGTCCTCATCACAAAGGCACCTGGAAACAACCCTTGTTGTTTCCAAAGAGCAACGTAGCCATGCATGTTTATATCCATGCCCTTGTTTCCTTCTTTCATCTACCTTCTGGGTGATGAACTCTGGCTGGTTATGGAGTACATGGATGGAGGTGCCCTGAGCGATGTCATCAATGAGACTCACATGTCTGAAAGAGAGATTGCAGCCGTCAGTCGGGAGGTCAGCAATTCCATCTGTGCTTCCGAGGGTTTGGGCAGGATTGTCTGGGAAACAGGGGCTTGGAACTGGGGTGATTTCATGCATAATGCTTTGTGAGCCACTCAGGAGCAGGAGGTGGAGCTTCCTTGCTCCGGAGTGACCCATTATAGGTAATACTGCACAGGTGTGGGGCTTTGCTTTGTGAGCCACTCAGGAGCAGGAGGTGGAGCTTCCTTGCTCCGGAGTGACCCATTATAAGAGACCTCTGGGGAGCGCGGCGACCCGGAGTGCGGCGAACAGGGGCAGGCAAACAGGGTCACAGCAGTTCGCGCAGGCAGGTCAAGCAGATAGGGCTGCAGGTTCCAGCTAGCTTGGTGAAGTATTGTTTTATTGGTTGATTGATCTTGGGCTTTCTCCTAAGCGATGGTTTTAACCCGGTCAAAATCTGTGGTTGGTACAAGTGTACATGACCAAGTAGAGCCCTCCAAAAAGGATGCGTCTATACAGACTCATTCCTGCCCGGAGTGTTTGAGCTTATCAGTGGCTTCAGGGGATGTTATGGAGAAGGCCTGCCTGAGGTGTGAACAAGTGAATGACCTCCTTTTGCTAGTGGCTGAGCTTAGGGAAGAAGTCGAAAGGTTAAGGAGTATCAGGGATAGTGAAAAGGAAATAGACTGGTGGAGTTCAGCCCTTACATCTTTAAAGGAGGCCCACCAGGAGTCAGAGGGCTCATATGTCTTTCACTCTCAGGCAATAGAGGGGCAGCTGGTAGATGAAGGGGAGTGGAAATGGGTCCCTGCTTGGGGTGGTAATAACAAAAATCCCTCCTGCCCCCCATCCCCTAGCCAGGTGCCACTCCAGAATAGGTATGAGGCACTGGATCTAGACAGCCAGAGAGATGATTTAGAGGAAAATCATCCACCCAGTGAGCCTCCCAATTATGACTTGCCTAAAAAAGGGATTACCACCTCTAATGTCAAGAAAAAAAGAAGGGTAATCGTGGTGGGTGATTCCCTTCTGAGGGGGACAGAGGGCCCCATATGTCGACCTGACCCATCCCACAGGGAGGTCTGCTGCCTCCCTGGGGCCCAGGTACGAAACATCACTGAGAAACTTCCTAGGCTGATTCAGTCCTCTGATTATTACCCACTGCTGATACTCCAAGCTGGCAGTGATGAGATTGAAAAGAGGAGTGTCAAGGTGATTAAAAGGGAGTTTAGGGCACTGGGTCAAGTGGTTGATAGGACAGGTGCACAGGTAGTGTTCTGCTCAGTCCCTTTGGTGGCAGAGAAAAACAATGAAAGGAATAGGAAAACTTACATCATTAATAAATGGCTCAAGGGTTGGTGTTATCGGCAAAATTTTGGATTCTTTGACCATGGAGCAACCTTTATGGCACCCGCTCTATTGGAATTAGATGGGGTACATCTCTCTGTTAAGGGTAGGAGGTTTTTAGCTCATGAACTGGCAGACCTTATTGAGAGGGCTTTAAACTAGGTCTGAAGGGGGAAGGGGATGCAGCTGGGCTGTTTGGAAGCAGGCCCAAGGGTGGTAAGACTGTGTTAGGGGAGAAATCAGCAGCCCAGCTGAGATGCATGTATACCAATGCACGCAGCATGGGTAACAAACAAGAAGAGCTGGAGGCCATGGTGCATCAGAAGGACTATGATGTAGTTGCCATCACAGAAACGTGGTGGGATGACTCACATAGTTGGAGCACTGCACTGGATGGCTACAAGCTCTTCAGAAAAGACAGAAAAGGGAGAAGAGGTGGAGGGGTGGCCCTTTATATTAAGGAGGTTTTGGATGTCACAGGTATTGAGACTAATGATGATGAAGTTGAGTCCCTATGGGTAAAAATTAAGGGGAAGGCCAACAAGGCCGACATCCTACTGGGAGTCTGCTATCGTCCACCCAACCAGGATGAAGAGATGGACAACTTATTCTATAAACAACTGAACAAAGTCTCAGGATCATCTGCCCTTGTTCTTGTAGGTGACTTCAACCTACCAGACATCTGCTGGGAACTCAATACAGCAAAAAAACAGCAATCTAGAAGGTTTTTAGAATGTGTAGAGGATAACTTTTTGTCACAACTGGTGGGCAAACCCACCAGGGGAGGGGCTATGTTAGACCTATTGTTTACAAATAGAGATGGACTGGTAGGTGATGTGGAGGTTGTAGGCCGCTTGGGACATAGTGATCATGAAACTATAGAATTCTCAATAATTGGTGAAATAAGGAGGAATATCAATAAGATCTCTACACTGGACTTCCGGAGGGCAGATTTTGGCCTATTTAAAAGACTTATCCAGAGAATTCCTTGGGAAACAGCCTTTAAAAACAAAGGAGTCCAAGAGAGATGGGTGTGCTTCAAAGCAGAGATCTTGAGGGCACAAGAACAGACTGTCCCTGTGTGCCGAAAGATGAGTAGACGAGGCAAACGTCCAGTCTGGATGAGTAATGAGGTTTTGAAGGAACTTAGAAATAAGAAAAAGATGTATCATCTTTTTAAGGAGGGAGTGATTTCTGAGGAATTATTTAAGGGTGCTGCCAGGGCATGTAGAAAAAAAATTAGGGAGGCCAAAGCTCAGTTTGAACTCAACTTGGCAACTTCTGTTAAAAATAATAAAAAAAGTTTTTACAAATATATTAATGGTAAAAGGAAAGGTATAACCAACCTCGGTTCCTTATTGGATGGAGCAGGCAAACTAGTTACTAAAGACGCGGAAAAGGCGGAAGTGTTTAATGTTTTCTTCACCTCAGTTTTTAGTGGTAAGACAGCTTATCCTCATGAAAACTGTCCTCTAGGGTTGGTAGGTGGTGCCAGGGATCAGAATGGTCCTCTTATTATCCAAGAGGAGGCAGTCAGAGAACTGCTGGGACACTTGGATATTTATAAATCAATGGGACCAGATGGGATCCACCCGAGGGTGATGAGGGAGCTGGCAGATGAGGTTGCCAAGCCGCTCTCCATCATTTACCAGGAGTCGTGGCTCACTGGTGAGGTTCCAGATGATTGGAAACTGGCCAATGTGACACCTGTTTACAAAAAAGGTGGGAAGGAGGATCCTCGTAATTACAGGCCAGTTAGCCTGACCTCAGTACCAGGTAAGATAATGGAACGGTTCATACTAAGTGCTATCACACAGCACTTACAAGATGGCCAGGGTATCAGACCGAGTCAGCATGGGTTTATGAAGGGTAGGTCATGTCTGACCAACCTGGTCTCCTTCTATGACCAGGTAACTCGTCTGATGGATGCAGGAAAGGCTGTGGATGTTGTCTATTTAGACTTCAGCAAGGCCTTTGATACTGTCTCCCACAGTACACTCCTGGAAAAGCTGGCAGCCCGTGGCTTGGATAGGAGCACTCTTTGCTGGGTTAGGAACTGGCTGGATGGCCGGGCCCAGAGAGTGGTTGTGAATGGTGCTGCATCCAGCTGGCGGCCAGTCACCAGTGCTGTCCCTCAGGGGTCTGTACTAGGACCAGTTCTATTTAATATTTTTATAGATGACATGGATGAGGGCATCGAGTCCTTCATTAGTAAATTTGCAGACGACACTAAGCTAGGAGCTTGTGTTGATCTATTGGAAGGAAGGAGGGCTCTGCAGAGAGACTTAGATCGGTTGGATGGATGGGTAGAGTCCAACAGTATGAAGTTTAATAAGTCTAAGTGCCGAGTTCTGCATTTTGGCCACAAAAATCCCCTACAGCGTTACAGGCTGGGGACGGTGTGGCTGGATAGTGTTCAGGCAGAAAGGGACCTGGGGGTGCTGGTTGACAGCCGATTGGATATGAGCCAGCAATGTGCCTTGGTGGCCAAGAAGGCCAACGGCATCCTGGCCCGCATTAGGAATTGTGTGACCAGCAGGAGCAGGGAGGTCATTCTCCCCCTGTACTCGGCACTGGTGAGGCCACATCTTGAGTACTGTGTCCAGTTCTGGGCCCCTCAATTTAGGAAGGATATTGAGATACTTGAGCGTGTCCAGAGGAGAGCAACGAGGCTGGTGAGAGGCTTGGAAAACAAGCCCTACGAGGAACGTTTGAGGGAGCTGGGGTTGTTTAGCCTGGAAAGGAGGAGGCTTAGAGGTGACCTTATTGCTCTCTACAACTTCCTGAAGGGAGGTTGTAGACAGGCGGGGGTCGGTCTCTTCCACCGGGCAGCAACTGACAGAACAAGGGGACACAGTCTCAAGCTACGTCAGGGAAGGTATAGGTTGGATATTAGGAAAAAATTTTTCACTGAAAGAATAATAAAGCACTGGAATTGTCTTCCCAGCGAGGTGGTGGAATCACCATCTCTGGATGTGTTTAAAAAAAGATTGGACATGGCACTTGGTGCTATAGTCTAGTTGAGATGTCAGGGCATAGGTTGGACTTGATGATCTTAGAGGTCTCTTACAACCTCATGATTCTGTGATTCTATGATTCTGTGATTCTGTTTGTGTGTTGGTGCTATGCTAGGGGCAAGCAAAAGCATCTCAAGTGAAATGCCTGCCAGTGCCCCTGCACTCACTGTACTGTGTTCCTGTAATCTTATCTCCTGCTGTTGTATGCTGGCTCTGTCTCATATTTGTATTTGCTGTTCCCCACCTTGCCTCTCTAAACCTTTACCTCGAGCCTGTCTGCACTGCATTTCTTGTCTGTAAAAGCAAAGGTGCTGGGGGCAGGATTTGAAACGAATGGCTAAGAAAAACAGACTAATTTCTCACAGTCCTCAACTGAAAAGTATAGTAGTCACACAAATTAGTGTTTGCTGCAGGAAGGTGACTGATGTGATACTTCCAAGTCTGTGCTGAGGCCAGCAATAAAACCTTTGTCATGCAGCCTCCCACCCAAAAGTGATCCACTTCACACCCCAGGGGTTTTTTATTTCTTGGCAAACCCTTGTCTGGAGAGAGCACATCCCCTGCAGCAGCAGTCATCCTGGTTGGTTTGCAGGGGACAGTCTACAACAGCAGGTGCTGTTGCTCTTTCAAAGGCTGACATGCCTTTCTTTAGAAAGGTCCTGCTCTGCAAGTGTTACAGCAGCAAGCTCTTCCTCTCAGTGGCACTGTGTTCTGCCATTACTCCCCATTCCCCTGGGGAAAGGGAATATTTTAGAGCTGTTTCCTTTCTTTTGTGATGAAATCACATCACTTAGTTTTGCTCTCCTGTTTCTGTTTTCTCTCTCAGTGCCTGCGAGGACTGGATTTTCTTCACTCCAACCACATGATCCACCGAGGTCTGAAGAGCTGCAACATCCTTCTCAGAACCGATGGCTCTGTCAAACTGGGTCAGTGTATTATTGGTCAGGTGCAGCATTCCAGGAATGTGGGTGTGAGGCTGCTTGGAGTGACTGCCAGCTCCCCAGAAATGGTTCTGGTGACAGTGCAGGGACCCCTCTGTGAGCTGGTGACATGGTTGCAAAGTGCACAGAGGTATGACAAGGAACCACAAGCAGTCAACAGTGGCATTGGCTTGTGTGTCCTTTCAAGAGGGAGGGAGCTACAAGTCTAAAGCTTCAGATAAAAAGGCCACTGATGGAGGTAGTGTAAAAAAATGATGAGGTTTTTTTGAAATGGACAATTCCTTATTTCCTTGTGTTATAAATGAAAAATGAAAAATGGCCAATTTTGATAAAAAAATTAAAAATAAAATTTATTTCGCGACCGTAATACATTCCTGACAGCCACCAATCAATCGGACAGCGTACCACCTCCGGGAGGTGAGCCGGGTGGACGTGAGATTGGTCTCGCTAGCACCAAATTCTCCTTGTCCACACTGGCTGCTTCGAGATAGCAGTTCTTATACGATTTATTTTGCCCGCGGCAGAGTCTCTTTGTCTCCTTCTAAGTTCTGCATATTCAAGCTGGTTTCATTCTTCGGTTCAGGCTGCACAAAACCTTCATCTGGGAATAGAATAATACGTTTCCTTGATTCCTGGAATCTGGCATTCAGATGGAAGGTGTTGATGGCTTTGGTCATCTCAGATAGGTACCTCGTCCAGGCCATCCACGCTTGGGCGTCACTGGGTGCATGCTTCTGTGAATGCCCATCTCCTGTGCAGCCCAGGTTGTATTTCGCATGTAAATGTGGTGACACCACTCTGCCCATCTGCCGTGGTTTCGCCATCCTGGGGAAGATGTGTACCGGCCGTTTATTTTACACATATATATTTCATATATCTTTTATTTCCACAAATTACTAACCATATTTCTAACACTTGGCTAAAGCCCTGAGGAAATAGAGCAGGGACAGATTTCCAGCAGATGACACAGTGCATTCTTAGACTGAGAGTGGGGAATTTTTTTGCTTAGTTTCCTAAATGGAGCTGGCTTTGATGGTTTTTTGTTTTCTCCACAGCTGACTTTGGCCTCTTTGCTCAGCTCACTCCTGAGCAGAGTAGACAGAGCTCCGTGGCCAGCACTTCTGGGTGGATGGCGCCTGAAGTGGTGACAGGTCAGCCATATGGCCCCAAAGTGGACATATGGTCTTTTGGAATCGTGGGCATTGAAATGGTGGAAGGAGAAGCTCCTTACTGGAAAGAAACTTCTGGCATGGTAAGGAGCAAATACTGACTGATCCCTCTGTCTTTCTCACCTGTCCCGTGTTCTGTGTGCCACTGGACAAAATCCCGTTGCCATCTGCTGGCACCACTTCCACCAGATCCCCTCCTAAAAATGTCCCTGCAGCACATCAGCATCTGCTGTAGCTCTGGTTGCATCAGAAGGGAAGTGGCAGTTCAGAAACCTAAGCAGTTCAGACACCTAACCAGTTCAGAAACCTGCCATTTAGGCCTCCAGCCATGCCTGGAATTTCTCATTTGCTTTTTGAACAGTGTTGGAGCTCTGTCTCTGAAGGACAAAAATTTTTCAGTGGAATGGTTGGATGTGTGGTAAATATCCTTCAAAATGGAGGTTCAATCATCCTAGTTTCAATTGTATGGAAAAAGAAAACTGGAAATTGAAAAGGAAGAGAAAATGGATAAGAAAAAAAGGAAAAGAAAGAGAAAAAGAAAAAGAAAAAGAAAAAGAAAAAGAAAAAGAAAAAGAAAAAGAAAAAGAAAAAGAAAAAGAAAAAGAAAAAGAGAATAAGAAAAAGAAAAAAAGAAAATGATAAATAAAAAGAAAGAGAAAGAGAAAAAGAGAAAGAGAAAATGAAAAAGACAAAGAAAAAGAAAGAGAAGAAGAAAGAGAAGAAGAAAGAGAAAAAGAAAAAGAAAGAGAAAAAGAAAAAGAGAAAGAGAAAAAGAAAAAGAGAAAAAGAAAAAGAAAGATAAAGAGAAAAAGAGAAAGAGAAAAAGAAAAAGAAAGAGAAAAAGAAAAAGAAAATTAAAAAGAAAAAGAAAGAGAAAGAGAGAAAAAGAAAAAGAGAAAAAGAAAGAGAAAAAGAGAAAGTGAAAAATAAAAAGAAAGAACAAGAAAGAGAAAGAGAAAATGAAAAAGAAAGAGAAAAATAAAATGAAAGAGAAAAAGAAAGAGAAAATGAAAAAGAAAGAGAAAAATAAAATGAAAGAGAAAAAGAAAGAGAAAATGAAAAAGAAAAAGAAAGAGAAAAAGAAAAAGAGAAAAAGAAAATGAAATAGACAAAGAAAAAGAAAGAGAAAAAGAAAAAGAGAAAGAGAAAAAGAAAATGAAAAAGACAAAGAAAAAGAAAGAGAAAAAGAAAAATAGAAATAGAAAAAGGAAAAGAAAGAGAAAAAGAAAGAGAAAAAGAAAAAGACAAAGAGAAAAAGAAAAAGAAAAAGAAAAAGAAAAAGAAAAAGAAAAAGAAAAAGAAAAAGAAAAAGAAAAAGAAAATGAAAAAGAAAAAGAGAATGAAAAAGAAAAAGAGAATAAGAAAGAGAAAGAAAAAAAATGATAAATAAAAAGAAAGAGAAAGAGAAAGAGAAAAAGAAAAATAGAAAAAGAAAAAGAAAAAGAAAAAGAAAAAGAAAAAGAAAAAGAAAAAGAAAGAAATGAGAAAAAAACACCAAAGCAATGCCCAAGCAGTTCTGCTTGCTTTTCCCTTTATTAACCAAAGCACATCAATTTTCCTCCATTCTGTCGTGTCTTTTCCAAATCCTGCAGGTCTTCAAAACTTTCAGGCTTTCAAATCGTCTGTACATTGTGGGTGGCCTGGAGAAGTTTAGGATGTGTTTTGCTCCGACTGCAGTTGGAATTGTATGCCAACCCTTGGCTGTTTCTTGGTGCTTTAACAAGTTGGTGGCTTGCAGCCAGGTGCCTGGGCTGGGATCCACCGTGGGCAGTCGGCGCCGGTGCTGTGTTTCTGCAGCACAGGAGCAGGGCCATCCCTGGGCTGCACAGTTCTAATGGCAGTGAGGACTCCAGCTCCCCACCGTGTCCAGTGGCTGAGCTCAGCTGCAGAGGGACAGGATAAAACCCTCTTTGTGACCTCTGGTGGCGTGGGAAAAGTGAAGGAAATTTTCCTCTGGGTTGAACAAGAAAGTCACAAAGTCTCTTTGGTCACCATCTGTTTCAGTACCACCAGCACAGAGCTGTTACTATGCTGGCAGGCACTTTCATGGAGACTCCAAGGCCTCTTTCCATTGTTATTGCTGTCTACTTTAGATGGATTCTGCTTCTGCATTTTTTAAAAGAGGAGAAAAAAAAACCTTGATGATTTTTGTTTTATGGCAGCTGTGCTAAGGGACCAACAAGCACTGCAGAGATTATTTTCATGTAATAATCCTTGGAAATAGTATAGATAGAGCAAACTTCCCCTTCCAAATTGCCAGTGCCTGCAGTTCTGCCCTGAGCCACAGCAAAGGTGTGAAATGCAGAGTGCTTTGCAGAAATATTCAGGGCCACCAGGCCAGCCTGCTTTGTGCTCTCTGGAGCACAGCAAGCGCTGTGCAATGCTGCTCTGAGCTGCTGGGAGAGAGGTGTTAGAAATAAACAAACTCTTAGTTACCATTAAGTGGAGACAAAGTCATTAAAGCAAACAAGAACCTTCTTCTTAGTAAGGATTCAACTGAGCCGGCTGTGTATCTCTGTCTCCTGAGAGCTGAACATAGACACACACCAACACAATGCTGTTTTTGATTGCTTTTCACAGCCTTGGGTGATCCCTGTCCCCTTCCCCTTTGGCTAGGTGCTAGGCAACTTCTATTCTCTCCTGACAGCCTACTTTTCTGTCCCCTCTCCTCTTCTCCTACCTGTCTTTTATTCTGGTGTTCAACCCTGCTCCTTTTCCAGCTCACAGCAACACCCAAGAAATTAACTGGAACAAATGCAAACCAGAACTAACACCACCTAGCACCAACAGCTTTCATTCTTTTTTCTAATAACCTTTTGGCTGCAGCAAAATATGACCTCCTAGCTCCCTGAGGGAATCACGAGCCTAATTTCAACATGTTTTTGGGATGATGATGCATCTTCAGTGAATAGGTTTTCTTTTGGGAAGGGTATAAGCACATGAGTTCAAGGCTGCAGGGCAAACCAGTTTTTGTTAGTTAGAAATTTTCGTTATGACCTTCCCATGCATAGTTTTTTAACCTTTCTGTAATATCAAATGACCTCAGTTCTGTGATGATTACATCTGCAAAGGCCAAGAGTGTTGAAACACACAGACCCTGGGGGAGGCATCAGGGTATTTATTGTAGCAGCTTCTCCCTGTAAATAACCCCCTGCCAGGCTCAACTTGAGAGAAATTCTCAAATAATAGCCAACCATCAGCTTCTTTTTGGGTGGGATGAGGAACACCCATTAGCCCACTCCAGCACTGGAAATATTTCAATGCAATGAAGAAGCAGTGCCTACAGGAGAGAGACTCTTTGGCTCTGGGCTCTCTCTGGCACTTCTGCTGCAAGGACATTCCCCTCTGGAGCATTGCCACCCACAGCAGCCCACAGGGGCTGGGGGGCAGAGGCACAGGCTGGGGGTGCTCCCCTCTGGCCAGCCCTGCGGGAAGTAGGCATGGGAAAGGCCCAAACCCAGCCAAGTGCTGGTTCTGGAGGTGCTGGGAGCAGCCAGGGAGGCGGCACCAAACGGACACATCTGAAGGTCTCTTCTGCCCCGGATGAATCCGGGACTCAGCAATTGCTCCGGGCCAGGTGCAGCACCTGGCACTTGGCCTTGTGGGACCTCATGAAGCTGTCAGATGAGGTTGTCTCCCACTTCTCAAGCTTGTCCAGGTTCCTGTGCATGGCCATATCCTGCCATGGTGCCCCTGCCCGTCTCAGCTCCCCCATCCCCTGCAAACGTGCTGAGGGGGAGATTGATCCACTGCCTGTGCCATTGGGGAAGCCACAACAGAAGCCATAATCTTTCAAATATTTGTTGCTTTTGAAATAGAGATTTTTGGAGTTCACTTGAGTTAGCAATATGAATTAAGCATTTAAATTTTAGCTTGTAGAATTAAGTGTTGATTTTTTTCCTTTTACTTAAGAAATCATGGATGTAATTATCATGCCAGGCAAGAACAGGCAGGGCCAGGGGTTGGATATGCATGAAAAGGTTGAGCAATGTCACCTATATGGAGCACCTTTGTGAATAAAAGATTGGGCTCAGAGCAGGGCTCAGGGCACAAGTTTTCAGGAGAGCTATCTCGCTTGTTCCGGGTGCTGACAATACAGACCCACTTCATAACTACATCAGGTTGTGGAGTCTATTTATTCCACCTATGGCTTCACTTTTCTATTGAAAACTGCAGGTGAGAAAGCCCAGGCAGAAAAGGGAAGGAGAAGCCATGTAAACAAACCCATAGCTCTATACAAGGACAGAAGCAGATTTCATCTTCACCAAGCTGAAAAGAGTGGTTTTATTAGAGAAAAAACAAAAGCAAAAATACCCTAACATCATATATATTCTCCCACCACATTCAGACATTACAACAATAAAAATGCACTCTAAAACCACTGCAGTAAATTGGTGAGTTAGGAAAAATAAACAGGGCACAGGTTAATCTATATAGATCTTTGGAAAGATGAGCAATTACAATCTGCACCCCAGCTCATGCTCAGTATTTACTATAATATTAAATAACAATAAAGTCAAACACAATAGAAGACTGATGTTCCTACCTTCTGCTTCCAAACACAGCCAAGGGTGGCAGCAGCTACAGCTCCATTCTCCTGAGCTCACAGCGCAGCGCAGCTGTTCCAGCCGCACCAGCACGGGACTGGCCGCAGGTTGTACAGCCCGTGCCTGAGCCAGGATCAGAGCGCGTTTCCTCTCAGGTAAGGGGAGCCCCGTGCTCTTCCACAGCTTCTCCACCTTCTCCAGGAGCAAAGCAAACCCCACCACAGCTACAAAAGCCGATGCTTATCAAAGTTTTCCCTTAGCAGCTTGGAAGAGCCAACTCCCGCAGACTCCGCAGAGCATCCGTCCCGGAGAGCCAGCCGCAGCTGCCCTGCTCTCCTTTCATCAGATCCGGGTGACACCCACCCACAGCCATTGAAAAGGGTCATTCCCAGCCTGGGAGCCAGGCGGGTCTAAGCAGTGAACAGTGATGATCATTAGAACCCCCTGAGTAACAGCTGAGGTGACTTAGCTCCCTGCTTTGGACAGGCCCCTTTGGTGTCCTTGTGCAGTGGGGCAGTCCCTGCCCCGGCACTGGCAGGGCTGGAGGGCAGCTGGGAGCCTTTCCCAGCGCCTGGCAGCTTCTGCAGCTTTGGCAGCTGGGGCATGTCTTGTGTCTTCTGGAAACCTGGCAGCCCAGGCGGGATTCTCAGGTAGCCTCAGGCTGGCATCTCTGATTTTTTTTGCAGTTCTTTTGTTTGTCTTAGGTCTGAGATCAACAAAAGGGCTTTTCCCACAACTTCCAAGCAGCTAAGTGAAAAAATCTCGTTAATTCACCAAACACAATATTGCTGCCCCAAAGCAAGAACACACAGGCCAGAAATATGTCCATGCATGTGAAAAACACATGTGAAAACTGATAAAGTTTAATAAAGGACAACAGGAGACAAGGACCATAGCGCAAAGGTTATTATGGCTGGATGCATCTGGGCACTCAGCCAAGACCACGCTGTGTGTTGCACAAAGATTGCTGCATATG
The DNA here is from genome assembly GCF_036417665.1 of Passer domesticus. Classification (NCBI taxonomy): domain Eukaryota; kingdom Metazoa; phylum Chordata; class Aves; order Passeriformes; family Passeridae; genus Passer; species Passer domesticus. The sequence continues at coordinate 83,713,988 of NC_087512.1, forward strand.
CATAGAACCTTATTCATAGCAAACTTTAGTTTACATGTTCCAAGAATTGTTTTGCATGGCTCCTCCTGTGTCTTAGAGCATGCATATTCCTTGGCTGTGGTTTTAGTCCATTCTTGCCACCTCCAATTTTTGGACCTTGGTCCGCACCATCTTCAGACAGTGAGTGCTGACAGTGGGCACATCTGTAGCAGGTGTCTTCTTTCTATGTTCATTGGATGTTATCCCATTTAAGTAGGCATTTGAACACAAGCATACTTCTATCAGCTATTTCACTACTATGTCTAAGCCTAATTAAGAACTGAAATAAAAACTATATCTTTATAAGAAAGTTACTTTAACACATATAAAATCCATTTTAATATTTGCAAAAAGCCAATATTAGAATATTATAATATGTATCTATAACAATCTATTGATAATATTGCTGAAAGAAGGAAAACTTTTCTAAATACCTAGTGCCTTTGGTAATCGCTAAAGGTAATGTAGCTTGGGCTCTACTACTGTTTACTCATCTTTCTATTGCACAGAAATCTTGGATACTTTAGTGTGTAGATCTGCATTTATGACATTCTCTGAAATGAAAGTGAGAGGAGAAATGGGCTAAATTCAGATATCTGAAGTTCTGTCTGAACATTTGCTGAGGTAAATCAAAGACTAAAGGACAGCTACTCTTTGTGAAGAATGCCAGAGCAAGTTAAAATATGTATTAACAGGCATAATCAACACACTAGAATTAAAAGAGCATCTCCACCAGAAGAGAGAGTCTATAAAATCACATTCTGCATCAAGAAAACATAATGTCTATCACTACATGGATTTGTCGCTTTGCACGCCCCTCTGCCAAGTGCAAGGGGCCTCAAGGACTGAAAGCACAGGGAGCCAAAGGGAGACAGCTGCACCTACGTCACTGAGGGCTCCTGGGGAAGCAGTTTCCTTGAGAATCAAGGTCCTCTCCTCCAAAGGCACTTCCCCAAATGTCTGCATTTCCCGGGAAACACCAACACACACTTCAGAAACCCTGGCAAGGCCAAATTCCTTGTGCTCCTTGCAGCACAGGCACTCCAACTGGAGCTCATCTTCCTTCCCCCAGGTCTGTGTCACTTCCTTCCCCACGCCCACGTGTCGCTTTGGGCGCGCAGCCCCGGGCCCCTACAAACACGAGCTGCCCGCTGCCTCTGCACGTGCCTGAACTCCTGCCTGCGCTCACGGCAGCAAAAGCAGGCTGTTCCCAGCCAGGGAGCGGAGCCCTGTTCCCGCAGGAGGCTCTGGTCAGCCCCTTGCAGGACGCTCCACTGTGCACGCAGCACTTCTCCTGCCCGCCCAGAACGCTCCTGGCACAGCAGAGCACAAGCTGGCCGGCTCTGGGCTCAGCACTCCCCAAACACAGGCACAGGAAGACGCAGCGGCTGCTTTGCAGCCATGCCCAAGGGAGATGGGAAGGATCCCCTGCCCCTGGTCTCACTTGCTTGCCTTTCTGACTGGGCCTGAGGCACGGGCTACGATTCCTCACTTGTGGGGAGAGCAGAGCTGCCAGAAGCGCACCCAGCCTGCAGGCACTGCCTGACAGCGCTGCGGCCACTGGGACGCTCGCGCCTCTGAGTCACAGCCACTGCCCTGCTGCTGCTGCTGCTTCATTTGCTTTTTGGCACAGCCAGAGAGCCAGAGCTCACTGTTAGGCCACCATGCTCTCTGGTTCTGCCCTCTTCCTCTCCCTGTGTAGGGCTGGAGCATTGCTGTGCTTTCAGCAAGCTCTTGGTGAGAACTTCCAGCACCGCAAGCTCCTCTGCCCTCGGTGGATGCTCGACATGGAAGAGCATACTCAAGCTGGCTCTTCTAAATCCCAGGGTCCTTGTTCCCTTCAGCGTGCTCAGCACGACCTTCAACTCCACGGTGCTGTGCAACTGGAGCAGCAGGACAGGGACCTCTGCAGCCTGAGCTGCCCTTGTTCCTCTCTGCCCGTGCACAGACGACAGCGTGGAAGAGAACGGCAGCAGGGCCCTGCGTGTCCCCGGGCTCAGGATTTGTGCTGCTTCAGCTCCACAGACAGAGCCATGGCTTAAGTGAAAACGCCAAAATGTTTATTAAGGGAAGGCAAAGTGAAGGGGTGAACTGGGAGGGAAAACAGGGGATTGGCAGGGCCAGGGGGCGGGAGGGAGGGAGCTGCAAACAGGGAGCAAGAAGGCAGGAGCTCCTGGAGCTTGCCAGAGGCTCAGCTGTGAGCAGCAAGAGCTGGGCCTGGAGCTGCAGCTGGTCCCCTCTGCTCTGCAGGTGCTCCCATCTTCAGTGGGAACTGGGGGTGGCCAAAGGACGCTGGTTCTTCCCATCCTGCAGGCGCAGTTCGGCAGATCTTGCGTCGAAGGTCAGATTGACAGGGGGAGGCTGGAGCCCGCCAGGCGCCAGGGCAGGAGGGGGCCGAGCCCTCTCCCATGGATACAGCAGCATCCCACAAAACCTCACCTTGGCCACGTGCCAAGCACAGGAATAGAGGGAGCAGGCTCTGGCTCAGGATTCTCGTGAGAGCCTCTTCCCCCTCTTCCACTCCCAGCTCCATCACCTGGCTGAAGAGCTGAATGGAGAGCAGCTGCAGCTGGCTCTTGTCCTGCAAGGAAAGGAAAAGTCCTAAGCACCAAATGCTCCCGACCCATTGAAGCAAAGGCCCAAACCTGCAGAGAGCACAGAGTTTGCAGGCAGGGGCCAGTGCTCTTGGCTGGGGGCACAGAGCCTTACGTTGTCAAAGTGTGGCATCTGGGGCTCAGCCAGCTTCAGGGTGCTGATGCTGGGTATCTTAAAATCTTTGTCCTGCAGCAGACGCGTGAGCACGGAGAGGCTGGTCCAGAGCATCTCTGCATTGGGATCACGCAGCTGCTGCAGCAGGTGTTGATAGAGGCCGTGTATTCCTCCGCCCTGTGTGCAAGACGAGGCTGTGCTGTGAAGCCGTGAACGGCTGCAGCAGCAGCAGCTGCTGGTGGCACTGGGGCAGCTGAAGCGGGAGGCAGGAGAGCTGGGAGCAGCTGCCTCTGCTGGCAGAGCCCAGCCAAGGCCAAAGGTGTGTGTTCCCCAGCCCCACGCTGCCAGCGCGGCTTCAGCCACTGCCCCCTTCTCACCAGCGAGGGCTCCTTGCTGAGCAGCACGAGGCCTCTGAGCTGCAGGCGCAGCCTGTCCCTGCACTGGCTGGGCAGGTGCCTGGATAGGAGCCAGAGGGCACTGGGACCGTGTCGGCTCAAGTCCAGACAGTCCAGGAGCTGAAAGGCACAGGGCAGTGACGGGGGAGCTGGCCGGCAGGAGCCCGGAGCCGCACAGGGCCGGGCCCCTGCAGCAGCGGCAGCGGGCGCGGGCAGCGTCCCAGGCGGCTGCGGCTAGCAGAGGCCCCAGAGCTGGGAGGCAGCTCAGGCAGGCAGCGCTGGCCGTCGGGCTCACCTCCACAAAGAACGCCAGAGCAGGCAGATCCCGGCGTGGCTGCTTGCGGATAAGCAGGCTGAGCAGGTGCGAGGCCATGTGGGGACACAGGGGGCTCAAGCCACGGCGCATCTCCCTGGCAGGGGAAAAAGGCACCAAGGCCCTGAGCCGGCGGGCAAACCTCTCCCAGGAGTGACTGACAGAGGTCTGATCATTCCCCAGCACTCTGCAAGGGGACACGGGCCCCTTGGGAAGCGGCTGCTCCTGGGCATCCTCCTCTGCCAGGCTTGTGCAGTCTGCTCGGCCGTGCCTCGGTGGCAAGGCCCTCTGGCTTACGGCCGCAGGGACTGTGTGGGGCACTCCGGGCACGGGGCACAAATGCTGGCGGTGGCGGAGGGGAGAAGGGGGTCTCACCTGGCCAGCAGGCCCGCTGCCTCGTGCTGGGTGTGGGCACAGAGCAGGGCGTCCCAGACCTGTGTGTGCTCCAGAGCCACCAGCTTCTTGTGGAAGCCCAGTCGGGAGAGCAGAGCCTTCATGGTCTGCGCTGCAAACCTGTGTGCCCAGCAAGGGCCAGGTCACGCTGGGAGCACTGGCCCTGGCCACAGGGGGCATGGGAAGGACAGGGCGACTGGCACCTGTTGGGGTCGCTGGGAAGGCCGTGTTCCTCCCGGCACACTCTCCAGAAGCTGCGGGTCTCAACGTCCTCTGGCATCTGCTCTGTGGCAGAGAAAATTTCCAAGAGCAGATCCACCAGCAGCTGGGGAGAATAAATGAGCATCCCGTAGTGCCACTGGGACGTGGGGACAATCCTCCGCAGCACCAGAGTTGCCTGCAAGAGACAAAGCACCCCGAGGCAGCGCTCAGTGCCCAGGTGCCCATGAGGCAGGGCCCGAGGGGAGAGGCAGGGCGGGCACCCGGCCTGCTGCCCCTGAGCCTGCCCTGAGCCCAGCTTTCAGCCCAGGCCGGGAGCTGCAGCGTGGGGAGAGCATGGAGAGCTGCTGGAGAGGTGACCTGGAGGGCCAGCAAAGGCCAGCTCCAGAAACTCACAGCAAGGGCAAAGGCGGCCTCATTCCCGCTGCAGAAGATCCTGCCGTGCGGTGGCTGCTTCTCTACTACGGAGAGCAGCGCCGGAAGGACCTCCTCCATGGCGACTTCTGAGGTGCCCATGGCCCTCCACATCAGTGTGGCAGCTCTGTGGGACCAGAGCTGTGTGTCAGCACCCTGCCCCGTGCAGCTGCCTCGGGCCAGGTGACAGAGCCCCGGTGCCCTGAGGGGCCGGGAGGGAGCATGGCAGCAGGCTTGGGAAACAGAGGTGCCCGAGGGGCCCTACGGGCGGTGAGCACCGAGCTCTGGAGGCACTTGTGCCCCGTACCTGTCACATAATGGGGCACAGTGCAGGAGGCTCATGACCACGTGAGCGGGATGGTCTTCTGTCAGGCTCACGATGGCCATTTGCAGCCCGGCGTCCACGGTGTCGCAGGACGCCAGTCTCTGCAGGATGGCCCTGACCGTGGCTAGCACCTGGAGGGAACGGCATGGGGGAGACTTGGTGTGCTGTCCTAGGCAGCAACTTGCCCAGCTTCGCCCAGGAAGTGCTTGCCTTCCCACCCCACTGTGATGGCCCCAAAGGCTGAGCGGGACCAGCAGACATGGCTTGAGGGGCCACGTGATCCTGGGAGGCCTTCAGCCCCGGCCCCAGGCTGCTTGCCTGCTGCAGAGAAGAAACACCCTTCTGGCAAAACTCCAGACTGGGTGCAGGACTCACAGTCAGGGCAGTCACGGCGTCCGTCTCTTGGATGGCCTGATTGAGGGTGTTTGTGGTGGCCATCCCCTCCGTCAGGGCCATGTCGGCCTCCGCCCGGCCCTCGGCCGCTGCCTGCTCACAGCTTGCAGCCAGCTCAGCGGGCGCAGTGCTGGCAGCAGGCTCTGCCCGCAGCTGGCTGGGCACGGAGTCGGGCTGGGCCGTGCCTCCGGTCACGGTGGCCCTGTTCTTTCTGCGCCGGAGACGCAGGAACCTCCGCAGTGCCTGCAGCAGAAGGAAGGGCGGGAAGAGAGGGACGTTGCATGGTCTGCTGCAAGGACGGGGCTGGGCCGAGCAGGGCCAGCAGGCCCGGCCCAGGTGGGGATGGCCGCAGGTACCTGCGCCGCTCTACGGAAGCGGCCGCGGGTGGGCTCCTGCTCTTGAGACTGGTCCTTGGCTGCATCTGGCAAAGAGGGAGAGCAGCCAGAGCTGAGGGGCTGTGGGAGAGGCCGGAGAACACAGGCCAGCCCTGCGCTCCCCAGGCAGGGAAAGGCCCCTGCGTGCCCGGGGGACGGAGCACGACTGCCATCGGGGGGGCAGTCCCTGCCCCTGTCCCATCCTGTCCGTGGGCATTTCCATAGGGATGGGATGGGATGGGATGGGATGGGATGGGATGGGATGGGACGGGACGGGACGGGACGGGACGGGACGGGACGGGATGAGATGGGATGGGATGGGATGGGATGCGATGGGATGGGGCAGGATGGGATGGGATGGGATGGGGCAGGATGGGGCCTAGGCTGGCTGCAGGCACCAGTGCTGCGGCCCAGCTGCGCCACTCACCGTCCTGCAGCGGCTGCAACTGCTCCGGCTCTGCAGGCTGCTGCACTGGGGCAGCTGCAGGGCCGTTCTTTTTCTTCCCCCGAAGCCTCCGGAATAGGCTGAGCACTTTGCTCGCCATCCCGCTGCCCGACCTCGAGGGACAGATGCCTCGGCAAAGGTCGGAGTCAGCGGTGCCGCAGTCGTGCCTTGCAGGCACCTGCGACAGGGAGGCCTCAGGAGGATGACAGGACAGCAAGTCCTGCCCTGTGTTCTCGAGGGCTCCTGCCACAATGACAGGAGACTCCTCGTGAATGATGGAGTTCACCAACTCCCACGGCCCGGCCACAGGGGCACCGGCCGCAGGGATGGGAGATTCCTCGGAAAGACTCCGAGTCAACAAGTCCTTAGGTCTGGCCGTGAGGCCAGCCGCAGGAGTAGCGCTTCGGAAAAGCTTCGGGTGGGCAATGAACGAGCTGGCTGTGCGGGGGATCCACACAGCACCACTCTGTCACGTCCTGTCCCGTCGCGTGCACCGAGCACTCTGGCGTGGCCGTGACGCTGCCAGCACCTATGTCAGCGCGTGTCACAAAGGGCTGCTGCCACACCCTGTTCCACTGCGCCGCACGGTGACCCTGCTGCACCGTGTCACAAGGGGCCCTTGCTGACGCTGCCACGTGCCCCGGGGCCACCCCCTCCCCAGGCAAGGCGCCCCTGCTTGGAAGGAATCCGTTGCCCCGAGTGTCTAACACAGCCCTGGACACACCAAGGCCGGCCAAGTGCTCAGGGAAGGCCACTAAACGTCTGTGCCCGGCCCGCACAGCCCAACTCGGTGTGGCCCTGGAGCAGAGCGGCTTCCAGCAGGCAAGAAGCAAACGCATCTTGCCAAGAGCTAAAACACACCAGCTAGGGAAGATGGCATTAATAAAGGCCTTGGAATTCACAGCTCTCTGAGAGACATTTGGGGTTCTTGCTGGGCAGAGGTGATCCGCCTCTGTCCTGTGCTCAAAGGGGGGAAGACACCCTACCACAGGTGCTTGGCTTGCTCTCCGCAGGCCCAGGCAGGTGCCAAAGCTGCTCTTGACAGCCTTCTCCCTTCCCACGCCCCACTGCCAAGTGCCAGGGGCCTCAGGGACAGAAAGGAGAGCAGGGAAGCAGAGGCAGACAGCTGCACCTACATCACTGGGGGGGCTCCTGGGGAATCACTTTGCTTGAGAAGCAAGCCCCTCTCTTCCAAAGGCATTTCCACAAATGCGCACATTTCCCGGGGAGCACCAACACACACTTCAGAAACTCTGGCAAGGCTGAATTCCTTCTGCTCCTTGCAGCCATGGCACTCCAGCTCCAGCTCCTCTTTCTTCCCCCGAGTATGTTTCCATGGGTCCTTTCTGGCACGCAGCCCCGGGCCCCCTATAAACAGGAGCTGCCCGCTGCTTCCTCATGTGCCTGAACTCCTGCCTGCGCTCAGGGCAGCAAAAGCAGGCTGTTGCCAGCCAGGGAGCGGAGCCCTGTTCCCGCAGGAGGCTCTGGTCAGCCCCTTCCCCACTGTGCACGCAGCACTTCTCCTGCCTGCCCAGAACGCTCCTGGCAGAGCAGAGCACAAGCTGGCCGGCTCTGGGCTCAGCACAGCCCAAACACAAAGCAGCAGCTGTTTTGCAGCCATGCCCCAGAGAGATGGCAAGGATCCCCTGCCCCTGGGCTCACTTGCTTGCCTTTCTGACTGGCTCTGAGGCAGGGGCAGCGCTTCCTGGCTTGTGGGGAGAGCAGAGGCGCCGCAACCACACGCAGCCTGCAGGCACTGCCTGACAGCGCTGCGGCCACTGGGACGCTCGCGCCTCTGAGCCTCTGCCACTCCGCTGCTGCTGCCGCTGCTGGTGCAGCATCATTTGCTTTTTGGCACAGCCAGAGCTCACTGCTAGGCCACGCTGGTCTCTGGTTCTGCCCTCTTCCTGTCCCTGTGTAGGGCTGGAGCATTGCTGTGCTTTCAGGAAGCTTTCTGTGAAGACTTCCAGCATTGCAAGCTCCTTTGCCCTCGCTGGATGCCTGCCATGGAATCCCTCACGGCTGGCTTCAGAGTACACCGCAAGCCGGCTCTTCTAAAACCCAGGGTCACTGTCCCCCTCAGCGTGCTCAGCACCACCTTGAACTCCACGGTGCTGTGCAACTGGAGCAGCAGGATAGGGAGCTTTGCAGCCTGAGCTGCCCTTCTTCCTCTCTGTCCGTGCACAGAACGCAGAAGGGAAGAGAAGGGCAGCAGGGTTCCACGTGTCCCTGGGCTCAGGTTTTGGGCTGCTTCAGCTCCATGGAGACGCGGGTAATGTGGAAAAGCCAAAGTCTTTATTAAGCAAAAGCGAAGGGAAGGGGTGAGCTGGGAGGTAAAAAACGGGGATGGGCAGGGCCTGAGGGCTGCAGGGAGGGAGATGGCACCAGGGAGAGGGATGGCAGGAGCTACTGGAGCTTTCCACAGGCTCAGCTGTCAGCAGCTAGAGCTGTGCCTGGAGCTCCAGCTGGTTCCTTCTGCCGTGCAGCTGGTTCCATCTCCAAGGGGAACTGAAAATGGCTGAAGGAGGCCGCTCCATCCGATCCAGCTGACAAAGGAAGTGGCGAAGATCTGCTTTGGAATGTCAGCTGGATCCCTATGCTGGTGCAGGATGGGCTCTCTCCCCTGAGGGCGTGAAGAGCTGAAAGAGAGAGGAGCAGAGTCACGGCCAGAGGCCAGATTGAGGGAATGCAAGCAAAGCCTCCTGCCAGGGCCATCCCAGCCGGCTGTTGCCATGGCCAGGAGGGAGAGGCAGCCACGGGCTTGGGCCGGAGGGTGCTGGCCACGGATCCCCCACGTGCCCCTGAAAGCTCTCCGGGCTCTGCCCCCGCCGCCCCTCGTCCGCACAGGGAGCAGAGCCCTGGGCAGCCCGGGCACGGACTGTAGCTGCGGGGCCGGCATGTGCAGCTGCCCCCGGCGGTCCCCGCTGGCCCGCGGCTGCCCTCACTCACCCTCAGCGAGGACCTGGAGCTCCTCCTTCTGCCCCGTCATGAGCGCTCCGGCCACCCCTGGCAAGACAGAGGCACAGGTGGCGGCCCCAGGTGGCAAAGCTGCCCGACACGGGCGCTGCCAGCCCCGGGGCCGCACGCCCTCCTCCCCGGGCAGGGCTCGGGCCGGGCCCCTGCCGCACGCTGCCGCCCCGGGGAGGGCTCGGCTGCGGGAGGGCGGCGGCAGCGGCCAGGGCTCGGCTCCGGCTGCCGGGGCAGCAGCCGGGCCGGGAGGCGGGGAGGGACGCCGGGCTCGTGGCTCACCCATGATGCTGACGGCCGTCTCTCACAGGGACCTCTGCGGGCTCTGCAGGCGCGGCAGGGCGCAGCGCAGGTGCTCGGCCGCTGGGCTCAGGTCCTGCAACAGCTGCGGGGAGCGCTGGGAGGGAAGGCCCGGCGCGGGCTCTGCCCCTCGGCCGGGCGCTGCCCGAGCCGGGCACCGGCCCAGCCGGCCCGCACGGCCCAGGGCAGGGAGCGGCATGCGGGGCGCAGGCTGGCGGCCCCGGGTGCGGCGCTGGGCAGGGGCACAGCTGCCAGCCCCCCACGCCGAGCACCGGGGCCAGGGGGCTTCTCCAGCCTGCGGCTGGCGCTGCCGGTCTCCGTCACATGAGCAATCCATGCAGGGTTCTCCAGCTAGGTCGGGTTTGTTGCAGTGATGGTATGCACTTATTCTCCGTTTCCAAAACAGAAAAGCAAAGGTGAGAAGAATAATAACTGGGATGATTTGATGCCCTGCTGCTATTTCTTCTGCCATATTGCTTTGAAAAGTTGGAGCAGTGAAATGGAGAGTTGGGAAACACTGCAGTGGCTCTCAGGGCAGTTGAGAGAATCAAAGAAGGGCGGACTACTCTGTAAATATAATGTCTCAAAGCTTATTAGGCAGGAATCCTGCATAGGAGTTCTCGTGGGGGTTTTTTTTTGGGGTTTTTTTTCTTTTGTTTTGTTTTTTTGTGTTTTTTTTTTGTTGTTTTGTTTTTTGTTTTTTTTCTTTTTTACCCTATGTTTTTATAACTAAAAGGTACAGTGTATTTTTTTTTGTTCATTTGTTTGTTTTGGTGTCCTGTTTTTGTGATCTATAGAAATCTAGAATCTCTCCTCTGGTTTTTTTTGTTTGTTTTTTCTTGTGTAATCGACATTATGACTGACTGTGTAACTTCCTTGCCAGGCAACAAAAATTCCTATGCACTTTTTGTTGCAGTGCTGGTACCTGTGCCAGCTGTCTCATGCTTGTTATGTGCCCATAAGATGTTACAGGGAGAAGCTGTAGCCAGTGTCAAGGGATTGCAAGGAGGGGTGGAGGAATCAATCCTTCATTCCTTAGGAAGAAAGGAAACAGAAGTACTGAGATGAGTTGACACTACTTCTGCTGCTATGGGTTTATGGCACATTGTAATACAGTTATTTACAAGCAGGAACTCAGCAGGCTGTTAAAAAATGGCAGCAGAGGGCTGAATAAGTTAGCCCTCTTCATGAAAGACAACGGATTTAGTTTGTCCCCAAGTTGGTAGGGATCTCATTCTGTGATAAGGTAAAGAAACAAATTGTGGGTAGAATAATTATACACACATCCACGTTGAGACAGTCTGACTGGCGAGGTATCTGGCTGTTGTGTAAGAATCTCTAACCAAATACTGAATTCTAATTGACTGTCAAGTCAATTCATACTGGCTTTCACAAAGGCAGTTGTCAATGCTCTGTGGTTGAACAGCTTATTGAATTAGGTGAAAGTCACTCACCATTCTGAGCAGACTGCATTCTGAAAGTACACATGAAACAGCTAAAAAATCCCATCAAATATAATTTAGCAGGGAAAGGATTTATAAAGATTTCATTGTAAATAAAAGCATGTTGTTCTGATTTTACTTTCATTGTTCTGTAAAATTAGGATGACTTATAAATAATGAATAAATGAATTTTTTTTATTGAACATAAATTATTTTTTTCTTTACAAATGGCTGCATAGATAAAATACTATTTCTATATTTCGGAAAGCTGTGGGAGAGCTGTTGAGAGTTCTGTTTAAATCACCCCAAGTGATTTGTAAATCACTTCTAAATTGTTTAAATCATCTCCAGCTCATAAGATAGGAAACTCTTTTTGTTAGAGAAGCAGCTAACTATGTCTTTTCATACTTGAAATATCTGATGCTTTGAATAATACATGACATTTGAATGCTTATTTTGCACTTGGGACCCAGATCATCTACTCATCTTTAGGGATATCGGGACTTGACACCCAGCTCAGCAGCTTGCTTTATGCAGTAGCCAGCTCCAAGCAACTTAAAGAACATCACCTGTGAGGGTCGCTTCTAAATCTTCCTGTCTTCAAAGTTAAATTATTTAAACAAATACTATAGGTTTGCAATAAGATGGAAAATGTGTGTTTAAGGAAGCTTTCTGAATGGCTTAGTGAGAAGCAAATTGACTGTGATTGACTGGAAATGAAACTAGGTGCTATGATGGTACGTTTTTGCTGTGGAAGTGTCAGCCTGTTGTTACTCAGGAATGACAGACTTCATTGTCAGGAAAAACAAAAGATTCTACAGAGCAAGGATTTTCTGACAGTGCCAACCAGCACCATTCGTTTTGCAGGTCAGCACAGCCTTCAGTCATGTTTCTGAGTTTCATATTGGATGCTCTCATGACTGTTTTCTTTTCACTGACTCATCTGGAAAATATGGAGATCCTGAGCAGTTTATAGCAACTAATCCCTTGGGCTAGGAAATACAGCACAAAACAATGCAGATCACAGACCCCCTTAATCCTTTTATGACATCCATCTTTAATAGGCATCCTGATGGCACACAAGAAACCTGACTGCAGAGTGGTCATGCATACAGAGCACATGTCACCAGTTGCTCAAAAGTGGGCCTGCGGCTATTTCAGGCTGAGTAGGTGGGTGTTTTATTTATCTCAGGGATATGACAGCTCTCTTCATGCAGTAGGTGAATGCAGGAACTGCTGTTCCACCACTATCATTTGTTTAATGTAGTCAAAGAAAAAGTTCTTTTTATATTATTTTTTTATGTATTCTGCTGTGTGTCACAATGGATTCTGAAAGCCATGGTGCCTTTTTCAACTGTTTTCTTTGGAGAGGTCTAATAGCGTGGTTAGCACAGTTGAATTATTCCAGCATGTAAGAAATTTCACTCTATATTTTGCTTTCCACATTCACTCAGTTTATTTTCATCAGGTCCCAGCTTGCTGTCCGGCAAACCAGTCTCATTCCATATTGATTTGTGATGAGGCAACAGGGCAAAAGAAAGCAAAAAGAATAGGAAAAAAGTAGCCCAAAAAGGAGAAGCCCTTGACCTCCTTCCTTTATGTGGCAGCCTGGTTTGGCTGAAGGGTGAGTGTTGTAATATAGATGAAAGTAATTTCTCTAATACAAGGAGTATACATGTATTTCTAGTCCCTCTCAGTGTGGAATTTGCTTACTAGATTTGGATAGTTAACACATTGTGGCAGGAGTCACGATTCAGCAGAAAATATTTTCTAGTTGAAAAACCAGCGTGACCAAGAGCTGGTGCAAACCAAACACAAGCAGAAAGTTTGTTTGCCCACCCTCTCTTAATGCCTCACTCCTGATATGGTCCAGACTCCAACATTCAGCCCATTCCTCTGTTCAGAATGGTTCAAGCCTGTCCTGTGCTGTTTACACAAGTACAATGCTCACCCTCTGCCAAGGATGAGCGATTTTCAGCACTGCTGATTCTGACACGCTCTTCAAAAGAAAGGTTCTGATGGTCACGGCTATTGAGGGCAGCTGTGTTACACCGTGCCAGAAACACATGTAACACACTTGAAACATGTATGTAAGTTGATAATGTGGTAACAAATCACTATCTTATAAGAACCAAAATTTCCAGATAACCTTGCTATAATTGCAAGCAGCTTATGTGCAGAAGGTCTAATGTGGAGAGCAAAAGATCATTTAGAAGAAAGATGTTAGGGCAGTCAGCTCTTTATTTTTCATCTTCTGATGCATGTGCTTCCATCTGTCTTGCCATGGAATGCTGTCCATCAAAATAGTTTTCCAGACAGGACTTCCTAAGACGTTGATTTATAAATCAGGTACAAATTTGCACAAGATCACTCTGACTCAGCTTTGAGTCTGACCTAAAAGTATTTCTTGTCATATGGAAGCAAATTATGGTGCAGCAATAAAACAACAGAAACATTGCTGAGAAACATTGGTGCTATTCTTAGCTCTGGGGTGCTGCTGAATGTCACAAACAACTGACAGATCAGAAACTCGTGTCTAAAAGAAAATAGGAAACCAGTAGGCTTAGATTGTCTGTATTTATTAGAATACACTCTGCCTGGATTGTGAAAAAACAAGGTAGTTTTGGCCATCTTTTTTCACACAGAAGCATGATCACTACTACAAACCCTGCCGTCTTCAAAGGATGACTGGTACTGAGACCTACCAAATGAAGTGGCTTTAGCATGTCATAATCTAATTTTAAAAGTGAGATTTTAAAGTTAATATTCCCTTCCGTTCAAATAATCATCTGGAAATCTGAGCAGGGTATTTTTTATATACTTTTATGTACACTCTAGCTATTTTTACTCTCCACAGAAGGAAAGTCAAGAAAGCTGAAGGATGGGTGCGGGGACATTAGCCCAGATCTGGAAATGCTTTGCATTATCTGGTAATCTCGTATGCATTATATGCAAACACATAGCAATCCTTCAATGCTGAAAGATCTGCAAACATTTCAAAGATGACAACTTTAATTCCAGTACAAAGTACATTCCCAAATGCAACTCATGTCCAGAAGATATCAAGAAGATAGGTGCTGTGGTTTGTCTTTGGGGTATTTTTTTTAAATTACATTACATTATTCATAGACTAGAATAATGGTTGTTTGGGGAGGAGATGGTTGAGGTTTTTTCCTTGGGGACTTCATAAAACCTCTGAGGATGGCCAAAAAAACCAAAACCAACAATTAATCTGAAGTGATTCAAACTCTGGAGAATACTTTTTCCTTTCTACATCCTCTCTCCTTTGGTATGGCTCCTGGCAGAGAAGGTTAAAAGTTTTTTGCTATGGACAAGGATACAGTAAAGTCCTGGAAGAGTAACACGTTAGGTCTACCAATCTTCCTATGTAAAGCAGGGATCTTGAAAAAGATGGGCCTGCTGGAGAAAAAAAAATAGAAAAGGAACTGTTATTTTATAGTTTTCTACCCTCATTATCAAGCAAAGCCCAAAACCTCTGTCACTGAACAGTACATCAGGACAAACCCCATAGCAAATATGTGATGTTCTCGCTCATGAAGCTGGCATTCCAGAATACAGAGTGCCTTTCAGATAAACTGGCCTACTTCACCTGTACAAAGAAAATAAATTTATTAGGTTCACATTACACCTTCTGGAATTCTCAGAGCACCATGTGTTTTTAAGCAAACAATTGCAACTCATAAAGTAATATACCTACCGTGATTTACATAGAACAGTTCAGACCTTTATCCCCAAGTATGATGACAGAAAATTATGTACTTTTCTGAATCAATGCTTCCTAGAGAGTCAGGATCAATGCAGATGTCCTTTTCATTCTTTGGTATTGTATCTATTCCTAAATTGGATTAAAGTAAATGATATTAGATTGATAGATAATACCACACATATCTTTTATCTCAATTTGACTAAACAACATTGCAATGGTCCTAAAGCAATGTTTTTTCATTTGAATCTTCATGTACACATACTGCTTAGATACTGCTTCAGTATCAAAGCTTCAGTCCTCTGAAACAGTTCTCTTTTCATGCCTGGTAACATAAAATGAAAAGATGTCGTGTTCTGACTGGGTGTCCTCCTACTTAATTACTTCAAAAAATAATCTACATCAGTTTTTCCATCATCAACGGGTGCCTCAGGTCCCAGAGATTTTTGTACTGTACATCATGGAAGAAATAACCAAATACAGATGGTTTGGTTGTATTCTGCAGTGGTAGTCAGCAGTTACATTATCCCTCCTACTATTGTTGTAAGAGATTCTGAAAGGCAGAATATCTGAAGATGAGGGTCTGAATTAAAAATGTTGATCTAAAGCTATTGTGAAATTCATTTGAACTTGTATCTCAGTTCTAGTAAGTTCTGAGAGAATGGTTATGTGCAAATCCTTGTGATATTTCAGAAGTTACACAGATACTTTGCCAGTTATAAATCTGAAAATGATTGGATTTCAGGGGGAGGAAATTGTGTGATTAAGTAGCAGTTTCATTTATGGTGTAGTTAAGCTGAGTTGTCAGGATTTATGAATGTTGTTGGAAGGGTCTGAATAGTTTTCATAGGAACTGTATAACATTGATGTGCATTTAAAGTTCAGGCTACTCTCAGTTCTTCACTTCTCTTTTTTAATGCAATATCCCAGCCTTTCATTCTTATGACAACTGCCACCAAAATCAAAATCAATTATTTAGGGCCAAACACTTGGTGTAGTTGTGACTGGAGAAAGAATTAAAAAATTCAAAACCATCACAGGTTGCCAGTATGACTTGAAGGAAGAAGAGCAAAACCATGGGAGGCAAAAAAGTCTGTGAGTCTTTTGGCTCTCTCCAGTGGAAGTCTAACAAGCCTGAGATCCAATAGTTTGGGAGAGTTATGCAGTCAGAAATATGGTTTCAGATACACTGATTTAGTTCCTATCTCTGTATTTATCTGTGGATATCTAAATTACAGAGCCATGCAAAGAATTGGACAAATGATCACGGGGAGCTTGGGGCTGGATCCAGAGCTCTGGCAGAAGTGATCCTTAATTCCATCTTACTCTGAACACCTAATTCTTCTGTGCCCTCTAACAAACAGGAGTTACCCCCCAGCAAGATTTTTGGTTAGTCCCTTGATATCAGCAGGCTTCAGAATACCCCAGCCATTGCTTTATCTTCTGCAATAGGATTTCTTCCACAAATTGCTGGGGAAGTTGTAAAGTGCTCTTATTTCTCTACGTTATCTCAATGCTAACCTACAAAAGACGATGCACCAGTAACTGGCCAAATGGAGGCCAGTTAAGGAACTTAATATCCTTTCAGGCTACTAGGATAAATTTTTAACCCTAGACACCAAAGCCTGCCTGTAAATTTAGCAATATAATTTAAAATACCTTTTTGATGTTTGCAACTTAGGCAGGATAGTTTAGTGGCAGTTTTAGATGATAATTGCAAAGTTATAGCCAAGGTAAAAATTACTATAAGAACAGATGTCCTAAGGGCATAACAGACTTGATTCAGGTGTGATTCAAAAAAAGGTGAAGGTGTGAAACTAAAAGGCACCTGGAGAAGTTTCAGAAGGAAAACTGGGAAGCAATCACCAATCTTTGCAGAACCTGTTAAGCAGTAATTAGCAGGAGTTCAAATGACATGCTCCCCCAAGTGATTTGTTCATTCGTGGCCACAGAGATTTAAAACTGATACCCACAACTGCTACCATCGTGCCCAACTTGTACTTTTCAATGGTGTTTTAGTACTGGCGTATTTCTAATATCAGTTGACAAGCAGATTCACGTGAGACAGAGTTGGAAAGAGCATCTTTCCCTTGCTGAAGGTTTCAACACTTTTATATGTAACTGTTTAAAGCTGAGAGGCAAAGAGTAGCTAAGGTTATTGAAGAAATCTGTTGTCTTTTTCTCCACAGGGCAACATTCAAACGTGACAACTGGAGCATCAGCCTCTAGGTCAAATCTTTCAGGGAGTGACATTTGCTCCAAACTTGCAGGAATAGAGAATAATGACAAAAAAAAGTTAATTTTTTATGCAATATCACAACTAGAACTCAAAAGATTCATAACTTGAAAAGGTAAATATTCTAATGCACACACCTACTACAGTTAAAATACTTGGAGCAATTTGACAGATACATTTAGATTCTATCTGACTTGTTTCTTATCATCAATGTTAAAATACTTAATAAAAAAAAAACAAACCACAAACATACATTCAGTTCTGTGTTGGCTTTCCTATAGTTGTCTGCATTTCATAGTTGCATATGAAATGAACAAATTCAGAGTGCTGAAAAAATGATGTTAAATGTGCTGCTCACAGGCACTGATTTGAGAAGTAAATATTTAAATTTCAAAGCAAGCAAGGAGTCAAAATATTTTTAAAAATAGATTATTTCATCCACCTTTCACCATTAGGTGTGGTATAACGTGTATCATTCTGAAAGGATGACTTAACAGGTATAAATCAGCAAAGCTACTCCAATTTCAGTATATAATCTTGGAGGAACCATCTGGGAAACATTGATTAGAGACAAGACTCTGGGGAAAAAGCAATAATAAGAAATGGTCTGGAGTGAACTGTAATAGTCACCCAATGATCTAAAGATGGAACCCTCCAAAATTGTTGGCATTTTTGTTTAAGTGAGACTTATTGACCAGGGTTCATTAAATGTTATATTGTCCCAAGAAGAAGGCTGATCATGCATAAAACATTTCTGTCAATGGTATAAGCCCATTAAAAAAAGAGAAAAAATCCTGCAAATAATAAAAAAAAAAAAAAAAAACCCAAACCAAACCCATGCTTCTGTGGTTTAGAGTTAATTGAGTTTTTCCAGGGGGAAATTCAGAGCAGGACATTACAGAATTATTAAAGACACCTGAATTCTCTTTGCTTATGCCCTGTGGAAGCTCTAGGGATTCATAAGAAGTTAAATGGTAGGCGATGGCAGAAGATCTGGGTGAAGTCTCCAGCAGTGTCTCCAATGGAGGGTGGGTGTATCACTAACCCATCTTTGTAGTAAGATCATTTCTGTGTTGTTGAAAATACTCTTCACATTTTATTTTTCAACAGCTGTTAATCATTAGTTTTAACTAATCAAAGCAAAAGACTTCTTGGCTATCAATAAAAAATGTTAAAATTCTGAATTACTTCTTTTTCTCCTGTTTTTTTTTTTTTTCAAGTAATTCTTTAGTAATAATTGAGTATCTAATTTCTTGCTCAAGAAATTAAGCTGTTGTGAAATAAGGCAGGTAAATGAGGGCTCCTGCTTGCTGCTGTCACACGGGTGTGTTGGTAAGGAAGAGGTTTTACAGCAACTTCTGTGAGCCAGAGAGAAGTTTGATAAGAGGATCCATGCTTACCCTTGAAAAAATTTTCCACCAAGGTCATGGACACAAAAACCGAAAAAGAAGGAAGGATAAATAAGAGAAACCTGCAGCTGTCTACTCCAATGAGCACTTTGCTTGTCTTTCCTGACCAATGAGTAAAGTGTAAACTTGATGAGTTTTGCAAGAATGTATAAAAAGCATACATGCTATAATAACAATAGGTTTGAAGCCTTCTGAAAATGCAGTGTGTTGCTTTGACCCTCTCAACTATGACGGGTTGAAGCAGCAGCCCAGCTGTGTCTGCGTGCTCCATGGGCCTCGGGCTCCTCTTTCTCCCTCCGTACACCACAACCCTGCAGAAGACCCAGGTTAAGGCAATTATACATCCTAAGACACTGAGTTTCTTCCCTCACCAAAGTATAAACACGTTTTGCACAGAGCTGAAATTTTGTGTTTACCTGGTGTCTTTTAATTAAAGAGAAACTTATTTAATTACATGGACTTCTTTAAGGTCATGTGCTTAGGGGTTTTTTTTCTTGATGTTTGGGGTTTTTTTGTGGCAACATATCTTCTCACCAATATTTGCAAGCCATGCCAAGGTTTTCTGAGCAAGCATAGAATTATGCTGATCCTGGTTTAGGAGACCTTTTCATAAAGGCAAGAAGCAGTAGCAGTAAACAGTTTTACAAAACTACATTTACAGGAAACGTTTTATAGGATTCTAAAATTAAACTTGATTGAGGACATTTGTTAAAGAGCTAAACAAATTAGAAGGACTTAACAGAATATTTTAAGCACTTTAAAAGGAAGAAACCAGATCTTTCCCCTTGTACAGTTATCCTGAAAAGCCTTTTAAATAAATAACGCTATGACATTTGATATAATTACTTTCAAAACCTATCATAAAATGGTATCCATTTAAGGGTTTTTAATTAGCAAACTATCAGGGCTTTGGATTAGGGGAAGAAGAGAATTCTGATGAACAATTAAACAAATGTCATCTCTTTACTCAATCCACTTTTATTTGTTTAGTGAAGAAAACATTAATGGAAATGCAGATGCATTAGGACATTATGATAACTAGTACATTAATAATGCAAATAGCTTAAGAAGGTTAATTACTTCTTAAATGAGTAGTTACTGTGTAATGTTCTTCCTTTGCAAAATACACCAACTCATTCAAAGATAAAAGCAATTTCTTTTTTTTTGCCTTTTTTTTTTTTTTGGCTGCAGCTACTCTTGAAATATACATAAGCATTTTGACCTGTTGGGATTGAAAACAATTATCAGTCAACAATTATAGGCTGAAGTCCAGCATTCAAAGATCAGGAATACATTATCAGTGAAAAATCTTTAGTCTTTGTACAGCATCAAAACCAGACAATTATTTCTGGGACTGCTAAAATGTGCCTTTCCCCAAAAGGCCAAAACATAAGCAAGCACCACATTTGAATTTCAGATGATAATTGCTGCTCTTGAAGACAATTAAACCACAATAACTGCTCCCTTGGTTTGCATGAATGCGTTCTCTCAGTTGTTGTAACTTTGTTTGAGATCCAACATATGAAGTCAACTGTCTCTGTTAGATTCAGATAAATAACTGAACTGATTTTTCTGGTTTAAATTAAAGTAGAACTGCTTGATAACTGGGATTTCAACATATCTACTCTCTCACTAATTACTGACAATAAGAAAAAAATTTCAGTGTATCCTGCCACAGAGCAGAGCAAAAGTCAAGTTCTGTTGCAGTGAGGTCAGCATTTGATGGAACAAGTCATACAATGAAATGCAAGTTTCTAAAGGAAGCTCACTTTCAGAATTATTATTTACTCGTAGGTTTGCAATCACTGCTTTTGGCTTCAACCTCTTCTAAATTTTCTAAGATTTCCTAAGCCACAAGCAGAAAGAAGCTATCCAGTACTTCAAGCAAGAGGGAAGCTAATTTCTGTGTTTTGGTAGGAGCCAACGTGACGCTGCTCCTTGCAGTAATTGATCAAATGTGGGATGGAGAAATCTCCCATGGAAGCTCTCTGTTGTCCTTTTGTGGAGGGTGTTCTTGCAAATTAGTGTTCTTTCTGTAGTCCTCACTGTATATTCCCAGTTATTTTCTCCATGGGAATCTCAGTTTTCCTTATTTTGGTCCACCTATCAGTTAAGTTTGCAAGCAGTGCCACTGAAGTGACACATTTAGGTATTTTCCTGACACAGTCTCCTGCTCCAGCAAAGAGGTACAACGTGGGCTCTTGATGAGCACTCAGCTCTTCAACCTCCACAAGACCTTTCACCACTCAGGGCTGATGACAGCAGTGAATGAACAAACTCTCTGCTCAGAGGTGCAACCCAGCACTACAGAAGGTGAAATCTAGCTCTGAAACACTTGCAAGTAATTAGAAATACGCAGTTACCTCAGCTTTGGGGTTAGGATCTTTGTTCAAATATATATAATTATTGACATCTGTGCCAGGTTGGGAATGCTCTGCATGCTGGTTCAGTACCTTGGAAAACAGGGGTTTGGTTCCCTTCAACACTTCAGAAAAACATGCACAATGAATGTCAATATTCAGCACTAACAACAACAAAAATTAGCCCTGAGCATAGCTGTACTTAATAGCAGCTGTTAACATAACAACCTTCATGGATCCGTTCAAATTACACATTCTTGCACATTTTTCTATTAAGATTTTTTTCCACGCTTTTAATTGTGGATCCTGTGATTTCCTGCGTACTGCTAACAATTTGTGCATTCTCCTAATATTGACATATCTAAATCTGACTTTCTATGGCTCAAATGATTTGAAAAGTCCCATATTTTCTGCTATAGTGTCAAATGTCTATAAATACCCCCTTCATTTTTCATACCAGGTCTTCCTGTCATGTCCTCATTCCTTTTTTTAGAGAATTTCAGTCCCTGTGTTTGAATATTGCATTGAAGAAGACATTTTTGCAATTTGGTAATGAATCATTATGGCGTAACAGAATCCATTAGCTCTCAATAAGTCTGAGCTGCTGGCTGCTCTTTTCTTGCTCTCAAATATCAAAAAGGTTCCTACGTAGAGGGAAAATACAAAGTTTGAGAGATCACTGTGCTTGCAAAGTGAAGTTTCCTGGTTTGTTTCTCTAGCTACAAGGTGATAAAACCATACTGGAAGGATTAGATAACAATGACTCACCGAAGAGGAAGATTTTTGTTCACTCTTTTTGTGGGAAAAAATGCTGTAAAAGCACTCTTTCTGAAGTAAAAATATGTTTGCATTTCCTGTAACATAAAGTTTTCACAATGTGGGGTCATTTAGTTTTCATTTTAGGGTTGGGTTGTACATTAGGACCAGTACTGTATTCACCAGATAAACCATAGGAATTTGTGATACTGATATGAAATGTGCACATGGCCCCCTCTCTCCATCACCACGTCTCCATTTAGGACTTTATAATCACTATAAAACATTTCCAAAGTTACCTTGCTAGGTTTCAGATTTGTAGCTTTTCAATAGAAAAAAGAACCAGTGTAGTAACACTGGTAAACTATATTTGGATACAGCTCAAAGACATTTTTAATAGGTGCAAGTTCTACTCATACTTTCTTGTGGGTTTTAAATATTAAATGAAAGAAAAACGGTCATTATTACCACGACACATTGGAAAGAAAATGAGTTCATAAATATTGTTGCTATTACTTAGTTATAGCATTCTATTTCTATTCCCTGTGGAAGTTGTATTAACATTGAGCATAATTTTTGAGGCACAGAACGTATGCAGCAGAGATAAGGCTGCAGTCCCAGGAGCTGCTGCACAGCTCCGCCGTCCATCACCCTGATGAATCCTAACCATTTATATCCTGCTTTTTACCAGTTACTGTAAGCGAGGCCGGCTGGTTTGGCCTTACTGGAACTGGGCAGCAGACCCATCTCTCCTATTATAGATTAACCTGCCTCACAGTCCCGTGATAAATGTGCTGCAATTTCTTTGCACATTATTTATTTAGTTTCTACTCACTAGATCTAAAAATTTGCTATTGCATTTCTAAAATTTTCTCGTAGAATTTATATCCATGTATCTACCAGGATATAGGAAATAGTGCTTTAACAGTCTGTTGCTGATGAAAAAGTAAAAGCTTTTTGATTTTTGCTTTCTTGTACAGGAGAAAATTTACAGAAGCAAACAGCATACCTTGAAAAGTCACATTTTTCATTAACTATAAATTTTTAATAAAGAAACCCAGGAGGTTTTTATTTAAATAGATAATTTCTTGAATAGGTGGTTTAGTCAAATCTGCCTTAGGTCACAGGGAGCTCAGGAACTACTGATTGGATCAGCTATTGCCTTCATTGTTCACTGTTCAAAATGAGCTCTTCATTGCCTGAGGTTGGTCACCAAGGTCATCTGGTGCCATTTATAAACCCATCAGCAGAACACCTGCAGTTTCAGAGGTTTTGTGCATTTCTGGAATGAAAACTCATTTGAAATCTACACAAAGTTGCCTGATTTCTTTTCCCAATTCTAAGCATTTGGATCCTGTTTTAAACACTTACAGTTTTTAATTAAAATTCTCCACTGATTCCAGTGAGATTGTATCGAGTCAAAACTGGTTACCATTTAAAAGCACCAAGGCTCAGAGGAGGCAAAAGGAAGGACTCACAAGTATTTTCAAAGTGATTTTAAAAACCAAAGTCTCAATTAGGCAATTGTATTCATCCATTCCCAATCCCCAGCTCACCAAGGAATTCCAGTTTATCAGTGCAGCATACAGGAATGTACGCCTGTGCCTCCATCAGCACAATCCACTCCTCATTCCATTCACACTTCCCAGTAAGAGGTGTACTCATCCACTTAATGCACAGGTCTGGAGGGAGCAGAATGCAGCTTTGGGGGAGAAGAAATTGCATGGGAGCTCCAAGGTTTGTATTTTAAAAAGAGCTTGTGCTTATGGTCTCCTACCCCACAAATGCGCACATTTCCCGGGGAGCACCAACACACACTTCAGAAACTCTGGCAAGGCTGAATTCCTTCTGCTCCTTGCAGCCGTGGCACTCCAGCTCCAGCTCCTCTTTCTTCCCCCGAGTATGTTTCCATGGGTCCTTTCTGGCACGCAGCCCCGGGCCCCCTATAAACAGGAGCTGCCCGCTGCCTCCTCATGTGCCTGAACTCCTGCCTGCGCTCAGGGCAGCAAAAGCAGGCTGTTGCCAGCCAGGGAGCGGAGCCCTGTTCCCGCAGGAGGCTCTGGTCAGCCCCTTCCCCACTGTGCACTCAGCACTTCTCCTGCCTGCCCAGAACGCTCCTGGCAGAGCAGAGCACAAGCTGGCCGGCTCTGGGCTCAGCACAGCCCAAACACAGGCGCACCCCAAACACAAAGCAGCAGCTGTTTTGCAGCCATGCCCCAGAGAGATGGCAAGGATCCCCTGCCCCTGGGCTCACTTGCTTGCCTTTCTGACTGGCTCTGAGGCAGGGGCAGCGCTTCCTGGCTTGTGGGGAGAGCAGAGGCGCCGCAACCACACGCAGCCTGCAGGCACTGCCTGACAGCGCTGCGGCCACTGGGACGCTCGCGCCTCTGAGCCTCTGCCACTCCGCTGCTGCTGCCGCTGCTGGTGCAGCATCATTTGCTTTTTGGCACAGCCAGAGCTCACTGCTAGGCCACGCTGGTCTCTGGTTCCGCCCTCTTCCTGTCCCTGTGTAGGGCTGGAGCATTGCTGTGCTTTCAGGAAGCTTTCTGTGAAGACTTCCAGCATTGCAAGCTCCTTTGCCCTCGCTGGATGCCTGCCATGGAATCCCTGACGGCTGGCTTCAGAGCACACCCCAAGCCGGCTCTTCTAAAACCCAGGGTCACTGTCCCCCTCAGCGTGCTCAGCACCACCTTGAACTCCACGGCGCTGTGCAACTGGAGCAGCAGGATAGGGAGCTTTGCAGCCTGAGCTGCCCTTCTTCCTCTCTGTCCGTGCACAGAAGGCAGCAGGGAAGAGAAGGGCAGCAGGGTTCCGCGTGTCCCCGGGCTCAGGTTTTGGGCTGCTTCAGCTCCATGGAGACGCGGGTAACGTGGAAAAGCCAAAGTCTTTATTAAGCAAAAGCCAAGGGAAGGGGTGAGCTGGGAGGTAAAAAACAGGGATGGGCAGGGCCTGAGGGCTGCAGGGAGGGAGATGGCACCAGGGAGAGGGATGGCAGGAGCTACTGGAGCTTTCCACAGGCTCAGCTGTCAGCAGCTAGAGCTGTGCCTGGAGCTCCAGCTGGTTCCTTCTGCCGTGCAGCTGGTTCCATCTCCAAGGGGAACTGAAAATGGCTGAAGGAGGCCGCTCCATCCGATCCAGCTGACAAAGGAAGTGGCGAAGATGTGCTTTGGAATGTCAGCTGGATCCCTATGCTGGTGCAGGATGGGCTCTCCCCTGAGGGCGTGAAGAGCTGAAAGAGAGAGGAGCAGAGTCACGGCCAGAGGCCAGATTGAGGGAATGCAAGGAAAGCCTCCTGCCAGGGCCATCCCAGCCGGCTGTTGCTATGGCCAGGAGGGAGCGGCAGACACGGGCTTGGGCCGGAAGGTGCTGGCCACGGATCCCCCACGTGCCCCTGAAAGCTCTCCGGGCTCTGCCCCCGCTGCCCCTGGTCCGCACAGGGAGCAGAGCCCTGGGCAGCCCGGGCACGGACTGTAGCTGCGGGGCCGGCATGTGCAGCTGCCCCCGGCGGTCCCCGCTGGCCCGCGGCTGCCCTCACTCACCCTCAGTGAGGACCTGGAGCTCCTCCTTCTGCCCCGTCATGAGCGCTCCGGCCACCCCTGGCAACACAGAGGCACAGGTGGCAGCCCCAGGCGGCAAAGCTGCCCGACACGGGCGCTGCCAGCCCCGGGGCCGCACGCCCTCCTCCCCGGGCAGGGCTCAGGCCGGGCCCCTGCCGCACGCTGCCGCCCCGGGGAGGGCTCGGCTCCGGCTGCCGGGGCAGCAGCCGGGCCGGGAGGCGGGGAGGGACGCCGGGCTCGTGGCTCACCCATGATGCTGACAGCCGTCTCTGGCAGGGACCTCTGCGGGCTCTGCAGGCGCGGCAGGGCGCAGCGCAGGTGCTCGGCCGCTGGGCTCTGCTCCTGAAACAGCTGCGGGGAGCGCTGGGAGGAAAGGCCTGGCGCGGGCTCTGCCCCTCGGCCGGGCGCTGCCCGAGCCCGGCAGGGGCCGAGCCGCCCCGCACGGCCCAGGGCAGGGAGTGGTGTGCGGGGCGCAGGCTGGCGGCCCCGGGTGCGGCGCTGGGCAGGGACACAGCTGCCAGCCCCCCACGCCGAGTACCGGGGCCAGGGGGCTTCTCCAGCCTGCGGCTGGCGCTGCTGGGCTGTCCTTACCAGGCTCTGGGCGAACTTCATCCGCAGCTCCTCCAGGTCCGTCCTCCTCAGTCAGCGTGCCACACAAAGCAGGGCTTCGCCAGAGGCCTGGAGAGCAGCAGAGAGCCGCAGGTGGCACCAGAGCCCAGGGCACAGGACCCGTGTCCCTGTGCCAATGCCAGGGGGAGGCTGGAGCCCGCCAGGCGCCAGGGCAGGAGGGGGCCGAGCCCTCTCCCATGGATACAGCAGCATCCCACAAAACCTCACCTTGGCCACGTGCCAAGCGCAGGAATAGAGGGAGCAGGCTCTGGCTCAGGATTCTCACTTGCTGTGC
Organism: Passer domesticus; assembly: GCF_036417665.1. Taxonomy (NCBI): domain Eukaryota; kingdom Metazoa; phylum Chordata; class Aves; order Passeriformes; family Passeridae; genus Passer; species Passer domesticus. Next base: position 83,739,641 of record NC_087512.1, read on the forward strand.
ATTTGTATGTACAGAACATCAAGGCAGACCACAAGCAGAGCTGCCCAAAGCTCAGAGTGCCATCACGGTATTGAAGAGGAGGAACAAAGATGAGATGAGAAGAATTCAAGAGGCGATTCATCTCCATCAGCACAGGAGCGATCAACAAAACCAGAAATAGTGGCAGCCACTCCACTCATGAGGCATCCTCTCTCTTGTTCTCTACAGAACCTTTACAAACAGATGCCGGCAGAGCTGCAGGAAACTGAGGCTAGGAACAAGGCAAGGAAGAAGAGGCCAGAAGAAATTCTTGAAATCATCATAAAGAAATTTAAACTCCTCCTTCAGGAGAAAATGACTCTAGATGCGAAAGTGAGTGAAATAGCAATAGCCTCTGCAGTCACCAAACTGGTGCTTTCTGCCATTCTTGCCTTTCCTCTGCCCAGCAGGGGAGGGGTGGGGTGATGCCTCTTAAATGCCACCCTGCTGAGGCCTCTATCACAGCTGCTCTGAAGGACACTTCCTGGTCTGCTGAATCTCAGCTCTTGACTTGGACAGTGGGATTAGTCCTTTTTACATCTTGCTCAGAAGTCATCCAAAAAAAGTCCTGGTGACTTCTTCCAGGTCCCCTTGTTTCTTGGGGTTTTTGCAGGTGTACATGATCACTCAGATAGATTTGAATACAAGCCACAGGCTATCTGTATCCCTTGTGAATCTGCTCCTGTCCTGTTCTTTCCCTTTCCTCACAGTGGATGACTCCTGGCTGACAGGGAGAAGCTGTAGTCTCTGACTGCTTTGTTCTCTTTGACTTGAGGTGCATGTGTTGACATCCTACCTGGAAGCCTTTGAAGAGTTCCAGCAAATGACAGGAGACCAAGAGACCCAAGACTGGAGTGAGGCCCAGGAACCAAACCAACCAGAGATGCTGCAGGATAAGCACATCCCCAGGATGGTGCAGGAAAAGACAAATCAAGACCGGGAGGTAAAAACATTAGAACGAGGAGCTGCAATGTGCCTGCAGCCTAAGAGGGGGAAAGGAGTCCTTGGGAGGATGTAGAGCGGTCATTGCTGCAGTCATCCTTCAGAACATGAAACTGGCCATGAACTCGAGTTAAACCAACCTTTGGTTTTGACCATTTGGTTTCACAAGCGGACAGCCAAACCAATCTAGTTGAAGAGCTCTGCATGTGGCTGACAGCAGCTTTCCTAAGGGCTTGCATTTGAAATGGGATCTCAGGGCAATCTCTGCCGGCCACTTTCCTGACACAAACTCATTTCTTGTCTCAGATCTGCAGTGGCCTTCTCACTGAAGCAGCTGCTTCAGCAGCAGCAGCAGCAGCAGCATCCCAAGGAGCCTTTGCTCTCCAGCTGGAGAAGTGGAGCTGGGGCACTTGGTTCACCTCCTGTGCTGACCCAGCTGCCGCTCAGCAACAGCGGATCGAGGATGACTCCCTGCAGCAATGGAGTACGTCTGCTGTCTTTCTTGTCTGAGCGACAGTGTATTGTGTGCACGTGTCAGCATAGCTGTACCAAAGGGTCCTCCTCAGTTTGGTGTCACAAGGACATTTAGGACTGCCCACGGGAAGTGCTGGCAGTGCTTTGAGGCAGCGAGAGAGCGCCTGGCTGTTCCTGCTGCCTCTGAGGGCAGCTTAGACTGGGCTTCCCTCTGGGCTGAAGGCAGAAGCAGGGATTGTTCCTGCATCAGCAGAAGGCTGTGACTGCTTGAGTGACTAGCCATGGGCAGAAGCCCACCTCACATCAGTCTCTCAGAAAACACATCAAGTCCTTTGTGATTCTGCAGCACAAGGCATTTAATCTGCTTCTTGTCCATAACAGCTGCCAGTGCTGTGCTCTCAGATAAGACCTGGTGGGGCTGAGAGCAGAGCCCAGTGGATTCTGGGTCTACCATCACCTGTTGGGACAAGAAGGCCATTGATCTGCACCTCGCTGTGTCTGATCTCAAAGCCCATCCTGTTGTGTCCTGAATGGGGGCAACAGCTTGTACAGGGCTCAGGCTGCCTGTGGCTTCTTCCCACTGCTTGTCAGTGCTCCTGCTTGGGCTTTGCCAGCCTTGTTGTGGTAGCTGCCCTGTCCCTGAGGGCTGGTGGGACTGCAGAGGCTGGAGCCTTCCTTAGCTGGGAGAGTCCTGCTGCTGCCCAGCACTGCAGCACGGAGCTGCCTGGGGCAGCAGCCCCTCGTCTGGGCCGGCTTCTGCATCGCACGGCCTGGCCTCAGGAGAGGGTCAGCATCTCCTCTGGCAGCTGTCTGTGTCACGCTGGCGCCTCAGGAGCACTGCTGTCCTCTCTGCCCGTGCCCGCCGTGCCGAGTTGGGAAGATGGGGATGTGTGCAGTGCCCAGAGGGGGAGTGCAATGGGAGCGACTGATCCGCGCTGTCAGGGTGAAGAGAAGCAGTGTGGTTCTTCACAGGGGCACAGGCCAGGGTGATTTTGAGCTCAGCCTGCTCATAAAGGGTGAGGGTGCTGATGTTGAAAGTCCCATCGGGATTGGTTATAGCATGAGCTGCTCTGGTTTACAAACACAGAGGCATTCTTCTGGTAAACTGCTGCAAGGTGGAAAAGATGAGAACACTTGCAATATTCCTCCTGTTGTGAAATTGGCATCTATTCAGAGGAATTGATTCTAGATGTCAAGGTGCATTTAATCTTAGCAAGTAGGAAATCTTTTGTTGAACCTCACAGTGCTTTTTCTCAAGCAAACAAAGGCACTATTAGTTCAAAGTCTCCTTAATGTTTGTAGATGACAAACTTTCTTGCCTTGGTATCTGTTTTCTTCTGGTCTCTGTCTCCTCTGAATCTGTCTCCCTGTGCTTCCCTGTGTGTCCACTGTCAAGAGGTCTCTCTCTTCAAAGGATGCTAGAAAATCAGTGTCTGTGCCAGCCACTTGTGCTGCAGAACATCTGCTTTCTTGTTGTTGTTCCTGTTCCTGTTCTTGTTAGCCATCTGTCCAAAAAGGGAGGGCTCAGAGCCCCAGGCAGTGGGACTACATTTTGTATCCCCTAGAAAGCAGGATCTCTGCTTTCAAGTGAGCATTTTGCATTTTGTTTCCCCCAGGGAGAATGGTGAAGATGGAAAATCCCATGATGAAATACACTAATCTGGAATATATTGGCAGGGGGTGAGTCCAAGCAATGTTGATTTTACAAAACTATGCACCAGGTTTTTTGCTGGTGGAATAGCTATCGTGTGAATTCAGACAAGCTACCAACGTGTTCAGACACTAGGCTTAGATTGTCAGTGCTGATCAGAATTTGTAAATGTGGTCAGAAGGCATTGTCAAAGACGTCTCCATGTTTCCAGCATCCTGCAGGCCTTAGGCATTTACAGCTGAGATCTCCTGTGTGGGTTGGCTTTCACTGCAAGATCTAAATGACTTCTCCTTTCTTTGCTGCTGTTTTGTTTCTAGGACTTTTGGAGATGTTTGTAAAGCACTCGACACTGCCACAGGAGGAGAGGTAAATGTCAACAGCTGCCGCAGACTCTGCTGCACTCGAGGGCTTTCCCCTCTGCTGTGAGCTGGGGCTGGAGCTTTGGATAGAGCTGTGCTGAAAAGGCACAAGAAGCACAGACTGGTGCCAGCCTGCAAAATACATTTGGGGCTTTGTCCTTCTCAGCTGCCAGAAGGAAGGCACGGAGGCCAGCGGTTCCTTTCAGAGAAGGACGCGCTCACTCGCCCTCCATGGCTAAAACAAAGGTGGTGCCTTAGAGCACCTCACTGCCCTTTGGGGCTACAGCTTCAGAGTCCTGAATTCTCATTTCTGGCTGCCAGCAAATACATCTGAAAGTTCCTGGTAGTTCCTTAGCCACCTGCAGTGCTGCACTTGGGAGCTGCACGTAGGGAGAGATCTGCAAGGCGTCCCTAAAAACCTAAGCTCTGCCCATAGCCCAGGATGTATCCACAGAGTATCAAGGCCTGGATTACTTCTTCTGAATCCCATCCAAAGTAGCAGAGAGTGTGGTCAGAGCTTTGTGGGTGATGGTTGAGACATAATTGTTACCAAATGGTCAAGGCAAAACATCAGTGGCCCCACATGTCCTGTAACTGGCCCCCAAGGCAGCAGAGACGTGGGCTGTTGGAATGTCTGTTCCCATTAACAAGTCTAATCACAAGGCAGTTTGGTGCAGTTTGGCTGAGTCATCCAAAATCACTTACTCCATGTGAGAAGTTGTTCTCATAAAACCAATTTTTACTGTTACTGATTTTCAACATCATTTTAGGTGGCCATAAAAAAAATAAATCTTCAAGAACTGATCAGAAGGAAAGTAACCTTTGAGGAACTCATGGTCATGAAAATTAATAAGCACCTAAACATTGTGAATTGTTTAAAGAGGTGAGTGGTTGTTGTTTTATCCCTGCAACATTTGTTTACAGACTACTTTTGTTTACAGTTAAAAACCCACTTTGGTCACTGGCAGAAAATAGAGCTGTTAAATATTGTTTAATTATTATTGCTCTACTTATCTCCAGTGGATGGAAAGAGAGTGCATTTTGTCTGCATTAATCTACCCTGGCAAACACAGTTTGAAAATTTTTCAAAACATGGGTCAGCCCTACTTTACCAATTCAATACCCTGTATGTTCACTGCCTCCACATTCTTTTGAGGCTTAATTTTTTCAAATTTTTTTCAGCACCTTTTAAGTTCTGATAAACCATCTATAGAGGATTTCCCTTGGATTGTTGTCCCTTTTCCATTGCTGTGCATGCCAGGAAGACTAGGTGTTTATTTCCAGAAATAGCATGTGTGACAGGTTTTTTATCTGAGCTTTTACTAAACTGCACTTTTTGCTTGCTGGCCATCTAAGCCATCTCCTTTTTCACAGCTGTGCCTTTCTTCTTGAGACTGAACAGATTGCAAACAATGCAGAGCTGAGAGGGAATGTCTATTCCTTTTATTCTGTCCACATCACAAAGGCACCTGGAAACAACCATTGTTGTTTCCAAACAGCAACGCTGCCATGCATGTTTATCTCCATGCCCTTGTTTCCTTCTTTCAGCTACCTTCTGGGTGATGAACTCTGGCTGGTTATGGAGTACATGGATGGAGGTGCCCTGAGCGATGTCATCAGTGAGACTCACATGTCTGAAAGAGAGATTGCAGCCGTCAGTCGGGAGGTCAGCAATCCCATCTGTGCTGCCGAGGGCTTGGGCAGGATTGTCTGGGAAACAGGGGCTTGGAACGGGAGTGATTTCATGCATAATGCTTTGTTTGTGTGTTGCTGCTATGCAATGGGCAAGCAAAAGCATCTCAAGTGAAATGCCTGCCAGTGCCCCTACACTCACTGTACTGTGTTCCTGTACTCTTATCTCCTGCTGTTGTATGCTCGCTCTGTCTCATATTTGTATTTGCTGTTCCCCACCTTGCCTCTCTAAACCTTTACCTCAAGCCTGTCTGCACTGCATTTCTTGCCTGTAAAAGCAAAGGTGCTGGGGGCAGGATTTGAAACTAATGGCTAAGAAAAAGAGACTAATTTCTCACAGTCCTCAACTGAAAAGTATAGTAGTCACACAAATTAGTGTTTGCTGCAGGAAGGTGACTGATGTGATACTTCCAAGTCTGTGCTGAGGCCAGCAATAAAACCTTTGTCATGTAGCCTCCCACCCAAAAGTGATCCACTTCACACTGCAGGGGCTTTTTATTTCTTGGCAAACCCTTGTCTGGAGAGAGCACATCCCCTGCAGCAGCAGTCATCCTGGCTGGTTTGCAGGGGACAGTCTACAACAGCAGGTGCTGTTGCTCTTTCAAAGGCTGACATGCCTTTCTTTAGAAAGGTCCTGCTCTGCAAGTGTTGCAACAAGCTCTTCCTCTCAGTGGCACTGTCTTCTGCCATTACTCCCCATTCCCCTGGGGAAAGGGAATCTTTTAGAGCGGTTTCCTTTCTTTTGTAATGAAATCACATCACTTAGTTTTGCTCTCCTGTTTCTGTTTTCTCTCTCAGTGCCTGCAAGGACTGGATTTTCTTCACTCCAACCACATGATCCACCGAGGTCTGAAGAGCTGCAACATCCTTCTCGGAACCAACGGCTCTGTCAAGCTGGGTCAGTGTATTCTTGGTCAGGTGCAGCATTCCAGGGATGTGGGTGTGGGGCTGCTTGGAGTGACTGCCAGCTCCCCAGAAATGGTGCTGGTGACAGTGCAGGGACCCCTCTGTGAGCTGGTGACATGG